>NC_137457.1:152796358-153438608 GCF_964235325.1 Thermobia domestica
GTTGAATTATGATATATTACGTTATATTAGTAAATAAATCCCACCCTTCCCACCCTGTCTACGATGAAGTGTAACATTATGAATATTTAAATTATTTTCTCAAATTAGCAATTATAGTTTTAAGGTATTTAGTTATAAGGTGTTAGTTATAAGTAGGATTTTATGAAACGTGATTATAATTTTTAAGCAATAGGAAGATAATTTTAACCGACCCTCCCGACCAATTAGTTATAGATGCTCGAAATATACGTATTATATGAATAATAAGTGAGGTGATTAGTAATTAAATGAGTGACGATACAATTCGTACTAGAGCACAAAGAGCTGGAAGAGGGGTACAAGTCGGAAGTTTATTCAATATTGCTACCTCAAATAGAAAAAAAGCAAGTTAAAGTAACAGAGCATGAAAGTGTAAAACCTAGTTTAAAATTAGGGCCTGTAGAAAATTTTCCATTAAGTCCTGTAGCAAAGTCGTACCCAGAAGATTTTGAGTCTATCTTTCCGTTCGAAAGTAGCGTGATAAGTAATAAACAATCCAGTAGTTCGCAAGAAAACAAGATGGCGACCAGTGTAATGTTTTATTCGGGCGTTAATAAACTCCCGAAGCTTGATTTAAAAGTTGACAACGACATTGTAGGATTTTTCGATGAGTTTGACGACGCGTGTCAAATGGCAGGCGTGAGCGAGGATAAAAGAAAGGAACTGTTGCCAAGCGTGTTTAAAGGAAATGGTAGGCAGTGGACCAAAGTATTTTTGAAGAGACGAAATACTAGTGACATCGGTTACAAAGAATTACAAAAGAGTATTATAGATGAATTTACAAGAACGAATGTGACGTTAGATATAGAAGAAAGTATAAGGGAGAGGTTACATCTCGAGGATGAACCCATTATAAATTACGTATATGACATGTTGGTACTATGCGAAAGGTTAGATTCTAGCATGGACGATAAAAAGAATATAGGAATCATAGCAGGTGGCCTTCAGCCATACTTTATGGAGAAAGTGGGGACTATATCATATTCCACGATAGACAAGTTCTTGGAAGATCTCCAGAAAATCGAAAAGAATAAATGTAAAGTGGACAAACGTGTTAAAAGAGAGAATGGAAAGGTTACAGTTAAAGATCTACTTAAGAAAATGCGCGAACAAGTAGAAGATGAGGATAGTGACATTGAAGTAGACAAATTATTATTGAAGAGAGAAATTAAGAATAGGGAAGATGTCAAAATTAAACAGGAACCACAGAGTATCACCCAATTAGGTGAGTAAGAGAAAAAGATAGAAAAGCTGCAGATAACGTTAGCGACAAAATTTCAAGACCAGAATAATAGAGAGGATAGATGCGATAGAGAGTCGAAACAACAGAAGAATGGAAATAACTTTAGAGGGAAGAAGAATTTTCGGAATAAAGGACGAAATTTTTATAGGAACAACGGTAATAGTGGTTGGAACCGTGATAATAGTAGCTATAATAGAAATAGAGGTAATAATGAATATAATAACAGAAGAGGATATAGGAACAATAATTGGCGTGGTAATCGTGGTGGAAGAAGGACAAATTATTGGCAACAACGAGGGAATAATTGTTGTGCTAGTCGTTCTACTGGTCCATCATGGTGCCAAAATCATGGTCAAATGAGTGGTCAAGTACAATACATACCAGTTGTACCAAACCAGATTAATGGGACAACATATTATCAGGCTTCGAACGCAAATAATTTAACCCATTATCAGCCATTGTCCCTTTTTTGGGACGGTTTATTTTACTATTTTTTGAAAGTGTTTGGAAAGATATTCATCCAATATTTCATTTCCTCTCATTTGTTCACAGTCTCTTCTGCATGATACAGAATTCACCTATTAAATTCCCTGCTTTTAGTCGACTTTATATCTCAAACAGTTATGAATAAACACATTTTATGACATTAACAACGATACAAGTGTTTGGCTGGTAATGGGTTAAACTAAGTAATACTGTAAATGACAGAGGCGCATTTACAGGATGTAAATCGAAGATTGGAGAAATAGTAGCCTCTACACTAACCGAAAATAACATGTTGTACGTACCGATAAGTGTCGACGGGAGAAATCATAAAGCGTTAATCGATACAGGTTCCCAAATACCAATACTGAATGAAAAGCCAGTTCCACCAAGCGCAAAAGTAATTTCTAAACCAACACGAATTCGTGGGATAACACAGAATATGTTAGTAGTGAATAAGATAGCTGTTGTAAGATTTAAAATGGCTGGACAGACGTTTCATTTGGAATTTCGTGTAGTAAAGGATTTTCCGTATCAAGTTTTGATCGGAAATGATTTTCTACAAAGCCAAAATTGTCAAATAAATTACGGACAGAATAAATTACCATTACAGAGATTTGGAAAGCCAAGGTTTAGGAAAAGGGAAGAACAGGAATCTGTTACTGTATCGGATAATGCATCTATTGGCATAAAATATAGTATTAGACCGAGATGGGTGTTAGGTCATAAGGTAAGATTGTTACCTAGGACAAAGACAACAGTGGAAGTTAATTTAGTTAACTCTTGGAATAACAAAGAATACTTGTTAGAACCAGACAGAAGGATAGAAAGCCAATACAATGTATTAATCCCGCGCGCACTTTTATCGGCTCAGAATAATAAGATTGAAATTGTAAATCCATCAAATAGATCAATTTTTTAAAGGCAAATGTAACATTAGGACAAGCAGTGGAATGCGTAGATGAGGAACAATTGAAGCAGGAAGGATTGTCGAATGAGGATATAGACGGTATTTTAAGATAACGGAAGAACTTTGACAAATCACGATTGAAATTTAGAACAGAGACGAGACCTGAGATTAAAGAGCGAATTGAGAGCTTATGTTATAATTTTGCAGATGTTTTTGCATGGCAAGATGATGAATTCGGTCAGGTTAAGCATTTCCAGCATCATATCGAGTTGGAAACGAAAGTACCGTTCAGAAGACACCAGTATCCCATTCCAATCGCGCTCAAGGATAAAGTGAAAGAACAGATCAATATTTTGCTAAGACAGGGCATAATAGAAGAAAGTGCTAGTGCTTATAATTCTCCTATGCTGTTTATAAGAAACCATCAGGGGGTATTCGTGCAGTTCTCGACTGTAGATTTTTAAATAAATGCGTGAAACTACATAGCATTGCGCTGCCTCCAATCCATCAAATACTAACTTGCATGGGAGGAATAAATACTTTAGTATTTTAGACGTGAAATCCGCCTATCACCAAGTGCCTATCTCTGAGGAGTCACGAGAGTATACCGCATTCAACATACCAGGCGTAGGAGCCTATTCATATCGAGTTCTACCCATGGGATATCTTCAGGCGCCCGCTATTTACACAAAAATAATGGCAATGACCCTGGCAAACGTAAATCCAGAGTCAGTTTCCTATTATATGGACGACGTATTCCTATACACTAACGATCAAGATAAAATGGTAGATGTACTGCAATCAGTGTTTAAAAGGTTGAGGCATTATGGTCTCAAATTGTCAGTAGAGAAGTGTCAGTTTGTGGAAAGGAAAATTTTGGCTCTCGGACACACTGTCAGTGACGCAGGTTACGAAGTTAGCCCGAAAATAATACAGGCAATTAAAGCGTGTAAAGCCCCGAGTAACGTCAAGCAACTTAAGTCATTCCTTGGACTAACGAATTACGTTAGGAAATTTTGTAAAGACTATGCCAAGATTACTTCAATTTTCCAACCAATTTTGAAAAAGGGTCATAAGTTTGAATGGAACGAGTCGTATCAGCAGGCTTTTGAACAATTGAAATCGGCGTTAATGAATGCACCATTATTAGCCCCGTTTCGGGAGGATTTGGAAACGAGGGTGTACACGGATGCATCGACAAGTTCGATTGGTGGCGTCCTGATTCAGAAACAAGCTAATGGTGAATGGACACCAATAGCGTATTACAGTCGCGTGTTACGTCCGCAAGAAAAGACGAGACATATAGTAGAATTAGAAAATTTGGCAGTAATAAGTTCTCTAAGAGCATTCAATTATTACTTGTTTAATAAGGAATTCGAATTATATACCGACTGAAAAGCGTTGAAGTATTTACAAACATCGCCGAAGTTAGCTCCAAAGCTTGTGAGGTGGAGTTTAGATTTAGCTCAGTATAAGTATACGCCGGTGCATTGTCCTGGAGAAAAGAATCCAAGTGATATTTTGTCCAGGAACTCCGACATTGAACCAACAGTGCATGATATTGAGTTGGAAACATTGAAAGTAAATTCTGAGGATTTACAAGGCAATTTGACCTTTGACAATTATATCGACGTAGGGGATTTACAACGTAAGGATTCATTTTTTGGTCCTATAATGCACGCAATTGAACATCCAGAAGATGCAGATGTAAAAGCGGAAAAACAAGCTCGATGGTACACTGTGAAATACAACAGGTTATACAGAAAACAGTGTATGGCAGGTGGTACGAAGTTATTGTTATGTATCCCATATTCCTTAAGAGAGCAGGTATTTAGGAATTTACACTGTTCAGTGTATGGTGGTGGACACTTCTCGTACACGAAGTGTTACAGACGTGCACTGAAAATAATATATTTTTCTAATATGAAGAAATTCTTTATGGAGAAAATAGGCGAATGTATAAGCTGTCAAATACAGAAGAGGAAAAAAGGTAGAGTTCCGTTTCACGCTCAGACGTATCCATCTTATGATCCATTTCAATCAGTCGTAATGGATGAGGTCGGTCCATTTAAGTTATCCCGTAATAACCGAAATAAGTATATTCTAGTATTTGTAGACAATGCTACAAGATTTGTTATCGCTAGAGCGGTACCAGCAGTAACGGCAGAGATCGTTGCTCAAGTAATTTTTGAGGATCTTATTGCGAAACATGGAGTCCCTTCTCAACTCCATCTGAATAGATTGTCATCTCACCGTAGCAAAATCTTGGAGGAAATGTCTGAAAAATTTGCGATGCAATTACATTTCGCAAATACAAGTGCCCATTATTCGATAGGAAGAGCAGAAAGGGCCATAGGCTCATTACAACAAGTAATGAAGCATTATATTGACAAAGATTTTTCAAACTGGGATGAGATACTACCGAGTTTAATATTTACAATTAATACGCAGGTGCATGATGGTACTGGGTTTTCGCCGTACTATTTATTGCATGGAGTCGAACCAAGAACATTTCTCGAGCAGGATTTAGACATTCCTTGCGAGTTTGTTGACAATGAGGTGAGACTTCAGGGCATAAAGGAGGCACGTCAATTAGTGTGTAAAAATTTGCAAAGGAAATTCAGATCCCAGAAAAAGCAAATTGAAAAGAAATTTGACCAACCAAGTTTTGAGATCGGTCAAAAAGTTTTGATTAGAGAAATGCCACGAGCAGGTTTGCCGGCATGCTTCGGAAATCGGTACAATACAAAAGGGGTAATTGTGGACAAAATTAATAATAACTCATACAAAGTGCAGTATGAAACCAAAAAGGGTGAAAAGAAGAGTGACACTATAGACATAACACGCTTAAAATTGTTTGTAGCTAGTAAAAATGGTGAAAAGTTTGGTGATATATATCAAATATCGGATGGCGAAGAATAAATTTAAATTTGAATTCGAAAAAAAAATTTTTTGGAAACATTTAAGTTAGGGTTTAGTGTAACTATGGTACAAATTGGGTCTACCGATGAAGTGTCAGAAAGGGGGCACTTTCTCAACCAAACCCTCACCCCGAGATTGGAGGAAATGCTAATCTCCATCAGGAAATTTCCCGAATCGATAGACACTTTTTGGATTATAGTTACTAGAGTTTTGAGTAAATAAATAAATGTATGGAATATGCAATTAAATTAAAGTTAAAATCAGTTGGTGCCTAGAACATAAAATGAAACATAGAATACATATAAATAAATAAATTGTTAGAAGTAGTTTAAAATATAATAAATAAATAAAGGAATAGCAACAAGAGAAAAGAATTAATATTAGGTTTTATTAATTACAGACTTCTTATACGAGACTGAAAAGAAATCAGTATAAAATGGAGTCAAGAATATTGGTCATCATTATAAATTTGGTAGTTATGGTTCATTATGGAAACGCAGACGATCATCATCAATAGACAATGAAGGATGTAGGAATAGCTCTAACGGAAGACGCTTTGGCGGTTCATGCGTCGAATATGGTTTATACGACAATCAGATTGCACGTAAACTTTCACGAAGCTGTGCCTATGCACACAGTATGTAGTGAGTCGTACGATATTTTAGAAGATTATGCAGAGCGAGAAAAACAATTTAGAAATAATATAATTAATTCCATTCCATGTCAATTTGTGTTTATAAACGGCAGTTCTAAAGGTATAGATTCAACGAGAACTAAACGTTCAATTTGGTCAATGTTATTAGGATTTAGGTCTATAGGATTGTCAGCCTATAACCTAATATACACGCAGCAATTGTCAACATCAGTTCAGAAACTGTGTGAACATGAAAACGTGTTAGCGCAAGAAATTAATAAGTTGAAAGTAGAACATAACCAAGAAATATCTATAATGAATGGTGTTGTAGTAAAGGTGCATCATGTACTCCAAAATGTAAGGAGCAAACTGCAAGAGATGTATTGTTACTTGCAGACACGCAGCAATTGTCAACATCAGTTCAGAAACTGTGTGAACATGAAAACGTGTTAGCGCAAGAAATTAATAAGTTGAAAGTAGAACATAACCAAGAAATATCTATAATGCATGGTGTTGTAGTAAAGGTGCATCATGTACTCCAAAATGTAAGGAGCAAACTGCAAGAGATGTATTGTTACTTGCAGCAAACCCAGAGGAAAATTTTAACCAATTTATTTTCGCATATGGCTAGAGAGAGAGTTAATAAAATATTTAATGACATACTAAGCAACCAATTATCCTATCATATTTTATCAAATTTAGATGTAAACAAATTTATAACTACTCATGATATTTTGAAACATACTATTTATCGTTTTGACATATTAATGTTTTATCGAGTGTCATCAATCTACTTGATGAAATACAATTATAACGAAAATAATATTGACTTATTACTAAAAACGCCTATTGTTTATGAAAATACAGTATCGAAGATGTTTAATGTGATTTCAATGGGTTTCCTAACGAAAAATGTTCGAACATATTACAAGTTACCGGAAGTGGTATACTTAGCAAATGGTATATATCATACGTTAGATCGATCGAAATGCGAATTTAAGAGCTTTTTGTATTTCTGTGAACAGATAACTTTAGATGACGAAGCAAAGTGCCTGAATAATATTGTTTTCAACGGATCACTAAGTGGTTGCCAACAACAAACGGAGAAATACCTAGGCAAGATAGTATATAAATATACTCATGCTGGAGTATTATATTCGTCATTGATAGAAGGATATGTAACTAAACTAGGAAAACATCACGAAGTCACATCAACGAAGGTAAATTTTGGAAATAATTGTTCTTATTTTATTGAGTACAGTTCATTCGATAATTTAATTTTTGGAGAATTGGCAATTCCAACGAAAAAAGTAATAAGCGTAAATAATAAACATCTAGGTTCGATAGGAAATTGGACGCTAAAGCAATTAAATTTCAGTTTACACCACGAAGAACTCAATAGTCTAGCGGAAAATTTGTTAAAACTAAAAGTGGATACTACTGTACCACTGTTAATAATCAAAACAAACTAGGGGGGCGCGGTGGCTCAGTGGTAGAGCGTTCACCTCTGGTGCTTGAGGTCCCGGGTTCGATCCCAGCCTCCGCCAAGTGAACTTTGTGGTGGACAAACACCGTGCTCGTGGGTTTCCTCGGGGTTCTCCCGTTTCCTCCCACTTTCTTCATTCCACCATTTCACTCATCTCTCATAATCACCGTCTCCTTTAGCCTAACCGGCATAACCGTGGGACGTAAAACTTAGATTTCATTTCATTTCATTTCAAAACAAACTACATGATGTATGTAATAGCAGCCATTACATTAGTTTTAGTGGTTTCAGTCGTTGCTTTAATAGCGTTGTATTGTAGATTGTATAAATCAATAAGAAAGTATAAATTGGAGAGCAATGAACTATAATAATAATAACAATAACAATAATATCATTTAATGTCATACTGTATAAAATTTATTCAAGTTCTAGTGCACGGAAATTCACGAAAAGTTTGTAAACAACGTTGTAAACAATAGAGTTAAGGATTGGTAAATTGTGAAAAAAAATGATGAAGTCGAATGTAAACAAACACGTAGGAAGTGTCAAAAGTGTATACGAATCATGCATTCCATACTCACCAAACAGCCATCACCAACAGTGAACACCATCACCAAATGTAGGATTGAAGTCAAGCAAAGAGAGTCTATAGTCTATAATAGTCCATAATAGTTCATAGTACTCAACCGAATAGATTGTATTGTAATACGGTACCGAACGATGTCCCATTTATTTTAGGTGTAAATGAAAAAAAAGTGAAAATAAGGATAGAAATAGATGAGAATAGATAACCTAGATAAATCTAGGATAGTAACATCAAAGAAGGATAGATAAAGTCAAGAATGTTCAAGAAGGGATAAGAAAAATAAGTGTAGAAAGCAATAACATTATTAATAATAATAATAGAAATAGTTAAAATTAGATAAAAATAGACAAAATAGAAATAGATTACTATTATGGTAGTAATAAGTAAAATATGTACATAAATACTACGATTGTTTATAGAAAATAGAGAATAATGAAGTTTATTTAGTATTTACATTGTGAATTAAAGGGTTAAAATCTATGAATAAGCATAGATACAGCAAGAAATAGTTCACAAAGAGTATTGATGAATGTTTAGTTTAAGTAGAAATAATATATTTAATAGTTATTTTTAAAAGTCCAAAAATTTTATAAGTTTTAGAAAAGAAAGAAAAGAAAATAATATATTACACTACAATTAGTAATAATCAATCGATATTGATTGAAAATAACGATTGGAATTATTTATTTCATTGTTGTATTTACTATGCAAGCGCTACGACCAATGTTTGTATGGAACTCAGTATGCACTTGCGTCAAAGACTTTCAGGGCGTTCTGAACGCCAAGAGGTGAAAACATGAACAAGGACCCAGCGAGAGGCTAGAATTACTCTCCACTCCAGGCCTCAGAGAATACTGCAGACGGAAAACGAACAGTTCCGAGTGAACACGAAGGAATAAGAACGATTCCAACGGCTATCCAGCCAAGCAGAGAATATTCCATCCTTCACATACAGCTAACCCCGACCGTAAAGCAATGAAATATACTTTTAAAATTACAGAAAATATAAATATTAAATATAATTAATGATTTTTAATCACGTAGATGATTAAAATAAGGTTTAAATTATACAAATATGTACGTTAGAAGAAATATAAGTATAAATATATGGAAATATAGTGGATATAACTTAGTACTTTAGTTAAGGTAAAAAATTACTGAAAACACGAGTTTTAAGTGTAAAACAAAGTCTACAACTTATGGTTAGATAGATTTTACACATAGTTAGAGTTTTAACGGTCTTGCACGAGAATTACTGAGAAAGTAGCAAGTGTGTTAGACACAGTAAAGAACAAAATGAGACTGCTTCAAAAACATGCGAATTATTGTCGCAAAAAATGTAAGCAGACACAAGTCAGGAATATTAATTATTTAAATAATTATAATAAATGTAATTTTCTACGGATTTTAAGTAGGCCTATCCCGACTTTATCTATTTCTCGTCTATTTCAGATAATATCCAAAACGAAGGAAATGGACATCGATATAATTTTATTATTAACATCTACGATAGTTTTAGGAAGTGTATTAGTTGTAATACTAATTATTACGTGTTATATTTTGGTAAGATTAAATAGGATAGAGAGAAAATACGAAAATAGTGTAAGAAATAGTAAAAATAATGTAAGATCGAATATAGATTTAGAAGTAAGTGGTAGAGATGAGTCTGAAACTTACGTACTTTCACAAGTTTCTCCACTCTATGCCACAATCTTAAATAAGAATAAACCAACACTTAAAACTTTATCACAAAGCACTGATAACTCAATTTGTAGTAATTTGCCAGATCGTAGTAAAGCAGATTGTAGTAATAGCACTGAAACTGAATGGAAGAACACACACATGAGCCACATCACGAAAGAAGAAGATGCACACACTAATACATTAATGGGACACAGTGAAACCACGAAAACCGACGTTTTTGTTGGAAATTTCGATAAACACGAAAAAACTAAGTGCCCGACGGACATAAACAAAGAGTTTTTCTTCCCATGTGATGTCATTGTGTTGTAAAAACACAAGATTTTTGGCGAAATTAGTAAAATTTCGTAGTGCGTATTAACAGCCAGTGTTCACGAAACCAAACCGACGCGCAAACAGACTTGTTGAAGCAGAAATAATCTTAACCTTGATTGAATTTTGCTGAAGTTGCAGTTGCTAGCCAGGAACTGTCGCAGTGTAGAAAATGCCCTACAGCAGAAATTTATTTCCCCCACATTAAAATTTTAGTGTTCAGTTTTATTGAGGAAAATAAAAACGATTATATTTTCAGTTTTTTTTAGTGCTACGATTATAATATCAGTGTTTATGTTTTAATCATTTGTTAAAAGTTTTGTCTTCTAGATTTTGAAGTGCATGAGAATGGAAATAAACAATCATCATCCGTTACTAATACTGCCAATAAATGCGTGAGTTGGCACGTATGGACAACAAAAGTAATGGAAAATTCCTGAAATACGAATAAACTTAATTGCGAGGAGAACTTGCAATTCAGAGTACCTCCGAATGTACATACATATATTTTTCGCACAGAGTATTTGTGCTGTGATGCTCATCAAATAATTCTGTTACAGCTCACAAGATGTCGTGAGTGTATACTTTTGAGCATACAGATTCCGAAGTTTTGCTTCATGTAATTTTCATTAGTTAAGAGAAATGATTAAAGGTTAAAAAATATATATAATATTAATGTTTTGGGTGAAGGAAAATTAATTATATTTTATAATATTAATCTACGAATTTACACATGTCCTACTCATTTTCAAGTTCATATTTATGTTTCAGTATTTATTTTCATATATATATTGTATATCTACAGGGAGTTCAATAATATAACGCCCTCTTATGAGGTCTAGCTTGGATTGCGAAGCAACCAAGATTTTAAGGGGGGACATGTGGCAGTATTCGTTTTCAAATCGAAAATTATATCTAATAATTTTATTTTAATCAATGTTTATTTATGTTGCAAAGATCGCGTTTTATAAAATAATAAGGTTAAGGTGAATAATTGTTACGACTTAAGTTAATGCAAGCTGAGGAATATTATTATCCAATGGTCAGCGAAATGATGTAAATAAAATGTAAATAAAATGTTTCATCGAGAGTCTGCCAATGCAGGAAGACAATGCAGACAATGCGTCAATTCTTGCATAGGCCAAATACTGTACATTATGAAAAGAGTAATTGTAAGCTTTTGTGAACATTTCACACATTCACGGATATGAGGAAATTGCTTAGAATCGAGAAATCGAAGTGTGTCGAGAGTTGCAGTTTTTGAGTCTTGACACAAGGAAAGAATTTGTTTTTCCAAGTGAAAGGGGGTCGCACGTGCCATCCAGCAGGCGACAGGAGGAGGACCAAGTTGAAGAAAACCGGGAGACGAGAGGTCTTCAGCAGAGTCTTGGAGAGTCTTGGAACAGTCTTTAGGATCAGCGAGAATCAGTCCTTAGTAATCTACAAGATCGGTCTTTGAGTGTTTAGTCAAAGACAGCGGGACAGTCAACTGACAGTCAACCGACAGTCAACTTAGAAAACAATATTCTATCTACGGAGAACATCGAGTCATCGTTAGCATTTGGGAGTATACCAAACTCAATGCTCGTCTACATCAATCACTAATTGGAAGTATCAACTTGGCGATACTACCTCCAACACCTAGATCATCAGCTGAGCGTCATCAGAAGATATCAGGTATGTGTTACTTCTATTCAGGGTTCAAAGGCTCAATACTATATCGGCGATACTCGACTGGCAAATATTCCGATTATCCGTAATTAATACATCACAACAGTTACATTCACAAAGTTTATCTAAAAGAAATATAATTGTTATTAAATGATTGAAGTAAATGTTTTATTATCAGAATTAATCCCCAGTTGGTATATGGAAATTTAGTTAACCTCTCGCACATGTATTTGAGATCATTCCCACTCATTCTAGATGGTGATTGGAAGGCGCTGAGTATCACTCAAATAGCGTCCCCAAATTAGGCACAGAGTGACTGGGTTGTCAATATATATATATATATATATATATATATATATATATATATATATATATACAGACTTATAATGATCAGATTTATTGAAAAACATGCAAAAAATACTTGATATATTAAAAACCTTACTTGAAATAAAGTAGTTTGACAAAAGGAATTAAAAAGAACATTTGTAACTCTACTAATAGTTTCAGCTACAGATCATATGATACTTGTTTCTAAACTGTTTTGGATGAGCACTACTTCGTCCATGTTACTTGCATCACTACTATAGAAAAAAACAGTCTAAAATATCATACTTTTAGTGATTATAATACTTTATTGTCTTCAGTTTTAATATTGTATAATGTACCCGATTACTTAATTGTTTTTCTGCTACAAGAAGTCGATTCTCGCTAAGTCAATTGTTAGAAAGAAGAAAAATAAAAATATAATTAAAAATTAAAATGAAATACATAGACCAAATAAATAGTCTGAAAATATGATTAATAATATATATATATATATATATATATATATATATATATATATATATATATATATGGAAAGCAATAGTGTATTATATCATGAGCACGTGAGAAAGTACATACTCAAGATTCAGCACACTGCTTGTTTAGAATTCAAGTGTTAGCAGTCTTGTTTTAACATGCAAATGACTCTTGAAGTTATCCTTGAGATCACAAGATCTCGAGAGCATTGATACTTGACTAGACAACACCCGATGGCTGTTTGTTACGGGTAGCTGTTAAATGTGCTGAGTCATATGAATGGCCTAGGAACAAGAGTGGGCAATTATAAGACTTTCCTACTGCAGCTTTGACAAGGGAGTGCTGCATGTTTGGGTACTATGTTAATGATTCTACAATTTAAACTATTAGATTTATGAATCCTATTTGCTGTTTTCGCATACAAGAAATAAAGAAAGTTTACGCGTATTCTGGAATGCGAGAGAGAAAGTATTAGTAATAAATTGACCAAAATGCGATAGGTCCGAATTGGAGATCTATGTCATGCTCCACATCCGCTTAACATAGTATATGTGAATTCTAAACTAAAGTTGAATAATCGCGTCTCGGTATTGCTAGTAAAATCGATTCATACTTATCCCCGTTAGGGAAGAAGAATACGTGTTTACGAATGCAGTTTGGAGCAACATATTAGCCTGTAAGTTAATATTTTAAGTCAATATGGACTTAAAATTCAAGCAAAGGAGAAGGGATGAAGGCGGAGTGAGTCCAGACCTCTTAGTCTCCTTTCGACAATATGGGCTCTTATGGCCCACCAAGAAAGGCTCTAAAGTAAACCCCTTATTCTCTTCCACACCGTATGGGTATTATGGCCTCACACAGGAGGTAATTTTTCTCCGTCTTGGTAGCAGTCTCATCCAGAGAAGGTCTCGGGTTCGAAATCCGCTGCCGATCCACCAGATGGACGTCTTGCCGAATCGTAGCTGTCGTTGCCCGCTTCACAAACATTGTCTAGTTTCCACTTGAACTAGCTTTATCTCGGGTTCCACACGTACCACAGACGTTAAGGAACATAAGAAGAAACAATCGAAGTAAATACGAATACGAATATGAAGCTAAGTCTCAGAATAAGATTGAAATAAAGAGCTGTACTCAAAAAGGGGATTTGGAGTCAGCCCCTGGGATTAGGACAGATCACGGTACCGCCCTCGGATGAAGCACAAAGTTGCTTAGTGTTTAATTTGTGATATTGATTTGCCGAGTTCCAATAATATGTGAAATTGTGCATTAAAGGGAGAATTATCGACTGAATTAAGGTCGGCTTCTCCAATTTCCAACTGTTCTTCAAGAGCTGCGTTTTACGAACACTAGAGATCGACAACAAATGGGTGATCTGGGAAGAAAACTCAATTTGACAATGAACATTTATTGAGAAAGTTGAAACAAGAATTGTGATGGGAATAAACATGTTTGTATGTATATAGTGTTGTGTATAGAGAAATTTCGATATTATCTGAATTAATTTTTTATGGTTACAGGAATTTCAAATGTTGTTTTCCTCAAGAGTATGGTAATTAGCGAGTGTGAACTGATTACAATTCTGTCGTTGCGGCTAAGTAAATGCGGGGCAAATCTGTCTTCAACATTGGAGGAGGTGAGGCGGGGTACGTGTAAGGCTGTTGCACCCATAATCTTTTTCTAAGCGATGTTCAAAATATTTATGAAGTTGAGAAACAATGCTGTGGAAGATCAGGGGAGCAAGTTGTCTTGAATATTGGGAGGAGAGCAGATTTTAGACTTATTCTGGGGGCATATCAACTTCTTCTCATTGTCCTTTGTGGCAGTCGGACACAAATCATCACATTTCTCTCCAAAACACGTATTTCAAATCGGATTATTGCGGTGACAGTACCTCAGTTTCAAGATTCAACGACATATCCCTATCAATCCCCCGGATTTGCGCCCGTAAGGCCTACTGCAAATTTCGGGATAATTATTTAGTAGCGAACCCTCACCGTAACATAATGACGGTTAGGGAGATGACGTGAACCAAAGAAAACGTGACCCACAATCATCTGCCCCACCAACGGCTCCGATCCAAGACAAATTTCACATCTTGACCAGCTCTGACATATAAACTACCTTGATCTATTCTTACCTACAACCCATGTTGATCAGTTCTAACCCACCAACCGACTTTGACCTCTATCAATCCACTTTCATTGAAAGTGGCCCAGAAATGGCCAAAGAAAAGATTTACACTTTTTATAGCTAGTTGAGTTGAATTACAAGTTGTAAAGTAAGTTTTAACCGACATTATACAGGTTCAAGGTTAAAAATTCATGTATGGAAAATACTGACCCTATATCTCAGGAACGGACACATTTAAAAAGTATTTAAAGTGCTATAGCTTACTGGATTACTTTGTTATAATTTCATCTCTCTAAAGTGCGCTGCTGTACGTGGAGACATTTAGACTCCGAAGCTATAACACTTAGAGAGATGAAATTATAACAAAGTAATCCAGTAAGCCATATAACTTTAAATACTTTTTAAATCTGTCCCTTTCTGAGATATTGGGTCAGTATTTTCCATAAATGAATTTTTAACCTTGAACCAAATAAAGTGAATTTAACTTAAATTAATATAAATGAATACTTTCCAAGAATCCTGGACACTTCCGGTTGCTATCTAGAACAACAAATATTCAACTATATCTCGGGTATTTCTTGAAATGTTGTAATTAAACTAAAAGACAGTTCGGGAACATTGATGTTCGACTTATAATTACGGTTTTCATGTTTTTTGAGCAGAGAGTTACTTTGCGGGTCCATCTTGAAAAGTGAATACAGTCTCGGAATTTTTTGGAATATTTTAATACAATGAAGTAGTAGTAGTAGTGGTAATAGTAAGCTGACCATGTCACGACTTTCGGGTATTGTCTCCGAAAGAACACTTTCGTAGTACGTTGCTTATGTCCCAGTTAGTCCCCGATTTCCAGATAATAATAATAATAATAATAATAATAATAATAATAATAATAATAATAATAATAATAATAATAATAATAATAAAATCTCAAGGAATATAGACCAGAAATTTGCCAGCATATTATATTTCCATGTTCATTTAAAATACAAAAAAAAGCAGTTCGCTATCCTTGCATTCTCAGATGTTGATAAGAGTGAATGAGGCAATCGGCCAGGTTGCAGTACTGTATAATGCATTCTTCTAATATATTCTGCCTGTGAAAAAAATGTAACCATAATCTAACAAGTGGACATCCTATTTCTTTACTGTCTTTTGATGTTCTGTGTCTTTTGAAGAATTTTATGTGGGTCCCTTTGCGTTGGAGATAATTAGTTTTTGAGCTTATACTAGATGATTGCCCTTTGTTTTCTGAATATTTACGTCCGTGGAACTGCCACTAATAAGATTGACTACGTTGAAAACTATGAAATTCGACACTAGTTCGGCCATTTTGGACATACCGACTTAGATTTGAGTAGCAGTAAGGTCAATATTCATCTCAGTGAGTTCGGAAACTATGAATTTAACAGTAATGTCGGTTGTTTGCGATCATTTCTATGACCTACTCTTGTTTGATTCTTACTTCCAATGTTGATACGACCTAAGTAATTTTTTATTTTATTTTAGCGACATTTAAGCCACGATTTGGCGGTAATTTTTGTCGTTTTCATTTTTACATGCCATCCACTTCCATCCTCAGCTTTACCCCTATGCCCATGAGGCTGTCTTTGGAATTAAATGGCACCGGGATTGTCATTATTGATCTGAGTACTTCCGTTAAGTGTCAATTTGACATAAATATCGGTTTTCGATTATTTTAAGTGTTCCTCCTCCAAAAGTATTGGTACGGATGCCTCCAAATAGGCTTTTTTCGAGGTTGTAATTTATATGTGTACTAACTAAATTTAGTTGAAATTGATCGATGAGTTCCAGAGTTATGCAGGAATATACATACGTTTTGTAAGATAGATAAACTGAGATTCACGTTTTTTTATAAATCCCAATTACAAACGATTTACTCTTTCAATTTTGTTTTTAATGGCCTACTTGCACCTCTAGCATCTCTGGCATGTATTTTTTGGGGGGTGGCACATCAAAGAAAGTAGTACCTGGTTGGCTGCGCCCTAGGAACTATGTTATAAGCCTAATCGTTTTACAGCCGCAATATTATGTTTCAAATAAATGTAATTACTATTATTTCTCTGTTATTTGGTCGATAGTGAACAAATAAAATTGGTCCCCAGTCCCCCAGAGAAGCCCATGAGTTGCACCACGGGACAAAATAAAGATAAGACTGGTAAAGATAATAAAGATAAGGTATAACTTACTCCATAATTAATTATAATTCTTTATTTCAGTGTTTGATAAAATAGAAATATCATAACGTGTTTTATAACCTCTGCTCTTTCTCTCTCTCTCTCGCTCTCTCTCGCGCACTAAATTACAAACCTCGATTTTTCTTTTATGTGGAATTACTATAAAATTATCTGTTTTAGTTCACACGATTTTCCAACAGAAGGAAGGTGTTGGAAAACAATACCAAACAGTAGGCCTATGTATAACTCAATTCAAATTATACAATATATATATATATATGCTGCGAGTATAGCACGTGTCTTGAACTAAGTCATCGAACGAGATGGAAGGTGGGAGAACAGTTGTGGAGCCGAAGTCCATAATTGTGTGTTGTCTTAACTGACTTGCCGTCAAGCACGGACCAAACACACACAATTCAACGCCTTCTGCTCAGCTGGCTAAGCAGAGCAGTCAATCACGTGGATTCGAAAGAAGTCGCAGATGGTGGTAGTGAATATAATGCATTTTTTTAAGGTATCGTAGATTGTTTTAGAAAGCTAAATATTGCAGAGATCTTCATGCACTAGAGGATCCAGAATGATGGTTTGGGGGAACAAAGTGATTAGCTTCCTGAAGGATGAGCGTAACCTCAATATGACCAGAATTTTAATTTCCTTCAATGGGACGCATTTGAATCCGGGGCTGAAGTGAGGTGTAAACCTGATTCCCAGTTTCAATTTGGGACCCGAAACTCTGTGTGGGTGTATTTTTTTAAATGAAATTATATACTTTCTGAAGATTTAAACTAAATACGCAATTCTGTTCCGGAGGCGTAGCGGCCATGATTCACTTCATACATAGTCACCGGGATATATCAGACTTGCACAAAAGAAAATACTATATTGATGATGGCGTTAATTTTAATATACAACTTTCTCAAATCATTTATATTTTGAAAAACAACTGCGGTAGAACAGTTGAAAAAAGCTAGACAGGCTTGGTCTACGCAAAAACAGACAACAAAAGTATACATGCATAAAGAATAATATTCAACGTCAAGAAATAAAAAAAATACATTACGACATTTCTATGTACATTTCTTGGTAGTTTAAAAATAATACAATAGTTAATTATAATTTTAATTATAATGATATTTTATAGTATATTGCACACAGTGTTCCAAGTGGGCCAAAATATAGGGAAGCAATCCTTTCATATTGGTTTAATTTCTTTTTATATCAGGACATAATTCAGCAAATTGAAAATTGGAAAAAAAAATATAATATTCAAACTGAATTACACGGATGTTTTGGTGACTCTGTGATTATTCCCTGTAGTAGTGATTACACGAACATGAATTTCGTGACTTTCCCCCGAAATAAGAATATTATAATTTTTCCCCTAAAAAACTGGCCTTCTCACTCAAGGGCATAGATCTTACACACAAGAATGAAATGAATAAACCTTCTAATGCATAATGTTAATCATCTCTGCATTTAAAACTTGTACTGTACTACTAAGAGGAACCAGGATGTAGCATTCCAGCTACATGGAAATAGAGATTTGCATTGACTGGATTTTTTTTAAAATAATGTAAACCTTGATTAAATGCAAAATTTGTATTAATAATATCTAGTCATTTATTATTGATATTTAGGGTAATTATATTCAATTATGAAGTATCTGCGTTATATATGGGCCTAAAATAACGTTTATTTAACGTTTATGTTGTATCAGACGTTTTGAAAGAAAATGTTACTTTTCTTAAAAAATGAGAGAAAAAAGATGTAACGAGCGATAATAACGTGAGAGAGAATTTCCAATCCTGTATGGCAAGTCTTGCTTTCGAAGCAGCTGCCTCCTGAGGCTTTTTTGCTGTTTTGCCTCAACTGGTGGAGTTGGGCTCGCGTGTGCTTGTTCACCGTGTGTTGACTCATAGCTTGCATGGCGCGAGTTATAGTTGAATGCAGAGTTAAAAATGGAGAAAAAAGTGGCCAAAGGTGAAGTGAGTGTATTGGAAATGTTTTCAGTGAACATAATTGAGTGTTTTGTTAGTAATTGCGATATCAGAGAAATTTTGTTCCCTTGTGGAAAGTATTTTTCTTGAAATTTAATGGAGTTAAACCGGCATCGAGGAGACGGTGCTTGAGTGAGCCTTGGTGGTCAGACAAAAGTGCCCATTAAAGTGACTCCAATCTGCTCCATTTTGTGATTATATTGTTTGGATTTCAATGTTGTGTAATTTTTTTGCTATCTTTCCCGTCTTTTCTTCAAAATAAAAAAAAATTCAATTATACTCAATTCGTCTCATGCCCAATTTGGCAGAAAGTCAGTACTAGACCATAGGACATAAGCTGTTCCAACCAGAGGGAAGTAATATTATCTACAAAGGTAAAATATTACTGGAGCTAAATTGCGTTTCGCTTAATCCTGGTAAGTTCGCAGTTAATTAGTAGTTTGTACATATGGGTTTAGTTGGTTACATAGTGACATTAATGAGCTGGAAATGGTTTAATATAACTTGCATTCAATCGCTGACATGTATTCGGGTATTTTCCAGAGTATAAGCTTGTTATTTTTAGAGTTTTTGCGAAAAATTGAAACCCCCCCCCCAATTTTTCGACTCACCACACTATTAATGCTTAAATAGTGTTTTGAATGGAAATTCTTGGTATGATTGTCCAGTATTCAATGAATTACCTTTTCTGATGTTAATTTGTTTGATCGGAGCTTAGCGTTTAATGCAAACTCTCTCTCACGTCATTATTAGACTCGGAATCAAAGTTGTTTTGGGTATAATAAAACTGGTCTTCAGAAATGCTATTTGCAATTTTTTGAATAGACAGAATTGAAGAGGCAGTTAAGAGGGTTGAAATTATAAATACATATATGTGAAGTTAAGAAATTGAATGCGTCAGATTGATTGAACTGGATTCGAAATTTTGATCCTAAATCGTACTAAGCTGGATGATTTCTTTAATTTGTGGTTGTATTAGTATAATCTGTGGTTAGAACCTCGTTTTGCACAATAAGAAATTGTATTTAAAAAAATGTCTCGCGGACAACATTAAGAGTTAGAGTACTGAAAACTGCAGAGCTATTGAGAAATACTCCGAAAAGAACAAATATATTTTAATATGTATTTTCTTGCATTTTCATGCTTTTGAAATCACTTAAATGGTTTGAATTTCTTTAATTAGTAATATTGATCAATTAAGATATTTTTTGCTCAAGAAAAATATTTTCCCTGAATAGGTGCGAAATATTAAACATTCTTTTTTTCTAGAGTCTCTGCTAGTATTACGAATTGCTCTTAGCTTATAAATATTTAGAGAAATCTATAAATTCAAAGTTCAATCTGAAAGTACTAGATATTTTTAATATAAAGAAAATTTGCTTAATTGCTTTGGAATTTAATTTCATTTTTTGAATTTTTCTCTGGATATTTTAATCGTGTTGGAGAATATCTGTTCTTCAAACGCTTGAGCAAATATTCATCTATACTTATTGTAATAAAATTTGTTATTTGAAAACTGAATTTTGGTTGGTTATTTTTGTTATTGTTTAACCTTATCACAAAGTGAATACTGGATAATCACAATCTAGTCACAGGTTAATCAGGTGATCTTGAGCCACGCGGATCCACCTACCGTAGTTCCTTCTTCGGTGAAGTTCGGGGTTGGTTTAGAAGTTTCATCATTTTTTTTCTGGTTGAATCAACCTCTGACTCCTGGGATTGGGGCGTTACATGGAGCGACGAGCGGTTCGAAGATACTGTACTAACGTATAAACCCTAGCAACACAGATAACTTGAACATTGCTGTAAGCTTGCATTGCAAGTCGACCGAGCTTGCATCGAGTTAGATTGGAAAGCGTGCAAGCATACTCTGAGCTGGATTCCAGTAACGAAGTGAAATGGGTGCAACCTTGCATTCAGTTTTCCATTCAACCTTGACGCAAACATTTTACGATGATATGACGCTCAGCATCCCTTGCAACTACAACAAAAGGCAGATTGTACGAAAGCATGCCTTGAAAGTGCAAGCATAGAAAGTCAAAAGCCAAGGACGGGTCAACTGGCCGGAAGCGTTCCTTCTACTTGGGAAGAAATGAATTGTGAATATAAATCTTGAATGAATATAATATATTGCAGTACTCCTTATCCATATAAATCACTAGTCACTGTGAAGGTATTTTCACAATTTATTCAATAAAATACGACAAAAATGTAATACCAAAATATCAATACTATGCTTTCGGTTACACAAACTCAATAGAAATCTTGTCAGACCTAGCACGAAGTGCACATAAATTTTTACATGAATTAAAATTATATAGAATCAAATATAAGCCATTATAATGAATAAAGAATTAAAAAGAAAATTATATCCACTGAACAATTCGCAAAGCATGCAATAAAATGAACGAAATATCAGAAATGTCAAACCAAAGTGATGTTTCCGATCATTACTGCACACAAACTATATTTCCTTTAACATACCGATTGGCAATATTAATTGATAATATCATATTTTGTTGAAAAAATGCTAATTAAAATTCAATTTTGAAAAATTTTCATCTTTCAACGAAATAACCAATTGAGAAAAATATGCATTTAACTAGTTCTTTTATTTTCATCTCAGATATAATATGGACCCCCATTTGGCCCACTGACTGACACACTTTGCCGTGATCCTGCGTTCGATTCTCGTTGGTGGTTCAGTTGAACGAAAAATTTGATTCGGATTTCACCACAATCTGTAGGTCCACGTCTCCTTTAGCCATCCTGGCAAAATCGTTTGACGTTAAACAAACATATCTAATATCATGTATAATAGAGTATATAACTTTAAAAAAGCAATTTTAAAAACTTCTTGGAGTTCGTCTTTCTTGATTTTGAGATTCATTTTATATCCATTTTTTAGGACAGAATTTTAAAATATACATTTTTAGTTCAAACAGTGAGCCGACTTGTCCTCTTTCTACAGCTGTACGTTAAACGAATGAATCATATTCTTTCTCCTTTCTGGCTACCTCAAGGAACTAGGGACAGAAGTAGTCACAATTCAAATATGTCTGTATTAGCTACTATTAAGTACCACATATTTTATTAGACGCCGCTAGACTTGTCACACAGATTGCATCGGTTTCTGAAAGACCATATTTATATTTCCCAAAGATAAATGTTGCATTTAAAAAATAGAAAAATAGACCTTCTGGGGAGTTTCCCCTCCGCCCCCAACTGGATCCGCCAGTGCTTTCATGTAAGAAATTCAGGAAAGTTTCTATATAATATATCCGATCAACATCTCCTGATACAAACCACCCCCACTTCATATGTTTATATATGAAAGTATGAATATCACATATTAAAATATCTTGTCAACTACACCATGAATAAAACTACAGGTGCTGACGGCGAGCCTCTACATATGGCCGCGTACAGTTTGTGGTGCCAGCTTTGGCGGCAGAGGTGCTTCTGACTCCTTTTTGGAACAGAACTAACTTGGAAGCCAATGATTGGTTGAAATGAAGTAAAACGAAATCTTTAAATTTTACGTCCCAATGTTATGCTGGCTAGGCTAAAGGAGACGGAGATGAGAAACGAATGATATATTGGAATGAGGAAAGTGGGAGAACCCCGAGAAAACCAACGCACACCAAGTATCTACCGCAAAGTTCACTTGGTGTGAGCTTGGATCGATCCAAGTACCCCATGCAATAGAGGTGAATGCTCTACCACTAAGCCACCGTGGCCCTTCCGATGATTGGTTGAGTGATGTTTGCTGTTACAGTGCCAACGTGGAGCTGTCCATGCTATTGCTCTGCCCTCCTGTAGCCGCCGACCTTCTCGTGACACATTATGCTCCTCCAAATATAAAGGTGAAATAAACAGATTTCTTACGTATAATGCCATGTCATCTGTAGTCCATTGAACCAAATGAAATGTTAAAAACTACACAAATAATGTTACCTGCATACCGGGCCAAGAAGCACCTACCCAAACTTCTTTCTTATTTCTAAGTTATGTCCTACTTCTTTAACATTTTCGCAGTCAGGCAATTGAAGGACAGTGGAAACTAGTAGAGCGGCATTTCCGTACACCAGGTTCAAAATAGTGCATTTAATGAAACAAATTCATTTGCCAACAAGCAGCTATCCAAATGCCAGTCAAAATTGAAAAGGAGCCACCCGAATTTCTCACTGGAAATCCAATATGACCCCCAGTTCCAAAATGACCTATTCTTCCAGATTTTTTTACACATTTATTCAAATACCTAATTTATATCAGAATTTTAAAACCCTTTTCTTTATGTACTGGTAGAGAATGAAATAAGCTCTCCAGCGAATATAAATCAACGTAGGTCTTTGTAAACGTAACCATTATGGCCACCATTTTCTAATATGACTGTTGTAATACGGCGACTTTCCCATAAGAAAATACCGGTACCAAAATACTGGTTTAACAAAGAAAATAAATGTTTATGCATACAAGTATGTACCCAAATGCTGCTCAAAAATTGATATGAAACCAGCGGAATTTCTCACTCGAAATCTAATATGGCAGCCATTTCCAAAATTGACTCTTTCTTCAGGCTTACTTCTCACATTTTTACATATAGGCCTACTGTGAAGTATCAGTGTAATCATAGTGACGTGATTGTAAGATAACTGTATAAACTTTTAAATTACTTCGCCAAATTCAATTATTTATTAAATTGCGCGTATTTTCTACAGAATCATGAACTCTTTTTAAAATCCAAAGGAATATAGCACATTGTCTATAACACATTGTTCAGGCACGTGTGAATCTACTTGCGGAGTAAAAGCTTACAGTAAAGAAAATTTTACTCGTTTTTAAGGAATCGCTTTATACACCTCTGAAGTTTGTTATCTTAAGCTGTTTAACAAGATGAATTAGATCCAAGTTACTTACAGGTTTAATTTCTTCGTCTTTACCCTTTGAGGCTTTACGTTTTTTGGAAGCTTACCACATCGTTTTTCTTCCATTGTTATGTCTCTTTTGTTCTTCTAATCCATTTTTATTCTTTTTCCCATCATTTACCGTTTTGGCTATAGCAGCAGAACCTAGAGCACCTATTATAGCTACTATTGTTAGAAGAGTCAATATTAAACTACCATAGTGAATATTTTCTTTAGTTTTCATTTCTTTGTTTATTTTCGTTACTTGTGGTATAGAAAGAGATAAGTGAATTTCTCTACCTTCTTTAATCTTCTTAACTTTATCATTTAACTGTTTCTTTGTTAATATGTGATCAATATTTAATTTCTTAAGTTCTTCGTTAGGCATTGTAAACGTAAAACTACTTAACTTCGTATTTATACTTATTATAAAATTTTATGGCAAAATCTATAAAAATTAAACACATTACTAATAAATCTAAACCAAACCTTACTTCTGTATTCATAGTCAAATAAGTTCCCAAAGCTCGTAACCGTTCTGTTAAGAAGTTTGCATCTTTAGCAAAAGCTCTTTTCCATGTTTTATTTTGTAATTCTTTCTCTGCAATATGTCTAGAAGCTTTATCTTTATCTCTGTAGTAAAATATCAGGTTGCCTACAACCTTCATCTAGTGGGTTAATACCTTTATCACCTCTTTCTAACCTTTCTTGTAGCTTCGTAAAAGGTCAACAAAATTCGTAGCCTGGAATATGTAACACTGGCATTCCCTTCATGTTTAAAATCCTGTTCATTAATCCTTTTCCATACTTAAAACTATTCCAACATGATGGTGCTAACGTATTCAATATCTTTAACAAACAACCTATACGCTTTGGATCATTAGGAATAAATTGCGAGAGTTTAGAATTAATCATATAAATTATGAATACTTTGTCATTATAAAAGTTATCATTTCCAGCTTTTTCTTCTCCATCTAAAACTATTAACCTATGTATTAATTTTCTCATCATCCTTCCATATATATTCTTTAGGTAATTCGTTGTATTTTTTATTTCTTCTCCTGATTTTGGTGTTTTTTTCTTGTTGTTGTTGGACTCAAAGTTGGTTTTGTATATCCATCCCAAATAGGTTTGATAATTTCTTTATATTTTTCGCTTCTACTAGATTGTTGTTTTGTTGTATTTGGATCATTGTTATGAAATACTACATTAGAATCAATGACTATTTGTGTATATTTTTCTAGATCATCTTCATTTAGTTTTTTGAATTATGTTTTGTTAGTAATTGCGATAAACCTTATGTTCTTGTGTAATGTCGATTATTAATAACTAGATCATCAGCATGAATTTTAACATTAGTGTTACCCTATCATATGTATGATCTTTCCATCTTCATCATATGTTTGTATTCCAAAATTTTATCATCACCAGTTGCATAATATCTTGAGGTAATCTTACCAAAATGAGTAGATGCTAAAGATTCTATTCCTTCTACTTTATACTTAATTTGCTTTTTCATATGTTTGATTTCTTCTGTTATAGGCGTATCACTTTCACTTATTGAACACTCATACATAGGAGGTGTTACTAATAAGCTTTAATCTACTTTCGCACTTTTATTTACAACTGACTATACTCTTAAATTATATTTTTATTTTCTTCTGCTACTTTTAATATATCTTGTCCGAAATCTTTAATTGGATCGATAACAGGCTGATCTTTTTCTTTATATTTCTCATATTTACTTCGATTAGCCTGTTTAATTTCCTTAAATCTTTTAGGAAGTTCTTCTTTTAACTTTATGTATTTCTTAGCTTTATTAACATCCATTTATTATATAAAGTAAAAATAAAAAGCGTCACATACACGTTCACCTACGTTTATTCAAGTTTATCTATGTTTAACTTACACTTTTAAAAACTCTTTAATTTTATTTCTATATTTGCCATTATTCGTTTTCCTAGTCACATATATTGTTAAGAAACCATCCTCTGCTTCCCAACACTAATTGCATAAAGATTGTAATTTTTCAAACGTCATATCAGATCCAACAAATTCATCATATATGTACTTTAGATTTATATTGTTCTGTCTAAATATACAAAGAAAGTTTAAGTTATGTCTAATTAATTGTTTTGGTACTTTAGAATACGTTTGTCCGAGATAGAAACAGTTTAAACCCTTATGAATTCCTCGAGTAAAATATTTTCTAACATTGGTTTGTTGTTCTAAAATGAAAACATCAAACACTATCACAAAATCATATTTACATTCATCTAATTGAATAATCTCTTCGTTGTTTCCTCTTGCTACTGCTATTGTGTCTTTAATATTACATTCTACATCTCGATAAAGTTGTATTAGCTGTTGGTATTTTGCTTGCTGTAGGTTTTTAGAATAGATATAAACATTTGTATATTTTAACCATTCAGGCGCTAAGAAGAAATTATCAATCATTAGCGTTGTTTTTCCGCACACACTAAGTCTAACTATTAAACATCTTATATCATCAGGTAACAACACGCCGTTCCTCTTTTTCTTTGTGGCTTTTTCTGTTAACCTTAGTTTAATAATCCCAAATATCAATTTTAGTATTTATTATATAATAAAATAAAGTATTTAATGAAATGTTTATCCATCTAAAATATATTAAACATGTCTTTGCATTATCCATTTGAAAACAACTTAAAAATACCTCTTGCAGGATTTTACACAACATACTTAACGCCATACATTTCAGAAAGAAATAATAAATTAACATTTTTTGGTAACGTTCCGAACTATACTCATTTTTGAGAACAACTCATAATTCAACATGGGCAATATAATTTAAAAGAATTAGAAGAATATACTAAGTCAAATCTTCCATACTACACAGATCGTTTTAAAGATATTAAAATTAACGTGGACAGAAAGAGTTAAAATCTTAGATACCATTAATACTGTATTAGGTTTTAGTGAGAAGAACTTGGCTGGAAACAGAACGTTGGAGATAAGGTACCAAAGTTTCATCGATTTGATACTATTAATATTCACTGTGATTTAGCAGAAGGTATGATTTTAAAACATAATGATACAACACATACCGAAACAGATTTAACCGCAACATTTAGAACAAATGCAGAATTGAGAGAACCAATTACATATGAGCCTAGAGAAAACAAATTTTTCCCAATACATCACAACAAATTTAATACTTTAAAAGTTTCAATTCGAGATGAGAATGGTGATTTCATTGATTTTGGTGCCGTTCGTAGAACTGTTCTTCTCGCTGTTAAATAGATATAAATATTCTATATAATAAATATTTATATCTTTGGTAATGCTACATTAGGATAAGCGATATTAATATTAGTGAAGATAAATTAGAACTATCAGAGTATTTAAATAATGCTGTTATCGTAAAACAACTAAAATCATTAATAGCCAATATTAATAGCCAATTAGACAACGATAACGAAAACGATTTGAAGATTATTAAAAAGGTTACAAGAGTCATATATTACGATAAATGCGATTGATGCTAAGATGTATGCTACATAAGAAGACTTTCAAATGTTGAAGAAAGGCACCGAAAAATTAATAATGCAAAGAGAAACTATACCTTTATTATACCAATTGAGAGATTAAAACGTCAAGGAGCCAATCTTGAGAATATTTAATCTTTCTAATGGTTGTACATTTCTCTATAATGGTAAAATAATGCGCATGAAATGAAGCTTTGATAAATACTTTCTAGATATATATTTGGGCGATACTTTTGTTGGAGAGTTACCTTTTAGATTTAACAAAAACTATATAATTACTATTAAACCAAGTAAATATTCTGCTATGGAAGAAGGACAATTATTGTTTGTTGTAATGTACACCTTGTCTCAAAAAGGTTGAGCGCAATCTTTATTGGTGTTTTGAGGCAAAAATTTTCTAAGTCCAGCTTCGGGTATCTTCGGGAAAAAGTAAGCCAGGTTCGAACCTCCAAGCCAGCCTTTGCAATCGGGAAAAAGTTTGAAGATGTGTTTTTCTTCTTTTAAATATAATAAGACTTGTTACCAAGTGTTTAAAAAAGCAACATTGATTGAAATACTTAATGATACAATATTTCGAAACCTTTTATTAATGTGAGCACATGCTTGTTTGTCATTTAGCTCTCTATACGTAATGGAGCATTTAAATACGTTAAAGAATCTTTCCAAATGTAAAAGAATGCTCAAAGTTAAGAAATAGAACATAATTATCGCCTGAGTACTAAAATAAAAGTCAAAGTATAACAGAAACAGCGTTTGTAATGGATATGATGTCATAATTATCTTGAGATCCGTTATACATCGCTAGAAGCTTAGTTCTAGATGTCCTTGTGTTAGTTCATTGGTAAGCTGTCGGATTTCAAATCATAAGATTGTGAGTTCGAATCCCATCTGGGTCAATACTTTTTTTAAATCATATTTTCCGTAATGCATGAAAAATTATATAAAATAATTACATTAAAATACATAAGTTGTTTATATATAACATAATAATTGCAGAAAATAGTAATTATTATGTTTAAAATATAACATCTGAGATAATTTTCATAGTAGGTCGTTATTATATATGAGAATGTTAAATACAAATTAGGAAAATCGTTTAATAGCAATAAATAAGCTATGTAGTGTATTTATTTGCAGCTATTTGTCATACAGATTTAACTTCTCAATATTCTCATTACAGTATGTTATTTACATTCGTGAAATACAGTATATTCCTACGGATATAGAAAGTGTTTAAACAGAGTATCCAAATTAGTATCCTGCTTCAAGACACATAACTTTTCCCGATCCCCTTAACGTCACGGGAAGAAACACAAATTCTCTTTAGAACGGAATGTCGTTACTTAGAGTCTCATTCGAATACGTTGAATATGCTTTTGTGTATTCATTTCTCTCTCTCTCTCTGTCTCTCTCTTTCGCTTTGTTTATGTGTGTGTGTGTGTGTGTTGCGTAATATCCCAAGTTGAATACGACACTTGCAAAGTATATGACCATCATTGTTATCGAATACCAGAAATTGAAAGTCGTGTTTCTTCAGGTTATGTTTGCGTGTTCATGTTAGCTCATTGGTAGAGTATGGACTTGCCACTGAAGAGGTCTTGAGTTCAAAGCCTACAGCTAATTTTCATTCTTTTGTTAGTAGGATTGCATAGAAATCGGATACAAGGAGTGGTTTACTTCTAGAAATATTTTCAGAAGCGTTTAGGTAGCCCTGAAAAGGGCTTTTTTCGGGAGTTAAGGCGGGGACATTAATATTGTGTCCAAGACCCTTCTGAATTTATTACACGCTCCATTCTTCTGGGCATGGAATCTATTATATGGGTGACAAATCTATCTCCTTCCCTTACCTCAAGCCATGCTTCTGAAACAAGATGCCACAGGTCATCCTGAGTTCTTTGTGGATCTGCCTCAGGCCAACTTTCCCTTAGAGTACGCTTCACTTCTGCTCACATATTTTCCATGAGATTGAGGTCTGCTCCACGAGGCGGCCAGTCGATTAGATCAATCTCAGGGTGCCCTGCGAACCATTCCTGAACCACACGGGAAATATGTATTGGCGACTTTTATTGCTGGAACTGAATTACACCGTCAGGCTGAAATACTCGTACCGATGGCACCATGATATTACTGATAATGTCTAAGTACTGAGCATTGTCCAGATGTCCTTCAATTCTATGAAGCTGTCCTGCTCCGCGACTGGAAATCCAACCCCAACATAAAATAGATACATGGCCTCTGCAATTGCAAGCAGCCACATATCCATGGTCATATCGGGTGCCTCTCGGACGATGCACAAAACGGCGTCCCTCCTTTGATGTTGTGAATATGGATTCATCTGAGAAAACTACGTTTTCCCAATTAAGACCCACATTCGCCTGTGCAAACGCGAGACGGTAAATTTTGTGGTCGTCTGAGAGTTTTTCCTTCACGGCAGCAACACGGCCACGTAACCCAGCATGACGAAGCCTTCGCAGAGCTGTATGCTTACTACCAGGAAAGAGAGAAGCTTCCCTTATCTGTCTAGACGTCCTTAGTGGGTCTAACCGGGCTTCGTTTACTAATCTCGCATCTTGGGCTTCGGTTGACACATGCGGACGACCAGGAGATCGGAAATTACCAGTCTGACCTGTAGCACCATATTTCCGAATCCATTGCCTTCCTGTAGAGGCCGGGACACCTACTCGCCTGCTAGCTACAGTTGCAGAATAACCTTCCAACTCCCATAAAGTAATTACTGCTGTACGTCTATCCATAGTTACCAATGTTCTGAGCTGTGAGAAGAAAGCAATAGGTAAAAGCTAGTACCTGACGTGTGATTGGTTACTTGCACGACACGCCTATTGTGGGGAACAGCGTTGCCAGATCTAGCATAATGATGCTAGATCTAGCATGATTTGCATGTCTTTAGATCCTAGCATCTTGCTTTTAGCATCCTGCCCAAATCTAGCACAATTTCAGCAAGTTATCAAAAAGCCGTAAAACCTGGAGAAGTTGGTCGTGGGAAGAAAAAGAACGGCAGAAATGTATCCTCTTCCATTGATTCATACACTCGGTAAACCATACAGGCAGTCTTATTTTCCTAAGTAAGTTCGGAACGGCTTTGGGCTTTTTTTTGTGGCTCCACCCAGGGTTTTCTAATCCTTTAACTCCGAGGGATGGGCGGAGCTATGGGGGCCATTCTCCCCCCAACTTTTTGACAACTTCACCATCTTTACTTCTGACTTCATGATCATATTTATTCCTGAAATGACAGCTCCGGGACCGACCAAAAATCTGCCCCCTCCCCCAGCAGACGATTCCCAACTCCGCTTATGCTGCGAAGTAATTCTCTTTCAAAATATGTAAACAAAAACTTTGCATTCATTTATACGATATATACGCCATTGAGTTTGGCAACGACTGCAGTAATTTAGTTGAGTTAAAATTTTGGTGCGTGAAGTATTGTGTTCTATCCATGTATTCTTGCTCTCTGTGTATTTTAAGTTACGTTATCGTATCTCAACTTTGTTTTTTTTAACTCCTGAATTAGTAATTATGAGGATCTAGCATAATTTGACCGAATCTAGCATAAGTTCGATCAGGTTTTGGAATAATTCCGAGCTGTGAGTCTGGCAACGCTGGTGGCGAACGACTTGGTCAACGACTCGCGAAAGAAATCTGAAAATGGTGCGCCGTAATAATAATAATAAAAACAGTTTTATAAACGAATATTAATACATGCGAAAAGCTGTTTAAAGAATGAATTGTTATACTGACTTTACACGTATAAAAACATATATCATATACCAAACAGACTGAGCGATATGATTATAGCTGTTTTGAGACGAATACTTTCGAAGTCCAACTTCGGGTGTCTTCGGAAAACAGTAAACTAAAGCTGCTGGTTCGAACCTCCAAAGCCAACCTTAGTAATCGGGAAAAGATGTACAGATATGTTTTTCCTTCTGTTCAATATAATAAGACATGTTGAAATGGTATTGAGTGTAGAAAAAAGTAACATTGATTGAAATACTTAATGATACAATATTTCGAGACTATGTATTCACACTCTCGTTTCGTCATTGTGATTTCCATACGGAAAAGAGCATTTACGTATGAGCTCAGTTATATTTCAGAAGCAGCTTCCGAAAAGCGGTCATGTTAGCTCAGTGGTACACCTCATTGCGTGAAAATTATGTAAACTAGTTACATTACAATTCATCAGTTGTATATATATTTTCATATCATCATTTGTATATATGAGTTGAATATATATATTCATATCATCAGTTGTATATATCAGTTGAATATATATATTCATATCACTTCACGACATAAGTAATTCTTATCTTTAAAATATAACATCTGAGGTATTCACAGAACGTGTTATGTGTGAATATTGAATACAAATTTAAAAAATCATGTAATAGCAATAAATAAGTTATGTAATATATTTATTTGCAGCTACTTTCATCGCAGATAACTTCTCAATATTCACATTACAGCATTTAGGTAGAGCATATCGAAAATCGGATCGTGGTTCAAGACAAAAAACTAGCTAGCCCCAAACTGTCACGTAAGAAATTCACGAACCGCAAAAGTAAAGTGAAGAGATTGAGAGCGGTAATTCCTTAATCGCTCTCTCTCAACTCTCTCTTATCTGCATTTATACATATAAAAGTGTATGTATGTATGTTCCATCATAACTCATGTATGCCTAGAGCAGAGTTTCTCAACCTGGGAGTCGCGGCCCCTAGGGGATCGCGAAGATAGGCGGAAGAGATAAATATAGTTAGAATCTAATACCAGAAATTACTTTTAAATATTATTTTTAATTTTGTTCTGATAGGTATACTTTTATTTTTTATACACACTGTAAAGAACAATAAAAAATAAGTCTACTGAACATTTGCAAAGGGTGTAGAATTCGTGTTACTATTCGGTTCAAAGTCTCTTGTCGTCGCGAATTCTGTCGAGAAATTTGAAGCTTAAAATATACAAAACGATAATCATGCCTGTTGTTCTGTATGGATGCGAAACATGGTCGCTTACTCTGAGGGAAGAACATAGACTGAAAGTATTTGAGAACAAGATCCTTAGATGAATATTCGGACCCAAGAGGAACGGTAATGGGGAATGGCGGAAACTTCATAACGAGGAACTACATAATTTATACGGTTACCCAACATTGTTAGGGTCGTCAAGTCTAGGATGCTTAGGTGGGCAGGTCAGGTAGCTAGAATGGAAGAAAGTAGAAACGCTTTGAAAGTCTTGACTGGAAGACCAAACGAAAACGACCATTAGGAAAACCTAGGAGCAGATGGGAGGACATTATTAAGATAGATCACGCTGAGATAAGAATACAAAGTAGAAATTGGATCCAATTGGCTAAGAATAGAAGTCAGTGTAGAGCTTTTGTGAACGCGGCATTGAACCTCCGGGTTCCATAGGCCACAGAGTTAGTTAGTAGAGTTGTTTAAAAATGAATTTAAATCAAAGAGGTATGATATAAAACTAATGAGAACTGTATATAGAAATACTAGAAAAATACACATGAAACAAAACCTGCACATTGAAATACAATTAAAATTAAAACCTAATGAGATACCTAAGCATGGTGTAATTTCACTAGTGCAGCAATGCCCGGTTCAATCTTCATGACGAATATTATCAAGCCATTTTCAACTGATAAGCTATTTCTTATCTTTGTTTTAATGTTTACCATAAAAAAATAAAAAACACTTTCGCACAAGTAAGATATAGCAAATGGAATTATTACTTTTAAAGCTGCAATCACCAGAACAGGATATTCTTCTCTCCTCATCGGGCAGAACTTGTCCAAGTCTTCGTTACAGAAAACCAGTTGCAAAGACTTGTCGCATGATCATTCTATTATTTGGTCAAGAAGTTGTGGGCTTAGATCGGATACGTTAATGGCCTCTTCAATTAAGGAGTTTAACATCCATCTTGAACCAGCACCTTCGTCGTTGGGAATATAAATATTACAGTTACTGTATCCACTGTCAGTGCCGGGCGCCGAAAAGAGGAGCCACACATTTCTTAGGAAGTGTGTTACTCAAGTTAGGAAAGTGCATGTGGACATGTGTAAAATAGAAGGAAAAACGTAATAAAATGTGATCAAAATTAAGGATAGGTAGGGTTTATTTTGAAAATGTTATTGAGCTTCGTGCCAACCATGGTGGCGCTTCGTAGCTAGTCTGTCGACGTCACTCATATATACGGTGACATCGTACTATACTCTCGACCCGGGCAATGATTTTCCATGGCACTGTTCAATATAAACAAAAAAAAGGATTCTACTATTATAGAAATAATTATGTATAAAGCCCACACAAGCTTATTATAAAACAAATTATAAAAGGGTCGCTGGCAAGAGCGTGTGATAAAAGGGGATCGTGATAGGAATTAGATTGAGAACCACTGGCCTAGAGTAATTTTAACCACATTTCTTATAGTTTCAAAGAGAGTGCTGTCGGGTTACCTATGGTGAATGGGAGGGGGATACATATAAAGGATTGCTAGAAAATGATCGATATTAGATTCATAGTTTTCGGGGTCGCTTAGATAAATAGTGAGACTTTCAATTTCGCTTAACACCGATTAAGCTCTCATTAGTAGGGATGGGCACGAACGACTTTTCTTTGAAACTCGACTCGACTCGAAACAGACATCTTTGAGGTCTACTATTGGACTCGGCGCGAAAAATATCTTCCAACTCGACTCGGATTAGAGTCAAGTCGAACCAAAACGAGCCAAATCCTGTGTGTAGTCCTACCTAGACAATACATAGACAATAATTATACTATCATCAATTATACTACTGTTACTACAAATAATAATAATAATAATAATAATAATAATAATAATAATAATAATAATAATAATAATACTTATTATTATTATTATTATTATTATTATTATTATTATTATTATTATTATTATTATTATTATTATTATTATTATTATTATTATTATTATTATGACAACACCGTGTACAAACATGAACGATAGATGGTTAGTAAAGGAATCCTAAAAGCTAGTTGACAGCCGACGTCGGTAGTCATGAAGTCTACAAGGCAAGGACATCGTTCATTACCCTAAGCTGTAAGCGTCGGTGGACTACAGATGGTCAACTATTAACCTCTCGCCAGAAATTGGTGGCCCCGCAGCGACGATCCGTGATGGCCCAAGTTCCATTTTGAAAACTTTACTACCAGCGGCAGAGACGCGATGAAACGCCAACGAACCACAAAATTACTCTCCCAAAATATGTTAAAATGCCTATATGGTGATTTGTTTATATTTAGGTGAAACAAAAAAACACAAAACAAATACCCCGGGGTGGACGCGAACTATCAATATTACGATTACTAGGCACGTGTTCTTCTGCCTTCCCCACGGAAACGATCATAAAAAGCTTAGTTGTTGAAGGATAAATCATTGACGTCTTAATTTAGCCAATCAGACAAACCCCTACATCTCGAGTTCTAGGAGGTCTTACCGTGAACCGTTTCAGATTTATTGCTTTCTGGTGGAGTACTATCCATGCGCAAAATTTGAGCATAATTGCCGACATGCATCTTCGGTGCCTCTTATCTTTAGTACAATTTTAACCAGAGATGGTGTGGGTCAATGAAAATTTGATCCACGACCCACCATGACCCACTATGACCCACCACCCAAATGACCCATTGGCCCACTCTGACCCATCAACCATCGTGATCTACTCTGACCCACCACCAACTATGAACCACTCTGAACCATTGCGACCAACTCCGACCCACCAAAACCCATCGACATCAACTCTGACCGATGACCCACGTCCTCCTCTCCATTGACTAAAGAGATTACACTTGTAATAAAACAAGACTGTGAAATTATCACTTATCGGAGTTTGAATTTCTACCGTCAATGGCTCAAGCACCTCTTTGTTACAATACTGGTGGGTCTGACCTTAACGATATATAATGGCAAAGTGAATTCTTCCGAATTAAAATGAATTTAAATTTATCATATGTAATTATTTCTTTGTTGCCTTACAGATACATTTTAGTAGAAAATAGGGTGAAATTTAAAAGTTTCGAATCAAGGAAAAGTAGACCAACGTAAAAAAAAAAGAGAGAGAGAAAGAGAAACTAATTTTCTATATAATTAAGCATGCCGTACTAATTGAAAATGCCCATGTAATTAAGTTTAAAATACAAATTTTATGGCCATTTTTCTCTAACTTTATGGCTTGATTGCCTTATGCTCGGAACGCTCCATATATTAAACACCAGCTTCAGCAATTATAAATAGAAACCAGTGGGTATAAAATTCTAAAAGAACTTTAGTTTGCATTACTCAATTTTTTTTCTCAACTAATATCAATCGTATTCGATTATTTTTACAAATCAACCCACTACCAATTTCCAATATATAGAAAATGCACCCCCGTCCCCCAGCTCATAAAAGACAATTTAAAAAAATGATAGGGCATATTCTCTTTATTTTTAATAAAGAGTTATATGCTGAATTTCAGCTCTCAGTTGAAAAGCTTGTGAGATACTAAATTTTTCGCAAAAATTCGGACTTCTACTCTCCCTAAGGATATGTATTATAATGAAAGTGACACGCGTATGATAACTTCCCAGTTGGGATTGGAGCCTGATTATATACCAAACGTCAATTCAATTGACTTTGCAATTTGACCCTGATGATTACGCAGACATAGTTACTTTCAATTTTTTATGATACATATCCTTATTTCATATGTTACAGATGATTCAAAAATATTTTTTCAAGCAGTTAGCTCCTCTAGAATCTCACAGGCTGCATCCCAAAATCCAACTCCTACTATCCTATGACAATCCAAAAGTGACTGAACTTTTTTATTAGGAACAAATGACAAAAGAAAAATGGAGATCTTGAAGGTAAAATGTAGAAAAGCTCGGTGCCCCCAATAACTCCATATTTCTCCGCCCCTTCATTCCGAACTTAAAAATAAAACTTAATTCGAATATGGTTAATTAGTGAATTTATTACAGTTAAATTCCACTCACTACATGCTACAGCTACAACTATGTAAGAAAAAATAACAAATGTGAAACATGTTCTGAATTACTATTACATTTCTTATGCTATTATTAAACATATTAGAATAGTAAAAGAGGATTGTTCGTGAAATAGTATATTTGCTCATGATTTTTAACTTTTTCATACGGAAAAAATTAAAGTATTATTCAAGTTTTAAAATTTGCACTCGGCAAATATGTTGCCCTCTAGGCAATGGGACTAATGTGGACTAATGGGAAATGCTGCACTGTTAGCGGCGCTGAAAACTTACGATTCGATTCTAATATCGGTTGATTTCGATATCTTTATGTCGCTACGTAACCACCCTGGGTGCTAATGGGAGCTTAATTGGACTTGAATTGAAAGTAGAGCTATTCACTTAAGCGACCACAAAACTATGGATTCAATAATCATATCGACCAGTTTCTATCATTTTTGATATGTATCCCGACAGTACTCTTTTTCCAGATGTAAGAAATATAGTTAAAATTGCTCTAGATATATCAGAATTATGTTGAAACACACACATAAATCCACTTTTATATTCTGTATAAATAGAGAGAGAGTGAGCGAGCGAGCGAGCGAGAGAGGGCGACTCAAGGCATCACCACTTCCACATTGCAAAAGCATATATCAGGAATTGAATTGAAAATCTATGTAAAGACTTTCTGCTGTGGCATGCTTCATAAGGACAATTCCAGTCTGCTCACGTGACCTTTGGGGTTCATGAATTTTTTTGTGAGCGTTCCGACTTTGGATTCTCTGTTTATACCCTCTGTTTATGCATCGAATAACTTTTCAGGACCATAAATGACATTGTATATTATGAATGTTGAGAATTACTCTCTATATGACAAATAGCTGCAAATAAATACACTAAATGATTTATTTATTGCTATTGAACGAGTTTCTTAACTTGTATTTACATCCTCATATATAATGCCGACCTGCTGTGAAAATTATCTCAGATGTTATATTTTAAACATAATAATTACTATGTTCTGCAATTATTATGTTATATATAAACAACTTATGTATTTTAATGTAATTATTTTATATAATTTTTCATGCATTGCGGAAAATATAATTTTATAATAAGTATTGACTCAGATGGGATTCGAACTCACAATCTTATGATTTGAAATCCGACAGCTTACCAATGAGCTAACACAAGGACTTCTAGAACTAAGCTTCTAGCGATGTATAACGGATCTCAAGATAATTATGACATTCATATCCATTACAAACGCTGTTTCTGTTCTACTTTGACTTTTATTTTAGTACTCAGGCGATAATTATGTTCTATTTCTTAACTTTGAACATTCTTTTACATATGGAAAGATTTTTTAACGTATTTGAATGTTCCATTACGTATAGAAAGCTAAATGACAAACAAGCATGTGCTCACATTAATAAAAGGTTTCGAGATATTGTATCATTAAGTATTTCAATCAATGTTGCTTTTTTAAACACTTGGTAACAGGTCTTATTATATTTAAAAGATGAAAAACACATCTGCAAACTTTTTTCCGATTGCAAAGGCTGGCTTGGAGGTTCGAACCTGGCTTACTTTTTCCCGAAGATACCCCAAGCTGGACTTAGAAAATTTTTGCCTCAAAACACCAATAAGGAATGCGCTCAACCTTTTTGAGAAAAGGTGTACATAGAAAGAGACCATTCGTAAATAAACATTTGGTATAGAATAAATATAGATATTTTTTGTAACACTAAAAGTAGGAAAGACGTTTTTACATCCAATTATACATCCTGGGTTGATTTTAAGAAATAAGGGATTGGTAATGTATCTAATGCTATCGATAAAGGAGATGTTTTAACATTAGAACAGCTTGAATCAGCAATGAAGAGTTTAATTTACTCACACGAAAAGAAACTGTAGAATTATCATGTCGATTTCCAGAAGATTATGTTGAGAAACCAGTCTTTTTTTTATATAATTTAGCTGCTGCCTACAAATTTCTTTATAGAGGTAGGTTAATGCATATAGAATCAAGTCTTAATTCATGTCTTATAGATATATTTTTAAATGACACTCTAGTTGAAAGTTTTCCATTACACTTTAATATAAATGATCAGTTAATATTTAAACCATCTAAAGATTCTGATCTGAAACAAGGCAAATTATTAATGCTTTTTATATAAATAGAAAGAGAAGATGAAAGCGAATCAAGTGATGATGATAATGTTAGGATTGTAGTATTAGGTAATCATGAATTTTAAATTTCTATACATTAAATACGATGTATTGTGTTAAGTTAAGAAATCAACAGATACGAAGGAAAATACCATTAGAATAGAACAAACAAGGGAGGGAAGATATATTAAGAAAGGTATTAGGTCTGTATCTGGTGTTGCTAAATTTCAATTCGTTAAAATGAACGATAGACTAGAAGAAAGTAAAGGTATTAGGGGAGAGGTTATAGAAGAAATTCAAAAACCTTCCAGAAAGAATTATCCTAGATTAAGTGTTATTGTTAATGGTATAGATTATTTATGGCAAGCTGGTCATGTAGAAATGGATAGTGGTGTGTTAAAAGGTGTACACAAGTTAAATAAAGGATACAAGTATTTGTTAATGATTATAGAATTACTCTAGAAATATGCGTTTGCTGTTAAAGATAAGAGCGGTAAGAATGTTACAGATGCATTTGAATCCATATTAAGAACGAGAAAACCTAGGGACTTGCAAACTGATCAAGGCAAAGAGTTTTACAATAAAGAATTTAAGAAGTTTATGGAGGAAAATAAGATTAATCATTACTCAACCTATACTGAGAAGAAAGCTTCTTTCGTTGAGAGATTAAGTAGAACTCTTAAACAATACATGTGGAAAAAATATACAAACAAGGAAATTATAAATGAATAAAGATATTACTAACACTAGTTAGCGAGTATAATAATCGCATGCATAGATTAATTGGTTTAAAATCTATAGAAGTTAATAAAAAGAATGAACAAACAATATTGGATAAAGCGTATAGGAAAGAATATAAGCATGTTAAGCATATATATAAGATTGGTGATTATGTTCGTATAAGTAAATCGATAGGGTTATTTGAAAAAGGATATACACCTAATTGGTGAATAGAAGTATTTTTTATTAGCGAAGTTATTCCATCTAATCCACCTACGTATAGAATTGAAGGTTTACAAGAAGGTGTGTAAGGTACATTTTACGAACCAGAATTATTAAAGACAAAACATAAAGATGAATACTTGGTGGAAAAGGTGTTAAGAAAGAAAGGTGATTAAGTACACGTTAAATGGTTAGGATTTGATTATTCACATAATAGCTGGATAGATAAAAGTAAGATTATAATGTAAATATAAATGTTGTCTTTTATGGAATAGTAACCATAAAAGGTTAGTATGAATCAAAGTTTGAATGGGACATGTTACGAGCAGATTAAAGATAACTATTGGTATGGTAAGTTTGGCGATTTCAAGTTGATTATAGACAAACCAATAGGATTTGTCAACGCAACTAAGTTGCGTATAGATGGTGGTAAGAAGTTTGGTAATTGGTTTCAAAATAAAGAATCAAAAGAACTCATAGCGTACATGTCCAGAACCAGAATTCCAGGAGTATCATAAAACCAAATTACGAAATAAAACTTGCAGATAGCGACGAAAATAAACTTAAAAATATTTTCTATGCAATAAATATGGATACTATGGATAATTCTCTTAGTTTAAATGTTATTTGTTACGAACAGATTAAAGACAATTATTGGTAAGGTATTTTTGGAGATTTTAAACTGATTCTGGATAAGGGTACAGGATATTTCAATGCTACTAACTTCTGTCAATATGGTGGTACGAGGTTCGATCACTGGTTACAAAATAAACAATCAAAAGAGCTAATAAAGCGCTGTGATAAAAATTCAACTCCCATATCTCTGGGAGTTGTTTTTCCACATATTGAGTAAACCGAGGAGACAAAGAGGCGACCTCAATTATTTCAGGAACATAGGTATACAAAAAGATATTTCTCTCTATTGCGATTTGGATATCACAAGAACTCTGTGACAAATGGTATGATAGGTGGCTAAAAACGTATCAATTATTACAAGAACAACTTATTCCCTCTAATTCTAGGAACTTCATTAAAGCAGCTTACGAAATAAAACTCGCAGGTAACGAGGAAAATAAAGTAAAAAACTATTATCTATACAATAAATATGAGTACTATGGAATATTTTCTAGTTTAAACGCTATTTGTTACGAGTATATTAAAGACAATAATTAGTAAGTTATTTTTAGAGCTTTCAAAATGATTATAGGTAATAATACACGGTATTTCAATGCTACTAACTTATGTCAGAGTGGTGGTAAAAGGTCTGATAACTGGTTGAAAAATAAAGAATCAAATGAATTATTAGCATACTACAGCAAACTTCGAAGTTCCCAGGATTCCATCCACTTCAGAAACCCATCTTACACAGTAAAACTAGGTGGTAACGAAATAAGCAATTTAATTTCAGGAACATATATGTATAAAGAAATATTTCACTCTATTGCTTTTTGGATATCACAAGACTTCTATGACAAGTGCTATGATATAGAACACTACTTCACACAAGACTCTAGAGAATACCGAGAAGACATTGAAGAATTACAATCAAGTTTAGAAGAAATAGAAGAATCAATGGGAAGATTAAGGATTCGAGACGAGGGCTTAATAGAAATACCAGCACCATATACAAATGATGATTCAAAAGAAATTGTCTAATCATATACAACAAGAACAAACTTAATGATCCTTTCCCTGGTTATGCTATCAGATGTCAAAAGAGAAGTCTATACAAATATCTTAATGAAGCAGAAGAAAAATACCCAGATCATGAGATAATATACAAAATGTTTAGAGTTCCTATTAGATTTAAGTTATTAAACCTAGTACAACAAAAACTAGATGTTCGTAACGGAAAGGATAATGAGTTTTGGACATCCCTATCAGAAGAAGATTTGGTTAAAAAATATATCGTTTTTATGATCGGTTAATATCTAATCCTATGTAACAACTTAATTGGTAGTTATGAAAAGACCAAAAATTTTCTATATAATAAAAAATGGAGAAACATTTTGATTTATTAGATGATAGACTTAAACTAATTCACGAAGACCTCAAATTCTTAGCAGCACTATTAGAAAAACAAATATTATTAAAAGAAAAAAAGATGATATTAAAATAAAATGCAGCACTACAAAGATATAAAACAGAATCGAATTGGGATATTGACAAAGAACTTGAGCCTACAAATGATAGTGACGACCATGATGAGGTAGATTTGAAGAAAGAATAAAAGTGAATTAGTTTTCATTAGATCATTAGTAACTTTCATTGGTTATTCCCATGAAAACCACGTCCTAATACAATATGCTAATAGACATAGAGATTTTCATGTCACAAGGAGTATTAGCTATTGTATTAGATAACGAAAATGATTTAAATGATTTTTACATATTAGAAACGAGAGAGTAATTATGAATTTAATTAAACATATAGTAGTTGAATTGAAAATTTTATGTAAAGAAAAGGAGTCGATAGCTGCTCTTAAGCTTATATTTGACAACGTGTGTAATTATTTAAATGTGGAAGACAAAATTAATTTTAGTAAATCATTAGGTATGCTAGATCATTTATTTAAAAAATCAATAATAGAGAAATGTAAAGATTTAGAGGATGTCATATTAAAATCTAATGGTACGATGCTATTTGATAGAGTCTTCAAGAATTTTACTAAACAAATTTGCGAAGGTGAATTGTCTGAAACATTTATGAGAAAATATGATAACAAGATTAACTTTAAAAAATCTCTGTGCTTCATAATTTATCAGAAAATTTTATGAGATTTTACGATGATAAAATGAACTTCTATCTAATATCACAGTGTCAAACCTTATAAGATGAGTTTAAAAGAGATTATAAATATAAATTTGGTCTTAGCGATTCGTTGGAAGAAGAGGAAGATGATGAGCTTCTTGATGATTTATTAGGAAGAGAAGAGGAATATTATTACTATACTAATGACCTTTGGTGTGATTTAGCAGAAGAATATAAATGATATCAACCCATAGCAAACGTTAACCCTTGGGAATATGATGAAGATGATGAGTTAGATTTCTAATACAGTGGAATTAAAACTCTTTTTGGTGAGGCAGATTGTTAAAAATGAATTAGTTTTCATTAGATCGTTAGTAACTTTGATGTGTTATTCCCATGAAAGCAGTATCCTAATAGAATATTGTAATAGACATCGAGATATCCTACGTTACATGAATATTAGCCGTTGTATTAGGTGATGAAAATGATTATTTTATTTTTATGGAATAAAAAACGATAGAATAATAATGAATAATTTAATTAGGCATACGATAGTTAAATTGAAAAGCTTATGTAGAGAAAAGGGAATAAAAGGTTATTCCCGATTTAAAAAACCAGAACTTATTGACTTATTAGACAGCATGAAGATGAACAAAACAAATTAAACTTTTGGCAAACATATCCGTTTCAAGAAGACATCTTTGAAAAACCAAAACCTAAGAAATTAGGTTGAAAGACAGGTTAAAAACTGATTCCATTTAAAGAAGAGATATTTGAAGAACCGAAAATCAAAGCTGCATCAATACAAATCGATGTAAAACGTCAAAACACTGCATTTAAGTCAAGATTAGAAACATGCAGATTCACAACACAATATAAACCAGAAGATCCATTACAACATTATATTAAAACAACATATATATTAAACAGATCAACATCTATATTAAAGCTATATTAAACAGAATGCAACTCAGCTTACAAAAACATGGCTCGTTGAAAGTTAATCTAAGTTGTAAATATAAGAAAGGAAAAGAAGTTCATGAGGTTTATTTTAACACTGAAAACCGAGTAATATACCAATCACCAGTTTAAATGAAGCAGTAACTAATATGAAACAAGCATTAAGAACAAGAATGGATGTTTTTCAAGCTACAGGTTCTGGCTGGGCTCTTATAAGCATCAACTTTTGAGAAGTAGCAATCGTTAAATATCTACCATACAGAGGATTATCATACAAAGAATTACCTAAACAGATTCAAAACAAAAAGCCAGTAATAATGTAAAGAATGAAGATGAATAATGCTTCTTATACTCATTATACAGAGCCATATATCCAACAATTTCACATTCTGAACGAATGCCAAATAATAACGAACTATTGCAAAATTTAAAATTTAAACTGAAAGATATTCATTTTTCTGTAAAACAGAGCGATATTCAAAAAGCTTAAACCTTACTTAATATTTCTATAAATGTCTATGTATATGATAAAGACTACTCAATCTATATATTACATCACACACAAATCAAAAAAGAAAAAGATGTGAATTTATTATATATAAACAACTTGTTGAAGAAAGTGTCAAAACACATTATTATTGGATTAAAGACTTGAGTAGATTAGTTAGTTCTCAAATGACAAAATGGCAAGCTCGAAAATATTTGTGAGATCAATGTTTGTTATACTTTTACTCACTAAGTGCATTAGGTAAACATGAGCAAAGGATGCTGTGTAAGTTCTCGTAAAAAAAACTTCTAATTGCCTCGTTTTTTTGCTATATTTCTATAGATATAAAGTCAACTCCTCAGAAAAAAAAAATTCGACGACACATAACGATTGCAAGAAAGTAGGGCCAAAATACCGCACATGTTTTTAATGGAGTATATGGGAAACTACAAGTTATATTGGGATTTTTGTAGGTACCGTCCACAACTCTGAGATCAATGATTTGCACATATGATGTGCATCAGAGTACTCGGCAAATAATAGGTAGAAACGAAAGTGGTGTTATGTTTCCTGTGGTAGATACAGGGTGTTGAATTTGGGCAGCATCTGGTAGTTTAGTAGACTCTATGGGAGAGTATTTGGTGGCTGAGAATTGTATTACGTATCATCAGCGCCTCCGAAACGCAGATCAAGATGATGTGGTGTTCCTCCGGAAGGCAGAGCTGTGACCCGAAGGTCCCTGGGCAAGGTGAACCAACGATAGTTTGCCATTGCCTGCCATGAGATGAAGACGTCTGAAGGATGAAACCTACAGTTGAACCAGCGTTCCGGACTTCCTCTGTCCTCACCGGGAATCGAGCCTGAGATCCCTTTCAGTACAAGCCGAAAAGCTTATCCATTCATCCACCGGGGACATATTCTGACAAATAAGACCATTGTCATATTATGATGTACAGCAGAGTAAGGGACAAATAATAGTTGAAAACGTCAGTGGCATTATGTTCTGTTTGACCGATCCGGACGTTTGAGGTTTGTATATGCAAACATTCGCTTCATATCGGTCTGTTGCAAGGCTGCCTCTATCGAGAGAAGTACACTAGAAATGTAATTGTGGAGGTGTTGATTTCTGTAGTAGCTTATTCGTCTTTAGTGACTGCAAGTAGGTGGTGATCGATTCGTGTGTTGTGTCTACTTCATTGTGCCTGCAAAAGCATTCCTGCATGCTTTTGGACAGTGACTTTTGTTGTTCTGTTTCTCGTGACATTTATGCAAACTTTGTTGTTGTGTACTATTTGGTGTTATTTTCTGGTAGGTTTCGCCGGTGTGGAAACGTATAATGCAAAAGCCATATTATTCATTTCAAAACAATTTGGTGACGTGTGTGTAAAATGGCTTCCGGTGGATACACGGATAAACATCGGCAATGTTCCGTGTGCGAACTATGGTTTAGAGGTCAAAGAAGCGCCCGGTGTGTGGAAGTGAGTTCTTACAAGAGATTAGTTACATGCATGTAAGCAAAGGTAAGTCATTCCACTGCTTCGGTCCGTCAACAGTACTATATACAACATGCTACATAAGGGCAAGTTCTTATGTGAGAAGTGTACAGAAACAACCAGAAATGGGTAGTCAGGGACCGGATTTCAACGTTAAAGATACGTCAACTGTTCCTGTGCACATGAAGGTAAACCTCGCACAAATTCCTGAATAACAGTTAGTAGTGTTCACGGGATTGAATAATGAACAGTTGACTGTGCTGTGCAGCTTCTGTGACACCTTACATAACAGCAGTGTTACAAGCGTTGAAACCAGACTGGGCATATTGTTAATGAAGCCCAGGCATGATCTTTGCAATGACTTTCTGGGAGCAATATTTGGATATACATACCACGGAAGTGTCAAATGCATTGAAATCAGTCAGACTGGCTTTGCTGAGGCAGTTTGTACCGTCCGTATTGGGTTCAAAGCATTTATCTCGTTCGTTTCTTCCAGGGTTCCAGTTTATTTCCGCAAACTTTATGGGATAGGAGATGACAAGCTGGTTTTAGTCTTTGACGGAACATACATTTACACCGAAAAATCGACAAACTACACTCTGCAAAGGCGTCTGTATAGTGTGCAAAAAGGACGTCCTTTAGTGAAACCCATGATGGTCATTACACCCAGCGGGTACATTGTTGACATGGTTGATCCATACGTTGCTGTAAATAATGATGCTAGTATTACAAACTCTATGTTCGCCGACACAGCAAATGGCTTTACCAGCTCTTACAATCAGGGGACTGCGTTTTGGTTGATAGGATATTCCGACATTCAATGACAGTGTTGGAGGAGGCGGGGATCATTGCGAAAATGCCATGTCTTTTAGAGAAAGGAAAGAAGCAGCATGACTGCCTGGCTGCAAACCAATCCCGTATTGTCACAACGTGCAGGTGGTGTATAGAAGCGTAAAATAGCCATCTGAAAATGAAGTACAAGATATTTAGGGATAGAGTTCCAATTGCGACTCTTCCCTACTTCCGCGAGTATTTACTCATTGCACTTGCCTTAGAGAATTAGTTTGCGTTTCCATTGACCAACGATGCACCAGAAAAGTCTGACGAAAGTATTGAAATCTTATCACGCTCTCGTTTAACAAACGAACATCCGGTGATATTGTTAAACGCTCAGAAAATATTTGGGAACCGTGTGACGTATTGTCAATTACTGACTTCCCACGATTGACAGGACTTATTCAAAATCACACTTGGAGTTTATCAAATACAAAATTCTCACGCACATGCAGCAGAGCACATGAAATCTGATCCATTTTCACTGTTCCATTTGCATATCGCTCCACACATCCTGAGGTTTAAAATTCAATCCCAACATGTACAGAGTTTTCAGAATACACCTTTCATTGAATATGTTTCAGAAAAATCAGGAGCCGACGCTATTCCTGGATGGTACTGCTAATGCCCCAGCGAAGCGCGTGTTCTCGGATGTTGCTCGCATATGGCTTCCCTTCTTTGGTATATTGGTGTTGCTCGTTATGAAACTGTTTATTTTCCAGCTTTGCACCTAAATGGTACTTTTCTCGAAACTAAGAACATACACGGTAATGAAGATCCAGGCATGATTAACTTTGGTTATAAGGAGATCTACGGCACATTTTGACCACTAATCGTGGTGTTGTCATTTAATCTAAGGCCAATATTGTCCATTCCCATTGAATTTCGCACTTTGTGATCTTTATGTTTCCGATGCCTTATTTGTGTGTCTGTGTATGTGTGTGTCGGTGTGTGAGTGAGTGTGTGAAACAGCCCCAAACACTTTCTTTTCTGCCTATTTCGTAATATTAAATCTCATAATATTCCAATTGTCTTATTTGTAAGAGTGTGTCCCCGGTGGATAAATAGATAAGCTCTTCGCCTTGTACTGAAGGGTTCTCAGGTTCGATTCCCAGTGGGGACAGAGGAAGTCCGGAACCCTTGTTCAACTGTAGGTTCCATCCTTCGGACGTCATTATCTCAGGGCAAGCAATGGCAAACCATCTTGGGTTCACCTTGCCCAAGGACCTTCGGGTCACAGCTCTGCCTTCCGGAGGAACACCTCATCATCTTGATCTGCATTTCGGAGGCGCTGATGGTTCGTAATACAATTCCCAGCCACCAAATACTCTCCCATACAGTCTAATAAACTACTAGATGGTGCCCAATTTCAACACCCCGTATCAGCCAAAGGAAACATAACTTCACTTTCGTTTCTACCGATTATTTGCCGAGTACTCTGATGCACATCATATGTGCAAATCATTGATCTCAGAGTTGTGGACGGTACCGTCAAAAATCCAAATATAACATGTAGTTTCCCATATACTTCATTATAAACATTTGCGTTATTTTGGCCTTACTTTCTTGAAATGATTATCACTGTCGTAGAAATATTTTTCCTGAGGAATTGCCTTTATATGTATAGGAATACAGCAGAAAAGTGAGGCAAATAGAACTTTTATTTTTGACGAGAACTTACACAGGGTCCTTTGTTCATCGAATAAAGCAGTAAAAATAATAATGCCAAAAAAAAAGCATTTGTTAAATTTAAGAACTATCAATATCAAATGAGAATGCCCTTTGTAATCTATGCCGATTTTAAATGCTTATTACATAAGGCAATGGGATGTAAAGAATGCTACAAAAAAATAAAGCATATACAAAAAATAGCAACAACACAAACCTTCTGGATTATGTTATTACATTGTAAAAAGTGATGGAACAAAAACCGAACCTATTTTGTTTAGAGGGAAAAATGCAGCTAAAAGATTCATAAATAAATTGCAGATAGAACTAAAATGATATCAATCATTTATAAGCAAAGTAGTGAATTGTCTTTAACAAAGAAACAGAGAAGAGAGTTTAATAAATCCGAATATTGTTATTACTGTAAAGAGAAATACTCTGAAAAGAATTATAAAGTTCAACATCATGATCATGAAACAGGCTAGTTTATAGCTCCTTTATGTAATAATTGCAATTTAGAAGTTAAAGTTCCAAAGTTTGTACCACTCATTATACATAACTTAACAGGATACGACTCACATTTATTCATTAAAGAGCTTGGATGTAATAAAGAAAAATTGATTTAATACCTAATAGCGAAGAAAGCTACGTTTCATTCAGTAAGAAGGTTGGAACTATCAAATTAAAATTCATAAATTCGTTTAGGTTTATTGCATGTAGTTTAGACAAATTATCATCTAACGTAACAAGAGAAAAATTAACTCACACACAACACTTCTCCCTAATAAAGAGCAATTTAACCTTGTAACAAGAAAAGGTCTTTACCCATATGATTATGTTCACGATTGGAATAAGTTCAGAAAGGGAAAACTTCCACCAAAAGAAGCATTCTTCAAGAAGCTTATGAACACGCATATAAGTGACTAGGATTTTGAGCATGCAAAGAAAGTATGGAAAACATTTATAATTAATAATCTCGGACAGTACCATGACTTATATCTAAAAAAAAAGATGTGTTGTTATTAGTAGATGTGTTTGAGAACTTTCGAGAAGCATGTTTTAAAGCTTATGGTCTAGATGAAGCTTGGTATATGACAGCATCAGGTTTAGTTTGGGATGCAATGTTAAAGATGACAAATATAGAATTAGAATCATTAACAGATTATGATATGGCGCTGATGATAGAGAAAGGTGTAAGAGGTGGAGGGAAGAGGTGGAATTTCACAATGTAGTAAAAGATAGGTAAAAGCAAACAATAAGTATATGGAAGGTTACGATGGAAACAAAGAAGATTCTTACTTAATGTACTTGGATGCTAACGAGTTGTATGGAGGGCAATGAGCCAATACTTACCATTTAAGGGATTTAGATGGTTAAGTGAAGAGGTGATAGAAGAATCAGATTTCACAAATATACCTGATGACTCTGATACTGGCTATGAATTAGAAGTTGATCTTGAATATCCTAAAGAACTGCATGACTATCACAAAGAGTACCCATTAGAGCCTCAAAACATGTGTCCACCTGGTTCAAAACAACCAAAATGTTAACAGCTTTATACGATAAGGAAAAATATGTAATTCACTATCGAAACTTAAAGCGATATTTATCACTTGGATTAAAGCTTAAGAATATTCATCGTGTAATAGAATTTAAACAAACAGATTGGTTAAATAATTACATGGATTTAAACACACATATGAGAACTAGAGCAACAAATGATTTTGAGAAAGACTTTTTAAACTTATGAATAATTCAGTATTCGGGAAAACAATGAAAAATAATAAAAAGAGAGTTAACATTAACCTAGTAAGTGATCGGAAAAATTTTGAGAAGCTTATAACAAAACCAAACTATAAAATCACAACAATTTTTACGGAAAATTTAATAGCTGCTCATATGAACAAAACTAAAGTACAATTTAACAAACCGATTTATGTGGGTATGTCAATTTTAGATTTATCAAAACATTTAATGTATAATTTTCACTATAATGTGATGAAACCTAAGTATCAAGAAAAAATAGAAATTTGTTACACAGATACAGATAGTTACATTTATCAAATTCAAACAGAAGATGTGTACGAGCATATGAAAAATTATATTGATTACTTCGATACGAGTGATTTCTCCAAAGATAATAGATACAGGATGTCACAGATCAATAAGAAAATACTTGGCAAGATGAAAGATGAACTTAAAGGAACAATCGTAGAAGAATTTGTTGGTTTAAGATTAAAACATGTATTCAATCTAATCCGAAAAAGATAAATGTAAAAAAGCAAAAGGAGTTAAGAAAAATGTTATAAGTAAAGAATTCACATTTATCGATTATAATGACTGTTTACTTAGTCAGAAATAATATTACAAAAGAATAAATTTAATCAGAATCTACAAACACGATTTGTACGGTTTAGATGTAAATAAGTTAGCTTTAAGTTTTGTTGATGATAAGAGATGTGTTCTAAAAAATGGAATACATACCCTGCCATGGGGACATTATAAAATACAAAAGTTGTAGTTATAGATGTAAGTTTTACATGTAAGTATTTTATGATTTTAAATGTCTTAAGATTCTGTGCACAAAGCACCCTGCTCACACTCATCCTACTCAGCCTGTGCTGGTCAAAGATATTCTCAAAATGGGTTGGCCTGGAAATTCGGTCTGTAAAAAAAAGAAAAATTTTGTTAAGAAAAGAAAAAGTAAGGTAATACTTGCGCTGTAACAGCGGGTGCACTGCATTGTACAAATGCGATGCATGGGAATAAGTCGTGAGTGAGAACCCTCCATCTCTTGTGGGGATATTCATGTAACTATCAACTTATGTTCATTTATATACGGGGTGAATTTAACTAGTTACAATAGAACATACAAGGTTCAGCCAAAATGAGTAAACTTTTGTATCGGACTTCCGAAGAAAAAACTATATATATATATATATATATATATATATATATATATATATATATATATATTAACAACCTCCAACCGTCGTGCCTAATTTGCATGGGGATGGCGTTATGTTTGAAAATAATGAAATGTCATCAATGTGAAACTCTGTATGTAACAGTGACACACTTTGACTGTGGCATAAGCGTCAGACTTGCAGAAATTTGTTGGTCTGAGAATTTGATCACGATGTAGTTCGGGTGAAACCAATGTTTTACCAATAGCTGAGATAAATAAAAATCAACGAAGAGAATTCCAGGATGTCTGGAAACGGAGAATAAAAACCTCTGGTCAGAGAGGATTAGGATCAGAAGTGGAGGATCGTAAGGGAGAAACACTTGAAAGCTCATCGCAGTTGAGTAGTCAACTGCAAGTCCAATTCAGCGGAATAGATCTAGGAAGATCTATCATTTTCTAGTTCAACCATTAACTTGGATTATGGTTGGGTTATAGTCTGACTATCCAGTTCGGCGACTATCTGCAGTACGAGAGATCCTGTGTCGTATTACTTCAACATCCAGTCCAGGCAGTCATCAATCAGCAAGCTATGTGTATCTCAGCTATGTACGAATTATTCGTGACTAAATTCTTAGATGCTGTCGATATGTGATCTGACGTCTTATACTCACTCAACACTACCAACACTCACACTTGATATTTCGAATAATACAGTTATTTAAATGAAAGTTAAATTTGTGTGGTTTTTCTCTGCTCCCACTTCGAACTAATCATTTCAGATGGTGAGTAGTAGCGATCTTCAATCGTCAAACATAACGTCATCCCCATGCAAATTAGAGACGACGGTTGGAGGTTGTTATGGTGGAGATGCGTTTGGTTCGAGCCCCGGTGCGTGCAGTAGTATATTAACCACCATTGTTATGGTGAAGTCATGTTTGGTTCGAGTCCCGGCAAAATTAATTAGAGATTAAGTAATTAGTATGGTAAGATTTAGTCAAGGTAATTTTAACGTTCACCAATGGAATACTGCGAGATTTGGTTCGGATCTCGAAAGGCTTTTAAAGTGACTCTAGCATGTTAAGTTATCAGTTTAACCCTCACCACCGTCCCACACTACGTAGTCAAAGATATAAGTTGTAATAAGTAATATGAATTAATAAATGACTGAAAATTCTGTGTTGACGAGGGCACAAAAGGCGAGTAAAGGAATTAATATTGAAGTAAATAATTTATTTGGTGTAAGAGCACCTGAACGACGAAGATACTGTAGTAGTCAAGAAACAGCCGCGAGTCCTAAAATTATTTTAAGTAAAGAACCGGTGTTCAACTTTCCAAGTAGTCCAGTAATAAAATCCGTGTCGGAAGATTTTCCCTCTATTATAAATTTAGACGAGAATTTAGTAAACAGTTAAAGTAAGGACGTTAAAATGGCTTCGAACATCACATTTTACGCTGACATCAATAAATTGCCAAAGTTCGATTCGAAAAACGATAGTGACATCGTTTCTTTCTTTGATGAATTCGATGGTGCGTGTCAGATGGCAGGTATCGCCGAAAACAAAAGGAAAGAATGATACCAAACATTTTCAAAGGAGTAGGGAGACAATGGATAAAGTTGTTCCTGAAACGAAAGAACATAGCGGAAATACAATATAAGGATTTACAAGCGGAAATTGTTGAGGAATTCACAAAGTCGAACGTGACTATCGATACAGAGGACCGGATTAAAGAACGTTTACAACAAGAAGACGAAGCTGTCATAAATTATGTGTATGACATGCTTGTTCTTTGCGAGCGGTTAGACACAAATATGACAGATATGAAAAAGATTGGGATCATAGTTAGTGGGTTACATCCGTACTACATGGAGAAAGTAGGGACGGTGGCCTATTCTAACTTAGACAAGTTTGTAGACGATCTACAAAAGATTGAGAAAAATAAATGTAAAATCGCGAAACGTGTGAAGCGTGAAACAGGAAAGGTGACAATAAAAGACCTGGTCAAAAAGATCCGGGAACAAGTCAAGGACGAAGAAAGTGATTCTGAGTTGGGTCACGTGGTAGTAAGAAAAGGTAAAGAAGAGCACAAGGTTAAACAGGAGCCGCATAGTTTAACGCAAATCGCGGAATTGGAGAAAAAGATAGATAAGTTGCAAATCACGTTGTCAGCAAGAACGCAAGGAGATGAAAAACAGTATAGTCAAGGTAGAAAACAAGGGAAAAATCAAAATTTTAAAAACAATAGACAATATAGAGGAAATAATAGGACTAATTATCGTGGAAATAACAACAGATATTGGTCAAATAATAATGATAGAAGAGGTCAGAATAACAATAGAGGAAAGAATGGGTTTCAAAATAGGCATGGTAATAGAGGCAGATACTGGCGAAATAATCGTGGACGTAATTAACAAGGTAACTGGCAAAGAAGTGGTCAGTGTCAGAATGCTTGTTGTTAGCAAAATCAATTTTCCGATAATCATAAGTCGCAGAGGTTTGTGCAAGTTGTACCTGCACAAGTAAATGGTACAACATATTACCAACCTGTAGGAACGAGTCATTTAAACTAAATACATCTGTAAATGAGCGAGGCACATTTACAGGTAACAAAAATGTGAGAACACGAGATGTTATAGCCTCAGTGAAATTAGAAAATAATATGGTATATTTGCCGTTAGAAGTAGAAAACAGACAGATCAAAGCTTTACTTGATAGTGGGTCACAAATTTCCATTATCAATGAAAAATTAGTACAACGAAGTGCGCGAATTATACCAAAACAAACGAAAATTAGGGGTATAACGCAGAATACACTCGTAATCAATAAATTGGCTATAATCAAATTTAAAATATCTAATCAGACATTTTATCAAGAGTTCCGAATAACAAAGATTTTCCGTATCAGATGCTAATAGGGAATGATTTCTTAAAAACACAGAATTGTCAAATAGACTATGGAAATATTAAAATTTTAGTTCAAAGGTTCGGGAGATCGACAAGAAGTTGTGGAAATGATCAGGAATTAAGATCAGTTTCTGATAATATTGCGATAAGTGTAAAAACAAGTTTAAAACCAAAGTGGGTTTTAGGACATAGAGTTAGACTGTTACCAAGGACTAGAACGACGGTTGAAGTAAATCTAGTAAATTCTGGGGCGAGTAACGAGTATCTTTTAGAGCCTGATAGATTATTAGAGAAACAGTATAATGTATTTATACCAAGAGCGATATTATCAAAAGAAAATCAGAAATTAGAGATTATTAATCCATCAAACAAGACAATAATGTTAACAAGGAATTTGAAAATTGGAGATGCAGAAGAATGTCTTAGTGAGACGGAATTAAGACAGGAAGGGCTAACGGAAGACGAAATTGAGGAAGTGTTAGACGCACGGAAGAATTATGACAAAACGAGATTAAAATTTGGCGACAAAACTAAACCTGAAATTAACAAGAAATTAGAAAAACTTTGTTACGATTATGCGGACGTTTTTGCGTGGAGAGGCAATGAGTTAGGCAGAGTAAAAGGTGTTGAGCACAAAATAGAATTGGAAACGGAAGTTCCTTTTAGGAGGCAACAGTATCCGATCCCAATTGCGATGAAAGAGAAAGTTAAAGAGCAAATAAACATCCTGCTCGAACAGAACATTATCGAGGAGAGTAACAGCTCCTATAATTCACCAATGCTGTTCGTTAGAAAACCTTCTGGAGCGATAAGAGCAGTGCTTGACTGTCGGACGCTTAACCGGCACGTAAAATTCCATTCCGTGGCGTTGCCGCCCATACATCAAATCCTAACATGTATGGGAGGTCATAAATTCTTCAGTGTACTTGACATTAAAAGTGCCTATCACACTGTGTCCATCTCAAAGGAATCTAGAAAGTACACGGCGTTCAATATTCCTGGCGTCGGTGCTTACCAATACTCCAAACTCCCAATGGGTTATATCCAGTCACCTGCTGTATACACGAAGATCATGGCTATAACATTAGCTAACGTTAATCCGGAGGCGGTGTCATATTACATGGATGACGTGTTCGTTTATGTTAACAATCAAGAAAAATGGTGTCAGTATTGCATTCTATTTTTCAAAGACTGCGGAAGTATGGCTTGAAATTGTCAGTGGAAAAATGCCACTTTATGGAAGAAAAAGTTTTAGCGTTAGGTCACATTGTAAGTGAGGCCGGATACGAGATTAGTCCAAAAGTGATACAAGCCATTAAAGCCTGTAAACCACCAAAGTCGGCAAAAGAACTTAAATCGTTCCTGGGTTTAACAAATTACGTACGAAAATTCTGCAAAGATTATGCAGAAATTTCAGCAATTTTTCATCCGTTGCTGAGGAAAAATCATAAGTTCGTATGGACCGAAGAGCATCAAAATAGCTTTGAGAAATTAAAAGATGCATTGTTGAATACACCATTGCTAGCGCCATTCCGAGAAAATCTGGAGACAAGAGTATATACCGATGCGTCGACGAAGTCAATAAGAGCAGTTCTCATGCAGAAACAAGTAAACGGAGAATGGACCCCAATCGCATATTATAGTAGGGTATTGAGACCGAATGAAGTTATAAGACACATAGTGGAATTGGAAATTTTGACAGTGGTGAGTGCCTTTAAAGCATTCAATTATTATTTGTACAACAAAGAGTTCGAACTGTATACGGATTGTAGATGCATTAAATATTTGCAAACAACACCAAAATTATCACCAAAGTTATTGAGATATAGTTTAGAGATGGCGCAATACCAGTATACACCTGTGCATTGTCCGCGTGAGAAGAACCCGAGCGATGTACTTTCGAGGAATACTGATATTCAACCTACGGCAGAAGATATTGATTTGGATGCGTTACCAGTGAATACCGAAGATTTGGAAGTAAACATCACCTTTGATGAAGACGTAGACGTAGCCGAACAGCAGAGAAAGGATTTTTTCTTTGGACCCATTATGAATGCCATTGAACATCCTGAAGTAGCAGATGAGAAAGCTGAGAGGCAAGCAAGTTGGTATGTGGTGAAAGATGGAAAACTTTTTAGGACACAAAGGATGGCAAGTGGAAAGAAATTTCTCTTGTGCATTCCTTTTTCCTTAAGGGAGCAAGTGTTTAAAAACCTGCACTGTTCGATTTATAGGGGAGGTCATTACTCCTATACCAAATCCTACAATCGGGCATTAAAATCGATCTACTTCCTTAATATGAAAAAGTTTTTCAGGAAAAGGTCAGCCAATGTGTAAGCTGTCAGATTCAAAAACGTAAGGCAGATAGGACACCATTGCAACCACAAACGTACCCAAGTTATATGCCATTCAAGCATATAACAGTGGACGAGATTGGGCCATTTAAAAGGTCTAAGAATCATCGAAACAAATATGTGATTGTGTTTGTGGATAGTGCTACGAGATATGTGATAGCTAAGGCAGTCCCAGCAATAACATCCGAGATTATAGCGGAAGTGCTTTTTGAAGAACTAATCACAAAACACGGCATTCCTGAGATTCTAGCGATGGACAGGCATAGCACCCACCGAAGCCGAGTGACGGAGGAAATGGCAGAACGTTTTGGAATGAAGTTAAACTTCGCCAACACGGATGCGCACTATAATATAGGAACATCGGAAAGAGCAATAGGATCCATACAGCAAGTCATGAAGCACTACATAGACCGAGAATTTACAAATTGGGATGAAATCCTACCTTGCATAGTATTCACCATGAATACGCAAGTTCATGATGGAACAAAACATTCGCCGTATTATTTGCTGACAGGACGTGAACCCAGAACGTTCTTGGAACAAGATCTGGACATTCTCTGTGAGTATGTGGAGAATGATGAGCGAATTAGAGCAGTCAAAGAAGCAAGGAAGGTAGCATACCAAAATTTGCAAAAGCGGTTTAAGTCACAGAAGAAGCAGATTGAAAAGAAGTTTTCTCAACCTAGCTTTGACATCGGCCAAAATGTATGGATAAGAGAGATGCCGAGAGCAGGTTTTGCAGCTTGTTTTGGGAAAAGATTTAATACTCGTGGTGTTATAGTGGAAAAAATGAATAACAATTCCTATAAAGTAAAGTATGAAACGAAGAAAGGACAGGAAAAAGTGGACACGATTGACATTCGGCGTTTAAAACCATTTATTGGCGCAAATGAGGAAGAGTCTGATAAGCAAGAGGAAGATTCGGATTTAGACAGTGATGTCTAAAAGAAAAAAAATAAACAACCCGTGGAGGTTTAGTGACTCAAAGACTACATCACAAAATGTTAAAGTTTGTTGCGTCAAAAACAAAAATAAATTAAGTTTATAAGTTTGATTTGTTTAGGGATCTGTAAGCAAAATGTGTTGGTCAGTGGAATGGCGAGTTTTGGCGCCGTTTATCAACAAAAGTCCGTGATTCCGAAACCGAAGGAAATTTTGGTTTCCATCTGAAAACCCCGAACTGGTAAACATGTTTTGTTTACAGAATTTAGTGTTATTAGGAAAATAGATATTTTTTTAATTAGAGATATTTCGTAAGTTTGTTCGTTTGTTGAATAATCCAATGTACGCATACAAAGTAAATAAAGTAAATGAAAACAAATAAATAAATAAATAAACATAAGTTTTAACTAAATAAAAGATTTAAAAAAATATTAAAATAAATAAAATAAATTCAATAAGTAATTTTAAGTTTCAATTATTTACAGTCAACACCGTGTTGAAGATTTTAATTTTGGAATTACTATTGATGAGTATGGGCATAGCAGAGGATGAACAACAGCAGATAACGTTACCGGAAAATGGATTAGCTTTAATGCAGAATGCATATGCCGTACATGCTACAAACATGGTGTATATCGCTGTAAAGTTACATTTAAATTTTCAAGAGTCGGTGCCAGTGCATGACAAGTGTACTGATGCATATGATATTCTTAATGATGATGCTGTAAAAGAGAAAGAATTTAGAAAAAATATTGTAAATTTGTTACCATGGCATTTTGTTTATGAAAACGGAAAGACTAGGTGTAGTGATACTCATAGAAATAAAAGGTTCATATTTTCTTGGTTATTGGGATTATCTTCTATTGGTCTATCGACATATAATCTAATACATAATCAGCAATTTTCTCATTCAATTGATAAATTAAATAAACACGAGAACTTGCTAACAAGTGAAATTAAAAATCTAAAAGCATCATTTAATAAGGAAATTTCTGTAGTCCATGGAATTGCAGTTAAAGGGCAACACGTATTGCAAGATTTTAAAAATAAAATTCAAGAAGTATATTGTTGTTTACACCAATCCCAACACAAGATAATGGCAAACTTGTTTGCTCATCTTGTGCAAGAGAGGGTAAATAAAATAATAAACAGTATATTAAATAATCAGCTAACATATTATATATTGGCTAATGCAGATGTAAAAAGATTAATAAGTCTTCATGATGTTTTGAAGAATACTATTTATAGGTCAGACATTGGGATGTTTTACCAAATGTTTAGGGTATATTTAGTAAAATATCATTATGAGAAAAAAAAGTTGATTTAATATTAAAAACTCCAATATTATTTGAAACTAGTATCTCAATCATGTATGACATAATATCTATGGGCTACTTAATAAATAACACCAGAATATTTTACGATTTACCGGAAGCAGTTTACTTGGCGGAAGGTAAATATCATTCATTAGATAAAAATGAATGTGAATTTAAAAGTTTCTTGTACTTTTGTGAAAGTATAACAATGGATAATGAAGCTAAGTGTTTAAATAATATTATTTTAAACAATTCTTTGGAAGGATGCCAGCAAAATTCTGAGAAATTTTTGGGGAATGTGATATTCAGATACACACACGCAGGAGTGATGTACTCTTCTGTTGACAAGGAGGCGTACATGACGAAAGTGGGTGTACATCAAGAAGTTACTTCCACAAAATTGGATCAAACTAAATCGAAATCAAGTTTCATAAAGTATGATAAATTTGACAACATAATAATAGGAGAGCTGGTAATTCCAACTAAACAAATAGTGCAAGTTCAAAATAAACATATTAAACTAATTGGTAATTGGACGGAGAGACAAGTTAATCTTTCGTTACATACGCAGGAGTTAAATAGTTTAACAGAAAAGTTGTTGAAATTAAAAGTCGATACATCAATCCCAGAATTGCATCTAAAAACAGATTACATTATGTACGTAATACTTGGAATCATTATAGCGTTAATATCAACAACATCATTGCTATTAGTATTGTATTGTAGGCTTTATAAATCAATTCGGCAGTATAAAATTCAAAATCAATAATAATAATAATAATAATAATAATAATAATAATAATAAATAAGTATTAATGGGTAAGGCGTATTATGTAAATCCATGTTGTATGTGCCTACGGTTGAAAAAAAAGTTTTACATTTTGGGATATGGAGAAGAATGTTATTTTTGAAAAAAAAGAAAGAGTGAAAATAATTGATCCGTAATATTTATAGAATAATCAATTGGCATATCGATAATTATTATAATAATTGAAGTATTCAGTTCATTAGTTACTGGAATATTCATGTGTGGAGAAATAAGCAAATTACAGCAATCCCGTTCCGCTGTATTTACTACTTGCGGAGAGAAGTGCGTTTGATCGCATCCTGCTTTTGTAGCGAGAGAGGAAGTCGTTACTATGGGCGGAGTCTGCGAGCGAACATGGCCGCTCCATAGCAACAAGCCACGCCTCCACATGAGCAGTAACTTTGTTTTACGCAATTTTGATGCAATACGAATGAATTCACAATAAATAAAGCTGTGTAATGTTAAAGAAAGATGGAATAAACATTAATAAAGATATTGGTACCTACATATAGTAGTAAAAGCAGTAGTAAAGTATATTTAAACACGTATATATGCGTGAAATTGTAGGATTTTTACGACTTTGAAAAAAAAGACTGAAAATACGACGAAAAAATGAATTAAGATGTAACGAGAGTAACATTTTTTTACTCGAATGGTTACATAAGTGTTAGAACATTAGTCATTGTTCAGAATATGCATCATTTGTGCATTTTATAGGAAATAATGAACAGATTTAGAACATTAAAACTAGGCCTATGGTAAGAAAACGTAATATTTTTACGAAAAGTAACCGTAGACAAAGATTTAGTAATATAAGACTTGAAAGTAGACAAAAGCTGAATCTCACAACTAGTCATTTAAATTTACAGGCAATATGGAGCAGAAGACTATGATAGTTACTGTAGCGTTAACAAGTTTAATCGTATTGGTATTAGGGACGTTGATAGTTATATTGTATTTAGTGTTTAAATTACGTAAATTTAATGAGCAGAAAGAACAGATAAGTAAAGTTGAAAATAAAAATATTATATATGACGATGTTAAGCACACAAAATACTACGCTTCCACGGCAATTTATGCACTTGTAAATTAAAATAACACTCAAAAGCACAGTAATAACACTAGAAAACACACTAGTAACACAGAAAATAACTATCCAGATCAGATAACTATCAGATCACTATCCAAAGCATATAGAATTAGCACAAGATATTTCAAGTATAGCGGATGCACAAAAACATTCCACGACACCAAAATCCAGAGTGATGCGCATGAAATCACGAATTTACCGAATTTCGAGACTGGAATAACGGACGAACTTGAAAAGTGAAAAAGTATATTTTCATCCATGTGAAACATTGGTTTTGTGAACACTTTCCAAGTTTTTCAACGAAAATGTTACAGACACGATTTCACGGTCAACCGTAATTAGTGACGCGACGCAACTAAAAGGAAACGACGTGGAACAAGTTTCAATGTCATTACCAAAACTGCTGAATAATCAGTTTACGGAATGGAAGGTACGCAGAGTTACTAACTGTAAGAATACGAATGAAACCAACAGTGAAGTGATTTTATATTTTCAAATTTTTATTTGTGCGTTAAATGTATACAACGAGATGGGACGTTGTTACCAAATATATAAGTATATCATTAGGAGGTGAAGAGTGTCTAAAAAGTGTTTATGTATTCAAAATACATCAGTGGTGAAGACACTGACATTTGCGATATAAGTACAGTGGTAAGAAACATTGTGTTGAACTTTGCTACCAAATGCAATGGAAAATTACGAGAACGGGAGAATAAAGAGTACATATATGTGCGTTTGAGAGCACAGGAAGAAACATATAGTTACATATAGTTACATGTAAATTATAACAGATGGCAGGAGCCGATACATTTTATAAAGACTCTCGTCAAGAAAAAAAAGAATGGACGTAAATAAATAATGTTTGACAGATTTTGTATGTATGATAAATGGTTTTAGGATTATATTAGATTAATATGCATATATATATATATATATATATATATATATATATATGTGTGTGATGGACAAATATATTCGATTATTTTGTTTATATTTTATACTAAATATTGTGTCAATTTCTGTCCAGAAATTTATACGAGAACGCAGTTCCCTGGTTTTGAAGGGGGGACATGTAGAGATATATGGTTTTGGGTCGTATTATTTTAGTGATAGAAAATCTCAAGTTATTAAATGTTGTATCAGAATACTGAATATAGTAATGAAATGTTTTTATGTACTATAAACACGTGCTTGTGTTTATTTGTTGACGTATGTCAATAATTTGCTATTGCGTTGATTGTAATTGTTGTGTTATGGCTAGACGCTAAGTCGTCAGTTTATATGTTTGTTATGATTTGCAATGTTATGTTTGAAATTAATGAAATGTCATCAATGTGAAACTCTGTATGTAGCAGTGACACACTTTGACTGTGGCATAACCGTCAGACTTGCAGAAATTTGTTGGTCTGAAAATTTGATCACGATGTAGTTCGGGTGAAACCAATGTTTTACTAATAGCTGAGATAAACAAAAAATCAACGAAGAGAATTCCAGGATGTCTGGAAACGGAGAATAAAAACCTCTGGTCAGAGAGGATTAGGATCAGAAGTGTAGGATCGTAAGGAAGAAACACTTGAAAGCTCATCGCAGTTGAGTAGTCAACTGCAAGTCCAATTCAGCGGAATAGATCTAGGAAGATCTATCATTTTCTAGTCCAACCTTAACTTGGATTATGGTTGGGTTATAGTCTGACTATCCAGTTCGGCGACTATCTGCAGTACGAGAGATCCTGTATCGTATTACTTCAACATCCAGTCCAGGCAGTCATCAATCAGCAAGCTATGTGTATCTCAGCTATGTACGAATTATTCGTGACTAAATTCTTAGATGTAGTCGATATGTGATCTGACGTGTTATACTCACTCAACACTACAAACACTCACACTTGATATTTCGAATAATACAGTTATTTAAATGAAAGTTAAATTTGTGTGGTTTTTCTCTGCACAAACTTCGAACCTACTCATTTCAGATGGTGAGTAGTAGCGATCTTCAATCGTCAAACATAACGTCATCCCCATGCAAATTAAGCACGACGGTTGGAAGTTGTTAATATATATATATATATATATATATATATTCACATATATATATATATATATATATATATATATATATATATATATATATATATATATGACAGTGTTTATATAAACAGAATTCCCGTTCACGACCCCCTTTTCAGTTTTATTAGAACATAGAAGAAGACGAAGAAGTAAAGAAAAGAAGAGGAAGATGGGATAGGAGGAGAGGAAAAGAGGGAAAGTAAGAAGATGAGAAAAGAGAAAAACTGTTACTGGATATTTCTTGAGAAATATGGTTAAGGAAAACGAATGGTTATTAGATTGAAAATCTTTCCAAGTATTATTGGGTGAGTATTTGGTATTAAGGTGATCAAAGGTAGACACATTTTAACCCATACCCCCCACACCTAGATCCAAGGTTACCTCCACTACCGGGTTATCCCAATCTAGTCCTAAGATCGAGGGAAAAAATTGAATTTGGTTGTTTATCCGCTATTTTCCGAAGTTCTCGATTAGTATCCAATATTTGACGTACAAGTCATGAAGTCGGTCGCATGTTCGAATTTACTGAAGAGAAAAAAAGTCAAAGTAACACACATATTCGTTGAAGATTACAAGTTTTAAAGTTCTTCTAAGATTATCGTTCGTTCAGGCTCTTACTGCTACTTTTGCTTCTCGTATAGAGCTGATATAAATTGAGTTAGTATTTATTCTCAGTGAATTTAATTGCCAACTACCACTAATAGCAGACAATTACACATATATGTTAAAAAACTTTTGCACTTAACACTAGTCACACACACATTCACATAGGACAATGTATAACTCAGGGTTCATTTAATTTAATTAAACTAACCTAACTACATTTCTATAGACATTTATTACATCCCAAGAAAATTTAATTTAACATAAAGGAAGAAATTTTGATACATGAATTTTGAAAAAAACAACTGTTCATAGACATGCACAGAAATAAGTTATTTCTCAATAATGTCAAATAATACACATTTCTTCGTAGATATATTAAGAGTTGGGGTACATTAGTAACGAGACGAAGATATATATATATATATATATATATATATATATATATATATATATATATATATAAATTACAGATATTCAGTTTGAAAATTACATATAAAAGTGGAGAAAAATACTAATAAAAATAATGTTACAGATTTGTCAAAAACTTTAATAGCGTTTCGATTAAGTCTTAGTCTCGAAATGAAAAGATTCGACATTTACGAGTCCTTTCTCTCACGTCGATAGTAATTTATTTAAACTTTAACTAATAAACTGCATCCCAAACGTGGGGAACATATCTTCAGTATAACATATTTCAATAGAACTAGATCTATGGAATAATCCTAGGTCCTTTGTTTTCTCACAAATTCATTACACACATTTAGTCCCACTTAGGAGCAATAAATTTTCGTTTTCGTTCGTTTTCATTTCAATCGTGGAGTGTAGATATTTGAGTACCTGAACTGATGAAGGCCAAACAGTTACGTTTTAAGTTGTATAGGGGAAGATTTGGGCACACTGTTCAATAATTAAGTAATTTCAGTACGGTGTCACCAAATAACTTTGTAGCATGAGTTAGATATTTACTTATATATCTTCATATATTCAACATACTCACTTCTACATTAATATCAAGATTCACATTTCGTCGACACTCATTTTTCCACATAAATCTTTTCATATTCGATAAATATTTACATTTTTTCTTGGATCAAAACAACACACCAAAAAAACGCTGACTAATATTTTTTCAATTAAGTCGCAACATTAGACACAGAATCCTGATCATCTATAAGAATTTACAATCACTAACGTCCCGCATATCAAGAAATATTTGATATTGTTTAATAAACTGAAATAAGGAATGGAATCAACAAATGAAGCAGGCACGTAACTGTTCAAATTATGTCAACATATATACAAACGGATATACAAAAAAGAATCAAGGACTATTTGAAATTTGTGGGCCCACACTACTAATACATACACATGATATAGGAGAAAAGATAGAAATAAACTAGGAATCGGTAATCAATTGGCATATTCCGTACAATCAATAAAAATAATCAACATTTTGGAAATCTGAAACTGTAGTGTATCCTCCAGTCAGTCACTTCTGTAAAGAATAAAAATTATAAAAAATCCGTCCTGAATTGATCTAAAATACAGAATACCTTCACGAATTGCACTCCTCAATGTCTCAGTCAGTACATTCAATTGAAATAGGTGATATACATATTTTATATTTTCGTAAGTTTCGGAAACGGGGGGGAAGATCAAAAAAATTAAAGCAAAAGCAAATAGAAATTGGTGAAATCCAGATATAACCGGATCTGAAAGTGACTATGTACTAGTGAGAGGGAGTGAGGTAGGTTTAAATTACTTGTCAAATGTTACGTTGGTCTGAATTTCCGAAAATTAATATCCAATGGTGGAACTATGTTTTGCTGTGACGTCATAGCGGTAAACCTTGTAACTATTCAACTTGTATATGTGAAAATGGAGTTTATGGTTTATTAAATATAAATAAATATATTATTCACTGAAAATATGAGTTTAATGAGACTTTTCGATTCGTTACGTTAATTTGGAGTTTCGAAAGGACAAAGACATAGTGTGATTAGACCGAAAATCAAATTAAACAAAAATATTACCAGGTATAGGATGAGAAAAAGGTCGTCATTACTCCAGCTGTAAGGTTACGTTACAGCCTTCCCCGCCCCAATAACAAAATATTGTTAGAAAACAAAATTTTGCTAATTGGAAATACTAACTACTGATGCTTGTTAAGTTAACTCACTCATTCATCCCATTCACACGTTAACAATCACACTAGGACAGTATATAATATTTACTAGGAGTATTGTGGAAGTAGTTCATTTCGTTTGTCTTCTGTGCAGTCAAAAATCTTTAGATTTCGAAAGTTTAGAGTTTCGATTCTTTCACCCTTTAGAATATGTAGAACGGCGCAGTTTTTCAGCAACTTTTTCACAACAAATGGGCCAGTGTAAACTTTGATCCATTTGACGGATTCCTGTTTTATGATTGATGATAAATTGTGTAATTTTAGCATTACCAGTTGACCTTCTTCCAAAGTAATAGAACGTGTGAATTGTTTACTGTAATTTCGCTACTTTATATCTATTTCCGTAAATTTAAACCTATTTTCCACGGAGTCTAATGGTTTTGGCCATGGAAACATCTTCCGTTAGTTGTCAACAGCAGAATATCTCAGAAAGCGTTCCGCCGGCGTGCAACCAATGCTTGAGCAATAAGAATTGTTCAGAAGGTCCTGTATTTTTACAAGATATTTATACCGGGTAGTTTGATCTTCATTGCACCACAATCGGATTAACTTACTTAGCTCTTTATGGCTGTGCTCCGTTACGCCGTTAGCCTGAGGCGAATAACTGGATGTTTTTTATGTTTGATTTTGTACTTAGCACAGAAATCCTGCCACAGCTTGGATTGGAACTGTGGTCCCCTGTCACTTAAGAATTCTTGGGGATACGGTAAAAGGTGAAAGTATCTTTTCTCTAATATGGTTATTATTTCTTTGGTATGGGCTTTTCGAAGCGGAAGGAAAGTAACAAAACAAGAATAAATATCTATTATTGATAAAATATAGTAATATCCCTTACTAGGTGGTAATTTCCCAATGAGGTCCACCCCCAAAAGATTCATGGGATACATTTGCTTTCATATCATATTCTTGTTGTGCTATGGTTCGGTTAGTAAACTTCGTCTCCGCGCATTCAATACAGTTTCGGATAAAGTTTTTCATAGTGGACTTTTGATTTTTCCAAAAAAGATTGCACGACAAAAGCGATAACATTTTTGAACTCCAAAATGACCCATGGAGTGGACAATACTGATAATTTAGTAAATACAACTCCGAGGTATTATGAGAAGCCATTTTTGAACTCGCAATTGTTTTATATAAATTAACCCACAGTGCATTGTTATTCTACTCGGATTACCACTATTTTCATACTGTCTTAAGAGATTTTGACTTAATTCATCTGTTTCCTGATTCTTTCGTATATGATCTAAATCAATGTCAGCGTATTGTGTTTTTGTTAAGAAATGCACATAATGGTTTCGGTTTCAAGCAATACCTCCGGCGGATACCAGCTAAGCGTGTCAGCGATTAAATTCTCGCGGCCCGGACAGTGTTGAAATGTTAGATAAAATTTCTGTATGTTGAGTAGAATTCTGGTGGTTCTACGTTCGAGGTTCTTCTGAGTGAAAGCATGAGTAACTGCTGCTTTGTCAGTATGGACATACGTGATACGACCCATAAGATATTGCTCAAAGTGTTCACATAGGAACAGAACGGACAGAAGTTCTAACTGAGAAATCGACAGGGACAAGTCGTAAGGCTTCTTCCGTCGACCAGCACATCCGATGACATTAGGATCTTCTTCCCAGCAGGATATTGTGCAAGGTAGCCAGCCAGATTCTCCATACACGCATCACTGTGTAAGTGAAACGGCAGTGAAAAATCTGTCTGACTTAGAGCAGGCGGATTGCTGATAAGTTCTTTTACCTTACGGAAAGTTTCCAGTGTTTCATTGTTTCATGTGAATTTTTTTATCCTTTTTCAACAGCTGATATAATTCAGCAGTAAGTCCAGAAAATTTCGGTACGAATTTCCTCCTCCACCACCTATGAGGCCTACGAACATTTGTAATGCTTTCTTTGATTTCGGGACCGGAAAACAACGAATGGGTTCGTTTAACTTAGGATCAACCCTTATCGTTTTGCCAATAATGATATGACCTAAATTTTTTTCTCGAGAAAAAAATTACATTTTTGGAAGTTTAAGGAAAAATGTGCCCGCTTGAAAATTTCAAAGGTTCTTTCTAAATGAGATAAGTGTTCTTCTTCTGTGACCCATTTTACCAAAACATCGTCAAGTTATAAAAATACAAAAGAATGAGTTGAGTCGCTGAAAAAATTAGTCATGACGGATTGAAAAACAGCAGGATTGCTCTTCAATATCTGTGGCAAAACAGTAAGGCAATATTGCCTTCCTTTATACACAAAACTAGTACATTGGTATGACTCTTTGTGCAAACTGATCCCATAATAGGCACTAGATGCATCAGAAGATGAGAACCAAGTGGCTTGTGAAACACGATGTAATAAATCGTTTATTGGTTCAACCTGCACTTGTAGGGAAATAATTTTGGCGTTGGTCGCCCTGGGCTCCAAAACGGGACGTACGCGCCCAGAGGCCTTACTGACAACATGAATAGAGTATCTGTATGGGGACATCTGTTCTACGGCAATTCCTAACAGTAACCATTTTTTTAATTCGGCCTCAAATTCCGGTTGCATTGCATGTGGAACAGAATTGCAAGGTCTAACAACTGGTTCATTACCCTTTAATTGTATTTTGTACGGAAGAGCATTAACACGGCGTGCGTACTCGAAGAAAAGCGATCTGTTTTGTAATAGTAATTTACGGAGACCTGATCTAATTTGAATGGTAAGTCATCCCGAGTATCAATGTAAGCATTGATGTCTTGTGAGGAGACATTGCATTCGGCACTCAGGAATGGATCCAGCTGATCATCCCTATTAACCTCTCCCCCATGGAGAGGTGTCACTGCACAGCAAGCTTGACAGATAAACTTGGGATCAAGCGTGGGCTGATCCACCACTGGCCGCCCTGACTCACCGATTGCAATCTCTTCCTCCGTTATCCTTATAACATAACACTTGGTCAATCGGTTGAAACAGTAATCGCATTTCCAAGACTATTTTTCATACGAATCGATGGTACAGCGGAACTGATCTAAAAATGGACAACCTAGAATTAAATCTGTTCGCAAGTGTTTGATAACAAAGATAGCTATTTCAAAAGTATGGTTTTGGATATTAAGATTAAAATTTTGAACCCCTTGAACCGAAAAACTTTCTTTTCCTGCAAATGCACCAAGTGTAGGACCCGTATACGGCCTTAATTTTGCAGAGTGGTAGCGCTATTTCAATCTCCTCCACACACCCCAATCCATTAAACAGAGTTCCGACCCACTATCTATAGTAGCGACAATTCGACGGCGCCGATACTTCCTTTTAGGCTAGAAGATGCCGAGAAATAGCGTTCTTCACCCACCGCAATTGGCTGTTCATCGATTACAAATTGTATTATAAACTCTAAGGAATCCTGTAAGGGGTATTCCTGTATCTGAAAATCGGATTCATTATTATTGGAATTTTGAATTTTGTTGTTAATGGGGTGTATGTTTCCTCAGTTATCCTCCCCCATTCCATGAGGTAATTGCGGCGTTTGTTTGTCGATTTTACCTCAGTTTCAAGACTATCACTCCCATTTAACACTACTCTAGACTCACAGTTACCACGCACCTGCAAAGGGACTGAACTCTGGGGACGATTTACATTATTGTTATTATTATTATTGGTGCCCTGACTGTTGCTGTTCTTGCTTCTTCCGTACGCACTGTTAAATCTCCTCCGGGCGTTATCGCCCCTATCCGGGTTCGATTCCATGTTAGTACGATCATAGGGACGATAAATCCAGCGATTGTTAAATATGGGCCGATTCCTAAATAATCGCAGGCCATTATTGTTGTTCGCTGAGCCATACCCACTAGGATAACGAGATCCAGCTTGGGTATAACTCAGGAAATCTGTCCGGCAAATTGCCGTTACCTTCGTTTCGGCTGGTCTTAGTATCTTTGCTTGACGGGCGAAATACCTCTTTTTGGACCACCAACTTCATTTACGCACAAGGCAGCCAAACGTGATGTGACCGCTCGGACGGTTTGACACAAGTGGGACGCTATAGCCCGGGACTCATCGGGTGGAAGGGCGTTAGCTATAATGTCTACCAGCTCAGCCTGAGAGGGGTGTTCAGCTATTTGATAATATAATTCGATTATCTTCCAAGCATATTCCAGAAGGGACCCTTACTTGGAGCGGTCATATCGGAGTGATTGTAAGTTTCTCTTTTGGAGCCGCTCGATGTGCTCATTACAGTAGTTTTCTTTGAAAATAATCAAAAGATCACTGAACCTCCGGATTTGGTATTTAACGGAGGCAAATCATGCGCCTGATGCAGCGATTAAGCATTTTTCTACTATTTGTAAACGTTACCCATCAGTGAGTTTGTACATATCCAGATATTGCTGCAGACTCACGAGGCAACCCGTTAGCAATATTCCCATCAAAAGTAAAAAAACTTACAATATCAGTGAGAGAAACTTTGGAGCTCATACTATAGGGGAAGGAAAAGAGTTTAATGGAATCAAAGCATTATCCTGAGCGATTGGGGTAGTCACCAGATTTCCCACCGACGGAGTAGTTACAAAACTGAATGCTCCCATATAACCAGAAGATGCGTTATAATTAGTATCAGCCATCCGAGATTCAAGCTTAGAACCCACCACTGCAGGGACAGACGGTCCGGCACAATATCCATCTCGCCTTCCTGGCAGCACACTGTACGATTGAATCATTCCAAACGTAGAGGGAGCATTTACACTAGTGACTGTTGTGGTCACAACACTCGACTAAATCGGTACGTTAAACTGATTTAACCATGTTTTCGTAGTTGGCTGGTGCAAGGGACAATACATTGCTGCGTCTCGTGCATCAGGCAACACTTTACTCTCCACCGGAGTCACTACCAGGAAGAGGATAGGAAACGTCAGATATAGCTTGGTCTGATTTGTTTACATTCCCCTTGAGACTAGTTACTTCATTGTGAATATGATTATTTTGTTGGTTGGTTGGTTGGTTTTGTTGGTTGGTTGACATGGTTTTCTTTTGACAAATTTATCAATGTTACATTTAGCTTGTCTATTTCGGTCTGCTGTTGTTCCCCTTTTTGCTCTATAATACTACATTTTACATTGGTATGTTAGAGTTTTTTTTATCTATTTCGCCGAACATAGTATTTCTTTCCTCCCTAAGTTGTTCTATAGACTGTTGAGCCCGGTGCCTAACCTGTTCAATTTCATTAGAAGTTTGCTCTCTCAATTTACTCATGGAGGAAACAAAGTCTAGACGGATACTATCAAATTTGTTGTTTAGTAACTGTAAACCTGCTTCGGTTTCTCGCATCGAGATGTCAAACTTTTCATTTATCTCGCGTCTCAATTCCGTATTGCTCTGTCTCAACTCATCAAATTGTTTGTTCATCATTTGTATCATTTGTCACACTCATACAGGCGGATCAGACCCTCCAGATGACCTTCCTTCCTTCGGGTTGGTTTGAGACTCACCCGAGTGATCCCCATTCTCTTCATTTTCATCGAGGTCAGATATGACCAGAGGAGATACCTGGCCTCGATCCTTTGTGGTACTATGTTCACGTTCCCCGTCGGAGTCGGGATGTTCGATTTCTTTCACATTAAGAACATCGATTTGTTTGCTAGACTGAGAAAACTTCAGTTCACACTCGTTACAATAATTTATTATTTCCCCAGTTCGAACCCTTTGATCATTCTCGGCCGTGTCATCCAATTTAGTACAATAGAAATGAAGCCACCTTTGCTGGTACCCACTAAACCGTCCAGTCTTCGTGAGAGGCGAGACATTTTCTGTTCCTCACTAACTGTACATTGAGTACACGAGACTTCAGATTCGTCTTGGGTGAAGACTACTTTATTAATAGTTGCCATACATTTCGCACACTAAACATAAATTACAAATATACATACACTTTCAAATACTTAGGTACCAACAAGACAAGATTTAAATACAATTAATACATAAAAGGAGTTCTATTCTGCTTCCCTCCTTGAGCCGTTTCTAGCGTTTAGTTCTAATTTAGAAACATTTTGATACTACTTCCATTTTTCCCCTTAGAAAGAGAAGCAAGAATAACAGAGTACCAAACTACTCTAGTTATCCGACTTAACTATACAATTCTATTATGTATTGCAATTTCATGATAAATTCAACATGCGTTCGACCTATCTATTTGACATTCTTAAAGAATTTCAGATCTACTGGACGCAATTTCAACTGATGTCCGTTGCCATGTGAACAAGCGTTACCATGGCAACAGTCCTTGTCACGTGTCGCCAATCTAAAAATGTATAAAAAACGAAAAATTTTGTTAAGAACAGAAAAAGTAAGGTAATACTTGTGCTGTAATACAGGGCACAATGTATTGTACAAATACGATGCATGGGAATAAGTCGTGAGTGGGAACCCTCCATCTCTTGTGAGGATATTCATGTAACTATCAACTTATGTTCATTTATGTTCGGGGTGAATTTAACTAGTTACTTCAGAACATACAAGGTTCAGCCAAAATGAGTAAACTTTTGTATCGGACTCCCGAAGAAAAAACTCTCTCTCTCTCTCTCTCTCTCTATATATATATATATATATATATATATATATATATATATGACCGTGTTTATATAAACGAATTCCCGGTCACGACTCCCTTTTTAGTTTTATTAAAACATAGAAAAATAAGAAGTAAAGAAAAGAAGAGAAAGATGGAATAGGAGGAGAGGAAAAGAGGGAAAGTAAGAAGATGAGAGAAGAGGAAAACTGTTACTGGATATTTTTGAGAAATATGGTAAAGGAAGAAGAATGGTTATTAGATTGAGAATATTTCCAAGTATTATTGGGTGAGTATTTGGTATTAAGGTGATCAAAAGTAGACAGATGTTAACCCATACTCCCCAGACCCAGAAAAAGAATCAAGGACTACTTGAAATTTGTGGGCCCACACTACTAATACATACACGCCATATAGGAGAACCGATAGAAATAAACTAGGAATCGGTAATCAATTGGCATATTTCGCACAATCAATGAAAATAATCATTTTTTTTGGAAATCTGAAGCTGTAGTGTACCTACCCGTCAGTCACTTCTGTAAAGAATTAAAAATTATAAAAACTCGGTCCTGAGTTGATCTAAAATACAGAACACCTTCTCAAATTGCACTCGTCAATGTCTCTGTCAGCACATTCAATTGAAATAGGTGAATTAAATGGTTTATATTTTCATAAGTTTCGGAAACGGGTGGGAGGTTCAAATTTTTTTAAAAAAAATCTTGAAGTAAGAAGAAAGAAAGAGACAAATAGAGAAAGTGGCGCCAACGAAAGGAGGAAGTTTAAGGCACTACACAGACAAGTGATCGAATTTAAATATATAACAACTTACAGCCAAAATATTCACTAATGCCGAATGAGGGTGGCTTACATAAATACGTAGTCTCAAAAGTTATCTCCAAACTCCCAACGAGTCCGTACCCACAAGGGAATTTTCAAAAAGGCGGAAGCTTTAAGGAAATTCCCCTCCTCACTGTATCCTGTTGAGTTCTCTTGGTTGTTGCAGACTCTTAATTTGGAATTTCAAAAAAAATCATCCGACCTCTCAGAAAGGTAAGAAAGCCCAGAATAGTAATGAAGCTAGAGTAAAAATAGTAGTTAAGATATCCCTAACTAGTAATATGCCAAAATAAAAAAAAATAATAAATTGAATTTTGGATCGGTGATTTCAGTGGCCAAACATCGCCGATGGCTACCCTGCGCAGACAAGCCAAGGTCTAGGACGTCGATTAATTTCAATCATCATCTAATTAAACTAAGAAAAGAAACGAAAATACTTAAGATGACCAGTTGTCGACATCCGGGTACGCAATACCCTATTTTTTCAATAGTAGTTAATTTAATTTGACTAGTCCCCATCCGATTTATTAGCTATACGAACACTGTACGGTGAATAATGTAAGCAACGTAGGAAAAGAAAATCTCAGAGAGTCGATGGATATTAAAGATACAACTGACCAAACTTGTACTTTCCACTGATCTCATTATTTAGCAGTTATTTTCTTGAATTATCATTTCTGTAATCCTTCAGAGTCAATTCCTACATGATGCTTCCCTCCACTATCAGATGAAATGCTTAAGAACTGGTGCTATTACTATGAAATACACAAGTACGAAGTAAAATATAATTCCAGACTACACTTTGCTATCCGATAACAAACCCAGTTGAATGAATGTAGTGGTGTAGGGGCCTAAACGCAAGAGTTGTATCATCAAGCATATTCGTATTTTCAATATATGAAAAAGGTACACCGGGCCTATCCATCTGTATACAGGTGTCCTATCGTCTTATTCATTTTATATTATACTCATATAATCACTGTACTTTTACATCTATTCATTTATTTACTAATTTCCATAGGGTATAATGTGATACTTTACAGACGCTCTGTTATGTATATTTATGCCCAGGCCATATACACATTATATTATACACTAACAAATCTATAATTATCATGATATATCACGTTTAGACCGATACACGACAACATTCGTCGAACTACAGACTTATTACGTAACACCAAATTATATTTACTTCGCAGTTTTGTTAGAAAAAATTCTTACGTATATTCACTTAAAGTTAAATTGTCAACGATTATTTTATTTCTGATTTGCTGATAGGACTAAAGCAACAATGAAATCTCTCTAAAGCAACGGGAAAAGAGAATTTAATATTGCATTTTCAAGAAAAACAGTAACACTATGTAGGCTTACTCATATTAAGAAAATAGGCATTCTTGATTTCAGTGGATATTTCGGTTTCTAATTGGCATAGCAAGCTGTACTTTTCAAAACAGTCAGATCTCATGCTATTTCATATGCATGTATACTCATCCGAACCGAAAACCATGTCTACGGGATGTAATTTAGAAATAAGGGGCCGAAATCCAACAATCTAGATCACTAACTCGTGCGATGACGTAATGTAAACAAACAATTGATTACTGAAAACGAACGCAATGGCGCTGAAGTTTACCCGTGTACTAAAATATACCGTGACATTTACTAATCAGATCTATAATATTTATTGTGGTTTAGTTACTTTTAGTTAGAAAAATGGTAACGTAAATACACTGTCCTCACACAGTAACGTCAGACATTCACACAAAACTACTAACTACACTAACAATATATATATACTAAACTACTAAAATAACCAAGCGCCATTTAATTACATGCATTTTGAAGAAAGTAACCAGTACATTAAACTTTAGACACTTTACACCATTTCCAGTATGTAACGCCGGCTCTATTAAGCTTAAGGAGGACAGAATGAGAAGGACAACCCAGGTCCGATTGACCTGACCAATTATTCAAAATATATTTACTAGGTTTTGATGCCTGGGGGCACATTAACAAGATTTATTGAGGGACCTTTCCACTTAAAAGGGAAAAGGCCTTAAAAACAAACTATAGCTAACCCATCCCCCACTAGAACTGATTCAATTCGGAGCCTTTATTTGCGTTTACGCGTGCATTTTAATGGTTAACATTACAATACGGAAACCTACTAAAGCCATGCTATAACTAGATTTAAAAAAATACATTCACCGTATATACTGTAGTATATGTACTCAGGTCAATAACCCTAAATTCCACTAAAATCGAATTTGCTGTCGTTGTCACCGAACAATGTGTAATTACAAAATTGGCCTTGTCGAAGATTTCACACTGAAAATAAACTGTCTACGATTTGGCTTGGATGACGAGCAAGACGGCGTCTGATGAACTGGTTCTTATTTCACCTTGATTTAACAGTTCATTCAACGAAAATGTAGATTTGTAGGCTTCTATATAATTATACGGCGTTTACTATGAAATTGAACCTAATTTTACCTTGTTTTTCCTCTAAATTCCAGTATTTTCTGCCAAACTATTGTGCTCATAATTACATGTTGTATCCTTTGGAGCGTCCACAGTAAGAGAATGATAACATTGCGCCCAAGACGACAGAGATAGGAGGATTCCACCAATCAAGTCTTTCAGCCGCGGAAATTATAATGCATATAGAGTGAGAGGGGGTGAGATAGGTTTAAATTGCCTTGTAAAAAGTTACATTGGTCTGAATTTCTGAAAATTAATATCCAATGGTGGAAATATGTTTTGGTATGACGTCATAGCGGTAAATCTTGTAACTATTCAACTTGCATATGTGAAAATGGAGTTTATGATTAATTAAAATATAAATAAATATATTATTCCCTGAAATATGATTCTTAATGAAACTTTTCGATTCGTTACGTTAATTTTGAGTTTCCAAAGAACAAATACATAGTGTGATTAGACTGAAAATCAAATTAATAAAATATTACCAGGTATAGGGGGAGAAAAAAGTTGCCATTACTCCAGCTGTAAGGGTACGTTACAGACCCAGAAGTACTATATGTTAGGAGTTAAAAGAAATATGTCCAAAATCGGTTGGCCTAGAGTTTTGGCCCAGAACTTAGATTATTACACTATTGGAAGGTAAAGAACGCATAAAGTTAATAGTTAATCTTTCGAGATCAAGATTTAATTTTCAGCTGAATTTAGTTAATTAAAATTAATAATAAATGTTGTGATATTTTATAGTTCTTCAAAAGTAATAATAATATATGACTATCTAGTTTGCATAAAACTGATATAAAGTGAACTTCATAAATTCCCTCAATGAGCAATCGGTAGTCTATAGTAATTTAGCATAGTTATAATTATTTGTTTTCATTCTCATGAACACAATATGCCACGAACCTGTGTGTTTAAGTATCATGCAAACTCCATGGCAAGATGCGTCGCCTTTTATATCCGTGTCACAGGCGGACATACTGACTGTTACGTAGGTAGACATAATGTTATCGCTGATGTGTGTGTATATGTTAACTCGTATATTTTGTATCGACTCGAATTTGCACGCGTCTCTTCTTGAATTCGAGTTGAGTCGAGACACGAGTTGAGACAGAAACACATTTTCGAGTTGAGACACGAGTAGAAACAACATTTTCTCGAGACAAATAGTGACAGTCTTAAATCTCGACTCAACTCGACTCGTGCGCATCTCGAAATCAAGTGGGTAACTGCATGATCTTTCTCTTTGTAGTTCACACAAGACTACAGAAATATCGTAAAACTTATTAAGAAAAAAACATCATTCTTTCACAGCGTGAAACTTACGGTTATAGCAATATATTTATAGCGTAGATGTCTTGTACATCTTATTTCGTAGCTAGTTCGCGTCGAAACACGGGGCGCATAACATCGCCTCTCTGTACCTGTGCTATCGTTTCTCCCTTGTTAGCAGAATAGCGACGTTAACTTCTTCTGTGACTTACAAGGAACCCTAGGTATCTATCAGAGCCCGATTTTCACGATACTTTGTATATATAGAGAGTACCCTTTGAAACTCTCACAGCCAAAATTGTAGCTGCAGAGTCCAAGATATTGGAACACTAGGGCCCGAGAAAGATCAAAAATCGAACGTCAGTATATTAAGGACATGGTAAGAAAATGCGTTTTTCTTTAAACCTAATTATTGTAGCGACACGAAATGAGCATACATGGATACGAGATGGTCAATATAATTTGTTAAAAGTTATAAAAAGAATATCCGCCGTCTGGAAAGAGGCGTTGTTGAAACTGGTGTGATTGGTGTAAATGAGAAGAGGGTCATCCAATGCATTAATTTTAACATAAATAGTCACAAAAACCAGTTGGTGAAGTCTGTTGTGGAGTACATTATCCCTGTGTTTCTGGTTTAGGTACAACATAAGCAAAGTGTATCTAATGACACTCGAGCAGATGAAGTGTGTGAAGCGCTATAGGTGGACTGATATGACGTTCTGATTTCTGTTCGAATTAAGTCAAGTCTAATAAAAAGTTACAAGTTAATGTCAACCATGACATTATTATGAAGATTGAACCCGCCATATCACCACATCCATACCAATTACATGGTGACTGTTACATAAATGATGTAGTGCTAAAATTATATTTCTTTCGGTTTTCTAGTTCCACTGATCTCACTCATAGCGTTCCATAATCTGCATCTGCTTGAGTGTCATAAGATATCCTTTGCTCATCTTGTACCTAAAGCACAGGAATAATGAAATACCACAACAGACTTCACCCACAGACCAGAAGCACAAGAATATTTTTATCCAACAACAGACTTCACCCACAGATGTTTGTGCTTATTTACGTTAAAATTAATGCATCGGATGACTCTCTTCTCATTTACACCAATTACACCAGTTTCAACATGGCCTCTTTCAAGATGGCGGATATTCTTTTTATAACTTTTAACAGATCACATCGACGATTTCGCGTCCATTTCGTGTCCCTACAATAGTTAGTTTTAAAGAAAAACTGCATTTTCTCACCATGTCCTTAATGTACTTAGGTCCCACTTTTGATTTTTCTCGGACCCTAGTGTCCCAACATCTTGGACTCTGCAGCTACAATTTTGGCTGTGCGAGTTTGCCGAGATACTCTCTCTATATACAAAGTTTCGTGAAAATCGGGCTCTGAGAGATACCTAGGGTTCTTGTTAGTGATTTTTTTAGTTCGCACTACGAGTAATTTGTTTCACTTGTGTGCAACAACACACACGCGCACACACACTCACACATACGCACAAACACAATTTTTTAGTTGAAGCGTCGTGTTTAAGCAATGTGAGTTGTATGAGGTCTATTACGCTGAGAGTTAATTTCGTAAGTGTGCTTCAAAATCCTACATCTATTCATATTTATGAATGGATTCGAAGTGTTTTCAAGTTTACTATTGACCAAGTGTTAAGCATAGAATTAGATTTTATTCATAAACTATTATACATCAATCTAGTTAGTAGTGTGCAATTTGAACGTATTTTTTCCGCTGGCAACGGCACCATGCCTTCTTTCGATACTGATGGATACCATGTGTTACCTATTGATTTGACAGACGACTCTGTTGTTGTTTCTGTAAAAGTATCTTTATGTCCAATGGAACTTAGTGATACCCAGTTAAGCCGTGTACTCTCCCAGTATGGGGATATTCAGAATATTGCTGATGAACAGTACTCTACTGATCATATTTATCTTACCCGCACGGGTTGCAAACTAGTCAAAAGTACTGTTAAACGTAATATTCCATCATTTGTTACTCTTTGTGGTTTACGTCTTTTTGTCAGTTACCCCTGTCATATCCAGACGTGCGCGGTCTGCATCTCTTAGGACCATTTTGTATAAGACTTTCCAAAGAAGAAAACTCAATGTTTACCCAGGTATAGTTCTGTGTCTCCAGGTAACCGCATGCCGTGCAAACTTCCAGTTCAAACATCAGCTCCTGATACCGGTTGTTAAAGTGCATCTCTTGTTCTACAAAAGGATACCCATTTTCCCACACCGTCCCCGATTTTGCCACTTGAAAGTGCTGCATCCAGTGCTCCTGGCAGCCGTCCCATCCACCCTTCCACTGATGACAGCTCACATGGTGTAGAAGTGAAACCTACCCCCGATGCGAAGTTTTCCATCTCCAGTTAGGGTGATGGTCAGCCACTTCTGCTAAACTAAGAGATACGTGATTGAAATATATGAGGAGCACAACGCTACCCCTTCAAGTGTTCCTTTCGAAGTTGTTTCCGTTAACACCACTGGTTTTGAAGATGGTATTAGTGATTCCATAATTGATTGCGACTTCAGCATTGCATCCTGTGAAAAGCGGAAATTAATTCAACTTCAGGTTAACAGTAGTGCGATATCTAAAATGTTTAAAGGTAAAGGAAGTGTTGATACAATAAGTGGTAACAATGTCAGAAAAACGAAAAGTTGAAATCTTTTGTTCAATCAGACGGCGAATAATGCTTTGCCCACCGTTGGTATCAATAATTTACCTTATTTATATATTTCTTTCTTCTTTACACGTAACGCATCTTGTTGTTTCCGCATTGCTTTACATTCATGTATTTACTTTTTAGTTTTCATTTTGCCACGGTCAATTTAAATAGTCTTACTTCTCCGGTCAAATTACATGCACTACGAGATATTATATGTCAGTAAGAAATTTATATTCTCTTTAGTCAAGAGGTAGTTGTACCCAATTTTCCAGACATTCCTAATTATTCATTTCTTTCAAACTTCACAGAAGATGATTTAACACTAGAACGGCGGCTGGGTCATTTTTGACCCATTTCAAACTTTACGTTTTAACAACTTTTCTATTTTCCTACGAATCGGATCGAATTTTTGTGACTTTTAATCGTTCTCTTGAAGAAATATTTGTACTAAGTATCAGTCTTATCCACACTTTGCTTTTTGAAATAACAAACAATTATACTAGAACGGCGGCGTGGGTCAATTTTGACCCAACTCTTTTGTTAGTGATATTTTGTTGCACTGTAGCAAAACTGCTGGCTAGCGTTTTTATCTTGCGACCGTTCTTTCTTCTAACAATCTCCCATTCCACCTCGTTTTCAAGAGCAGCTTCTCAGCAATTTTGTCAGTTTAGTTGGAGTTAGTAATACTTTAGAAAGTCTGTTGATTAGGAGAATATCATTATTTTCGGACTGGTGTGCTATTTCAAACATTCATTCTGAGCAAGAAACTGATGACACTAGATGAAATACTTGCAAATTTCAATGACATAAGTGAGGCCGAGTCTGACGCTGAATGCCTTGATATTTCTTCAGATGAAGAGTACCTGCCGAATAAAAACGAATATGATGATTCGGATGAAATATTGAAAGAGGAAGAGATAAGCACAGAAAACGATACTTCTGCAAATAAGCGTCGTAAAATAGGCAAGACTATATTATTATTATTATTATTATTATTATTATTATTATTATTATTATTATTATTATTATTATTATTATTATTATTATTATTATTGAACACAAATATATGTCTTACATCGTAAAAAAATATTCATAATAATTTCAATAATTTTAACAAAAAAATTTGCAAACAATTTGCATGCTATTGTGAAAATATATTGCTAGTGTGTTTTTGTGTTGGTATCACTATGTTGAAATGTTTCATGAGAAGACGTTTATAACACAAATAAATAATAATAAATAAACCATAGCTATATTCGATCCAATATGGGATGAGGCCTATCCCCGGAGGGAGGACTTGGTCTACTGCTCCCACGCTGACCAGACGGGTTGGGAGAATAAATCCGAAGCTCTCATTGTGATCGCCACTATATGACCGCCTCGTTGGTCTAGTGGTAAATGTGCCTGAGTACGGATTGAGGAAATCCCGAGTTCAATTTCCGGCGCTACCAAGAATTCTTTGACTACTAGCCTGTGCCGTAACCAGAAATTTTAAAGCTACCGAACCAAAAAGTTTAGAGGTCTAAATGGGAGACAACTTACTTTCTCTTATGTTTGTATAAATTATATTTCAACCAAAGAAGTAGAATCTCTAAAGGAGTTTTTCGAAAGAACAGTTTACAATTCTTTTCATGTCAGAGCTTTCATGATTAGAACCTAGCAAATCTTATTTATAAAACAATCACTCTATACTGACTTTTTCTGGTTTGAACTGCTGCAAGTTTACGATTGTGTATGGTATGTCAGGTTTTGTGTTTCCACAAGTTCTAAATAGGGAGAGGAAAGTTATAGAAATGCATAGATCCGCATTACAACCATATTAGTAAAATATTTTTTGTGTAATGCGTCGCGTTTTTATTTGTGAACAATGTTTTTGTTTGACCCTTCTCCTTGTAGAGGAGTGACTGAACTTTGTTCTGTGTAAGACTCAAGTTTAGATGTGTGTAGATTAGGTTAGTTTAGTTCATTTAGGTCATGCGCTTGAACAATCTATCTAAGAATAATACCTATCTAGGAATTAGAGTGATATATAACATCACTATATAATAAACTGATATTGTATATAATACATTCAATAATATCTTTGTAATAATATTATATTCATAAAACATAATGAATATTAAGCTAGAGTTCAAAGAAGTTTTTTTATTTTAGTGAATGAAAGTTACGTTTTGTTATGCAATAAATATTAGTGGTTTAGAGTACAAATATTCAATAAAAATGGAATGGGTCATTTTTGACCCACTCCCGCCGTTCTAGAGAGTATCAAAAACACCGCCGTTCTAGTGTTAAGAACTGCAATTCTATACCGCAGTGATATACACTTTCACTAGGTTCTCCAAATGCCTACCGAACGTATCACCTTAGGAACACTGGAAAATACACGGCTATGCACAGCCTATGCTCCGAACGGTTCGAGTCATGCATGGGAGCTTAATAGTTTCATTAATACTGAGCTCACTGAAGCGTTACATAATAGTTTCCTTCTTTGTATATTAGTTGGGACTTTAATGCTCTTTTGGGACCCCACATTATACCTTCATACCTAATTATTCGAACTTAATTGCTACCTATGATCTAGTAGACGTGTGGCGACACTTATTCCAACTATGTCTGGCCATACTTTCTTTACAGGGACGAGTTCCTCAAGATTGATTAAATTCTAGATCAGCCGCACTCTTATACATCAGATTCAACACTGGTTTTGGTCCCAGTTTGTTTTAGTCACGAGACGAGACAACAGTCGAGACAGAAACATATTCAGGAGGGAGATGGATTTCAGTTGTTTTGTGTGTGATCAGCACATTGGCTTCCATCATTATTAATTCTGGAACTCAATGTAATTAATTTTACTTTTCATTTAGATATAAAATACAAACCTTTAGTTCTTAAAGAAAGAGAGATCATAGTCCAAGGTGCACCTATGGCATTTCACTTCGTTATAAAATGAAATGGAAAACATTAATACATTCATACTTGAAGATGTCGAAGATAATATGACAAATATTATGAACAATTCTATAAGAGAATTAAGCAATGGTTTATAATAAAATAAACTGTAATGAAAGGCAGGGTATTTGAAGTTAGCAAAAATATTTGCACTTATATGCTGAAATACAAGCTTCTTGAACAGACCGTGAAATTTCACCTTGAAATATACACCACAAATTTGATTCTCCATAGAAACTGAAATATGTTAAGAACTTAAAAACCTTGAAGAACGCAACACAAGTTTCACGTCGCATGGTTATAATATTGTAGTTACAAACTTACTAAACTAGCGATAATAACAGAGAGAAACTAACGGAACCAGCTCCTGTTTACCAGTTTTTAAATAAATTAACGTATCTATCACATCAAAAGATATTTTGGTCAAAAGATATATTTCCTTTCATGTATTTCAGGGAGAAAATGTAACGTCAACATTTTATTATGGAATGTAGCAACTGATCAAATTGAATAACGCTAAAATATAGCCTAGATTGCCTTTTAGAACCTATTTTTGGTGAGAGTTCCATCATTTTTATATGTATTTGAATACTTCGGAAGGTTTTACAGAATGCTTGTTATTATACTTATATGTTTGTCCTGTTTGATACGAGAAAGATTTATTATGAAGAAAATGGTCTGCAAGGCTCTTTCTAGAAATGAAATGAAATTTTTGAGTTTTACGTCCCACGAATATGCCCTAAGGCTCTTTCTAGAATGTCTGTTATTAGTTGTAGTTAATCATTTGAATTTGGCGTCCCATTCACCAGTGAGGCTATATGAGACATGAACTTAGAGGTTAACGTGAGATCCGGAACACATGAGCTACCGCCAGGAGTTGAACTTACTTTTTAGAAAAAGTATCTGATAAGAGTCAGTTATCCGTTGGGGTTGGAACATACCCTCTTATTATACTGGTATTGGGAAGCAGTCATGAAACTGGTCAAGAATTTCGTGACCTGGAAGCAATCACACTGGTGTCCCAGTATCACTGGAACAGAAATTGGAACGACAAAGCGTCGTCATACAATCTGAGAATTTATATGATATTATTAGTCAGACTTACATGCTTTGTGCTGGTCTTGTGGCTAGCGCGAGCGTTTCTGGTTCTTGCCATCTCGTGTTCGATTCCCATTAAGGGTAAATTAAATCTTTAACTAGACTTTATTTTCATTAATCATTCGTCTCCTTTAGCCTAAAACACTTAAACGTTCAGAAAATTATACAGGCAAAACGAGCAAAAATAGTAGTCAGTCACGTGCGATGCAAAAGTCATGTGCCATTGTTTTGTAATATATTGACAAAATAATAGAAGGACAGGAAAGAAAATATTTAGAGAACTGAAACTTAACAGTGGTTTCGTATTCATGCTTAATTTGCTACTAGCGTAACACATTAAATACAATGTAAAAAATATTACACAAAAATTCGCTAACTGACTGTTGATATTATGGAAAATGGAAGTATTGTTAAACATAACACCTCATTTTTGTATCAATTAATAACTTAAATAAATAAATAACACGGTAGTGACAATAAGATTAATGTAAATATACATAGTATATAAATGAAAAATACGTTGTATATCATAACGAAAAATGACTGAACCGTTTGAAAGGAATTCTATTAGCATACTTAACTTCTATCTCACACTGGGTTGTTGTCACATTATTTTTATTAAATTGTGTATCCTAATAGAGAAGAGGTGTTAAAAACTTTATGCCAAATATAAAATATCTAAAGTTTGTGTGATGAAACTTTATACATAAAAAACTTATTTAGCACGACTGTGCACGTGTCCGAACGTGTTTAGAAATGTCGGTATTAGTGGAGAAAAGGAGCAATCATTTGTATCATTTTTGATCAATATTTAAGAATGTTGACTTTGAGGTTGAGTTTTGTCATGCCGTATTTAGCATTTGGTCCAGTCCGGTTTCTATAATTCTTTAACATATACATATATCATAACAGAAAGAGATGGTCATAAACCTTTTATTTTAAGATATGTGGGCCAATGTTCCGTTGCCCTTAAAAATCCGCTTTTGAGGAGAAAGCGGTCAACTTCTAAATACGCTGTCAATATGTAAAAGTGATATCGTGATTGTCTGTCCGATCATCACGGAAATTGAACGATCCGTTTGAAATGAATACTTGAAGAAAATGGTTAGCTGACGTTCACTGGAACCTTGAGAAAACTTCGATACAATTTAGTTAGAGGATGGCAAGTTATGTCTAAATGTGACATTTAATTGGGAAGTGAACACGAGTAAAGAAGTATGGATGGTACCGAGCCTCGGTCTCGTCTTGCTCTCGTCTCGAATTATCGAGACGAGACCGAAACCGACACGGGCTTTTATATACCGAGACGAGACCGAGACGGATTTTATATAACCGAGACGAGACCGAGACAGGCCTCTATAAATCGAGACGAGACCGAGACGAGACTCAGGTCAGTCTCGAAAGTCTCGGTCTCGTCTCGAATATTGATAAAAATTAAAATTGTCTTCACTCAAAATTTCTTTCGTCGCAGTGTTTGATAATATGGGAACGGTTGACTGATAATATGGGGATAATGTACAGTCCTGTATTTACGGGGTGCCTATCAGACTCAAGCCTCTCCCGAAATAAATTTGTGACTATTTTTTCGCACTGCACGTACAGCACAAATGTTTCTTACCAGTTTCTCAAACCTCTCCCGAAACAAAATCCACAGCTGATGTAGCCTTCTCTGTCCGTCTGTCTGTCTCTCTCTCTCTCTCTCTCTCTCTCTATATATATATATATATATATATATATATATATATATATATATATATATATATATAATATATCAACAACGTTTGGGAGGTGATTCCTGACACCAAGATAAGACAAAAATTATAGACCAACCTGGGTGCACAAATGCATACTTTTGGAATTATAGGCTGCCGGAAAAATGAACAAATGGACTTTGATGGTCCCTAGCTCCAATACTATAGGATCTACGTTAGTCGGATAAAGACTTTACTTAGGAACTATTATGTGACCTATCGAAAAATACATGTTTCAGAATCCTGCGGTACTCACGCAACAATTTTCATAGATGGAGTTTGGCTAAGGACATATAATTTTAAGTACTCACCAACTACCTCTGTAAAAGCTGTTGCAGAAGTACCGCAAGATACTGATACATGGATATTTGGATAGGGCGCATACTAATTCTTAGTTGAAGTCTTGACACGACTACGGTAGATCCCATAGTATTGGAGCTATGCAGTAGCATAGCTAGAATGTTTTTCAAGGGGGCCAATGAAGGGACCACGAAAATTTTGAGGGAAAACTTGATTCATATATGGATAGTGGAAAAAATTGAGTCATATACTCATAAAACTTGTAAGGTTCAATCACAAGCTAAAATGTACTGTATAATTTAAAAATCATTGCATATGGATATCTTATTCTATCCATTAGGCCTATCCTATCCAAAAGCAGTATTTTTTTTAAAAAAAAAAGCAGAAATACGATAACTACTTATTTTTTAGTAGTCGTTAAGAAAATCAAAGCGAACTAGGAAACAAGTCTGTTTATCATATTTATACAGTAAAGTGGAAACTGTAAACAACAAGTTGTTTGCAGAACATGCCGCGACATCCTTTGTGAGTAAACCTAGTGCTCGTGATTGCTGATGAACATGAGCAAGGGTTAGGTGACTACTCCACTTAGACGTGACGGCGGAGGTTGACTGCTATAATAGAATTGGAAATAAGGCGAAGCTCAAGGTTATAGGCAGTAGTATTCTCAAATTTTACCAGCTCGAAAACATTCCTTTTTGCACACATCAGACCAGTTTGCATGATGGAATGATGGAAGTGAATAAATATCACAAGTTCCATATTTGTTTTAATAATGGATAATAATATAAATAGTTATTCATATTATTATGTAGATAAACTGTAATAATAATAATAATAATAATAGTAATTATTATTATTATTATTATTATTATTATTATTATTATTATTATTAGTAGTAGTAGTAGTAGTAGTAGTAGTAGTAGTAGTAGTAGTACCAAATTATTTAATGATTACTATGCATTTGTTCTATGTCACCATAGTCAATGAGAATTAACTACTTACTGTACGAATTGTAATAGGTAATGTACGAACACTTCTTTCGTCCAACGCAAGTGTAATGGTTTACTAAAGTGTATGCTATTTGTAAGTAAGTGTCTCATATTTTAGTAGAAATTTCAGCATTGAAGCGAATGAGAATGCCGACTGATTTTGCTTTTCTTTCTGGCTCTTTGTCGAAAACAAAAGAGATAACTACGTCAATAAGATACAGGGGTTAAAAGGTAGTTCAGGTGGTGAGATCAATGCATGCATCCCACAGATTTCGGTGAATTAGATCTTGCTGTACTACGAACATAAACTAGTAGAGCTATTTTACTCGATACACAGAGCAGTGGTTCAGTGGTAGAGCGTCCACCTTTATTCCGATCACAGCTTGCGTCAAGTGAACTTTGTGGTGGACAAACACCACGTGCGTGGGTTTTCTTTGGGTTCTCCCGTTTCCTCTCACTTTCTTCATTCCACCATTTCAATTATCTCTCGTCGTCACCGTCACCATTAGCCTAGTTCGCATATCCGTGGGACGTAAATCTTGATTTCATTTCATTTCGGAACGCAGACTATCGCAACATACGGTATTCTGCAGTTGGTAACTCTGTTGTGGAGAGATGTTTTGGTAGTAGTTTCACTTGTGGCTACGACTCACTTAGCGTTTGTAAACCTATAGCTATATCACTGTGTGGGGGGCACTAGGGGGCCAAGATTTTGAGCAAGGGGGCCTGGCCTCCCTGACCTTCCCTTGGCTCCGCCACTGGAGCTATGGAACATTAAAATTCTTTTTTTTTTCATGTTTTTGGCAGCGTGTAACTCCGAAAAAAGCATTTTGTATTATTTTGGTGTCAGGATTCACCTCCCAATCGTCGGTGTTATTTTATATATATATATAGAGGCGTCAATTGTAATACTGGGTGCAACACCCTTATTTCATGTGGCTACGTACTTCAGTAAGTGAGAGCATCAGTTACTCCTGTGAGAACAGTAAGCATCGCTCTCACTTACTGACTATGTCGCCATAGAAATGAGGGTGTTTCACCCAGTATTAAGACTGACACCACTGTCTTGTCATAGTGTTCCCAACAATAAGCATATTATCCTCGTTTTATCCTAAAATCTGGACTTGGGTTTTTTCTTCAGTGTATATGCATTTATTCAAAGACTTACAGTTAGTAATACGCATTGTGTTGATTTTTGGGTTAACTTGTTCTAGTTTAACGTCCCACGGTTATGCTAGTGCGGCTAAAGGGGACGTTGAATGGAAACTGTAAACAACAAGCTGTTTGCAGAACATGCCGCGACATCCTTTGTGAGTAAACCTAGTGCTCGTGATTGCTGATGAACATGAGCAAGGGTTAGGTGACTACTCCACTTAGACGTGACGGCGGAGGTTGACTGCTATAATAGAATTGGAAATAAGGCGAAGCTCAAGGTTATAGGCAGTAGTCATCTCAAATTTTACCAGCTCGAAAACATTCCTTCTTGCACACATCAGACCAGTTTGCCTAATGGAATGATGGAAGTGAATAAATATCACAAGTTCCATATTTGTTTTAATAATGGATAATAATATAAATAGTTATTCATATTATTATGTAGATAAACTGTAATAATAATAATAATAATAATAATAATAATAATAATAATAATAGTAATTATTATTATTATTATTATTATTATTATTATTATTATTATTATTATTATTAGTAGTAGTAGTAGTAGTAGTAGTAGTAGTAGTAGTAGTAGTAGTACCAAATTATTTAATGATTACTATGCATTTGTTCTATGTCACCATAGTCAATGAGAATTAACTACTTACTGTACGAATTGTAATAGGTAATGTACGAACACTTCTTTCGTCCAACGCAAGTGTAATGGTTTACTAAAGTGTATGCTATTTGTAAGTAAGTGTCTCATATTTTAGTAGAAATTTCAGCATTGAAGCGAATGAGAATGCCGACTGATTTTGCTTTTCTTTCTGGCTCTTTGTCGAAAACAAAAGAGATAACTACGTCAATAAGATACAGGGGTTAAAAGGTAGTTCAGGTGGTGAGATCAATGCATGCATCCCACAGATTTCGGTGAATTAGATCTTGCTGTACTACGAACATAAACTAGTAGAGCTATTTTACTCGATACACAGAGCAGTGGTTCAGTGGTAGAGCGTCCACCTTTATTCCGATCACAGCTCGCGTCAAGTGAACTTTGTGGTGGACAAACACCACGTGCGTGGGTTTTCTTTGGGTTCTCCCGTTTCCTCTCACTTTCTTCATTCCACCATTTCAATTATCTCTCGTCGTCACCGTCACCATTAGCCTAGTTCGCATATCCGTGGGACGTAAATCTTGATTTCATTTCATTTCGGAACGCAGACTATCGCAACATACGGTATTCTGCAGTTGGTAACTCTGTTGTGGAGAGATGTTTTGGTAGTAGTTTCACTTGTGGCTACGACTCACTTAGCGTTTGTAAACCTATAGCTATATCACTGTGTGGGGGGCACTAGGGGGCCAAGATTTTGAGCAAGGGGGCCTGCCCTCCCTGACTTTCCCTTGGCTCCGCCACTGGAGCTATGGAACATTAAAATTCATTTTTTTCATGTTTTTGGCAGCGTGTAACTCCGAAAGGAAGCATTTTGTCTTATTTTGGTGTCAGGATTCACCTCCCAATCGTCGGTGTTGTTTTATATATATATACAGGCGTCAATTGTAATACTGGGTGCAACACCCTTATTTCATGTGGCTACGTACTTCAGTAAGTGAGAGCATCAGTTACTCCTGTGAGAACAGTAAGCATCGCTCTCACTTACTGACTATGTCGCCATAGAAATGACGGTGTTTCACCCAGTATTAAAACTGACACCACTGTCTTGTCATAGCGTTCCCAACAAAAAGCATATTATCCTCGTTTTATCCTAAAATCTGGACTTGGGTTTTTTCTTCAGTGTATATGCATTTATTCAAAGACTTACAGTTAGTAATACGCATTGTGTTAACTTTTGGGTTAACTTGTTTTAGTTTAACGTCCCACGGTTATGGTAGTGCGGCTAAAGGGGACGTGGAGCTACTGATTATAGTGGAACCACTTTGGTCGTTCAACTGTACCCACACCGGGAATCGAACTTGGGACCACGCGAATTGTAGTTAAGCGTGCTGCTTACGGCTCTACTGTAGTCAAGCGTCCTGTAGTCTCCTTACGTCTCTGCGTGACATCATTGAAATTCAATGGTTAATGAGAGCAAAACATAAATTAAATTAAATAAAAATAAATAAATATACTTCACATAAACTACTGCGAAGAGTAGTACGAAGAGTAAAACAAGATATTTGAAAAAGGAAACAAATTATTGCTTTGTCCTACTTAGATGAGTAACAATAACTCCATGGACCCCGAAAGCTGATTTCGTCGCCACCGAGGGTCGACATTTTCCCTAGCGTACAAAGAGATAAATCTGCAGTATTCATGACAATTTATTTAAATTATAGCACTAAATTCTTCAATTTCTTTCGTATTATCCTTTCCATATTTCTCAGAGTAGAAATTTTGTAAGCCAGACTGGGTTTTTCGACGCTCTTATGGGTGAGGACCCCGGGACACTGTCCCAGTTGCTCCTGCCTAGTTACGGCTAGGCATAGTAATGCATTACGATCTTACGATCTCGTATAAGAAACAGAATGTACTTAAATTGAGACGCGAACTATGCGAAATATCGGACTTTGAATCTAACTTGTTTGTTGATTTCAACCCAAGACCACACATAAGAAAGGTGGGTGTCTTAGCTCCCACCACAAGGTTCAGGAAGTCCGTGTTATAAAGTGTAAATTAAATACGTATATATGAAACGCTAATAAAGCATTTCATCAATTAGAAACAAAATATATTGTAGTAATAATTTACCCTATTTGTTAAGATCATGAATGTTATATTCTGTTCTTAAAATGACAGTCAAAGCAGAATGTATTGGACAATAAATGAGGTATTGTAAAATTTCAATTTCGGTCCGATTTAATACTTTCGAGCTGCTATGTGTTGTGTTATCCGTTAGGAGGTATTGATCAATTCTGATTCAAAGGAAATAAACTACTGTATAGTACTGGAGTTAATTTAATAGAGTTTAATTGTATAGGCAGTAGTGAGGCTATTTGAGACAAAGTCTATTGCTAGAAAGTGAAATATGGGTTACTATTAGGGTTTTATCCCAGATATGATATACCAACAGTCATGGGCGACTTTTTTGAAATTACCCATTAATGTATATAGTTTCATTTGGAAATATAAAGTTTTGTATGTATTATTGGTTCATAGAATAAAAATGGTGGCATAAAATATTTGTCATTCCATGAGTACGTATTGGTTGTTTTCCCGTGGAATTAAGAAAGCTACAGGAATTGCGTTTGAACTGCTACTAAAAATGGACCAATAATTAACCTATTGGAGCGCCACAAGTCTTTAATTTCTTCTTGCAAGGGCTCGATATGTTAGTCAGCTGCTCTGGAACTAATTGAGATAACATTTCGCAAGAAAAGAAGTCCTTCACAAGTTATTCTTTAATTGCACAAAAATCGACAGTTCCTAAAATGTATTTTATTCTTTCTAATAGTAATAAGGAATATTTTGATTTGATTTTTTTAGTTTAACATCCTGTTCATCAGCAAAGTTATGTGAGACGTGGACTTAATTATCAACGTGGAGTCCGAACCACATGAGCTCCACTGGGGAATCGAGCCCGGGTCTCCCACGTCAAAGGCGTGTACGCTAACCGCTTAGCCACGAAGGAGCTCAGTAAGGAATATTAATTTTGCAGTATAATATAGGAGTTTAGGGGAGTACATATACAGTTTTGTTTATACAATTCAATTTATTAAATTTAATATAATTCTAGGTTTTAGGATTATTTTGTATATCTGAAATTTGGAGTGACTCTTAAGTATTGCTGAGTTTTGATATATTCCAAGAAAGTGAAAACTGTACTTAATGGCAGCGAACATGTTTCGGGAAGGTGCAAAAGTATTTCTTTAAATGTTGTAGCATATGCTTGTAGTATTCACTGTCATTCTAAGAGTAATAAAATATATAATAGCATGCGTGGAATTAAAAATAAGTTGTTCATTAATTTCCAGTTTCAATATAACTTTTGCAAAACAAGAACCATTATTCATTACTATGATTATTTGATTAATATTATCCTTTCTGTTTTTTTGCAAATTTATTAAATATGCCTCTAATCTGATCACACAATTTTCCACAGAGATATTCATGAGCAAGGAATCAAATCTCTTCTCACACCTTCGTTGTTTAAGAGTACAAAAAGCTAGTGTCTACTTGCGTTTCTCTTTTCAATTTACTTAATAAAATGTGAAATACAATATACGGTATTTTAACTGAAAAAGATAGTATCCTATTAGTTATACAACATTTCGTCAAACAAAGTGTTACAAGTAACCACGAAAACTAACATTGATATCAAATATTCAGATCATGTCTTGCCCCCCCCCCACACACACACACTTTTAACGTCCAACCGCCGCCACTGCGCACAGATGATTGAACCTGGAACACACGCATGGAAAGCATTAGCGCTAGCAAATTAGCTATGAAGAGGTACAGCATACCATAATAGTCAAGAATGAAAGCAAAAAATAAGAAGTGGAAACGACAGACTGTACGATAATAATACTTTCACAATTTTAATTTCACACTATTTATTTCGAGACTTTCGAGACTTTCGAGACGAGACCGAGATTAGGTCCTCGAGACCGAGACCGAGATCGAGACAAGCATCTATTGATCGATTCGAGACCGAGACGGCGATTTTTGACTCGAGACGAGACCGAGACCGGTATTTATCAACCGAGACGAGACCGAGACTGTACAAAGTCTCGGCTCGTCTCGTCTCGATACCATTCCTATAAAGAAGTGTTAGAGGACTTAAGTTTAGCATTGAAAAACCGACTGCGATGCGCGCAAACGAAAATACTTACTTTTTCTAAGGTTTGAAGACATGTTTAACAGATAATTTATCCCAACGGTTCGGCTATTTCTTCCACATGTCTGAAGTATTTTGCTGTCAATTGATGCTGAGTGATTGAGGCTACATTAACATTTGTTTCTTATAGAGTTTCATTACTAAACTTCACTTCAATCCCCATAACGCCTTCTCGTGTGTATTTATACTTGATTTTTCATTCAGGCATATTTGATCACTCTCTAAATAGTGTCTAAATTCGCCAGCGGCCGCCAGGTGACCATTTCTAACAAGGGGTAAGCAGAGTTTGGTAAATGAACTTCGGGTTCATCCTTCGCGAGGCAGTAGTGTACATTCAAAGTGTTCATATTACAAACTGGAAGATCACAATAGCCACAAAAAAGTGAAGAAAAAGCGTCTTAAAGATTACTTCTCGCGTATATATGATACAACAACTAAAGTAATGAAGTGACGGCCTGCAGAGCCTCTACGACCCCCGTGCAAAACGTTTCGGGTTGTATTTCCGCGCGAGTCAATATTTTTAGTTTTTCTCTTCAACAAACAAAGTAGCCATAAAATATTAATTCACGATATCCTTATAGTAAATAAAATAATATACATGTTCAAATCAGTTTTAATCTTTCAATGTTCCAGGTTGGGTAGCATTAAAATCTAAAATGTATTTTGCTTTGTGTATTGATATCAAGAGTTCTATTATGGTTAGCACAGTCAATGTGTAAAAAATGTTCTAGACGCTTCGTGTCTCTATCTGTGGCAGTGTGCGAATTCCATTTGAAATGAGGGAGAAATTCTTTTTGGTAATACTAGATGTATGCTATAACCAGCTACATTATTTCAGACTTCGGTTGAGGGGGACAAGAGCACGAAAGATACAACTTTTTACCTTTTGTATTAGTATATTATTAGAAAATCGATTAGAGTATATTTATTCCTCGAACTCTTGCGGGCCCCTCCTGCTCTCATTAAATGACGCCCCTGGCTACATCTGTCATACTTTGCCATACTATTTTCATCTGAAGCATAATTCATTTCCCCTTGCAAACGTGCGGTCAATTCGCACACCGTTCACAAATATAGAGATGAAGAGTCAAGAACATTTTTTCACAACGACTGTGGTAACCATAATATAACCCGTAAAATCAATATAAAACGCTTAATAGATAAAATTGTATTGCTCTTTAACATGAAGTATTCAACATTTTTGCAACTGTTTTGAATATTTCTATTGCTCTATATATTATAAACATGATGAATTAATATTTTACTTGTAGTTACAAATTACTATTTTATTGGTTAAAGCAAAAAAAATTGAATCGACCAGGAATCGAACCTAGGACCGTTAGTATGGGAGTCCAAGTGCCTCCTAACTCTGCCACGCGGTCACCTCGTAACGTTTTCAGGCGTGTCATACATGCAGCGAGTTGGAATCTTTAAGACGCTTTTCCGCACTATTTCTCGCTATTGCACTAATGCAGTTCGTAATATTAACAATTAAAATTTGCACTACTGCTTCGCGTAGGATGGCCCTAAAGTTCAGTTACCAAAGTCTGGTTTCTTTGTTAGGTAAGTCTGGCTGGGTTTTTCTCATGTTACTTTCATACAATACATATTCTAAGCGAGGAAAGGAATATTAAAATAAACTCCGCAAAAGAGATTTTCTGACAAATGAATCATCATCAAAAGATGCTACTCGACATTTAAACTCTTCCTTAGAAATCTGTGACCAAGTGGTCCATCCTCGTCGGAAATTCCAACTCTAGCAAAGGAAACAAGGCAAGTGTTATAATATTTTAATTTTCCATTTTGTGTTCATTACCTGGCCAAGTTAATAAGTATGTTTTTCTTTGCTGTTTAAAATAAATCTAGAAGATATTTAGCAGTCGAATTCACTTTAATCTTTTTCATTTCACTTTGATTGATATGCTATTCTATTGGAGAAGAAATTTGAATATTTCGCAAATAATATTTCCATAAACTTATTCTTCTCATTCGAAGAATGAGCATTTCAACTAGTTCGTGTCTGACATTTTAAGATTGCTCTAGATTATATTTTTAAACGAATTGAGTATTGTGTTTTTGATTTTTAGAATATATTTACAGTTCTTTAGACCTCGTATTAGGAATCTAGATGCACAATTTTAGAAAGCTAAAAATTAAGTTTAATTATGGGTCACAATCGTTCAGGAAGCGATCAAATTTATACGCAGATTTGTGACTTTATTCTATTTTGGGTTACGTGGAAATTGCCCCATTCATGAATTGGTGTTTAATAGAGACATTTCTCAGTTCACAAAACAATCATATTTCCTCAAACGGATAGTTCTAAGACTGATCAGTTGGTTCGTTAGGAGTTACCATCCCTTTCTGCACCAAGACTATATGAGACATAGTTTTTCACCTTAACTTGGGATCCTAAACTAAATTAACTTCCATCAGAAATCAATCTCTTGATGGGTTGATTCCATAAATGTTACATTTTTTTCATTCTCACGTGAGTATTCCCAAATAGAATATGACCTTCCATAATACATACAGTCTCTCCATTCGGTATGATAACTAGTTTATTAATCACATTCTCATTAAATAGTGAACATGATTTCTTTTTTCAACATATTGAAACATCTAATAATAAAAACACAAGTCTACTATTGTTTTATTCCTCTTCTTTTTAAGTCTTCACACAGACCAGTGTTTCATTGAAAAAGTTGTGTTTCAAAAAATTCTGTTCAGTTCAGTTCACTAAACTCTGTTCATTTTTTTTGGTATATACTTTAAACAATCAGCATGTGATTTGTGCTTCTGTCGTCTCACTATATCATAGTTTCTATGTTTTCTCTGCCAGTCACACTGCTCTTGTCATTTGTTGTTGAGTTTAGCTGATTTTAGTTTAACGTCCCTTTTAGCATCGATGTTATATGAGACGTGCACCTACTGATTAACATTGAATCCGAACCAAATTAGCTCCCGCGGGGATTCGAACCCGTAACTCCCACGCCAAGCCGCGTACACTAATGTCATTTGTTGTGTATATTGCATTTGCAAAAATAATATTGTAATATCCCATTTGGAGATGTTTGTAAACAAATCCACGCATGAAGTGTTTATAAACACCACCACGTGGTTCATCAAGAGGAACTTCCACCAGGGGGACCTGCAATCACCTGCAGACGACATTTAGCTCCTCCCACGGAGCAGAAGACGAAATCGAAGGAGAAGCGCCACCGCCACCCAAGGGACGCTATAAATTGGGCAGAAGAATCCAGCTCAGTGCCAGTTCTCTGGTGACCCTCCTCTAGTCTGCTACGGGACTCTTGGAGTAACCTAACCCCAGGCCTCTAGTCTGCTACGGGACTACGCCTCTTTTATCTCCTGGCTTAGCCTGCTACGGGGCTCTGTCTGGGAATCCCAACCTCAGCCGCTTAGCCTGCTACGGGGCTCTGTTGGCAACTTAACCTGCCTCTGCTTGCTACGGAGCATTGGTTCCTTAACTCCACTCCTCTTAGCCTGCTACGGGGCTCTGTTGGAGATCCTGTCTGCGACCACTCGGTCAAAGACTATCTTGTACTTACCTTTTTAAATAGAGACCAAATTGTATAGTATTTTTGTACAAATACTCTTGTAGTGGATTTTTATAATAAAACTGGTAGTGGGAGTCGATTCCGGACATTCTTTTTATTAAGAGCTCTACCTCTTCCTTATATGAGACGAAATAACACAAAGTTTTACATGGTAGAGGCTTGACCGACTCAGAATAAGCTCTGAATACTCCCCTACCGGACAGTATTTTTATTAACCGGAAGTGGACTTTTTTCTCTTTGGAAGGTATGTGAATTTTAAAGTGTTAGTGCTTTTAGTGAACTGAATTTGTTTATGCCTCAAACTAGAACTGGTAAAAACACTTTTTCAGAAAACATTTTTAACATGGAGCAGAATTCCCATCTTTTCTTTAATGCACCACACCTTACTAAATACTCGGGTCATGTGACGGAGGATTCCGATAGGTTCTTTATGCTCTTTGACCATCTGGCATTATTACATTCGTGGAACGAACAGAAAAAGAAAGAACTATTACCTATGTACTTACAAGACGTAGAACTTGACTTAGTTTTACAGTTAAAGGCCCAGAATCAGTTAGACGCGCTTAATTATGAACAATTAAAAGACAAATTAGTTGAACTCAGTAGACCAAGACTACCGGCATACCGGGCGGAATTTGAAATTTTTCAAGTCCAACAAGGTGAAAACGAGCCTATAGATGCGTATTTTATCAGAAAATTAAGGGTCATTAGACAAGTTCTGCCCCAACTTTTATGTAACCAACAGTCGTGCAGTGAATTTTGTCTTTATGATATAACTTACATTGAATATACGTATCGCACTAGTCTTAAATTATCTTGAATGATAAAACATTCTTCAGTTTAATTTTTTAAGATAGATTTTCCTTTCCAGCCATTGTTTTGTCAAATGCTTACAAAACACTAGTACCAGGCTTTTTCCATGCATAGTCTTTAAAGTTCTTTCCTGTATACTTTTCTCAACCTTTCTAGATTTACTGAAATACTTTCCTTATAACCTTTTTAGTAATGAAAATTGTTCCAATAGTAAATTGCCATTAGCACCTAATCGGAAAAATGTTTCTGATAAAAAGAAAAAGCAAACGGATAATATACACAATATCATGTTTATATTCCTCATCTCATTTTTTTCAATACCAATATTTTTTTCAATAGATCTTACCTACATCTTCATAAATTATTTGTTACTGGTGCAACTTAGATCACTTTGGTCACAACATTTATACAAGTCAATCGAGTCGTAATTGTTTTCTAGACCCGTTCTCACTCTGATAGATCCAGCGACTCAAACAAACTTAATTATTCATACAGACCCGATGGCCCAGAAGCGCTACAGCATTTTAATCTAACAAGTCATCAAATGTAATTTTACGTTTATTCATCATTCTCATACTACAAAAAATTCAGCAGTTTTTGCCACTCTCTGCACAAAAAAGATTTAACAGAACATTGCTTGGATTCAGCGGTATTTCTGATATTCTACATGGCAAGTTTTCGGACTCGCTTGACTCAAGTTTGACCAAACCTTATAAGAAATTCTTATAAGTTATCTCCTCTATAAATCAATGGGTTTATACTCTTATAGAGCTTGCTATTATCTTTCAGTGCAATGTGTTTATACACACAGATTTGCATATGAAAAGAGGTAGGCACGCATGTATGTAGGAACAACACAGTTCAAAATCGTGTTTCTAGAATCATGTCTCAAAATTAAATAAATATTAATGAACATTATTTTAACGTTCTAGTTATAAGTCCTTTAGGCTAAAGCAGACGGTCAGTTAATAAAAGTTAGTTAGCTAGTTAAAGTTTCAATTACTTTCCAACGCGATTCGAATCCAAGACTACATACAACAAAAGGGGCACACACTAGCCAGTAGCAGGAAAGCATAGAATCATATTAATGCTACACACTTGTTTGCTACCTACCGTCTCCCTTGCGTACTGGCGTCCAGGGTATTCCCTAAAGAAACAGTTGATAACAATTCAGGTCAGAGATCATGTCCTGTCCAAGCGCAAATTGATAGTAGTAAGATAAAACAAGCGATTTGACATTAATAGCATCACCGGTTCCGAGACTTAGGTTTGATTATACATACTTTTGTACACACACTTGTATATACGTGACTGGCAAGCCAGCGATTCATAAGGATTCGCACGCACATAAATAAAGAATATAATACAACCATAGATGAACTCCTATTTATTGAATAGATATATGGATGTACGAAGTAAACGAAAATATATTAAAAACACACAAAATTTTCACTTCATATAGCATAAATTCTTGAACGAATGAAATTACGCACACACTTGAGAAATAAAGAACACTTAATATCGCGAAATTATATAGATGAAAGCACTAAGTATATAGCCCATTAGTTATATTAGTAATCACGTGCACTAAATCACTATTCACGTTGACGTTGGGCTTTCCCTGTGAAGTAGGGCCAATGAGTGTGGGAATCGGAGAGAGCAATAACTTCTGCCGAGGATCTGCAACTCCAAAAACGATGCACTTTAGAAAGTAATTACTGAAACAACACTTCGTTCAATTTTACAGTGGATACTGTAATTATAATTCCACTAAGTACTTAATACTTTTTCGTAGCCTTCTCATATTAACATATAAATCAGTTCGTCTGCAGGAGATTTTCGTTCCTCTTTCACTCAATACTTGACGCCAACTCCTCGCTTCTGTCAACACTTGCGAAAATGCCGGTTATCGTGTCTCTGGCTGGCAGTGTATTCTAAAGTTTAATAAGAGAAACACCAAAGTTTGTATATCCCTACATAGTACAAATATAGTGGTGGTAGATTTGATAGCTCTGGCAACAGTGTTTTAGTTTCGTGGGTAAAAAACTTGGAGATTGCTATGAAACAAGTGTTGCAGACCAACTTTGAAGATTCAGTCTACGACGGATGGATTTTTCACCTCATAGTTCGATACATAGCAGTTTAGTAGAAAAGAATGCACATTTGCAATTGTGTGGATTGACCATCCCGTCTGCGACTCATGCAGGCTGCGAGCAGTGTTCCAATGATGGTTGAGATAACGAAACGTGAGTTGGTAACTTCATTCAGGAAAAGAAAAAATTGCTGTTTCAAAGCACTCCGCTAATGAGATAAGAGTTCGGTTCAGAAACAATGATTTCTTTGTATTATCATCATGGACGAAAAGTTTGAAGAGCACGTGCAAGTAAAGAAAGAACAGAGATTCTCACCAGCTCGTTAGCCTTCAGAGAAAACAAAGAAAAATAACTTCTCCTTTTCCATGAATAAAATAAAAAAATTGCATGATGAATAAAAGTTAAGAACATACACAGTCTGTCCAAAAAGTGTAACCTTGTGGTAATGCTGACGGTCACAATTTCCTCATGTGTAAGACGATGTTTCGTTTTTTCTTAGATTTGTTTGAGTCTTACCGAGTCATGCGTCTGACTGATTTCTGGTCACAACTCTTAACCAGTTTCATTTCCTACTTCCCAATACAATGTAAGTTCCAATCCCAACAGCATCGAACTGTGTGTAGTCAGATATAAACTCTCTTTTAACACCCGACTTCTACATTGACAATTTATTGACATTAAAGATAGGTAACTACATTTCTTAAAGGTTGACGTTACTTTTATTCCTGAATTATTTATACTAAGGAAAAATATCTCGAGATCTAAAATAGAATATATAGTATTAATGTAATTAAGTATTTTGATTTATAGACTAATTGGAAAGCAGAAACTGGTTCAGTAAACCACTCCCTGGATTATCACTAGTTTGGTCATTTGTAACAACGTTTTTGAAACCATGAAGCTTAAAAAAATTGTGCTGAGTTCTTCAAGTTTTAAGTTCTTAATATATTTCAGATTTTATCGATTATCAAATTCAAGTTATGTATTTGAAGGTGAAGTACCTCTACCTATTGAATAAACTTGTGTTTTAGTATATAACGACAAATATTTTCCGTAAATTTCAATACATTGCACTTCATTGCAGTTTACTTTATTAACTATTAATTAATTAATTACAGAGTTTGTCACAATATCTTCGAAATTTATAAGTATACATATATTCATTTGCTTTAATTACTTATGTAAAGAAATGTGGCATAATGACGTTTTGAACTGCGCTCTCTGTTTTGTTTAAAACTAAATATGAATATTGTATATCTAAAAAATAATTTTGCTTATATTTAATTCCAGAAAAAAATTATAAAAGGCAATGTGCTGACCACACTCAAAATAACTGGGAACCATCTCGTTGACCATAACTTTTAATGGATTAAAATTTAAAATATTAAATTTAGTTTTCTGCTGTAAACCTCGTCCTAGTATTTATTAATATTAAAATTTAGGACGGTGTTTATGTTTTCAAAATAGCACTTCATTTTCTTCGCTTTATAACAACAATAGCACCAACGACAAAATTTGCAAAACTTCGGATCAATTGCAATTGTAATCATATTTTTATATTAGCTGTTGTCCTGCCTGATCAAAGAAAAGAGCACTAGCAAACCACAAGAAGTTTTGAACACGGGTCATCAGGGTAGTAGTTCCATACGACTCCAACGAACTATGGAGTAACGTTACAGAAACTTCCTACTCTGTAAATATAAATTACTAATATTCGTAATTTTCAAGCTTGTAAAAGAACGTAGCTGTTATATTTTCTCTGAGCTGCAAAACGAAAGATAACACATTTATCAATTTAGTTAGGGATTCGTCTAATGTAAAAGATTTAATTAAATCGAGGAGTGATAGGAAGATACTATACCGCATAAAACAGGCATTTTCTCTTGTGACAGATTTACATATTTTGGAAATCTTCGTTTTATACTGTGAAACGATACTCACTTATTTAACATTCGTATTCGTACTGATAGCTCTTCTAATGTATTCAATAATTTGACACTCTTAGCCGTACATTAGAAACTTGTAGCAATGTAATAGATATTTGCCAGGAGCTCTGTGAATTTTTAAGCAAAATATGCCGCCTTTATTTTTCGTCCTTCATTGACACCAATTTAATCCTTTATCCTGATTTGACTATTATCCTACCACTAAGATAAATGCTGACATTTGTTCGTTTTTCAGCAAATGATGTATTTTTTAACTACTTCAAGCACTTGTCATCCGGATATTTACCTTGCTTACCTCGCACATTCTGATAACAACCAATAACTTGTTCATAAGCAGAAACATTTTGTACAATTTTAAACATTGTAAAGTTCATTATGGTAGGTGTCATTTTAGGAATAAAAGATCTTTGTGTTGTTTTTAAGAAACCTTTCTCTCCTTACTTTCATAAGTATGTAATAATTTGCCGACTTCTATTATGTACTAATTATATTGTAAATAAATAGCTTGAAAGATTTGTTCAATGGTAAAGAGTGCACCTTCTCGTTTTAAGGCCGTAAGTTGGATCTCGATGTGGGTCAAACATTTTGATATGTTATGATAAATTTCTCAATGCACTAATAATTATATTAAATAATTACATTAAAATATGTCATTTGTGAATATGTATTCGTACAACAATTGCAGAGCGTAAGTAATTAGTATGTTTAAAATATACATCTGAGGTACGTTTAGTGTTTACACAATGTAGGCATGTGAATGTTATATACAAATTAAGTAAAACAATGATTGGCAATACGCAAGTATTAATTATGTATATTTGTAAAGCAACACAATCCAGATTCTAAGAACTGCAACTATAAAAGTATCTATTGCAACCGGAATAAATAATTGTAATGTACCATTACAATTATGTAATGTGGACTCCGCTACGAGGGGCCCACTAATTAAATCATCTACTGTCCATGCTAATTTTTTCCGAAATAGATTTCGATGTACATATGATATTAAATTGATTGTAATTATACTTGGAATTAATGTTGAAACTCAGGATAATTTAGTAGAAACTATATTTTGGGGAATAATATCTTTATTCGTACGTAATTTCATGATAATATTTAGCATATGGGTATTTCTAATTGGGGAACATTGAAATCATCATCTTAATGATATACAAAAACCAGCCTAGCTATTGGGCAGGAATTCGTTAGAAAAATCTACAAATCTAAATTTTGGCAGAATATTTCGGACCCCCTCGTCCTTCTTGACAAGCCCATATCCTCTCTGAAATCCTGTTGCATCCAGATTTTACGACTTTCTATTCATTTTGTACTCTCTGCCGCCAAAAATCTCTGCTGTGATTGCAAATATTTCCGCAACAATGGCATTAAGGCGCGAGAACCTCCATTCCAAGACGCGGCGTAAATCAAGAAACACTGTAAGTTCAGCTGTTCTAAATTTGGGAAATGTTTGCAGATAAGTGGAATGAATCGAGATAACGCTAGTTCTAAACAATAGTTAAATCATCTAGACGAAGTAGGGAGCCATGAACTGTTATTTTCATCAGTGAAAACAGGAAGAAATAGTAAAATATAATATTCAGTTCCTCGAACCGCCATGTTTGCAGCATATATACAGTGATGGACAGCATTGATCATAGTGCGTGAATGATTCTAGAATAGATTTTGGAAATATTCAAGTTTTTTGTGTCATTGATCTCGACCTTTAAGTCTCCTTTTTCCCCTACCAAAAATTTCAACTTAGGCTTCGATACACCTGTTCAAGTGTTGCTTCAGTTTGCATATGTAGGAAGGGCAATCTTCTTTTCTTTGATAATACTAACATGGCGGTAGGTTTTGTTGTAGTTAGAGTAATGTCTAATATGTCAGTGTAAACAAAATCTAAGGGGCTCCCATCTACTTCTAAATTGAATATCGTCTCAGTAAACATGGATGAGAAAATCCTTAGGGATTCTTTTCCTTAGAAGAAAAGGGTTCCTTTCCATTGATAGTTGCACAATTCCTTATTTTGGCAGTCATTTAAAGAACCATGAGTTAGTCGGTAGCAGGGACTCTTAGTGCCCTGATTCATTTTAGTCACTTACTTTTCCAATATACAGATCTGCTTAATAATATGGTAAAATTTGGATATTCTTTGTTGTGTATAATCTAACTGCGTAGCAGTGTCAATAAACAGGTATAATAACATATATTAATCTTTGTGTTTTAGTTTATATGGAATGTAGTGGATTGTAAGTGTGTGTAATTTAGTATTATGACAGTTGAGGTAGTGTATGAATGAGAGGCTTACATGTTCAAGTAGGGACAGTGTAGCATTTATTATGTGATTTTTCATATTTTGTTCTTTGCAAAAGGTATTTAAATCCAGTTTAAATCCAAATATATTATATAGTAATTTAGAGTAGAAGGGCACACTTGATAATGCATAGACTAATTAGATGCTACTAGTGCCAACTCCGTCGCTGTCGCGAACTAGTGGTATGTTGTCCCGAATCATACTGATTTGGTCAACTCGGAAAAACGTGCGTGAAGCTGGCCCATCCCAATTGAGCACATTTTTTAAAAATAGTACCGAAAAAATGTGCTAAAAACGTGCTTCACAAAAAACAAAATTTTAAAAAATGTGCTCTTAAAATTACCAAAAAATTAAAAGGTTAAATACCAACATTTCCAACGAAAAGGCCCAAACTATTGCCAAATAATAGTGCTAAAAATGTGCTCCCAGAAAACCATCAAAACAAAAAATGTGCTCAATTATTTACCGCCAAAACAGGGTTGCCAAGTTGGGGGCCAGCGTGAAGATAGCCTCGCCCACCCAACGGAAGAACCCCAAACTAGTGCCAAATAAAAATGCTAAAAATGTGCTCCCAGAAAAGCATCAGAAAAAAAATGTGCTCAATTATTTACCTCCAAAACAGGGTTGCCAATTTCGGGCCAACGTGAAGCTAGCCCCGCCCACCCAACGGAGGGACCACAAACTTGTGCCAAATAATAGTGCTAAAAATGTGCTCCCAGAAAAGCATCAAAACAAAAAATGTGCTCAATTATTTACCGCCAAAACAGGGTTGCCAAGTTGGGGGCCAACGTGAAGCTAGCCTCGCCCACTCAACAGAGGGAAAACAAACTAGTGCCAAATAAAAGTGCTAAAAATGTGCTGCCAGAAAAGCATCAGAAAAAAATGTGCTCAATTATTTACCTCCAAAACAGGGTTGCCAATTTCGGGCCAACGTGAAGCTAGCCCCGCCCACCCAACGGAGGGACCACAAACTTGTGCCAAATAATAGTGCTAAAAATGTGCTCCCAGAAAAGCATCAAAACAAAAAATGTGCTCAATTATTTACCTCCAAAACAGGGTTGCCAATTTCGGGCCAACGTGAAGCTAGCCCCGCCCACCCAACGGAGGGACCACAAACTTGTGCCAAATAATAGTGCTGAAAATGTGCTCCCAGAAAAGCATCAAAACAAAAAATGTGCTCAATTATTTACAGCCAAAACAGGGTTGGGTCATTCCACGTCAGTTAATAGAGCAAAAAAAACGAAATGTCACCCACCGACTCAGATTTTAATGATATTTGGTACACTTGGTCTACAACAACTAAAACTAACTTGTGCAAAATTTCAGAGTTCTTGCGCAACCCGTTCCTATGTTATGGTCCATCAAAATGTGGACATGGTAGGCACAAAATTCTACTCGCGACAGCCGGAAATGGTGCATCGAGGTTTAAAATTTCCCTCATAACATGCTGATATGAATCCTTTGAGACAACAGACCTATCTAATCTGATGCAGAATTGTCTGTAGATTTCAAATCTGTGGTCAGATTTGCCATATCATCAACTTTTGTACAAAAAATTAGTAAAAGGTATACTTGAAAAATGAGCCTCAACTAGAAGTACAAAACTGGCTCTATTTCAAAAAGTACCAAATTCACAGAAATAAATCCTGGATATTCTGAAAGAGGATGAAATTTTCTATACAACGGTGTAAAAATCTTGGTGGGTATTTGAGTATGTGATGTACTACATTCAAACCTTGAAGAAAAAGCAAAGCTTGATGCAAGTTTAATACATTTAGGTCTTTCACCTTTAAAACTGCATGCTGTTCCTGCACATCAGCGTGTAGCAGTTGAGCGTAAAAAAATCAAAGTGATGAACGAAGCAGCTAAGTTAACAATGAAATGCAGTTTACAGCTTGATGACACAGAACACTTGTTATCTGACACCAGTGATTCGGACTTAAGAACCAGTGGAAATGAAGTAAAAGAAAAAGCAGCAGACCTGGATCGCTTAGTTCTGTTAATGAAGCAGAAGATAGCAATAGCAAATAGACGTGAAAAACTTCAAATTCTCACTATTGCTCCAGGGTCATGGTCCTGCAAAAAAGTGTCTGATGTTTTTAATGTTAGTGAATACATGGTTAGGCAGGCTAGGGCATTAAGTAAAAGCAAGGGTATATGCTCCTTACCAGAACACAGATTAGGGAAAATGCTACCTGAAGAAACTGTAATTTTAGTTCAAAATTTCTATCAAAATGACGAACTTAGTCGGATACTTCCTGGAAGAAAAGATTTTGTGAGTGTTAAAAGAAATCTCCACATGCAAAAACGACTAATATTGTGCAATCTAAGTGAGCTTTACGTTGCTTTTAAAGAAAAACATCCTGATATTAAAATTGGGTTTTCCAAATTCTGCTTATTAAGGCCTAAATGGTGTGTTGTTGCAGGTTCAACAGGTACACACAGTGTCTCTGTGTGTACTACTAACCAAAATGTGGATTTATTGTTGCATGCCATTAGTTTAAAAAAGGAAGATCTTGATCATGCAATTTCACTGATGGTGTGTGATAAAGGTAATATAAATTTTATGTTAGGAATGTGTGTGAAATGTCCCCAGGATAGCAGTAAAATAACAGAATTTCTCCAAAACAAAATCGAGGATTACTGGGATGACGAGCAGGTAAGCTTTGCAGAGTGGGTCAATGTCGCTCGTAGTCAGTTAGTAGAAAGAACACTACCAATTGCAGAATTCATTGATCATTTTGTTCAGAAGCTCCAAGGATTAATACCTCATTCTTTCATTGCTAAGAGGCAGGCAACTTACTTAAAGGAACGTAAACAAAATCTCTCTCATGATGAAGCCATTATATTGATGGACTTTGCAGAGAATTATGATTTTATATTGCAAAATGAGATACAGACTTACCATTGGAGTCATGTGTCAAGTTCCTTACACCCTGTTGTAATTTATTTTATTGAAACTAACCGTTTAACTGAAAAATCTATATGTTTTTTATCTGATGTCTTACATCATGACGTGCCTTTTGTGTATAAAGTCCAATCTGAAACCATGTCGTTCTTAAAGAGTAAATATCCACATATTAAAAGGGTCGAATATGTAACAGATGGGTGTGCTGCACAATATAAGAACAGTAAGAGCTTTCTAAATCTGTGCCATCATCTCGAAGACTTTGGCATATCTACTTGTTGGTCTTTCTATGCCACCAGCCATGGCAAGTCACCTTGCGATGGGATTGGTGGCAGTGTGAAACGATGTGTTACAAAGGCAAATCTGCAGAGGCCATTTCAAAACCAGATAACAAATCCAAAACAAATGTATGACTTTTGCAAGCGTCAGTTGTCGAAAATTACATTTTTTTATCTACCTGAAGCTGAGATTAACAATGTAAGAAGTGTGTTAGCAAATCGTTTCCAGATTGCTCAGACTGTAGCAGGCACAAGAGGTTTTCATAAGTTTGTACCACTGTCAAATACAGTTATAACAGCAAGATGATTGAGTACAGATGAAACACCAGACTTAGAATTTAACTTTGCATCAGGATATGATCAGTTGGAAAAGTTGGCTTGCCAGGACATCAAAGTTAATTGCTTTGTAGCATGCATCTATGATAATAAGTGGTATATCGGATTAGTAGTAGAAGTAGATGCTGATAATGAGGATATAAATATAAAATTCATGCACCCAGCTGGACCTGCAGCATCCTTTTATTGGCCTAGCAGAGCTGGCACATGTTGGGTCCCAGTACAGCACATTTTATCTGTTATTAAGACTCCCAATTTACTCGCACTGGTATTCAATACCGACTGAGTAATAAATGTAAATTATTAATTGAACAGAAATTTAAAACTGAAAATGAAATGTATAGACCTATGTAAGTTTGTTTAAGTGCTAGAAAATATTACAATTACCTGCACATTGTATAAAACTGCATTTTTGTTTCTTCTTTAGCAATAAGTCAAATACCCAAAACGATTTTCACTTCATTTTAAAGGAAATTTCATCCTCTTTCAGAATATCCAGGAATTATTTCTGTGAATTTGGTACATTTTGAAATAGAGCCAGTTTTGTACTTCTAGTTGAGGCTTGTTTTTCAATGATACTTTTTACTAGTTTTTTGTACAAAAGTGCACTTTAGGTTAATGATATGTCAAACCTGACCACAGATTTTAAATCTACGGACAATTCTGCATCAGAATGGATAAGTTTGTTGTCTCAAAGGATTAATATCAGCATGTTATGAGGGAAATTTTAAACCTCGATGCACCATTTCCGGCTGTTGCGAGTAGAAATTTTTGCCTACCATGTCCAAATTTTGATGGACCATAACATAGGAACAGGTTGAGAGAGAACTTTCAAATTTTGCACAAGTTAGTTTTGGTGGTTGTAGACGAAGTGTACCAAATATCATCAAATTCCGAGTCGGTGGGTGACATGGCCTGGATGAACTGACGTGGAATGACCCGGTTGCCAAGTTTGAGGCCAGCGTGAAGCTAGCCCCGCCCACCCAACGGAGAGATCCCAAACTAGTGCCAAATAATAGTGCTAAAATGTGCTCCCAGAAAAGCATCCAAACAAAAATGTGCTCAATTATTCACCGCCAAAACAAGGTTGCCAAGTTGGGGGCCAGCGTGAAGCCAGCCCCGCCCATCCAACGGAGGGACCCCAAACTTGTGCCAAAGAATAGTGCTAAAAATGTGACCCCAGAAAAGTATCAAAACAATAAATGTGCTCAATTATTTACCGCCAAAACAGGGTTGCCAAGATTGGGGCCAGCGTGAAGCTAGCCCCGCCCACCCAACGGAGGGACCCCAAAGAGGTTCCAAATAATAGTTATAAAAATGTGCTCCCAGAAAACCATCAAAACAAAAAATGTGCTCAACTATTTACCACCAAAACAGGGTTGCCAAAATTGGGGACAGCGTGAAGCGAGCCCCGCCTATCCAACGGAGGGACCCCAAAGTTCTGCCAAATAATAGTGCTAAAAACGTGCTCGCAGAAGAGCATCAAAACAAAAAATGTGCTCAATTATTTACCGCCAAAATATGGTTGCCAAGTTGGGGGCCAGCGTGAAGCTAGCCCCGCCCACCCAACGGAGGACCCCAAACTTTTGCCAAATAATAGTGCTAAAATAGTGCTCCCAGAAAAGCATCAAATCAAAAAATGTGCTCAATTATTTACCGCCAAAACAGGGTTGCCAAGTTGGGGGCCAGCGTGAAGCTAGCCCCGCCCACCCAACGGAGAGACCCCAAACAGGAGCCAAATAATAGTGCTGAAAATGTGCTCCCAGAAAAGCATCAATACATATAATGTGCTCAATTATTTACAGCAAAAATAGGGTTGCCAAGATGGGGGCCAGCGTGAAGCTAGCCTCGCCCACCCAACGGAGGAACCCCAAACTTGTGCCAAATAATAGCTTAAAAAATGTGCTCCCAGAAAAGCATCAAATCACAAAATGTGCTCAATTATTTACCGCCAAAACAGGGTTGCCGAGTTGGGGGCCAGCGTGAAGCTACCTCCGCCCACACAACGGAGGGACCCCAAACAGGTGCCAAATAATAGTGCTAAAAATGTGCTCCCAGAAAAGCATCAAAACAAAAAATGTGCTCAATTATTTACCACCAAAACAGGGTTGCCAAATTGGGGGCCAGCGTGAAGCTTGCTCCGCCCACCCAACGGAGGGACCACAAACTTGTGCCAAATAATAGTGCTAAAAATGTGCTCCCAGAAAAGCATCAAAACAAAAAATGTGCTCAGGTATTTACCGTACAAAACGGGTCATCAAATTGTGGGTCAGTGTGTAATAGTCTCAGCTACCTAACTGAGAGGTAAGATACTAATATTTAAATGTAATGCTTGAATTGAGCTAATATACGTATATAGGCTCAGAGGCCATTTTATACTAGAACACTGCGCAAATGATGATATTTCAGGAACTGAAAAGGAGGCGGCAATGTTCTTTAGTTCTAGTACCGCTAAAGATTTCGCCTATTGTAACGGAGAAGTCCGGGAGAAACATGTCAGTATCGCCGACCTCGGGACCATGGACCCCCGATTGCTAACGAAGATTGCTAACCACTTGACTATTCTCCGAGCTGTTTGCGGTAGAAAGAACGCTAGCAACAATTTGTATCGAGAGTGAATTGTTGTACAGGATGGGCCAAAAATCTTAAGTCAGTGGAGTAAATTTTTAAATTTTAACATAGTGGGGTGAAACAGATACGCATTTTAGATACAAAGGATATTGTCGTAGACCTTACCGTGTTTCTGGTGGCCATCTTGATATCCGCCATCTTGCATTCAACTTCAAAATTTCAAATGGGAAGGTTTATGTGAGACACATTATGTAGCTCTAGTATTTTCTCAGAAATTCAGATATTGTTTTTAGTATCTTCAGTGGCGTATTTACGATTTTGTTTCGAGGGGGCTCTGCTAACTTTGTTTCTGGAAATGTGAAAATTCTGCAAGATATAATATTTAATTTACTTTTATATAGTAAATACAATTTCTGGGGAGGATTAAGCCCGGAAGCCCTTCTGAATACGCCACTGACTATTTCTAATTGTTTTTGAGACATTTATGAGAAACACGTATCACTTGTCCTTACAATACGTGTTTCACATGCTGCCCATTCTGTTCAATCGTCAATATTAATCAGTGCTCCCTCTCTGTATGAACTCTGAATAACACCTCAATCTGGAAAGAGTATATGGTTTTACGGATTCGGCTCTTCAGGTATCAACATCCCATATCTTCACTGCGTAAACCGTCGAATTTACATGGCTCAGAGGTTAAAATTTAAAGGCGTCAAGATCAGGTGATCGTGGGGACCACTCAACAAGTCCCCTCCGTCCAATCCATTTCCACGGTAATTGTTGATCCAGATAAATTCTAACGAGGCGGAGCCCCATTTTGTTGGAAGAATGTGGGAAAATTACCATCTTCGGATAACCGTGATGGAAGCACATCCTCTTGCAGTAATAGCAGATATCTATCTGGATTAGAGTGCTATCAATTAAAAGGACCCTTCGTGTTCCTCAAATTCCACATCATACCATTGCCTTCGGTGTTACTACCATTTTGCTGGAATAACTCCAATGCGTATTGACATATTACTAATATTGATGGTTTTCCTTATTAACTTCGCCATTGACGTACAAAATAGGTTTTTAAGACAAAATTATCTGATGTGCGAAACCCGGTGTTTCTTGAATTTGTTTCGTGGCTCACTCTGCAAATTGTACTTGACGTTCAGTGTCATTTTCAGTAAGATGCTGAAATTATTGCAGTTTGTACGGATGCAACTTTACAATCTCTATGCATTCTGACTTGGTGAGGACAATCTTAAATTAGTGAACCTGAAACGAGAGAAAACGAAACAAACATTAAATATCGTAAAAACCGTTAGAGTTAGTAAAAAAAAATTACAGATCTGAATTTCTGAGAACATTCTGGTACTAGATGAAGGAAGGTGAAGGAAGATGAAAATTCAGTGCTACACACATACATTCCCATTTGAAATTTTGAAGTTAAATCCAAGATCGCGGATATAAGAATGGCCGCTGGAAATGCAATATGGTCTGTGACGTTTTCTCCTTTGAAGGTAACATGACTAGTGACATTTCATTTCTATCTGTTGCATATTTTGGAATTAATTCGTCTACCCTAAGACTTTTGGGTCACCCTGTGCGATGTATACTTCTTTTCTTATTTTTAAGAAGTATTTATTATTGGTGAATTGATTTATATAAGTGGATATTATTCCACACCCTTGAACTTTGTAAGACATTGTGAAGTCCATTTAGTTGTACTGCGACATCTTCAAATTTGAATTTTAACTAGATCAGAATTTTTTACAGTCTTTGCTCATTTTTGTCCAACCAAGGAAACCATTTTGTACCATTCAAATTAAGAAAGGAGGGAAGGAAATTTCAAAGTTTGGGCCACTTCTATCACCTGTTTTACGACATTTTCAAATTCTGCTTTTAACTAGTTCAGAGTTCTGTTCAATTTTTGTACATTTTTGTACCATCATGAAATTAACCTACAGTTCAAATTATCAAAGGAGTACTATTTTAAAATTTGGGCCACTTCGACTACTAAATTCTGAACTAGTTAAAATTCAAATTTGAAGATGTCGCACTACAGGAGATCAAAGTGGCCAAATTTTGATATATCTCTCCTTTGTTAATTTGAATGGTACAAAATTTCTTCCGGCTGGTACAAAAATGTACACAAAATTTTAAAATTGTCCTTCTTTGTTAATTTGAATGGTACAAAGCATTTTCTTGATGGTTCAATAATGTACCAAAATCGGACAAAATTTTGAATTTGAAGATGTACTACAGATGATCCAAGTGGCCAGATTTTGAAATGGCCCTCCGTCGTTTATTTGAATGATACGACTTTTTTTTTTTTTTTTGGTTGGACAAAAGTGAACAAAAACTGACAAAATTCTGAACTAGTTAAATTTCGAATTTGAATGTGTCACACTACAGGTGATGGAAGTGACCAAATTTTGAAATGGCCTTCTCTCATTTATTTGAATAGTTCAATTATTTTCCTTGGTTGGACAAAAGTGGACAGAAATTGGATACAAATATGAGCTAGAAAAATTCGAATTTGAAGATGCCACACTACAGGTAATCGAAGTGACCAAATTTTGAAATGATCCTTCTCGGTTAATTTCAGTGGTATGATATTTTTTCTAGGTTGGTCAAAACTAGACAAAATTCTGAGCTAGTTTAAATTCGAAATTGAAGATGTCGCGCTACAGCTGAACGAAGTGGCCAATTTATGAAATTGCCCTCCTTGGTTAATTTGAATGGTATTTTTTTCTTGGTTACACAAAACTGGAAAAACATTGGACTAAATTCTGAACTAGTTAACCTCTTCGTTCCCCACGTCTCCTGTAGGAGACATAACCGTAGTAGGAGATAGTTTTGAGTCACTGAGTCCCAATGTCGCCTACAGGACACATAGAACCCCGACACTCACAAGACCGCCACCCGTTTTTTGCAATCACATGTATGCGAGCCAAAGCTATAGATGAGAGCAAATGCAGTAATACACGTAATTATCATCAAAAATATGCTCAGGACCGAAAAGGTTAAGATTGAAATTTGAAGATGTCCTACAACAAGTATCGAAAAGGCCAAATTTTGAAATGGTCCTCCCTCGTTTATTTTAATGGTTCAAAATGTTAGTTAGTTTCGACAAAAATGGTCAAAAATTGGACCAAATTCTAAGCTAGTTATAATTCAGATTTGAAGATGTCGCACTACAACCAAATGGTCCCGACATTGGTTCCAGGATGGTTCCTGGAATCGTAAACCACAGTGCAGTTTTCTAATATGAACCTGTTTCAAAGAGGTAACCGAAAAGTGGAAAAAAAGGTTTTATTTTTTTCTTGATATGCGTTATAGCAAAAATACTCTTTAAAAAAAACTGAGAAATCGTAATTTCGTTTCCAAAATGAAAAAAAAGATTCAAAGTTACTTAACCTGAACGAAATCATTACATTTTTCACTTCTTTTTTTTTCTAAAGATTTAAGAATATCCAGGAAAAGTTTCAATCGTGTGTCCATTTTCTAGTCGAATCGAAATATGGTTTGGTTTCTGAAATAAACCGACAGATTTGTTTAAACCTTAAACCGAACCTAAACCCGTTAACCTGTAGTATCGGTATTGTTTATCATAATGAAAAATTTCTCAGGGTATATAAGATTATAGTTTATTAAATTGTTAAGCTCTCCAGGAAAGAATATAAATTTCATTACTGCCAATGCCAATTTACGATAAATTATTACAGAGCAACCAATGCAAACCGTCTAGAATTCTTGCAACTCAATCACGAAGTACCTTTGACGTTCAAGTTTCCTCTTCCAATAAACTGAATTGTTGTAAGTAGCCCTACAGTAGAAAAAATAACTCAGAGGCGAGTGAAACACTAAGATAAGTGGAGGTTGAGCCGCTGTGAAGGGATTATTGAACGAAAAAGCGTTTTTTTCAACAATGAAACTGAGAAATGCGATAAGTAAATGTTAAACGTTTTCAGGAATATTCATTTAAAGAATTTCTTAACACACGATGTACTACATGCAGTAGCAAAGGTTACTAGCTTAACGTCTTACAAATATCACCATTAACTAGTTATTATAAACAAATTATCACTGTAGCATGTATGCAATATGTTAAACGTGGTAAGCGTGAAATGACGTGGTAAAAAAATTTTAAAAAGTTAAAAAATAAAAATTATGCACTGCCAATATATCCATCCAAACTAATTTCAAAGGAAAAAAAGTTTTTTACATGAACATTTGTCAACAACCAATGAAAAACCATTCGGGTTCAAAATGTACATACCTATATACACTCTCAATATTTCTAATAGAAAAATTGATATCTAATTTGGAAGGCAATTTAGCATTACTATTTGGTGTTAGATGGATCGGCTAGAAATTGGTAACACTATTCCTGCTGTAAATAATTGAGCACATTTTTTATTATGATGGTTTCCTGGGAGCACATTTTTAGCACTATTATTTGGCACTAGTTCGGGTTCCCTCCGTTGCGTGGGCGGGGCTAGCTTCACGCAGGCCCCAAACTTGGCAACCCTGTTTTGGCGGTAAATAATTGAGCACATTTTTTGTTTTGATCCTTTTCTGGGAGCACATCTTTAGCACAATTATTTGGCACTTGTTTGGGATCCCTCCGTTGGGTGGGCGGGGCTAGCTTCACCCTGGCACCCAAATTGGAAACCCTTTTTTGGCGGTAAATAATTGAGCACACATTTTGTTTTGATGCTTTTCTGGGAGCACATTTTTAGCACTTATATTTGGCACTAGTTTGGGGTCCCTCCGTGGGGTGGGCGGAGCAAGCTTCACGCTGGCCCCCAAATTGGCAACCCTGTTTTGGCGGTAAGTAATTGAGCACATTTTTTGTTTTGATGCTTTTCTGCGAGCACATTATTAGGACTATTATTTGGCACCTGTTTGGGGTCCCTCGTTAGGGTGAGCGGGACTAGCTTCACGCTGGCCCCCAACTCGGCAACCCTGTTTTGGCGGTAAATAATTGGGCACATTTTTTGTTTTGATGCTTTTCTGGGAGCACATTTTTAGCACTATTATTTGGCACCTATTTGGGGTCCCTCCGTTGGGTGGGCGCGGCTAGCTTCACGCTGGCCCCCAAATTGGAAACCCTGTTTTGGCGGTAAATAATTGAGCACATTTTTTGTTTTGATGCTTTTCTGGGAGTACATTTTTAGCACTTTTGTGTGGCACTAGTTTGGGGTCCCTCCGTTGGGTGGGCGGGCTAGCTTCACGGTGGCCCCAAATTGGCAACCCTGTTTTGGCGGTAAATAATTGAGCACATTTTTTGTTTTGATGCTTTTCCGGGAGCGCATTTTTAGCACTATTATTTGGCACTTGTTTGGGATCCCTCCGTTGGGTGGGCGGGGCTAGCATCACGCTGGCCCCCAAATTGGCAACGCTTTTTTGGCGGTAAATAATTGAACACATTTTTTGTTTTGATGCATTTCTGGGAGCACATTTTTAGCACTATTATTTGGCACCTGTTTGTGGTCCCTCCGTTGGGTGGACGGGGCTAGCTTCACGCTGGCCCCCAACTCGGCAACCCTTTTTTGGCGGTAAATAATTGAGCACATTTTTTGTTTTGATGCTTTTCTGCGAGCACATTTTTAGCACTTTTCTTTGGCACTAGTTTGGGGTCTTTCCGTTGGGTGGGCGAGGCCCCCAACGCTGGCCCCCAAATTGGCAACCCTGTTTTGGCGGTAAATAATTGAGCACATTTTTTATGCTTTTCTGGGAGCACATTTTTAGCACTATTGTTTGGCACCTGTTTGGGGTCCCTCCGTTGGGTGGGCGGGGCTAGCTTCACGCTGGCCCATAACTTGGCAACCCTGTTTTGGCGGTAAATAATTGAGCACATTTTTTGTTTTGATGCTTTTCTGGAAGCATATTTTTAGCACTATTATTTGGCACAAGAGTGGGATCCCTCCGTTGGGTGGGCGGGGCTAGCTTCACGCTGGCCCCTAACTCGGCAACCCTGTTTTGGCGGTAAATAATTGAGCACATTTTTTTGTTTTGATCCTTTTCTGGGAGCACATTTTTAGAACTATTATTTGGCACTAGTTTGGCGTTCATCCGTTGGGCGGGAGGGGCTAGCTTCACGCTGGCCCCACCTTGGCAACCCTGTTTTGGCGGTAAATAATTGAACACATTTTTTGCTTTGATGCTTTTCTGGGAGCACATTTTTAGCACTTCTCTTTGGCACTAGTTAGGGGTTCCTCCGTCGATTGGGCCGGGCTAGCGTGAAGCTAGCCCCGCCCAAAATAATATTCTAATTTCTTGGTAATTTGAAGAGCACATTTTTTAAAATTTTGTGTTTTGTGAAGCACATTTTTAGCACATTTTTTGGTACTATTTTTAAAAAATGTGCTCAATTGGGATGGGCCAGCTTCACTCACGTCTAGGAGATGACTATTTTGTTCTAGATAATTATGGATAAATATTATTTCTGGACTATCTAAACAAATAGTTAGGTACACTGTTTCCAAATTGAGCATTCGTCAAAATTACAACGCTGTGTAATGACCAGTAATTAAATTATTAATAAAAATAAACTTTATTAATCATTAGCAGTAGCTACGATATATGATGTTATATTTTGTGTTCCGTTCTTAGATTACGATGCAATTTTTTTCTTCTTTCTTTGATTTGTGCTGTAAATTAAACCTCATTGTTTTCATCAGAATAGAACCATTTAATTAATATTATCGTTGGTAATGTTGTTGTTCTTTGAACCTATATGCATCTCTAAACTGCGAAGTGGTATATAGTTTGGATCTGATTGAAGAAAGTCTTGGTTCTTAAGATGTTTTTGTATTGGTCCATGCGCGATTAATCTTGTAGTGGCATATATGTCGTAATTATATAATATGACTGTTTGGAACAGTCTCTAGTATATTTATCATATTGGGTGTCCACTTGTAAATATACGCTATAGAGTACAACGAAGATAAATAATATATATAGAGAGATAGAGATAGATAGATAGATAGATAGATAGATAGATAGATAGATAGATAGATAGATAGATAGATAGATAGATAGATAGATAGATAGATGGATAGATAGATAGATAGATAGATGAAATTGGTAAATACTAGATATAACACAGAATCTCAATGAATAATAAGACATCCCTTAATGTATATGGTTAATGTATTTATTTACCGCTAGGTAAAGTGATGATTATTTATGTATAGTGAAAGACATTTTGAGGACTGACCTCTAAACATTAACCTCTCACGAACTAGATATGATTCTATGATTCAGTGACGGACTCTGTTAGCACTTCGCAGTTTGGCGATCAGGATTAATAGTATCTACTCGTTGAGAATCGACTCTAGCGGGGTGAGTCACATCACATAATAAACCATTCGGAATATCTTATAATTAATCACGGAAATACAATAGCTGCTTAAAGACGTGGTGCCGTTGAATTATATGCATTTGTTTTGAAGTTAGCCTGCAGCGTTAATTTTTTTCCAATTCACCTATTCCATGTAAGTTACCCTTGTTTGTAAGGGTCACAAAATCTATGGAGTCAAACGATTTCGTAATTTAATTACAGTAAACTCTGGTACTTTCCTACACGGGGTCGACCCTCTCTCTCATTAGCAAATATTTCCCATTTTTTCTTAGAACTCAAAGTAGATAGCTTTGAAAATTAATCGACATCTCAAGAAGTGTCGTTCTCCCGAAACAGGGAGCCGCTGGTGAGATTTGGAAAATAAATTACCAGTACAAAATTCAAACTTTTTTATTTTTGTTATTTTGACAAATAACAAGTTATGATTTTTCTATCATCTTAACTTCACTCAAGTTATCCATAGGGTCCTAGGTCCATTCTGAGTTTCTGAGGGATCGGATAAATGATTTATTCTTCTAGAAATTTCGAAATTCGCTTCAATGAAAATCTCGCCCTTTCTCCCCCTCTTTTCCTTTCTCTTGTTGGTCTTGGCAGGATTACGGGTATTGAATAATAATTTCACAAGCAATAATTTGTGAAGTTCTTATTTACAAGACATAGACTTGCTAGTTGGTAACAATAATTCCCCTTTGCACACGCATTTTTAGTGAGCCACCTTTTCGGCATATATAAGTATTTTTGACTGTGGATTGTTCTATGATGAAATTCGACCAGTTATCGTTGTAGTCGTAGTGTTCTAGCTTATTCCTTTGGCGTCGTTTTTCTTTCTATCTCACCCTTCAACTATCTCTCTAATCTCTCCTTCAAGATTTTTTAATTTTTATCTTTCCCCCTAAATATTGAACAATAAAAATATTGATCATTCAATATATGGCTTTTGAACCTAATTTAATAATTGTGACGTCGTAAGAAATGATTCGTGGAGATAGTCATCGACGTGAAGTATCGTGGGATTGTTTAATTTATTCCGTATTTGACCTACTACGGGGTGAGTGGTGGTCCGGTACACAATAATGTTATTCTCATTCTTCCGTCATTATCCGTTTGAAGTTCTATGTCAAACTAAAAGCTATTTTTACTTGTTTGCTATAAGGTTTAATAAATGCTATCCTTGTAATAGTTTAGGCTCAATAGTGAAATTAACACTCTAGGTTTATAATTAGGTATACGTTGCTGCCTTATAGATCGAGGATCTACTATCTAAACGAAATATATTGAAATAAGAATGTTATGTTTATGCGCAGAAAGATCCGTCCATTATAAGAGATATCTGAAAGTCTGATTCCTTGAATGTACTGCAATGTATTGGTGAAATATTTGTCGTGGGTTTTCTTTAAGTATAATATATAGATTAATTATTGAAAATATATGTATATGATGAAATGTGAATGTATGTGAAACGTGAACTGTATAATTGAATTGAGAAGATGGATATGTATAAACGGTTAGTACTTACCCCGAACGGTTATTGGTTGCCGTAGTTCTAGACATCCAACGAATGTGTAAGATATATTTTAGAAATACTGCCGCATACAAAAATAATAGTTTTTTATGTTTTGTAGATTCTCTTATACTATATGTGATGTTTGTAACCTCAAGTTTTTTAAATATAAATCGCATGTAATATGAGATGAGGGCAGATCGTATTTCGTAACTCTAAGATGCCATCAAGTTTATTTTTAAATTCACCAATTTAACGTTCTCGTACTAACCATTCGTCTAAAATCCGTTTTTCTTGTCCGAACCCTTACAATCTAATCAGTGCGTTTACCCTAACCTCACACAATCTCCGAACCCCGATATACACAATCTCCGAACGAAAGAGGGAACGAATAATGTTAATAAGATAGTGAAATTCCCACGAATGAGAAATTGATAGTTTAAGCTTAGTAGTGTGTGCGTCTACTGAAGGATATAATGATTTAGAGTTGAGTTAGAAAATAACTAGTGTCTGAATGAATAACCGAGAAAAACCTCCATGATTAGAAAGAAAACAAGGTTGCAAGGAACAAAGTTTTTTCTTATGCATAAAACATATGATAGCAAAACGAATGGACACATTAAAAGTGCCTAATGGTCTGTGTGATATTGACACTCATCGCTTGTTACGAGATACAACTCGTAAACTAACAAGAAGGGAAAGAATGTAAGAACGAAACGTAAATTTTATACATGAGAAAGGACTCATTTATTTATTTACAGTTTTTCTCATATTACAAAATATAAGAATATACTCGTTTACGTAAATATGTTTTGTGTACCATAAATGTGTTCCTACTAATCTCCTCGTAATGTTTGTGGATATAAATATATGTATATTTTCATACGTCATTCAGACGTTGCTGTACAATTTAGCATGTACGTTGCCGATATTTTTTAAAAATTATAAATATGTCATTAATGGCTAATAATTTTTAAATGTAATACATTGTACGGAACAATGTAGTTAGATTGTGTGTGTGACTGAGAGATAATTTTTAGTTGTAAGTCGTAACATTAAAGTTGGTTTACTGTTATGATTTTATACTGCATGACGAAGGTCATAAACGATGAAGTCTAAAACAAACTATAATTGGCGTTGGGAGAAAAGCCAAAATAACAGAATACGCCTGAATAAACGATGATCTCTCGGAGATATCAAAATTTTTATTTATGACAAATGTATGAATGACTCGAAATAAATTTCCTTCTTATTCTGACTGATTTGAATGTGTGATCGATCTCTGAATCTTGGAATTCCAGGACTGTATACTAGGTAACTTTCGTCTTAAAGTAACACAAACAGTAGAACTAAACTTTCTCGTCACCCGGGCTTGATCGCAGCAACTCCGGCTGGTGTAGTTGCCTGGATGCAGGTCGGGGATGAATTAGTAAACATGTGTCTCTTAGGGATCCCTACAATACCAATCGTTGAGTAATAATATTCTGAATACAGATTTGCTTTTAGAAACTATTCAAGACTTTTCGCCCTATGCCCATAATTATAAAGTAATTCGTTCTCCTCAGATTTCCTATCTTCTTCTTCCTTTCCTTCTTTTTCTTCCCTCTTCTTTGCTACCTTCTTCTTCCTCTTTCTCGCTCTCTCTTTCTTTATATTTACTGAAACCTGAAAAGAGGGTAGTGACTGGGAGTTGTCGCTATTCACCCGGTCATTAAAATAGTTTTGATATTTCTTCGGATGTCCGATATGAATTAGTCAACACAACAACAAACATTTGAATTTAGAAATATAAAAATTCATTTATTTTATTCATATTTAATCCATTGGGGATCCAATGGTACAATTTGTACCACACTTGGTGTTTCATGGTACATTGCGTTATAACTCTCCTATTTGTGATATTTCGTTCGTTTTTTTCTTCGTTTTGTTTTTCAAGTCCAGAGACATTGTAGAAGACCTTATGTATAGTTTCACACCTTCCTGCGTCGAGACATAGGAGGTGATAACGTCATAATTCTAAAATATATATTTTCTTTTAATATTGCGGGGCCGGTCTATGTTATTATTTTTTGGTGGGCTTATTTTTGCACAAATATTCAGTCCACCGAGTAGCATTTACCAGATTTTTTCAGATTTCTTCGTTAAAACAGGGGGGATCCAGAGGGGCGAAAATTTGAAAAAAGGGATATTTTTACCAAAAAATCCCTTTCTTCGCAATTTTCTCTTAGACATCTTAGACACATGATGGAGACAAGGAAATGGTACCGCCTGAAAGGCAGTTCCATTCTGAAGAGAATGATGGGCGAAACATGACCCTAGGGTAATTAGAGATGTCTCAGGGAATGTTTGAAAATTTCCCTCTGTATACGGGAATATGGGACATTGTCGGTATATATTTTTTTTGGCGGGCTTACTTTTGCACCTGGAAAATTAGAATTGTGCATAAACATACAGCTCATCTAGTAGTATTTATCAATTTTTTCTCAGATCTCTGCGTCAGAACAGGGGGTCCAGAGGGGCTAAAAGTTGAAAAAATTATATTTAGACAAAAATGCCTTTTTTCGGGATTTTTCTGACTTAGATACATGATGGAGACACGAGAGTCATATCGCCTGAAAGGCAGTTCTAAGCTGAAGATAATGATGGGCGAAACATGACCCTAGGATAATTAGGGATGTCTCAGGAAATTTTTTACCTGAGATCATGGTGTTTTCGGTAATTTGGGGCATGGTGGGAATTCCTGATAAAATTTCTCCCGCCCTTAGTATTCAAGATAGAAACTTAAAATTTGGCACACACATTCAGTATGCCATGTACTATTCAAAGATTTTTTAGATGGCTACGTTGACATAGGGCCGCTCCAGAGGGGCCCAAAGTGCGAGAAAAAATTTCCCTCCGAAATTTTCTCTTTGGCATAATTTTACAGCTCCTGGTATACGGTATGAGCATGCAATTGGTGCCATTTGAAAGCCAGCTCTATTTTGAAGAGAATGAGGTATGAACCATGATCCTAGAATAAATAGTGACGATGCAGTAGCTGCTTGACTGAAAGTCTAAAAAAAATAGCCCAAAAAGCCGTGTACCGGAAAGGGTTAATTTGATTATGTTCTATTCCAAAATTTTAAGACAGTTTTAAAATTCGGAAAAATTAGTGTAGCGACTTCCACTCCCATTCACGACTATTATTTTTGCTCTTTTCAGAAATGACGACCGTGACAGGACGATGATTACCATGTAAACGGTGATTTTCCTTTTAATGGATCTAAAATTATTTGTTAAATAGTGAAATAGAGATCGAACGTATATAGAATTGGAAATAAGAATCCAAATGATGGAAAGAATTTACAATTAAGTTAAATAAGTATAGTCATTCGCTGTTCTGTTATTTTGCTTTTCTCTCTAGGAAAAAGAGAGTGAAATGAAAATAGAATCTTCAGAATTTTAAAATAAAACTGCTTGAAGATGTTCATGAAGGGAATAAAATGGGAGTTTCCTTAATCTATGAATAATATTTGTGTGTAGTAAAGTTTGTCTTGTTAACTTATAAGTGTTAATATATTGTATGTATAATTATAAGTTGTATTCGAACTATGGCAACTGGTTTTAAAAGCGTCGTCATGCAAGATGAGTCTGGAGTACCGTGTCTCGAGTCCCACATATGTTGGTGAAATGTAACGGCTGAGGAGTGGATCCATTTCACTTGTATAAATTTGAACGATATGGTAGAAAATAAAGAGAACGTCCAAAGTAATGAAATTGTGAAATATTGCGAAGAATTTTGGAAAAGCTTCGCCAATCCTATGATCAAATGGATGTGTCAATCTCAAAAGAAATAGGATATTGCGAACCAGATAAGGAACGTGGGTGCAGCGCTCAAATGATCCAGGCCAGATATCTCCGGCGGACATATCTGACCTCGACGAGAATGAGAAGAGTGGGGACTGCACTGGTGATCCTCAAAGAAACCGAAATGGGGACCAGTCGACAAACTTAAAGTGTGGAATACTATCTAGTAACGGTGCCATTTTCCTATCTTACCAGCAAATGATGCAAATTTTAACCCATGAGATGACAGACATGAAACAAGAAATTCGAGAAGGAAGACGCGGGATGAATGAAAGAAAACAAGAAACTCAGCAAATGAGATGCGATATAAAAGAAAAACTGAAAAGAACAGTATTGATTTCAGATGCAAAATGAGTGACATTAAACAAGAAAGTGGAGAAATGAGGCAATAAATCAATGAAAAATTCGGCAGTATGGAACAAGGAGTCGACAACTCGAAGCGAGAGTCAGAAGCTCGATTCGAGGTATTGACCGATAAAATTCATAAACGTACGTTTGGACTTTGCTTCCTCAATTAATCGATTGAGAGAGCAAATGTACACAGGATTCGGTAGGGTAAGATACGAGACACAACAATGAGTACAGATAATTAAACAAGAAAAGAGACGTGAATTTAATAGCGTAGATTTGCAAATACAAGAGGTAGATAACAAACTTCAAACAATTAACAAAATTTTTGAGTTAACATTGTCAAAATTATCGATAGACAGGAAATTAGAAGTACTGGATCAGAAGGTTAATGGAAAGAGTTAATAAAAGAAGTAACTAGTTTACAGTATATGGTGGATAAAGGAAAACCGAGTGAACTGGATGTGCTCTATCCTTTCCCTGATCACGATTCCACGGAACGAGTACTCGAAAAAGGAAAGAAAGATAGTAACGAGGAGGAACATCAAGTGTTCACAGGTGCACGAGATATCACTGTGCCCTATCCCCAGCACGATTCCAGTCTAAAGCCATGGTCGCGTTGTGTCAATACATCTATTCAATCTAGTGTAGTGACCAGTACCGTCACAAGCGTGAATGCTCCTTCATCATTCGGAAGTATTCAAACGTATAGTATGTTGCCGGGAAAATGGGGAGGATATCGCGCGGACGCATCTATCGGTTGTGCAGTTGGTTCGAGTGTGGAACCCAATGTGACCTACAAAAACTATAGAGTACCTTTTACTTATGTAGGTACGTTTAATACAGCAAAGACACCGTCGGTGGTAAATCCGATGACAACCCCATATGTTCAGTACAACGCCCTCATCCCTTTGAACTCTTTCCTGTTCCGTTAAGCATGAGTCCCAAAGTGTCCCTCAGAGACATTAAACGTTTTCCAACCTTTGATGGGAATATCACAAAAGGAATGCCTCGTGTTTTTCTAAGCAGTTTACAGCAGTGCCTAGACATGTACCGGCTAACTGACAGCGAGGTTTACAAATTGTAGAAAAATGTTTAGTTGCTGCTTCAGGCGCGTGGTTCGCCACGATCAAACCTTTGGCGAATTTCTGACACTCTTAAAGGAGAAATACTGTAAGGAACATATCGAGAGACTTCAGAAACGAAACCTCCAATCGTTAAGGTATGATCGAAACAATTATAGATCATTGAACTATATTACCAAATAGCAGAGAACCATTCTCAATCTGAACTGGTAGAAATTACTGTAAATGCTCTTCCACCGCATTAATCGCGGGCCATAGCTTCCCACCAATGAAAATTAGTTCGAGAAGTTACATCACGATTAGCAGCATTCTTGGGAAAAGAAGTGAAAAGAAGTTGCTGCCCTCCAAGGAGATACTTTGCTCGTTAAGCTAAAATCCTTAAACCCGCAAAATCTAAGGTAACGACAAGTTGCCAAACGGGTTTCTTGAGCTACACTCAGGCTGGATCTCAGTATCATAGTGGATAAACCTCAGATAATAATAACAATAATGGTTGACGACTCTACTCGGCCCATGTTTAATAATCGCCTGGGTTATCGTCCCTATGATAGCATCAATGGGGAATCGAACCCAAATAGGGAAGATAACAACCGGTGGGGCTTTAAAAGGGCGTACGGGAGAAGAGAGAACGGGAACCATCCCGGTGGTAACAATCATAATGTCGCGAATAAACCCCAGATTGCTGTCCCTTCAGAAATGCGGAATAACAATGAGAACAGACTATCTGAAATGGAGGTAATTATAATCGTGAAACCGCAAGTCCTAATATAACCTGAATACTTTTACCGTTTAAGTTATGCAATACGACACAGGTTAATGACATTAGGAGTTTAATATTTGTTTAGTTCAAAACGTGATATTTGTTTAGTTCAATATTTGTTTTAGTAGATTAATAAATATTATTTGGTCTTAATCGATTCTATCCATTCAGTTACATCCTCAGAGTATCGGAACTCATAATTTTCGAAACCTCAAACTTTTGGATTGTACTCCCGAGAAGAGGGCTGAACTTGTAAGTGAATATTCAAAGAAAATGTTTACGCTGTCCTTAGATGTGAGTGAATAAATGAAAGTGTCAGTGAGTAGATTTTAAGGCTACGATCATTAGTAAATGTTAATCCAGCTTAGCAAAATTTTGATATTATAACGCCTCGGGGAATTGTAATGTACCATCAAAATTATGTACTATGATCTCCGCCGAAGAGGTCCCACTAATTTTATCATCTACTGTACCATTTTTCCGAGAAAGTTTTCGATGTATCCTAGTCGCCAAAAGTGCCTTTATATCGCCGTGACGGGTATGTAACCGCACACTACTCTAAGGAAGGGACAGTTACATAAGAATTTCTGATTAATTTTGAAGAGTTTTTGTTTTGACTAGGGAAATAACGTAGATATAAAAAGTTAAGGATAGATTAGAATCATCAGCGCACTGTCATCTCTGAAAATATTTGTATTCTCAGTTTTCAATGTATTGCTTTATATGTTAAGTTAATAACTGCTAACTATTACTACTTGCGCTTTTTGCTCTTCAGGACTTTACTACGACATGTTTACAGGGCCCTTTTCTAAGTCCTAAATGTTTTAGTGAATTATTTCATTCCTCTTGCTGTAATTATTGGAGAACGGAAACTGATTACTTTGAACGTGAATATTGTTTTTGTGTCGTAAACCAAGCAACGTAATAAATGTAGATAAGGTTCTTAATATAATATAAAACACAGAAGTATTTATTCCGTATTTAGAACAATATAATAAAGTAACAAAGCAAGATGATAATTACTAAAGCCCACAGAATTTTTCCAGCGGGGGAACCCATATAGAGTTTTTCCTTTTATTGCCCTATAGATGTTAAGTAAAAATTCATAACACTAATATTGATAGCGTATATCGTCATTCGCCGCTATAGCCCACTACTTAGAACATTCATCTATAGACAGGATGTCGAGAGAATAGAAAGAAAGATATGAACAATGGCGTAATTAATTTTACTACGCCCTGGATCGATCGATCATTGATCTACTCATACTATCCTAGGCCATCTGCCCCAGGTATTTCAGCTGTTGCCTTATATATATCGTTCCGTGTAAAATTGGAGACAAAAAGGCAAACAGAGAAAGGCCCGAGTCAAAACGTCCCGCGGCAAAAGGGGCCTGCTACAAAAGGGCCAGGTCAAAACGGTCACGCGTCAAAAGTGCCCTGATGAAAAGTTCTTCGCAACAGAAGGGCTTGAATGGAAACGCCTTTCATAAAATAGGCAATGAACAAAAGGGTAACACAGCAAAAGAACCCTAGTAAAAATGGACCTGCCTCAAACAAGCCCGCGTCAAAAGGGCCAGGCTACAAAAGGCCCGAATCGAAACGTCACCCTACAAAATTCCCTTGTTAAAAGGTCTCCGAAGCAGAAGGGCCCGAGTCAAAAGTGTCCTAATCAAAACGCCTCTCATAAAAATGGCTCGGGTCAAACGGATCCACACAATAAAAGGACCTGAGACAAAAGATCCTGTGTCAAACGGGCCCTGGTCAAAAAGCGCGTTACAAAATGACCCGAGTCAAACAGCTCCGGATCAAAAGGATCCGGTTCAGAAGGTCTCCGCAAAAAGTGCCCGAGTTATAACGCCGTTCATGAAAAGGACCCGGACCAAAAGAATCCCACGAAAAAAGCATTCAAGTCGCAGGTGACCTTAGTAAAACAGGCCCCGGTCAAAAGTCGCCCCGCTACAAAAGGGCCCGAATCAAACGGTTACGTGTCAAAAGTGCCCCTGTCAAGAGTTCTCCGCAACAAAAGACCAGAGATAAATTGAGGCTGAATGAAAACGCTCATCATCAAAAGAGCTTGAGTCAAAATAATCCCGCGACAAATGGGCCCTGTGTCAAACGTTACGTGGTCGAAATTACCCCGCTACAAAAGACCCGAGTTAAACAGTCAGAATCAAAAGGGCCCGGGTCAAAAGGTCTCCCCAAGAGAAAGGCAGAAGTCAAAAGTGGCCCCGGTAAGAAGGGCACGAGTCAAAACGGATCCGCGTCAAAAGGTCCAGCGCCGAAAGAACTCGGCAGGAAAATGCCTGAGTTAAAAGGGCGCGGATTAAAACACCCTTCATAGAAAGGGGTCGGGATAAAATGGTACCACGACAAAAAGAACCGAGTCAAAGGCTCCCTATCAACAGGTCCGTGTCAATAAAGGGCCCTGCTATAAAAGGGCAAGAGTCAAACGGACCTGCGTAAAATAAGCCAGGTTAAATCTCTTCGCAACAAAAGGGTCGGAGTCAAAAGGTCCGAATGAAAACTCCTCTCATCCAAATGGCCCGGGTCAGAAGAGTCTCACGACAAAAGGGTCCGAGTCAAAAGAGCCCTGCGTGAAACGGACCAGGGTCAAAAGTGGTCCCGCTACAAAATATCTTTGACAAAACAACCCCATGTCGGAAAGGCCTAAGTAAAAGGTATCCGCGAGAAAACGGCCCGAGTCATAAGGGCGCTGCGTCAAAAGAGCCTCGGTCAAAAGGGTTCTGCTACCAAATGGCCCGAGTCAATAGGGAACAACGTCTAACGGACCCTGGTCAAACGGGGCATCCCTACAAAAGGGACAGAGTAAAACGGTCAGACGCCAACTGGGCCTGAGTTAAAAGGGCCTCGCGTCAAGATCCCACAAGTCAGAAGAGTCCCACGTCACAAGAGCACGGTAAATACGGTTTCACGTATAAAAAGCTTGAGATCAAAGCTGGAGTGAAGATCAGGCATTCTCAGGCGGATTGTGTTCTCTTAGTAAATTGAAGTGTATGTGCAAAAGAAGGAAATATATCCGTGGTTATTAGTAACACATAGGAAATTTGAATGGTGAAATTAGTTTTGTTTGCTGCGATTGCTGTTTGCTGCTGTGATTGTTCTGCGACGATCGCTTTCGCTCAAGTCGTTCTCCATGAAAGTTCGCTTGCATTCCCGTCATAGGTGGACTGGGTGTATTAGGGGCTAGGCCGCCGTTACCATGAAGGGCCCTCAGACTATAACACCAATTTCTAAAATATCGTACAATCACTGGCTGAACCAGCTATGAAATCGGGAGCTAATGTCCTCCTCGAAACAAACCGCGTCTATCTTATACATATTCGTTGCAGACAAATTTTGCTGAAATTTCCAAATAGATCAATGCTCAAATAAATATTGAATTAAGTCAAAGCACTCTCAAAAGAGAAATACCGAGAGAAAACCTCTACATTAATTTCTTAGAGTAATAAATGTTAGTAAAGAGTGCGTCATTTTATTCAAAAATAAAGATGTACAAAATATATCATTATAGTGCAAATTTCAAAACTTGTAACCGTTTATAATATGGAATTTTCATTTTAAGGTTTCTTAGCATGTAAATATTAAGGATGACTAAATTGCTTGTAATAAAGAGAATTCAAAAGTTCAATTTTGTCCATATCAAATGGTGGAGTACGTCGTTAGCGGACTTCTCTTTTGGATATTCTTGGTCAATCATGAAATAAAAAAATCGTAGCGCTACTGCGTACAATGAACATATGCGATGAGTCCTCAGGTTATGTGGTTGTAAATTCGTTGTTACTTGATAGTTGTTGCAAGCTATTATTTTTCATTGATCATTCGAAATGTGATATCACTGCAACACGGGATTTAAAGAAACAAACTTTCAAGAGAATATATTATAATTATTATTCTATTGCCACACCTGGTGTCAAAAAGTCCCCAGACTTAGGTTAAATCTGTTATTATCAGAGTTACAACAAACTGTAAGAGGAGAAACCGTCTTCAAATAAAGCTTATAATAGACTGTAACTCCATTCATTTATGTTGTGGGTGCGGGTAAATTGTAACGTTGCATTTTAATGTAACATTATGAGCATATAGAACCCAAACGGCTTGTCCGATTTGAAAAATGCTTTCACTTTAGATTGAAAATATATTTGGAGACAGTTCCCCCTTCTACATTTTGTTGTAATTCTGATAATAAGATAACCCCCCGTAGGGTAGTCGCTAACGCTGCGAACGGTCCAGGTTCGATTCCCGGTGGGGTCACTCGGTCGAAAAGGTGTAACAGCTTTTTCAGGCCAGCCACCCTGAATGAGGTTTTCGTGGGTTTTCCTCATTCACACCAGGCGAATGCCGGGGTGGTACCTAACTTATAGGTTTTTGGCCTCTTCCTTTTTCCCCAGTCCTTTCTTCCTTCCTTACCCCGGATTATGTGCTCGCCGAGGGACGTCATCCCTCACATCATGAAGGGCTAAATGGCCTTAGAAGCCGAAAGCACAGAAATCCAAATCCAATATCTGATAATAGGAGAGTAACCATATGTCATGGGACTTTTGAGACAGTCTGTATAGTAGCTGAAACATTAAACAAATAATAGAAAATAGTTTTTACTATGGAAAGAACGGAACAGCTTACCGAAAGTTGTAGCAAACAACTAATAATAACTTTTGACTCTGGAATGAACTCGATGTTTTACTAAAAATGAAAAGCACTGCTGAACCACTAAACAACTAGCCTAATAATTTTAAATCGTTTCTAGATTTTTTTTAGTTTAGATTATGAATGGCAGAGTTCCTGAATAACTTCGTTCACAGACACTAAATTTAACATGTGGTTTTCCATATGTATTATTAAAAATGTGTCCTAAATGTCTTCACACAAATTTGCTCTGAGATTTGTTTAATCTATAGCTTTAACTTTGAGAAGCATGTTTCACTTGTCGCTTCTGTGCATGGTAGAGACAACGCATGTTTGTATGCAATGTATAAATTAATAGAACAACTAGACTAACAGAAATAGGTACAACATTTTCCCTGCACATGACAAATTTTACACAAGATGTTTGCAGCGTCATTATCATTCTTGCCATGAATCCCGTCCAAAATGTTTCATCTCCCATAGCATGGTCAGATTTATAATCATCATCTTTTTCTACAGATTCATGGGCATCATTCTCTTCAGGATTTCAAAAATGAGAACGTTTTTTGACAGAATACACGGTAAAGTACTCCTGGAGCTCTTTCTATATTTCCGTTTGTTTTATATTTAGCTTTTTCGCTTGAATTCTCAAAGATCCTGCAGACACACAATTCTTCGTAATTTCCAAAACGTGCTTGGGATTCAGCATTTGGAGTTCATTTGGCTGCAGAAATCTATCACTGACATATGTAACAGCTATATTCAGAATTTTTGTTGAAGTTTTTTATTCTGAATAAAACATTTTCACTTATATTTCAGTTCCTTCCCAGTTCATCTGCCTCAAGATCTCCTGACATTTCTAATTCTTTAAGATTCTTCCGGGCGAAAAGTCTTTTTCCATTGGCATCTCTACACCAGATTTCCGAAGCTGTTTTTTCACACAAAATATTTGTATTTTAATAAAGCTTAAACAGTCATCTTTTGCCTCTATTTTCTTTTGAAGCTGCAGCTGGAAATTGTGTACTAGTCTCAAGGTTGCACGATAGTCCAATCCGTGAGACAACAGGTATTTTGAAACAGGCTCCGTTCCTGTAAACAAGTCCTGAAACACAGAACACATCATTACAGTGTTAAATTCTGTCAATTTATTCAGCTAAATTTAGCTTGAAATTTTGAATTCGGATTTAAACTCCTGTACTTACATCATTATTGAGGAATAATAAAAATGAATTAAATCGTGTTGATGAAAGACGGTTCTTCTCATCATGGTTTCATATTTCGTTGCGAAACTCATTAATGTCGACTACCGCATTCAGTGCCTTGTTTTTACTCCACAATCGTGTTGCATCAATTTGTTGAACTTTTAGTATATTGTCATGTCCTTCGTGGCTTGAATCAATCATTTTCTTCCAAACATCCTTTCTTTTGTAGTATTCAGACAAAACACTGCACTGGTTTCAACCACACCAAATAAGTTTGCAGCTTCAGGGATCTACTCAGTCAAATTTGTCATAACCAAGTAAGAGTCACAAAGTACTCTTTTGATTTCAATTTAAGTTACTAATCTTATAGTGTAACTCTTTACGACAACTGCTAACAGCCGCTCAAATACTTGACCGCTTATAACGTAGAGAATTACTATAGTAAGCTGAGTCAGTACTGAAACATCTTAAATAGAATCAATCATTATGCTGAAAATGCCCGCTTTCTGGGCGTCTTCCATTTTTTCTCCTGTAATTTTGTAAACGTTTTTGATAGAAAATAACTTTTTAAATGCGATGTTTTTCCATTCTTGAGTTATCAAATATAGACCTACAAGACATATTAACATAAATGAAGGACCAGTCAGCCTGTGGTTAAATACGGACGCAGCTACAAACCAGACCCCAGTCTTCAACGATGAAAAGGCCCTAACTGCCCAACATAATGAAGAAAGGTTCCAGGTCCCAACAGCTCTGGCCAGTCTACCTCTGAATCCCGACTTTCTGAGTTTGTATCCTCGGGACATAACCCAATCAAACTTTTTCTACTGTTCATTTTCCCCTTGTAAAATTCCATTTCTACCCCTGGATCAAAGTATAGTATGAAAAAATATTCTGTGGAAAATATTAGTTTAATTTTACTGTAAGAATACATATGTGGATCTTTATACAGGGTTAGCGAAAAGTATTGTGACAGAACAATAAAACAACATGTGCGGAAGGAGGAAAAATAAATGTTACAAATGGCATTTTTGCAAAAACTACATTAATATGGAGCGTTTTCACCATTGAAGGCATCTTGAATTCTGCCATATTGCATATCACACAATATTGTTTTAAATGTAAAATGTTTTGATTTTGCACTTCAAATTAGGCTTGAATGTTCCCACAAATGAGAATGAGAATGTGATATATATATATATATATATATATATATACATATATATATATATATATATATATATATATATATATATATATATATATATATATATTGTCCCTATATGTCTCAAACATCAGAGTAAAAAGAGAAGACTTCATAACGAAAAGTTTTGATGTATTGGCAATTCTATCACTATTATGTTTTTCGCGAAAGTGACAAGAACTTTTATATGTCTCGGTAAACGCCCTTCCCCTTGGTTCCAATTTTCAAAAATAGAAACCTTCTTGTCTTGGACTGGGGCCTGGATCAAAGTACCCTGACCAAATTTTGGTAATTCGGTCCACTCGCCTGGTCTGCTGGCGCACACAGACACAAAGATAGATAGATAGAAACAAAACAAACTCTATTTATTTATATTAGATTCTTCGCTCAATAATTGTGCAGATGAAAGATTTGAAAAATACAAAAATCTGGTCATTGTAAAAGTAATAAATTAGAAAATATTTAGTATGCATCAACTAATTATTCCATACGGTAAACTGAATGACTTGATATCCACCTCTCCTAATAATATTTGCTCAGATCAGCTTAAGAATGAACTTATCAACATATGTTCCGATAGTAACAAACACATTTCTCTTCCCGGATACTTGAAATACCTCAGTAATGAACATCAAAGCGTATATCAGGAAACAACGAAGCTGCTAAATATGGTATTGAGTATTCCATCAACTCCAGTTTTTTTCTAAACATTCAATGAATGCCCTGGAAAGAGTGTAACTTACTTAACGAACAGCATGACAAACTTTCCGAATTACGTACTCTTACAACAAAGAACTTGGTATGGATGCTTTGTATGATATCTGAATTCAAAGAAACAGCTATTAATAATATTTTCGCCGAAATGAAGAACATGCTATGGAGCTCGAGGTAAGACTGTAAGGTATTTGTTATTAGGTAAGGTATTTGGTATTAGGTATTAAGTTAGATGTTGAAAGGTATTTGGTTTTTTACTTCTATCGTTTTTTGTTTACTTTACAGCTCGTTTCTAAGGTATTTAGAAACGACTATACCTAAGGAGGGTATGGGGAAGTAATGCCCCCATTCCTTGCAAACGAGTTACCATTCAGAAATTTATGCTTCGGATAAAAAATACTATTCACCAATTTCACTAATTATAACATTTTATACTTAAAGGAAGAGAGTAAACATATGACTTACAAATACTATATATATATATATATATATATATATATATATATATATATATATATATATATATATATATATATATATATTTATGAAAGTACAGTGAAACCTGTCCATGCTGGCCAACAAAGTTTCTATTGAAAAGTGGCCAACTTAAAGAAAATGAGTGTGATTCGTGTATTTTTAGAATAGGATTTCTAGTATTACTTGGTTGTTAATAAGCAATGGCACGATAGCTACTTTAAAATAATGTATGTAGATTAATCATTTAACTACTTTTTGTTAATGAGCTACAAGTGTTTCCCTCATAATGAGCAAAAGATGTTTTGAGAAATGTTAAAGGAATCGGTATTTCAAAACCTCCACTACCTTTTGACAAGAAGTCATGTGCTAATAGTTGAGAATTGAGATGATTAGCTTCAGCCTTGTGAATTTTCCGGAATTACTAAAGCTTCCCACTGATGAAAGGAGCTACGTGCAATCATTTGCGGAATTTTTTTACGTGCTTTTTCCTATTCATGTCTTCCTTCAACAACCCTTAATCACGGTAGTGTTCTTTCCTTTGACCTCCAAGAACAAATCGTGGGTATCTATGCTACTTTGTCTCCACTTACAAATACATAACATCTGCCTCGCATATGGGAATACGAAGGAGTTAAGAAAAAAGGCAAAATGGTACCTTGCGTGGCCAAGGTACGCAAGTAAATTTATCATTATCATCATAGGGTAAGCATTGTTTAAATGTGGCCAACTTGAAAGATAGACAAGGGGCCAATTTTGAGAAGTGGCCAAGTTGACAGGTTTTACTGCATATATATATATACACATACATACATACATACATATATATATACATATATATATATATATATATATATATATATATATATATATATATATATATATATATATATATATATATATATATATATATATATATATATATATATATATTACTCTATGGCCTATGGTGGCTCAGTGGTAGAGCGTTCACCTCTGGTGCTTGGGGTCCCGGGTTCGATCCCAGCCCCCGCCAAGTGAACTTTGTGGTGGACAAACACCGTGCTCGTGGGTTTTCTCGGGGTTCTCCCGTTTCCTCCCACTTTCTTCATTCCACCATTTCACTCATCTCTCATCATCACCGTCTCCTTTAGCCTAACCGGCATAACCGTGGGACGTAAAACTCAAATATTTCATTTCTATGGCCTATGGAACCCGGATGTACAATGTCGCATTCACAAAAGCTCTCCAGTGACTTGTATCTTTAGCTAACTGCATTCATTTTCTTCTTTGTATTCCAATCTCTGCGAGGTCCATCTTAATATTGCCCTCCCATCTGCGCCTTGGTTCTCCTAAGGGTCGTTTTCCGATTGGTCTTCAAGTCAAGACTTCAAAAGCGTTTCTAATTTCTTCCATTCTAACTACATGACCCGCCCACCTAACCCTCCTAGACTTGACGACCCTAACAATGTTGGGTAAACCATATAAATGATGTAGTTCCCTGTTATGAAGTTTCCCCCATCCCCATTACCGTTCCTCTTTGGTTCGAATATTCGTCTCAGGATCTTGTTCTCAAATACTTTCAGTCTATGTTGTTCCCTCAGAGCAAGCGACGATGTTTCATACAGAACAACAGGCATGATTATCGTTTTGCATATTTTAAGCTTCAGATTCCTCGATAGAATTCGCGACGAGAAGAGATTTTGAACCGAACAGTAACACAAATTCCCTGCTTTCAGTCCACATATAATGTCTTCGTGAATATGATTTTCCTTTGTTAATACTGATCCTAGATAGTTGAAACCATCCACATTATCAAAAGTATCATGAAATATTTTGAAGCATGCATAATTTGCCGTATTACGGTCCCGACGCACTTCCATGTATTTAGTTTTCTCTGCATTTACTTCTAAACCCATGACAATGCAAGCATTTAATAAGATCTCTGCATTTCTTTCTATTTTATCTTATTATTCCTTATTATATTTACATCATCAGCATATGCCATACCCTGGTGGAAACCGTTGAACTCTAGGCCCTGGTTGTTATCTTTGATTGTCCATTTAGATAGATAGATAGATAGATACATAGATAGATAGATAGATATAGACATACATTGTGGCCCATTTCAACCATCTTTTTACGGAGTGGGCTGCAAATACACCCGAATGTGATATATTTCGTTCTTACGCTATTGAAAATGCTTTCCGAAGAGTGACCCTTATTGACTTTTATTATTTATTTATTTTTAGCATATTTAAAAGTAAAGTAACTAAATTTAATAATATTTTATACATTAATTTGCACTTAATTCTAGTGGTGTGTATATACGCTGTGCGAGTTTGCCGAAGTACTCTCTATATATACAAAGTTTCGTGAAAATCGGGCTCGGATAGATACCTAGGGTTCCTTGGTAGATTACGATGCAAAAATTTTTCTTCTTTCTTTATTTTGTGCTGTAGATTAAACATCATTGTTGTCATCAGGATAGAAAAATTTAGTTAATATTATCGTTGGTAATGTTGTTGTTTTTTGAATCTTTATGCATTTCTAAACTGTGAAATGGTATATAGTTTGGATTTTATTGAAGAAGGTCTGAGTTCGTGAGATTTTTTGTATTGGTCCTTGCGCGATTAATCTTGCAGTGACATATATATATATATATATATATATATATATATATATATATATCGTAATTATATAATATGACTGCTTTGAACAGTCTCTAGTATATTTATAATATGGGGTGTCAACTTGTGAATATATGCTATAGAGTGCGACGAAAGTAAATAATATATATATATATATATATATATATATATATATATATATATATATATATATATATATATATATATATATATATATATATATATATATATGAAAGTGGATCTGAATGAATAATAGGACATCCCTAAATGTATATGTTTAATGTATTTATTTACCGCTAGGTAAAGTGATGAGTATTCACGAGTAAAAGAAAGATATTTCAGACACTGACCTCTACACTATAAACTTTCACGAGCATGTAGGTGTGTTTTAGTGGCCGGAATGTGTTAGCACTTCACAGTTTGGCGATCAGGATTAATAGTATCCATTCGTTGAGAATCGAATCTAGCTGGGTGAATCACATCATATAATATACAATTCGGAATATCTTATAAATAATCACGGAAGTACAATATCTGCTTAAAGACGTAGTGTCGTTGAATTATATGTATTTGTTTTGAGGTTAGCCTGCAACGTTAAATATTTTCCAAGTCACCTATTCCAACTAAGTTCCTTGTATGTAGGGGTGACAAAATGGATAGAGTCAAACGATTTCGTAATTTAATTACAGTAAACGCTGGTACTTTCGTACCCGAGTGTCGACCCTCTCTCTTCCCAGCAAATATTGGTCATTTGTTCTTAGTTTCAAAGTAGATAGCTTTAGAAATTAATCGACATCTCAAGGCGTAGCGTTCTTGCGAAAGAAGTAGCACTGGTGAGATTTGGCAAATTATTTCGTTTGCACCAGCACAAAATTCCAACTTAATTAATTTTTATTTTGTTTTGGCAAATCCTCAGTTAGAATTCTTCTATCGCCTTAACTTCACTATAGTTTACCATAGTGTCCTAGGAATTTTTAGTTTCTAAGGGTTCTGATATATATTTTTTTTTGTTTTAGAAATTTCAAAATTCAGGTCATTGAAAATCTCGCTCTTTGTCCCCCTTTTTTCCTTTCCCTTGTTGATCTGGGCCGGATTACGGGTACTGAATAATACTTTCACAAGCAATAACTTGTAAAGTTCTTATTTACAAGACACAGAGTTGCTCCTTGGCAACAAGGCTCCCGCTTTGGTCACGCATTTAGTAAGCCACCTTTTCGGCACATATAAGTATTTTTGTCTGTGGATTGTTCTATGATGAAATTCGACCAGTTATCGTTGTAGTCGTAGTGTTCAAGCTTATTTCTTTGGGGTCGGTTTTCTGTCTCTGCTCTCTTCAGCTATCTCTCTATTCTCTTCTTCATAATTGTTTTAAAATTTTAATCTCCCCCCCCCAGTATTAAACGTTATAAATGTTGATCATTCAGAATATAGTTTTTGAATCTAATTTAATAACTGAGACGTCGTAGGACATGATTTATGGAGATAGTCATCCACGTGAAGTATCGACAGACTGCTTAGTTTTTTACCGCATTTGACCCACCGCCGGGTGAGTGATGGTCCGGTACACAATAATGTTATTCTCATTCTTCCGTCATTATCCGTTTGAAGTTCTATGTCAAACTACCAGCTATTTCTACTTTTCTGCTATAAGGTTTAATAAATGTTAATGAAATTAACACTCTAGGTTTATAATTAGGTGTACCTGCCTGCCTTATACATCAAGAGTCTACTGTCTAAACGAAATATATTGTGGGTTTTCTTTAAGTATAATGTATAGATAATTATTGAATATATATATACATACATATATATATATATATATATATATATATGATGAAATGTGAATGTATGTGAAACGTGAATATAATATAGAAGTGAACTGTATAATTGAATTGAGAACATGCATATGTATAAACGGTTAGTACTACTAGTAGACATCCGACGAATGTGTAAGATAGATTTTAGAAATACTGCCGCATACAAAAATAATAGTTGTTTATGTTTTGTAGTTCTCTCATAATATATGTGATTTTTGTAACCTAAATTTTTTTAAATATAAATCGCTTGTAATATGATATGAGAGCAGATCGTATTTCGTAACTCTAAGATGCCATCAAGTTCACTTTTAAGTTCACCAACATAACATCCATGTACCAATCTTTCGTCTAAAATCCGTTTTTCTCTTCCGAACCTTTCCAATCTAATTAGTGTGTTTTACCCTAACCTTTGTGCATCAATATACACAATCTCCGAAAGAAGGAGGGAATGAATAATGTTAAAAAAATTTGAATTTCCCACGAATGAGAAATTGATAGTTTAATCTTAGTAGTGAGTGCGTGTACTGAAGGATATAATGATTTAGAATTGAGTTAGAAAATAACTAGTGTCTGACTAACCGAGGATATGAAATAGCCTCCATGATTCGAAAGATAAAACTTTGTTTCTTACAACATAAATAGGGAAAACTGACCCAAATAATCTTACGAAGGAAGTCGGTATTGTTTGTATTGGTCAATGTAAATATATACATATAAATATAAAAATATGGTAGCAAAACGAATTTACACACTAAAAGAGCCTAATGGTCTTTTCGATATTGACACTCGTCGCTTGTTACGAGATAGGACTCGTAAACTAACAACAAGCAAAAGAATGAACGAATGAAAGGTAAATTTTATAAATGAGAAAGAACACATCTTATTATTTACATATTTTTTTTTAATATTACAAAATACAAAAATATATTAGTTATAATTTTTGTTTACCATAAATGTTTTCCTACTAATCTCCTCCTTAATATATGTGGATATAAACATATAAATATATGTATATTTTCATACGTCTTTCAGACGTTGCTCTACTATCTAGCATGTATATACCTGATAATTTTTACATTATGTTAAATATGTCATTAATGGCTAATATTTTTAAATGTAATAAATTGTATTTAACAATGTAGTTAGTTGGTTTCTTTTAGAATATTTTATCCCTGTTTATACGCTATCCCATGTGTGTATGTGTGTTTGTGTGTGTGTGAGTGTGTGTGTGTGAAAGTGATACGTTTAGCTGTAAGTCGTAAGATTAAAGTTGGTTTACTGTAATGGTTTTATACTACATGAAGGTCATAAAGGATAAAGTCTAATACGAACTATAATCGGCTCTGGGAGAAAAGCCAAAATAGCAGGACACGCCTGACACTCATTCGGAGATGTCAAAATTTTCCTTTATGGCAAATGTATGCATTACTCCTAATAAATTTTTATTTTTTTCTGACAGATTCGAATGTGTGATTGATCTCTTTATCTTGGTGTTCCGAGACTGGACGCCATCTAACCTTCGTCTTAAAATAACACACAAACAGTAGAACTAAACTTTCTCGTTACACGGGCTGGGCCGGTGCAACTCCCGCAGATGTAGTTGCCTGTATCCAGGTCGGGGTTGTGTGAGTAAACATGTATCTCTTCCGGATTCCTACAATATCAATCCTTGAGCAATAATATTCTGAATACAATACCCTTTTAGAAATTATGCAAATTCCTTCAACATATACCCATAATTATCTAGTAATTCGTTCTCCTCAGATTCCATATCACCTTCTTCCTTTCCTTCTTCTCCTTTCCTCTTCCTTCATACCTTCTTCTTCCTCTTTCTCACTTTTTCTTTCTCTATTTTTACTAAAACCTGGAAAGAAGAGTTGTGACTGGAAGTTTTCGCTACTCACAGTCATTAAAATAGTTTTGATATTTCTTCGGAGGGTCGATATGAGTTAGTCAACCCAACAACAAGCATTTGAATTTACAATGATAAAAATCCATTTATTTTATTCCTATTTAATTATATTATATTCCATTAAAAAATACGACATTTTCAAAATTCTGAAAAATAAGTGTATCGATTCTCACCCCCCCAATTTCTCTTTTCATAGTAACTTGGAATCACTTTCTATTTTGATAGAGTGTTTTCGATAGTCATTGTAAGTTATCCTAAGAGGATGATTCATTTGTAAAAACACGCTTGTCACTATCTGTTAGGCTTAATTTCTACATTGATAAACTTTGAAATCGGAAATGGGCAATTTTAATCCCTTTCAATTTTAATAGATTTTCAACGGATAGATTAACTCAATTCTTGACACTCCGAAATAGTTGCAGAATTACACATAATGATAGCATCCTCCGTTCTCGCTATATGGGAAACAATATTGGCAAAAAAAATAATAGTAAATTTGACCTCTTCTGTTTTAAAAAGAATATTAAAAAAAACTTATTCTTAAGATATGAATCGAATGTAAGAATCAACATTATAATAGGGTTTTAGCATTTCTGACCTAAGGGAACCAGTATTGCTACCAGAAAGAATAACAAATCTGAAATCACTTCCGGCTTTAACAGAGTGTTGTTGATAGCTACTATAGATTGTTTTAAGAGGCTGATTTGTTTGAACAAAACTGCTTCTCGCTATCTGTTACCACTTTTGTTCTATGGCGACAATGGTTAGAAAGGTATTCAAACCGTAAGTAATAGTAAACTGAACCACTTCTGGTTTCAGTAGAGTGATGATGGAATGCGTATAGTAATGATACTTTTGCAAAACTCTGCTCCCCGTTGTCTGTTATCGTTTTCGGCTTTAGCAATAGAAACCGAACTTGGCTAACTTCAACTACTTCTCGTTTCAATAGGAATTGCTAGAAAATACTCGTGGGATGCTGAATACTAGTATATCCTATTGTTTTCTTTCTGCAAATAAGAATTGAAGTAGGAAGTAATAGTTAACGTGAACTACGATTTGTTCCGATAGGGTATTGACAATAATTATGGACGCTAAATCGTTTGGACAAAAATGTTCTCGCTATCTGCTTCTGTTTTCGTTCTATGACAAGGGACGTTCAAACAGAATATGGCTATTTTTTTTAACAAATTCTGGTTTAAGAAATCTGCCTCGGAGAAGGAGGAGGGTATCTCTGAGTCGATGAATAGATCGCAAACTGCTGAAATAGATAATCGAGAGTGGGAACGAGGAGTCGCTATATATTAAATCTACATTCAGGTAATTTAGCAAATATGAATTAAAGATGAATTAAATTGAATTAATGAATTTGGGAATTCTTGCTACATATGTATGTTTTACGACTAACTATTTCATATCAGACTTCCGAAGAAAACATCAAAATAATTTAATGACCGTGTCTTTAGCAGCAACTACCAGTTAACGCCCCTCTTCGGTTGTATTAGATACATTAAAAGAAAGAGTTAGAAATAAGAGAAGGAAGTAGGAGAGAGAAAGAAATAGCACAAGGGGAAAGGAAGAAGGAATTAGAAATAATGGATTATTGGACAATTATGGAAATATCGTAAGCAAACTTGAATAGTTATTAAAACGGTGATTCATACTTGGATGTTATTATTTGAGGATCAATTTTGAAGTAATCCCGAAGAGACCTATGTTCCCTCCTACTATCCCGGCCTGCACCCAGACAACTGCACAACTAGGAGTTACCGTAATAACCTGTATCCCGTAGATGATTTTTTATATAATGGAGACCGAACACACATTTGAATCAGTCATGAAAAAAATCATTTAAAACAATTTATTTATTTTTATTTTATTTATTTAACGGCAGAGTTAAGGCTATGTTTGCCTTTTCTTACACTCAACCAACTCAAATGTATACAAGATATACATACTACAATTGATGTCAAATCCATAAAAAATACAATTACTACATTAATGCATATATACCTACACACACATATACCCCTACACACGAATCTGCTCCCTTACATACCCCCTCCCCATACCCTCATACTATTTCTCATAAAAACAAGAAAACTATACACACAGCGTACACAGAACGATATATGTATTCTTAAAAGTATACTACCTTACATTCCCCCCTCCCTCATACCTCCCCACTAACCTAGTATTATAGATACATACCTCAAGTTTCTGTTTACAGTTGGTTGATACTGCTCAGCTTTATGGAAAAAAACATCATTCCCGAGATTGGTGTACATTGGCTAAGGCTATCAGATAATGCTTCAAATTTCTTTTGAATGTCGCAATTGAAGGTGAATTCCTTACATCTGGTGGAAATCTGTTCCATTCTCTAATACCAGAGATTGTGAATGAATTAGCCATTTGATTCGTATTATGACGAGGTGTCGACAGCAGTGGTGATCTGCTAGAGCGAGTATCACGATTGTGGCTATCTCTAACATACTGTAGTTTATTGTGAGATATATAGGCACACCAAATGTCAAAACTTTAAATAAAATTGTCATTGATTGATATATGTAGCGAGCTTTGATATCCTGCCAGCCCAATTCATTAAAAAATGGCTTTAAGTGATCTGAACGTTTAAGATTAAAAACATACCGAACGCATGCATTCTGAACCCTCTGTAACTTTCTTAGCGCTTCTTTATTTACGTTGCCATAAGCTCCAATGCAATAATCAACATGTGATAGTACAAGGCTTTGTACTATAGATGCCTTAATTGGATAAGGCAACGTATTTTTCAAACGGTATAGAGAGTGCAATGCACCAACATACATGATTTATATGCATACATGATTTATATGATCCCCCCATAGAAGATTCTGATCAAATATGAGGCCCAGATTTTTCACTTTTTTATCAAAAGCTATATGTGTGCCATTTAATGTAATTTTAGGAAGTGCGGTGCTCTGCAGTCTGGAGAGGATATTTCTCGAACCTATTATGATACATTTAAATTTATTGGGATTTAGATATAAATTATTAGATTAAGCCCAGGCACTTATGCGTTCAAGGTCTAAATTTATGAGTGAGATAGTGTCGTTTATGTCTCCAAGATCTGTCGAAGTATATACTTGAACATCATCTGCATATAAGTGATATTTAAGGTGGCGAATTTGTTGAGACAAGTCATTTATGTACATAGAGAACAGATTCGGTGCTAAGACCGTTCCTTGACTAACTCCACAGTGCACAGTTGTCCATGAACTTTGATTGTCCAGAACAGAAACACGCCGATATCTATTCTAAATGTACGAACGAAACCATTTAACCGACGTATCTGTGAAACGAAAGAGTGACTTAAGTTTTGTTAGAAGAATTTCGTGATCGACCGACTGGAATGCATTAGTGAAATCTAAAAGTAAAAATGTTGTTTCTTATCTAAGCTTTCTCTAATGTCATCTTTAATTTTTATAAGAGCCGTATGTGTGGAGTGTCCTTTCTTAAAGCCAGATTGATATGGACATAAGAGATCATTGGAAGTTATAAAATCAGACATTTGGTTTAATACCATATGCTCCAAAACTTTCGAAATACACGGCGTCACGTTTATTGGTCTATAATCGTTCGCCGTTAGTGGTTGTGCTATTTTCTTGAGGGGATGAATTAGAGAAAATTTCCACTGGCTAGGAAAATAACCCGAAAGTAGAGAGGAATTACATATGTCCATTAAAGGGAACAGAATATATCTCCTGATCTTCTTAAGGAATTGTTGTGGTATGTCATCCGCCCCTATTGATTTGGATGTAATTTTTTTCAGAGCTACCTCTATTTCTAGGAGAGAAACCGTTCTAAATTTAAATTTTTCGTGGATGCTTGGGTTTTCGCGTATGTTTTTCATAGTAGATTATTTTGTAACATCGTCTATAGTAGGGACCTGAGCAAAGTGATCGTTTAGTTCGTTAAGCGGAATGTGTATAGATTGTACGTCAGTCTGACGGTTTCCTATACTGAACATGCGCAACTTATTCCAAAGATATTTGAGGTTATTACTTTGAGTGCATAGATCAGCCGCAAATCTAATTTTAGCAGTTCGAACTTTTTGTGTACATTTATTTCTGAGGATTCTATATTCTTCAAAAGTATTGGCAGAACCACTAGGGTTATTTTTCCTGGATCATTTAAATTTCTGATATGCCAAGTTTCGTTCTTTCATGAGCTGCAAAATGCTCGGTGTTATCCATGGGTTAGCAGGTTTTTTAAATCTTTTGTTTTTTTTAGGTGCATGTTTATTGAGGAGAGTGTGTATAAAGCTATTGAAAAATTCTAGCTTGCCTTCAGTGGAAGGTATAATTAGAATGTCATTCCAGGGTATTTGCGCTGCATCCCTTTCTAATACTTCATCATTTATGTGTTTTAAATTTCTAAAAGTGGAGATTTTAGGTCTATATTTAGGAACTTTTAGTGAATAGCTAGCGTATATTAAATCATGACGTGAAAAGCCGGGGGCAGGAAATTGCCCATGAGTGACAATTCTAGAGGGGTCTGCAGTTATAATATGATCTAGGAGGCTTTCACTATAGATTGTATGGTGCGTTGCCTTCAACGCACACAGTGAAAGGTTGAGTGAGAGAAGGGATTCTTTGTACTTTTTACACTCATCTTTCATCGAAAGTAAGTCATAATTCGTATCCCCAAAAATCATGATATGTTGGTATACAGAAATATACTTAGATATCTCGTTTAGAAAGTTGTCAAATTTTGCCTAATGTGGTCTATACACCAATGCTAAAAGCACCTTCTGGTGGCTTAAATTCACTTCTAATATAAGGAATTCACTCTCGCATGTATAAATATTAGGCGATTGACTCACCACTTTCACTTTTAGGTCGTTTCGTAGATACGCACATACTCCTCCCGCCCCCTAACCCGTGCGATCGACTCTCAAATGTTGGTAATTTGGGAGTTCGATCAAAGTGTTACTCAATGATGGTTTCATCCAGCTTTCCGATATTAAGATGGCATGCATGTCTAAGGAGTTAAAAGTAGCTTTGAATTCGTCTATTTTTTTCAAAAGAGACTGTGCATTGAGGTGACAAATATGCATAGCTTGTGGATGTTTACCAACCACCCCCTGCAGCTGGAGAGAGAGGCTCAGAGCGGGTGGGTTTACGGTACAGCCATTGTATCAAAGGGAGATTCTTCTAGGTCATTCACCGTGACATCACCCAACCTTGAAAGCCATTCGGGGAATAGTGTTTCTAACTCAATATCAATATCACCATGTGCCATACTACTTAGAAATCACGATGTAAAAAAGAAAGAAAGAAATAGGGAGAGAGGGAGAGATAGAGATTAAATGAGTAAACAGAACATCAACACTTACCAATCTCGGGACATTGCGGACAATGTGTATATATTCTTCACAAATCTAAGTTTTGAGACTTCTGAAAAGACTGTCGTTATTCAGGCTCATCCTGTTATAATTGGCTTTTCTCCCGGACCAATTAAGACTACTTTAGAATTAGTTATCTTCATGACCTCCGTCATACACTAATTCGTATAACATGCCATTAGACACTTATTATGAACACTATTATAGTAAATTAATATTAATAGCTACCACTTAAAACTAAGTTTATCATTCATTCTCACACACGCACATACATACATTACAGCGTATTTGCATGGGTGAAAATAGTTTGAAAAGAAACTATCTAACTACAATTTGGTGAACATTTATTAATCTACTTAGACGTTAAACATAGAATTTTATGAACATGAAGTAAATGTACATATAAACATGTCAATCCATATACGAAATAAAACAATAACAATGTAATGATATATATATATATATATATATATATATATATATATATATATATATATTAACAGTCAGATAAAACAGGCTTAAATTACATTTTTTATTTAACTTTTAGTAAATATGATGTAAGTCTGTATTTAATTACAATTTAGAATATGATGAGTGAAAGAGAAAAATTGAAATAATTGTTAGAAATGAGTATTTATTTCAAATATTAATTCTGAAGTAATTATACGAGTTCTCTCGTAGCTCTAGACAAGCTATATTACATCTATTATCGCATCACTTATTTCTGTTGTCTATGCATTCAAATTCATTTTATTTTAATGTACATACATAAAATCATTTTTATAAATATAGACTACACATATTTAGATTGCAGACACGTTTATTTATATGTTTTACATTTCCTGGATAAAACGAATTAGGTTCTGTCATTCATAACATGGTGACTATATCATTTACCTGGTCATTGTGATTATTAACTAGTTCATTGACCAGCTTTTAATCACTATCATCTTATATTCCAAGATGTACACATTTGTAGTTATATTCATACCACGTATAAAGAAATTGAGAACTTTCCAGGTCCAAAGGATTTTTTTTTTGTTTCGTATGGACAGCACGATTACTGAGGCGGAAAAACTGGTTAAGTTTGAGGACTCGTATATGAGGGATGGAATAGAAATGTAGTTTGCAGAAGGATTTCAGTTTACTAACTTGAAGGTTGATTTATGGATACAATATAATTAAGATGACCTGCCTAAATTCCTTGCTTCATGCAGTTAATTTAATACAGATGAAGTTAGTCATTACCTATCTTATTCAATAATATTACAAAGTTTGAAGAGAATATATCCAACTTGCAGCCATGTCTACTAACATTCGCATTTTGTATGTGTTGGATATTTCGGAACCATAGCAACCAACGGAAGTACGGGGTAAGGTGCCAACACCCTTTACACATTTTTTTATTCCATTCTCCATTATAGATTTTATTTCAATATCATACTTATATCCGCACTTATATCTTAGTATACGTATATTCAATAATTGTTTAAAATTTCAAATCAATAACCCCAACAAATTAAATTTTCTAGGTTGCAACACCTCACCTAAGATAATCCAAATATATCGCACATTTACAAATAACTAACCGCGCATAATGATGAAATTAGTATTCTCAAGCATTCTATTAAAACTGGTAGATATCTTTTCAAATGGCGCGCATGTAAACACGAAATATGTACAAATATATGGTTCTAAAATGTTTACACTTCTTTTGGGCCCAGAACCACTACAACAACATTTACACTTATGGCTACCATATTAAACAAAAGTAGAAATCACTGGTAATCCAACGTAGAATTCTGAACGGATAATAGTAAGAAAATAACATTTCATCCTGTACTGAACTACAGCACATTATCACAGTGGGTTAAAACATAATAGAGAAACGTTCCCTTATCCTTCCACATCAACGAATGTCCCTACAAATCGTGTCTCGCGACATTTCAGTTCGTAAATCAAGTTCAAATGATACATGTTGAGTGGTTGATATACGTCAAGTTAAGAACTGGGGGAGGAAGGTTAAGACTAAAAAATCTCGAAGGGAATAAGGGATAGATACAGAAGAGAAAGAACAAGTGAAGACAAAGAAAGAAGCTAGGACATTATAACTACAAAGATAAGTGGTCCAATTTCGACATACAACAATCAACAGACAAGTAAAATTTTATATGCCGAAAAAGCTGGCCTACTTACATGCGTTGACCAACGGGGTCTCTGAGTGCCTAAGTACGTGTCCTTGCCTTCTAGGCAACTATCTTACAAGGAATAAGCCCTGTGGAATGATTGACTATTAACTGTTTCGGTACCAAATCACTGAGATTACAGCTGGTCCAGCCGGAAGGTTCATGTTGTCTCTAATTTTGAATTTCTAAATAAAAAATTGGAGGGGTTTGCTGATTACTTGGGGGAACCACATTCTGGTTCAACACGTTCCCAGTATTTACACCATTACTTTGGTCTGCCATGTCGGATGACGATGAGGAAGAAAAAGGCTGCCTACAAATGGTTTTAGTGCGCAAACAAAGAGCAAATGCCTCTCTTAGCTCCTTGGCGTTTTTCTTTAGTTGCTTACGATTTCTTATCGCTAGCAAGTGGATATCATCCAGTAAACTACTGAGGGATTGCTTGGAGTCTGCCGACATGTGGACAATGACCCATCAAGAGACAGGCATACGATTCTTATCGCCGTAGTCGAGCCACTAATAACAACAAGGAAGTATGTAAGCTGATTACAGCGTATGAGGCGAGTAAGTCAGTAAGGGTGCCTTCCTATAATCATAATGTGATTACAAAATATATGCGCAATGAGCTAAACATTAAGAGACAACATGAAGGGGTAATAAAAGGTTCAGTACACTACCAAAAGAAGTAAGTTTACCTTGGGATAAAAACTTAGAACGGCAAAGTGTGTATTCGAGGACACCCTCACATATAATGAGCCTAAAGCTCAAGTGTGGAGGGCCACTGGTTCGAGTCGGTACGGCGCTTTTGACATCACATTGTGTGTCCGTGGCCACTAGTTCAATTCCTAGCGTTAGAAGACCGGCGTTTTGGCACCGAGTTGTGTGTGCTTAGGGCCACTAGTGTGAGAGCGTGTTTCTGCACCACGTTGTGTGCCTATGTTACTGAGGCTTACCTGGGCTCAGAGGCAGAGCGCACACTAAACGCTCTTTTCCAGATGAGGTTTCCATACCTACAAATCTAGAACGTATTCTCATGTTTATTCTACTACGGAGATTATTTGAGTAAATGAAAGGTACACAAATTTCGTAGAGGAAACTGTGAGCAAAAGGAAACATCCATTAATATCAAAGGTAGTGTGTGAGGCTCAATGCGAGTACCTTTGTTTTTTAAAATGAGTCTAATTTGGGATTTAGTTTCAGGGAAAATTTTGATAAGTGTCGGACTGAAAACAACACTTAGCCTAAATATAGACATTCAGACGAGAGAACAGTGTTATAGGCGTTTGTAAAGAAACCGCAACAGATTCAGATTATGTCAACAGATAATTACTATTTACGGACTTAAAGTTTTTCATTCCAGTTTGTGGTAATTGGCACCAACACTCACACAAACACTTCACTACTAACACAGTTTGTAGAAGTTGTTCGGTGGCACTTATTTAGTCCATAAAGAAGGATGGAAAGTCATTTAATTCTTTGGACATCAAAATGGCTAGAAGATCACTCCTGTGCGGTGACCAATAAGAAGTCGGGGTCCCAGCATCGCCGTCGGCTAGCAATCATCTCTTCCCTTCTCTTCTGTGTTGATGATGTCTTTTTACATATTGGATATCTTCTTCCTCATATTAAATTGTTTTTCGGTGATGAAGTAAAGCAAATAGGACCAGCACACACAGAGAGATCTTGCGCTACAGAATTTTACCCACACAGCAAGGAATATTTCCTCAATCAAAAGAAAATATTTTCCTTTTTTTCCAAAAGATTTTCCTTCTCTGTACATTTCCATGCTGGTTTCCCCAATGTATTCCAAATATTTCCCGAAAATATTTTCCCAAAAATGTTTGTAAAACATTTCAGAAATTACCTGGAGTACATTTTGAGAATACTTGCCGGAAAGTAAATCCAGGAAAATATTCACAAAATATATTAGAAATATTGTTTTGGATCTAATTTAATATATTTTCACTGTTGAGAAGGGAAATATTTTTGAATTGATACTAAAAATGTTTTCCATATATCATACGGAAAACAATGAAACGAAATATACTCCACATATTTAAAAAATGTTTTCTAATACGTTATTTGCAATATTTTCTATTTCTACGAGAAAACGTCTTAAATATATATTATAAAAACATTTAGAATATTTTAAAAAATATTTCGTAATATAAGAAATATTTTTCAGAAATGATTTTAAAAGGTTTACTTAATTTTTACAAAAGTATTTTGGTAATCTTCTTCTATAACTTAAATTAAATATTTTCGTATGATATTTTAGTATTATTTCCAAAATATTTTATCAAATTTTGAATATAAAACTTTAAAGCAGATAAAAGAAAACATTAAAAATGAATAGAAAAATGTTTTCCATTCTGTTTTGGAAAATATTTTGTGTCTTTAGTGAACAACATTTTCTGATATAGGTCTATTATAGAAACATTTTTACATTGTTTTCAGAATATACTCTTCCGTTATTAGAGAAAACATATTCCTTGTTAGATCTGAGAAGTATCTCAAATATTTGCCGGAAATATTTTTTAAAATGTGTTTGGAGAACATTTAATGAAGTACAGGAAGCAGTGGCGTTAAATAAGCTTTCCGGGCTTAAGTCCCACCAAAATTTGTTTTACTATATTAAAGTAAATAAAATATCCTGCACAATTTTCACATGTCCAGGAATAAAGTTAGCAAATATTCCCTCCACGAAACAAAATCGTAAATACGCCACTGACAGGATGCGCATTTTTAGAACGTTAGTAGAAAATAATATAATTAAAATTTTCACAAATTGTAATAGAAATATTGTGTTGAATGTAATGTAATATGTTTTCAATGTTGAGAGCAGGGATAAAAGTGGATTTGAAAAGGTGGGGGGACGGTAGGTAGCGGATGACGTCACGCCATTGCCCCTGACTATCTTTGACCATTGTATTTTTTTTATTAACTGGGGAGACGCCGTACATATTTTTGGCAGGTGGGGGCGGCATCCCCCCGCACTTTTTACCTCTAATTGAAAGAGAAAATGTTTTCGAAGTATCACTAAAAATGTTTTACATAGGGCCTACATGATAAAGAAAACAGAATAGGCCTGTGAACAGAATAAAATGTTTTCCAACATGTCATATGCAATCTTTTCTATTCTTACAAGAAAACATATGAAATATAATTTTTAAAATATTTCGAATATTTTAAAAATAAATTCGTTCGTAATATGAGAAATATTTTTCAGAAATATTTTTAAAACGCCTATTAATTTTGTATGGAAATGTTTTTGTTACCTTGTCCTGTAACTTAAATGAAATATTTTCATGCAATATTTTAGAATTATTTCCAGAATATTTTATCGAATGTTGAATCAATTCTCTCACAAGAGTATCGTAGTAGCATTATTACCAATCATTATACTAATTATAGCAGCATCAAATAAATATATTTGTTAAAAATTTGAAATTTATAATATCCTGGTGACATCGCACAGGCATTTATTTCAGATCGCAAAATAGCATCGCTACATCAACCGTTATTTGTTTCTCAAAAGTACCAGAATTCCTTGCGCGATATGTTGAATTTGAATGTTGATCTGTTCCTGTAAAGTTGTGACAGAATCCCGGCAATTCTAAAGATCAAAGATTCATGTGAAACACTAATTCGAATGTTACCATTTTACAGTTATATTTATTATATAAATAGGAAGAAGGCATCTGGATCTGAACGGTCGTGCCTATGAAGAAGGTGTCCAATTGGAGGCCGAAATGAAATGAAATAAAGCTTACAACAAAAGTCGGTAAGTAGAACGATTACATAAAATAATTTAGCTTTATTGTCTGTAAAATTTAGCTTTATTGTCTGTAATAAATTCATGTGGGAGGCTAGATTTCCATTGTTTATGATTATACATAAAATACCGTGCAGGTTTCTTTTGGCTCACCATTCGAAATAATTGCTGAAAAATGAATTATTTTAATAACTTTCTTTTTATTGTCTCCTAAGTGATTTTCGATAGGCGATTTGAAATACGTCACATGGCATAGATGAGATTCTAAGGGAGCGTCAGAAGTAATTGTCGAAAAATTACAGTTATTATTTTATGATTTGCGTATATATATACGGGGCCGGATGTATCACGTAAAAACTACAGTGCAAAAAATACAAATCAGCCTACGTGGCCACTAAAAAGCACCAATAGGCAGGGCTCTAGAACACAGGTCTCCCTTCCCATTTATATGTAATATAGACAGAAATCAACATGCCCTGCGGGGCTCTAACCCGCTTTCACTTGCTAACGCTCGCTCGGCAATACTATGTGAATTAAATACTTTACTTTGGTACAGAGAAAGAAATCTGTTAACCTATATGGGGACCTGTGTTCTAGAAACTTCCCGCAACAATACTATCTGAATCAGAACAGGGCGAAGGTGGAGGACAACAGGAGCGAGTAGATGCTTTCCAAAGGGAAAAGATGTGGGCAAGTCTTTACTTTAGGCAAGGCAGTGGCAATAAACCATTCATCTGAACCTGTTCCTGCAGTTAGTTACAGTTCTCAAGAAGGAAAGACAGAAGATAACGTGCCCTACGGGGCTCTAATCCGCCTTCAATCGCTAACGCTCGCTCGGCGATTTGTATTTTATAATATTACTACCTTGCCCAAAGTAAAGAGTTACCAGGCGTATATTACCATTTTAATGACAGGTTATAATAATTCTGCGTGTAGATTTACTTCTGGCGTGCCACTCGAAATCTCTGTTTCTTTCAGAAGTAATGTTCCGCGGGCATTGCTAATACTATTCTAGTTATTATTGTAAACGTATTGTTTAGGATGCTCCGGGGGGCACTGCCCTCCCAAAAACAGGTCTGGAAGAAACACTGCTCGAAATGCTTACTGAGATATAATTCTTTCGCCACTTTCTTTCTTGTGTGTATTCAATGACTTTCGCCAAGCGAAGTATAAATTTTTCACTTGGCATAGATAAAATTCAAGGAGACCGTCAGAATTAATTGTCGAAAAGTTACAATTCTTTTACGATTTGCGTATTTATACTGAGTCCTGATGTGTGGATAAGAAGTACAGTGCAAAAAATAGAAATCAATCTGTGTTAGGGGGCTACTAAAAAGCACGAATACCATCTAACCGAGTCATGGAGGGTGAAGGCGGGGGCCCAAGGGGGTGCTTCCGAAGGGAGCAGGCACGTACTCTTCTATTTTGATCAAGGGATAATGGCGCGTATATTACCATTTTAATGACGTATTCACGATTTTTTTTTAGGGGACGGATGCTTGGCTAACTTTGTTCCTGGAGATGAAAAAATTCTGAAAGATAATTTATTTACTTTAATATCGTAAGTACAATTTCAATGGGTTTAAACCCGGAAGCCCCCCTTAAATACACCACTGGGTTATAATAATTGTGGGATTCATTCGAGCAGACGTTTACATCGAGAGCAAAATTTATAGGTAAAATGTGAAATATTTTTCGTGAAGGAATAAGAGTGTGAATGTAAGTTATTTCTGTCATTGCACAGCTTATTGAAATGGATTTTGAATGCAAATAGGGTAAGAGTAAGCGACGGGAATTTCCGGTTCATACGTCAGTTGTGAACATCTGCGATGGCCGTAATGTGATTTTATTTAAAGAATTGTGTAGTAAAGAGAGAAGGATTATAAAGTTTATGTAGAGTCATGGTATGGTGATGCGCTTAAAATCAACTGCGCAAAGTGTGGAAAAGATGTATTCACGAAGAAAAATTCAGAACAGAGGCAATAGCCCTGCATACACTATTTTCAGTCGTAAAGGTGAGAAAGAAAGGGGGTGTAACACACGTGTATTAGCTGTGAAAGGTGTTTTTTTTTTAAAGGATCGAAATTAAGTGTTTTTGAAGATAAGAACAATACAAATATTGTGAATGACCATCCTCTTTTATGCGTACCCTCCACCCCCCTGTCGCTGATGTTCCTGCTCCCTACGCTGTCGCTCGGGCCCCCCTGCTGTGCTTCTGCCCTGACTCGGTTAAATAGCGTTCTTGTTTTTTTACTGGCCACCTAGCACAAGTTGTTTCCCCTTTTCTTTTAGAGCTCCTCATTTAGAGCATAGGGAGGCGCGGTTGCTTAGTGCTAGAGCGTTCACCTCCGGTTCTTGGGGTCCCTGGTTCGATGCCAGCTCGCGCCGTGTCGACTTTGTGGTGAACAAACGTCGTGCTCGTGAGTTTTCTCGGGGTTCTCCCGTTTCCCCCCACTTTCTTCATTTCACTCATTTCTCATTATCACCGTCTTCTTTAGCCTAAGCGGCATAATCGTGGGACGTGAAACTTAAGGATTTTTCATTTAGTGCATGTTCTGCAAAAAGAAACTGGAAGATGCAAGAAATGCGTCAAAATTTGGTACAACAGCTTGCTAGAGTATTGCCTAATTCTGTGTGCAGGTTTACTATTGGCGTGCCGCTCGAAATATTTGTTGAAAAATTATAATTCTTTCGCTAATTTTGTTATTGTCTCTTAAGTGATTTGCGGCAGGCGAATGTAAATATTTCACCTAGCATATATAAAATTCAAGGGGGCCATCAGACTAGATTTGCCGAAAAATTACAATTATTCTTGTATTGTATTGTATTGTATTCAGGGTTTGCCCAAGTGGGTCCAGCCCGGAAAAAAACACCGGGTTTTTTCGGGTTGTACCCACCTGGGTTTTTGAGATTTTCGTTAGTATATTATTGGTGCAATTAACGTGATCACATTGGAAGTGATTCTTATCAGATTTTGTACTTTCCTTGGGCAAATTAGGTGCTTTCACGTTAAAGTATACAACATCCAAAGTGAGGCCTTTATAAAGTTCTTAATGCACTGAATGCATTTTAAAAAGCCGCACCTTAGATTGAGATAATTATAGAACAAATTAATTTATGGAATGTGCTTATATCCTATTTCAAGTAAAATATGCAATTTTATATTTTAGAAAATACTTTCCGTGAATAGTGTGCTCGCTTACTTAGCGACGACGAAGGACATTATCCCTAATACATCTGATGGGTTTAGTGCTATAGGTGCTGGTACTACTAGTAAATATGTAGTGTATTAATAAAACTATTAGTATTATTTTTTATTATCTTTGATGGTAACACTGGTATTCTTCAGTAGAGTTTGGTTTTCCAACAACAGTTTAGTTTAGTTATTTGTTGCTACTTTTCAACTAGCTTTCTGTAGAATCAACAGCAGCAATAGCGTAAAAATTCGTGTCAAATTTAAGAATCGTAGTGCTCGGAGTTTCGAAGGGTGCGTAACGCTTACTATTTCAAGTCCTGAATTCAAACTTTGTACTAGTGGAAGTTTCGATGTACAGTAAAGAAAGCTTGCATTTTCGGAAAATAATAATAAACCTTCGTCGCGAAATAAGTGCTCGGGAATTTTCAGCAATTAAACGCACAAAGCATTGGAACTGAATACTTGAACAATAAAACTATTTGAAAAAAATGAAATGAAATCTTTCAATTTTACGTCCCACGGTTATGCCTGTTAGGCTAAAGGAGACCGTGATTATGAGAAATGAATGAAATGGTGGAATGAACCAAGTGAGAGGAAACGGAAGAATCCGAGAAAACTCACGAGCACGGTGTTTATCCACCAAGAGGTCGACACGGCGCGAGCTGGAATCGAACCAGGGACCCCAAGCACCGGAGGTGAACGCTCTATCACAGCCACCGCGTCCCTAATAAAACTGTTTATTTTACGCTGTAAGATATTTAGTTTCATTTAAGACATATTGAAACATTTACTTTATGAAATTGAATTATACAGGGTGTTTCAAAACAACATCGACAACGTTTTTGAGATGATTCCTGACAGCAAAATAAGACAAAAAGTATAGACCAACCTGGGTGCACAATTGCTTCCTTTCGGACTTGTAGGCTGCCGAAAATATGAAAAGATAAACTTTAAAGGTCTATAGCGCCAAAACTGTGGTACCTACCGTAGTCGTGTCGAGACTTCACTTAAAAACTGAGATGTGCACTCTCCAAAAATACGCGTTTCAAAATCCTGCGGTACTCACGCAACAATTTTTATAGAGCTAGCCTTGCTACTGGCATATAATTTGGAGTACTGGCCAACTACCTCTTGTTCATGTTTTCGGCAGCTTATAACTCCGAAAGGAAGCATTTGTTCACCTAGGTTGATCTATACTTTTTGTCTTACATTGGTGTCAGGTATCACCTCCCAAACCGGTGTCGGTGTTGTTTTAAAACACCCTACATATATGTTAATTGTTTTAAATTAATTTTCTGGGAGAACGGTCTTGCAACAAGTGCTCGGGAAATTCCCGTAATTCAACGCACAAAGTATCGGAAGTGAACTTCAACAATAGAACCATTTATTTTACGCTAGAAAATATTTAATTTTATTTAAGACATTTTGAAACTTTTATTTTATAAAACATGAGTTACAGATTGATTTGTTTAAATTAAATTAATATATTTGTTCTCAATTAATAAATTTGGCGAATGTCAGTGAGGGTATTAGGCTGATTCGTTCTATATTTGTTCGTTCGTCTGCCTGTACCACGCGTACAACAGGGTACAACTTTCCGTCTTTTAAGTTTAAATTTTCATGGTACAAGTACGAGACAAACTAAACTTCTCATGTTCAGATTTTGGCGGCATACCAACCTAAAATTTCAAAATAGCGGGTATCCACGCCGCAATTTTCAGTTTTTCAAGTTGAAATTTTCAGAGTAGAAGCACAAGACACTCTAAATTAACTGTATATATTTTGGCGGCGATCCAACGTAAAATTTCAAAATGACAGTCATTTTTCAAAACAGCAGTGAAATTGTTGCAAGTTGTGACAATCATAATCTTGAAATATAAATCACATTTTAACACTTTTACCCTAAAGGCATTGGAATATTTTTTAAAAAAAAACCTCAAACCCGAAGAAAAAACAATTAATCCCGAAAAACCCCATATGGGTCCAGGTGTGTTGGGCTTTTTGAAACAAGTCCGGGTTTTTCAAACACTGATTGTATTGTATTTATTTTCACACGTTTTCATACAAATTGTTCACAACATGAACGTATGAGTTGGATACGTCACAAGAACATTGAATCTGTACATATTTATATATTTAAATCTACATCCGATAGTAAAATAGCGTCAATTTAAGTAAGAGAGGTACAATTTTTCATTATTCTAATTTGCATACAACGATATGAAACAATATAACAGTTAATAAAGCATTACATTATACATATGCAAAAATATATATACACTAAACCGTATCGGACCGGAGTTTTTGAACATTCCGTATATTAGAGTGAAAGAGGCTCAATTGTTGGTCTGACAGTGAAGCGAGTACGTTTAGAACTAGTTGAAACGTTTAGAAAGTACGTAGTTCATCTCTGCTGCATGGGGTCTTTGGTTCGATCCCAGCTAGTGCCAAGCGGTCTTTGTGGTAGACAAACCGTGTGCCTGTGTTTTCTCGGGGCTGTCCCGTTTCCTCCCACTTACTTTATTCCACAATTTCATTCATTTCTCATCATCAGCGTCTCACCCTGGATGCATAAACGTGGGACGTTAAACTAAATGTTTCATTTCATCTTAATTTCCATGTACAATACCTGCTTCTTGAGTTATACTTAATATTTTCAATCTGTGCTAAACTAGTGTATTAATATAAGTTGCTGACGTTATAGTACCTACAATTCTCCGCAGAATTTGATATTTATGAATTCTGATAGAACAACTTCGTGTAGGCTTTGCTTTGGAAGTAGTTTGGAAATACGTGACTTGTTAAACAATGCATGCTAGAAAGTATCTCTCATCCATGTTCGCGAATAGTTTGTTTTCTGCATTACTACTCCCTGAATACAGCGTGGGTGTAAAGTCAGTTCTTATTTGTAACAATGAATATTTCTAAAACTAAACAACTTATCACAGTTTTATTTTCATCGAATACATTATTAGAGTGCACCATTTGGTTATTAAGTTACATTGCAACGTATGCACCCGCATTTTCCACAACTTCTAAAATGTTAACTGGCCAGCTAAGCTGATGCCAGTTTCTAGGATAATCTAGATTAAAAATAGGTATTGACTTTACAACCACCGTGTATATTCTAAAACTGTTAAATTATTCCTAGTCTTCCTGTAGATTTCATAATATTTTTTATAGAAACGTTGCTTTCATCAATTTCTAATTTACAACGGCAGGGTTGGCTGGTTTAAACAGCTGTTTTTTTTCAAAAAACCCAACAGGTTTAAACCAAAAAAAGAAAAAAAGAACGAAAAATGCTTTAAATCGTGTGAACTTCATGGTGACGTTTCCACATATCACACCATCTGCATTATGTTTATCTACTTTTCATCTTTTAATCAAGGGGTCCCGTGTTCAATTCTCGGTCGAACCACAACCCATCTTTCAAGTGTAAACCAAGTAGCGATTAGGTGTCCCTTTAAGTGAAAGTCTTCTTCGTGATAACTTTTGTATTTCATAAGGATGTTAAGGCTAAACATACGAAACGAAACCAAATTGTATATTTCTACTTGCCTGAATGCCTGTTGTTTTATAAAGAAGCCAAGGTTGCTTAAATATATTGATAGAAATTGGCAAAATGTATCAACTGCCTACGTAGCTTCCAACATCAGCTTGGATTCGACTTTGTTTTAATTTTGTTGAATGTTATCTACATAATAAATTTGTCATTTAATATGATACGTTGAGCTTAAAATTTTACATACAAATACATTTAAACTAATAATAGGATTTTCCCAATGGCTAAGGCGGGAGTTTCTTGATTTATATGTAATTCTGTATAATGTTTTTACTTCTGTAACTACTTATCTTTTTGTCCTTCCGAAATGACTCTTGACAATTATATTAACAACTAGGCCTATGTAAAAATCAGTATAACGTATTTTTATCAGGAGTCCTTCGTGAGTGAGTCGACAATCTCACTTGTGACCAATTAGTTCCGGTTTCGTGTCGAAATGGACAATTTCTCTTGGATGTAACCCGAGAAGCGGTTTGGATTCCCTTTCAGCATAACCTTGTTGTTGCATAATAACACCAAGACGAAACAAATTAATTTCTGTCCATATCTAATATAAATACATAGAGTAAATTATTTAAACAAAAAGAAAAACTTTTTTTTCAATAAAAACCATGGTTTTTGCCAAACCTGTACAACTGCTTGAAAATTAGTATGTAATTTTTCTTTTATTGGAAAAATAAAACGTCAGTGCAAATATTAATTTTTGAGGATGCGCCAATTGCAACTGACTCGGTGAGACTGTCGTCTAAAATGAATGTAATTTGTTTAAGGGCATCAGTTGTATGCTCTAAATTTCCATTACTATTACTTGAGTGCTTAATGTGTATTTCATTACAGGTCTAAGAAATGAAAAACTGGGAGGCCACAGCTTAGAAGCCATCACAAGAAACATCATGAAAAAGACAAGTGCAATAGCTGAGCAATTTAATTGGCACGTTGCAAAAGGAAAGAGCTTTCCTCGTTAACCACTAACACAATAATAGGTAAGAAACTCTCCCTACTGTTCTTTAATCTCATTTTCAGAGTGGAAAACAAAATATAGAAGTTGTCATTTGAAGAGGGATACACTATGTTTAAAATATTGTATAAAAAAAAATCTGGTGCCCTTTTTATTTTCTTCGCTTTAAATACTTACTATTGTGCCATGAATACTTCTCAGAACCATCTTCCTGTGAACTTTATTTCCCAAAAGCATATACTGCAACCGCTGTTATAACATTTAAAAGGCTTTGGAAATCCTTATTTTAGCAAAATTTGCAATTTTCCTGTCCTCAAGTGACACGTTACATTTAAGTGTCCGTGGAAGAGAGAGCTGAATATGTATAAAATATATTTCATCTTTTTACTGAATTGTTCTGCCATGTTGGTAGTTTTCTTGAGCATTTCATGATTAATTCCTACATTATCAAAATTATTCATTTGTATAAGGCAAAGTAATATGTATGGCCTGCTCCGTGGCAAAGAAATCGAGCAAGGTAGCGGTCATCAAAGCCTTAGTAACCATCTCGGCATTCATCTTGTGCGACTGAGGGAAAAAGAATGATCAGGCCCAGATTTGAGATCGGAGACTTCGGAATGAGACGCTAGTTCTTCATCAACTCAAATGCTGCCACATGTTTTCAAATTATTATTATTTTTAATATTAGGTTTAATATTTATAAAATGCTATACTTTTTAAAAATAAAAGTGCGACAACTTCAACATGTTAAAACGACCGTAATTAAGCTACAGTCTGAGGTATGTCACCTTCAGCTTTAGCTGTTGTCTTCCTTGCCCTTTACACTTTCTTCAGGATGTTACTTTTGTAACACATTATTGTCTTCACAACCTGCTGTAGGTCCTACACAAACATTTTAAATATTTTTGTAAGTTTAAGATGTAATAATTGATCTCTAATCATTCCCTGCTGTTATTATGTTATTAAACACTGCCTATTATTTTTATTTTCAGAAACTGCAACACGAGAGAAACGTAACTAACGATGAGAACGCGTAGATTATTGGGATTTGGCTTCAACATGCCATACAGAGACGACAAGAAAATCAGTTAAGAATTCAGCTGCAGTTCCACAGAACTTGTAGTGACAATTCCCAGCGTCAAAATTAGAGTTAGTTGTGGTAATCAAAAGTGAGATTATACAGAAGCAAATGAGTATTTCTTGTTATTCAGCAATGTGATATTTCTTGAAAGTAGCAAAAAAGTGACATTTCGTGAAAAGATCTATTCCCCATGCGCCGTAGATTTGTGGAACATATTTTTTGCAACATCCATAAATATTGTTGTTGTTGATTTTTATTGAATTAGCGTGTCAGTGACATAATTTCCTGGAACAAGTTTTTACAAGTTAAAATGTGAATTTCTGATATTTGAGAAGATTGTTCTTAATGTATAGAAACAAATAATACGAGCAGCATGAAGATTCTGCTGAAGAGAATTTAAATAAATAAAACCAGAATAGTGTACATTTATATTTTTATTTAACTACTAACCGATATAAACTGATATATATATGCATATTTATTATAGTGGACAGTGTAAATTATAACTACATAATATTAGCTTGCTCTCATATTTTTTTTCTCCTCAAAATCTTATTTATGCACAGAATGTTTCTGGGTGTTCCACTGTTACTACTGGTATGTGGCCACGCCGTGTATGTATGTTGGGGTGTCTTATGTCATATTGCGAGGTTCAGACTGCAAATTAGTCTTCACAATCATCGCGTGCCAGTTTTCAAAGCGGCTATATTGAATTTATTATTTTTAAGATAGGAAAAGGATTGCCAACAATTGTTTCTTGAATTGGATGTCTAAACCTCAATCTTTTTTTTTTTATGGATCCAATACAGCTGCTTTCAAAACTGGCAGGCGACGATTATGAACACACTGATATCCAGTTTGAATCTCGTAAGTCACATAAGACACCCCAACATATATGCACGACGTGGCCATATACCAGTAGCACCAGTGGAACACCCAGAAACCATTTGTATAAATAAGCTTTTGAGTAAAAAATAATGCTTAAAATTATGAGAACAAGCTAAAATTATTGTAGTTACAATTTACACTCTTTATTATTATTATTATTATTATTATTATTATTATTATTATTATTATTATTATTATTATTATTATTATTATTTTATTTTATTTTTATTTATTAATTTATTTATTTATTTTGTCTGAGTCTGGGCCGCAATGGTTTTTCGTCATGAAGACAGAGTGAGGCAAAGGCGTCTAAGCAGGTAAAATTGGACAGAAGAATATTATGTTTTCTTCCAGCTGCTATGTCACAGTATGGCCGCCTTGTTTTCGACCCACTATTTGTTCCCAGCAAGAAGCCATTATATATACACAATGACGCAAAAGGCTGGAGCCCATAGGCCAACTCGGTTACTATTGCAGATATGAAAACAAGGTTAGATATGTAAGGACACTTTTAAATTCCAGCAACACTTTTGTTTTTGTACTAGTGTACCGCTCAATAAAGAAAATGCGTTACCATACATCATGTTGGGCTACACGAATGAAATAATGTGTGGTTTAAAATTAGCTACACCGAGAAGAATTGAAAGGAGACACAGTGAAGAATAAACATGCAAATGCAATATCTACGCCAGTGGCGTAGCAACCACGGTGTTGGGGGGGGGGAGTAAGAGCAGATACGAAGGACGCGAAATTGGGTCTTGCACTATATTTTTCATTGTGTCTTTCCGTTCCCTTTGGTCCAAATAATTTCAAACCACACTTTCTTTCATTCAGTGTTATCCAACAGTGGCAGCTTTGTACTTCTCGTTACTATTGGGCAGTATACTAATATAAATACAAAACTTGGTGCATTTTAAAAATTTCCTTCTATATCTTACCTTGTTTCCGTATCTGCAATGGTAACCGGGTTGGCCTATGGGCTTCGCATTCTATCATGTACAGAAGATATTCTGTAAATATTTTGTCATGTACAGAAAATATTCCCTAAATATTTTGTCATGCACAGAAATTATTCTCTAAATATTTTCTGAGATGTACAAAAAATATTCACTAAATATATTTTGGCATATGTAGGAAAATATTGTCTGTGTTACTGGTAAATAATTTTAAAATATTCCATGAGAAACATTTTAAAAACCATTCCGTTAACATTGTATAAAACGTTTCAAATACATTTTCAGTAATGTTTGGAAATCGTACAGGAAACATTTTTTGGAAATCTTCTCTAACGGCGTATAAAATATTTCTACAACGCTTTTGAGTATATTCAGAGAATGTTTTCAGTATTATGTGGAAAATGTTTTCAAAAACATATGGAATATATTTCCTTAAGGGAAGTAGGATACATTTTCTGAAGGAAAATGATGGCACGTTTTAGAAACGTTTTGAAAATATTTCATTGCTGTGTGGGTAGAGGGGAAAAGGTTAATGTTACAAATCGTTAGTCCTATTTGTAACTTCGTATGGCGTTCTTCGAGCGATGAAGCGTCCATAGGGTAAACCATACAGTTATTGGCAGGGTGACAGTTATTGGCCATTTCACGAACTAAATCCTGTATTAAGGACACCTGTTTTTTTTTCTGCATCACCATTATAGCAAAGGAAAGAGCAATCCTTTACTTGTGTGTTGGGTTTGTGTTGGTGAACTGAGTTGGTCACGTGAGGATATATGGCGGATTGCATGTAGACGTCTGGTTTTCGACAGGTAATTCTTATAGATTTCTTAAGGAAATCTTTCTAGTTTCTTAAGATCCTAGCTTATGCATTGAGCCTAATAATGTATTAGTTTGGCATTTTTGAGATTGTAAACATATAACTTGACAAGATTATTTAAAAATAGCGGACATTTTGATTGCCACAACGTCAACAATGAGGTGGCTAATTACTCGACCATTAAATTTTCTTCTTTGACAGTAATTAGCCACCCTGGTCAATAACTACATTTTCTATGTATTGAATTCTAACTTGCTTTTTCTGTCGAAAAATAGTCGTTATATTTAAACTTTTCATCTGTAAAAATTTTACGTTCCTACGATGTTCGGTTACAGTTAATAGCCGGGGTGGCTAATAACTATCTTCTGCATGGCTAATAACTATCGCCCTCCCTTTTTTGAATAACATATTGCATTTGAGCCAACTAACCGATAGTTTTATTTTATTTTTCAGATTACACAATGCCAAAACGACCATCATATTCACCACAAGCATTACACATATTCGCCACAGAAATAACAGAACGAACGAGCGAGGGAGTCACACTAGCAAGTTCATGTGTAAGTGAAGAGAATATAAGAAAATGGTTCAAAGACATTTCCCAATATATCCATGAAAAAATTTAGAACATGTCCTGAAAGATCCCTCAAGAGTTTTAAATGGCGATGAAATAGGTTTCCAAATATGTCCAAAAACAGGTAAAGTCCTTGCTGAGAAAGGTTCTAAAAATGTATACAATATAGAACAAGGCTCGCCAAAGGAACAAATCACTGTTCTTCACACGTTTGCTGCTGATGGATCTTCCTGTCCTCCTCTAGTTGTTTATCCTTACAAAAGAATTCCTGACAAGATTGCTACATCAGTTCCATCTACTTGGGGTGTGGCACGAAGTGACAACGGGTGGATGACAGCACAAGTGTTCTATGAATATGTAGGCAATGTTCTTCATCCATTCCTCGTCCAAAAAAAGTAACATTTCCAGTAATTCTTCTCCTGGATGGGCACAAGGCTCACCTAACTTATCAACTGAGCGTATTATGCAACTAACTACATATAGAGGTCATAGCACTGTATCCGAACGCCACCAGAATTTTACAGCCAGCTGATGTAGGAGTGTTTCGACCCATCAAGGTAGCGTGGCGTAAGTCAGTACGGAAGTGGAAAACTAATCATCCCCATGAAGCACTCACCAAAGTGTCATTTGCATCTGTCTTACAAGATGTAATCGATTCTTCGCTAAAACCAGAGAACTTAAAGAATGGCTTTAGAGCGTATGGCCTTTACCCCTTCGATCCAGACGCTATAGACAACTCCAAATGTCTTTACAAATCGACCGAAAAAATGCTCCCGCAACCACAAAGCTGGAAAGATGAAGATAACCCCACGTTATTTTATTCATAGTTCTCAGATATAGTTGGAGAAGACAGAATGAATGAATTCAAAAGAATGGACAAAGATGGATACCACGGTGATTATGGATCCGACTTGTTTCCCTTGTTTCGTTTGTGGCTTTATTTCAACAAAATATATCAAAACATAGAAGCACATCATCCTTCCACATGTGTACCGAAAGAAGCACAAAGTGATTCGAATGAAACTAGCCCTAGGCAGGATGAAACTTGCAATCGTAATAGTCCACACGACTTAGATGAAGATATTATGATAACAATAAGTGGTGAACCAAGGCAGTCTCCTGCTCCATCGGGTTCTGTTAAGAGGCCTACATCAACTTCTGGTTTAGGTAGTTTCCTTCTATGGCCAGAAACTCCCAAAAGAAAAGGCAAAAGAAACACTGAACGGTTTCCTTACGCTATAACATCAAAACAATATCAGGAAATACTTGAAAATAATCGGTTGTCTAAAAAGAAGAAACAAGAAGATAATGATGAGAAGAAAAGAAAACGCAACGAAGCAAAGAAAGTAAAACTGATGTAATACCACAGAAAAAAGGTTAAGAAAGGTTTGTTTCAAAGTAGTGGCAAGAGTAAAGTTGAAGAAAATTGCTTTACATGAAAACGTAGTGTACACGATAAAGAAGTGATTAAGTGTGATCAGTGTCGAAATTTGTACCACGTAACATGCATTCCGAAAGCTCACACAATTCACATTCCGGATCCAAGTGATGGCGACGGGTTTCTTTGTCAGAATTGTTTCCATCCAGACGACACAAGTAGTTCATATGAATTGACTGATGAAGATTCTACCGATGTGGAAGATCTTGTAAATATTGTTTCAAGTTCAAACAAGAATAATTGCATGTAGGGTAGGCCTACAAGTCGACTGTTTTTTTCTAAATATCAGTGAACTATATGATTTTATTATATTTCTACACATTCTAGTTAAACATAAAGTCAAATAAAAAGTTCTAGTTACGATATTATTTTTGCTTCAGAACATCGTACTAACAATTGTATTTATAGTTGTACTTCATAGTAGACTTATAGTAAACGTTGTATTTTATGAATATAAAGGTAGTAATTAATTTTTGGTCGCAATTGGCACGTGGCCAATAACTATCTTGATAGTGGCCAATTATTTTAAAGAGTGGCCAATAACTGTAATTTTTCGTAAATGTTCATTTAATTTTAGTTTTTGTACACCATTTATGAAGCTTCCTAGTGCATTTATAGCCTATTGCATTAAGAATTAAACACAGTTTCCAGAAAGGTATATTATTTTCTTTTATGCCAAATAGTCAAATTTTGACATAATTTCAAAATAAAAAAATTGCTTAAGTGGCCAATAACTATATGGTTTACCCTACCTCAGCAAATCGATTTCCTGGTGATGAGAAAGCTCTCCTCAATGCGTTTCTATCTTACGTTTGTAGTTTCGTTGATTTTTTTCAATCTTCGGCTTTGTCTGCATGTCTGTTTCCCGGCTAATGCTGAAGGCCGATTGAATGAAGTAAGAAAAGTAATCATTTCTATGCAGTGAAAATTAATTTGGAATAGTCGTGTTTTCCTCCGATGATTTCCTTTTTACTCGTTCTTAATTATTTTTGTTTTCTTTCTATAAAGTACAAATTAGATGAGTTTTACGATATAGTTGAAACTCCAATGCTGTAGTTCTGTGATGACGATAAAATATTGTAACGTGAGCAGTACTGGACTGTCACAAATACGATATCATTGGAGCAATGATTGTAGCTTCTACTACACTGTATTGTTGCTGCTACGATATATTGTTGTTGTCTTGACCATAGACTGTGATGCAACTGACAATATATTCGCTGTTTATATCGTGTGTGAAACTACAGCATTTCAACTTTAACAATACTACACTGCTGGCAATGCAATATTCTTGGTGTTCATATTGTACCGTTCACTATTCTGTATTGCTGTTGGAACGATGTTGGATTGCACTTCCAACTATTTTTACGGTTGTTCGTACGATCTTTCGAGAGTCCATATTGTTCCAATTACTATAATATATGGCTGTTCATACTATGCCTTGAAAGTCAATATTGAACCCCATACTATACTGTATTGTTGTTCGTACGTTGTTTGTAGGGTCTATATTGTACTTAATACTATACTATGTGGCTGTTCGTACAATGGTTTGAAGATCTCTATAGCATTGATAATGTAAACGACGAATTTTTCTAGCTTTCATAACGCAGTTTGGTCCTGAGAAATGGAGAAATGTCTTGCAATGGAGATTACATTACTTATTTTCTTGCCCTTGTATAAGAACAATTATGCTCTATTGTATTACATTCCTGAATAACAACTTTGATTCAATTTGTACCACAAATTTGCAGTTTCGTCCATGTATTTTTTCACACAATGAAACACTGCTATTTATATCTACGAAGGCAAAAGTGTACCCCCAAGCTCAAAACAACCAAAACCACTACTCTGTGGAAGCTTGAGAGAGCTTTACATATGCTACGAATGTAATATAAACCTTTATATATCGAAGGAAGACATACGTAGCATAATAACAGGTACAATATAGACTCTCACAAAAAATGCACTATGGAAAGTTTAAAAATGATTTGAATATATCAGCTATGCAATATAAAATTTTATTACATCGCATGATGACAATATAGTAACAAGTACAATTTAGACTCTTAGAACATGCATTCCATTTAGAACAAATTGCAGTCCCAATTCTGCAGTCCCAATTCTACGTATATTACCTTGCACTAATCCCCCTCCCTGTTTGTATTTAACTGCAAACTACTCCCCTACACGCTATATTTCTTGAACACATCCTTATCCTACAGGATCGAATAAGTGAAGTGTAAATGGATAGTTTATGACACAAGATAGAACAACCATGGTAAACAAAATGATACAGGTCGTCCCAAAAATAATAGTAAAACTCAAACCAGAGATTCCTCGCATGAAGCCAAAGTCTATCTGGTAAAAAGTCCAGAAGTAGGTAAGGCCATCTACACATCTCTGAAAGTGTGGGAAAAAGGAACTTCACGTCTGACTACCAAATGTTGATAGAAGCAAGGAACGTAGTTCACATATATACTTACAAAGAAACTATATATGCTTAACCTGTTAAACACATGTTCAAATCTGCCGTATCTGCGGAAGGAAAAGAGTTTCCAGTATCGTGTGCGAATTCACTGAATGAATGTACGGTTTAGGAAATCTAACAGTGAAGATGTAAAAATTGAAAGACGTAATCCAAGAAAAACGACACGAATGAGCACATGAAATTGGAAACCAATAAGCGAAAAGCATTGACCTTGGTTTCGTAACCTAATATACCTAGGCGAGTTTCAATTCCCAGAGGTTGTTAAACCACGTTTAAGTAACTTAGCCGTTTTAAATATTTGCTTCATCCATAGATCACAAGTTAATCTTCACTACACCGTTTCATTATCTCTGCTGTACATTCATTTGGTATACTACGAATCCCTTTTTCAGTTACGTTACAAATTTAAACATGCATTTTACAGGTTAAGGAGATTGTTTCTTTGTAAGTGTCTATGGAATACCTTCCTAGCTCCAATCATCATTATGGTAGGCAAATGTGAAGTCCCTTTTTCCTCACTTTCGAATACATGTAGTTACACTTTTGTTTTCTGGACCTTTTGTCAGGTAGACTTTTGTCTTAGTTTCGAGCGAGTAATTCAATTTTTACCAATATGTTTGGGGTACCCTGCATTCTTGTGGAAATCATTAAAATATTGATCTCTGGATATAACAAATATCACTTTATCGAGACTTAACTATTTCTGATAAAGTTGCATCTATATATTCATTCTATTATACAATTGAATGTTCTCCTACTACACGTTTCCTTTGCATTTGTGGGACCATTTTGTAACTATACATGTTATAACATTCTTACATTTTATTAAACTCTATTTCCTTTCGGAAGTGATTGGACTGCTAGGAGTAGTATAATCGGAAGAACAACACTGTGTCTAAGATGTAGCTTCTGATAACAGTATTTAACCCTTAATTTACCTTTTCCTAACACCCTTTTTCGTGAACTGCACTATATGGCACTTAACAGCTATAATGTTTCAAAGAAAATTAAACTTAGGTGTTACTCACAAAAAAATTCAAAAATAAGTAAATAAAACAAGTTACTTTCGCTTACAATTTACATAATACATGTTTAAGTGTGTTCATAATATCTGCGCACCAAGCGAAACGTTGGGAAATGTATTCACCAAGAGACACCATTCCAATTTCTCGAAGCTAAAAACACAAGATGAGAGCTTTCGACTATGCAAGAATGTTCGCATCACTCCTGAAAGTAAAAGGGACTAAAAGGTATACTTGGTTGGAGAAACGTTTGAGAATTTAAATCCTAAGAAGGCCCCTATGATTAGCCTGTGGTGTTCGGTTCACGTCTGCCTGGTCCCGGGTTAAATTCCCGGTTGGAGAATCCCACTTCTAGCGTCCACCCAGCATAGGGTGGCAAACTGGAGAGTCACATAAATATAGACTTGATGCCAAGTTTGTCTAGAAAGCTTTCGATACCCCCGCTCGCGGCAGTGACGGAACCAGGTGACCTCCACCCACTTGTGGATGAAGTTTCACCAATCTTTAACAGATGTTGTTAGGACGGACTCAAAGCCATTATAACGCCTGGCACATCAGTGATTATTTATTATTCATTTTATTAAAAATCTAGAGGTGACATGAGTTAAGGTGAATCACTAAAGTAAAAGAACGTTAGTGATGCAGCTTTACTTATTAAATATTTTTAGTTTCTTAGTACTCAGATTTTTTAAAGGAAGTATATACCTTTTAGTTCCTTTTCCATCATGACTGATTATGATTATGTTGCATAATCAAAATTTATTATCTTGTGTTTTTCAAGAAATATGAATTTGAATTTGGTATTCTTGTGAGTAAATTTTATTAATGGTAAGTTTACTTTTCATTTTGTCATGGAAATGAGAATAGAAGATAAAAATATCACTGGAACCTTTATTCTATGCAAGTTTCAAGGTTGACCTATCTAAGAGGACCCAGCTATAGTAACACCGCAAAATGATAAAGTAGGTCATAGTATAAATACTCATAAAGTTTTGTAGTATGCTTTCTGCCTGGAAACTGGTTCCTCCTATTACATTAAGAAGTACAATAGCTTGAGCCATCTTGATTCCTTCTCTTGCTAGAAGCATATTGCAAAGAAAACGACTATCTTATCCATGAATCTACCACATATATAAGTGTACAGAAACGTATGCTAAATAATACTTCCAATGTGAGGTACAGTATGTTAGTGCGAGGTCAAGCAAAATATTTACATAGTACGGAACACCTTGTTACAGATGTCAAAAATATACACATTTAATTTTACACAACTGTACACTTATAGGTTTTACGTGCAAACATTGCATCGAAGATTGAACACTGATAAAGAATGTTTTAGATATGAAATGGGGAGTCTTCTTAATGACATAGTAAGTATATAGTTCTTAACACGTCAATGAATGCTTGTTGATCAAACTTTATGATACAGGGACACATTCAAGGTTAATCACCTATATTGGTACGTACTATATTTTATCCAATCAGCGTGTGCAAAATATTGATACAAAACAGGAATTGAATTGTTGTTAATATTTGAAGAAATGTTAGACACAGATACCTCTAAACTCAGTGGCGATTTTTTTCCTTTGAATGCATGGCTTTGGGAAGCTGCGTTAGATGATGAACGCTATCTTATTTCTTCATGCATACCATTACAAAGAATAATAAGTGAAAACATTGAAGGGAATTCTCCTGTATAATCTACATATTATTAGACAGATGGAGAAAACACCAGGAATGTCATTCGTAACCAAAGAAAATGTACTATCACCGAATGTAAAAGTTAAGAACGCAAAAAGATGAAAGAAAAAACCGTCTGAGCATCGAATTAACAAGGGAACGTGATAGAGCCAGAAAACAGGTACATGAAAGAGATGTGTGAAACAATAATGGAATATTAACGACGCTGAAGATATGACCATGTATCAGAGATAAATAGGAAGAAAACCAAGAAAAATATGAATAGAAGCTGATAATAATAGTAAAAATAATCGTCATAACTAAACTTCAGGAAAACATGGATCCCAATGTCCATAAGTAACGCCTAACAATTATTTACAGATATCATCAATTATAAATTAAATGAGGATAGCTACTCTTTCGTGATTTCAAAATTCCCTGACTTCTTCAGGTTTCCCAGAAATGTCTTCTTTTTTCAAGTGATCTGCAGAAAGTGCTTGCTAGTTCACCTTCAGATACGAACCTTCTTAATATTGGAAACTGTTGGAAGCAGTTTATCAAATCTCCTACGCAATGAACAGGCTGGAAATTTGAGGATTATCTATGGAGGATTTATAATTTATTCAATGCCTTTCCAGCTCAGCGAGCAGATTAAATAAGATTTACAACATGGTCTGTGTATAATAAACAAATTTTCAGCATTGCATGTACAGAAAATTTTAAATGTTCTTTTCGAGCCGCTGAAATAATAACAAGCAGAGAACACGTGCTGCTGATAAAAACAGTAAAGCAAAACCTTTGATACTGTAAGACATCTCATAAATGATAAGCTTCTTGATGGAAAGCTTGCGTTTAACAATATTAGCAAAGACTGATGAACATTTTCTTCGCTAGTTTCAGGCAGCCTGAGCTCCTTTCCATTACAATTTCCTCCAGGCCACTATATTATCTGCTGCTGGTAGTTTTGTGAATGATAGTGTTTTAAAGGGCAAGTGATTAGTTAAGATTGGTTTGAAAAACAGTGAAAAATAAAGTATGCTATGTTTGTAAACATGGCCATACATCTAAGCCCTGTGGAATGATTGACTATTAACTGTTTCCGGTACCAATTCACTAAGATTACAGCCGGTCCATCCGAGAGGTTCATGTAGTCTCTAATTTTGAATTACTAAATAAAACATTGGAGGGGTTCAACACGTTCCCAGTATTTACACCATTATTTTGGTCTGCCATGTCGGATGACGATGAGGAAGAAAAAGGCTGCCTACAATTTTGATTATTGTGCAAACGAAGAGCAAAGGCCTGTCTTGGCTCCTTGGCGCTTTTCTTTACTTGCTTACGATTTCTTATCGGTAGCAAGTGGATATCATCCAGTAAACTACCGAGGGATTGCTTGGAGTCTGCCGACATGCGGACAATGACCCATCAAGAGACAGGCATACGATCCTTATCGCCGTAGTTGTGCCACTAATAATAACAAGGAATTAAGTAAGGTGATTACAGTGTATGAGGCGAGTAGGTCAGTAAGGGTACCTTCCTACAATCATAATGTGATTACAAAATATATGTGCAATGAGCTAAACATTAAGAGACAACATGAAGGGGTAATAAAAGGTTCAGTACACTACCAAAAGAAGTAAGTTTACCTTGGGATAAAATCTTAGAACGGCAAAATGTGTATTCGTGGACACCCTAACATATAATGAGCCTAAAGCTCAAGTGTGGAGGGCCACTGGTTCGAGTGGATACGACGTTTTTGACATTACGTTGTGTGTCTGTGGCCACTAGTTCAATTCCTAGCGTTAGAAGACCGGCGTTTCGGCAACACGTTGTATGTGCTTAGGGCCAGTAGTGTGAGAGCGTGTTTCTGCACCACGTTGTGTGCCTATGTTACTGAGGCTTACCTGGGCTCAGAGGCAGAGCGCACACTAAACGCTCTTTTCCAGATGAGGTTTCCATACCTACAAATCTAGAACGTATTCTCATGTTTATTCTACTACGGAGATTATTTGAGTAAATGAAAGGTACACAAATTTCGTAGAGGAAAATGTGAGCAAAAGGAAACATCCATTAATATCAAAGGTAGTGTGTGAGGCTCAATGTGAGTACCTTTGTTTTTTAAAATGAGTCTAATTTGGGATTTAGTTTCTAGGAAAATTTTGATAAGTGTCGGACTGAAAACAACACTTAGCCTAAAAATAGACATTCAGACGGGAGAGCAGAGTTATAGGCATTCGTAAAGAAACTGCAACAGATTCAGATTATGTCAATAGACAATTACTATTTACGGAAGTTTTCCATTCCAGTTTCTGGTAATTGGCACCAACACTCACACAAACACTTCACTACTAACACAGTTTGTAGAAGTTGTTCGGTGGCACTTATTTAGTCCATAAGAAGGATGGAAAGTCATTTAATTCTTTGGACATCAAAATTGCTAGAAGATCAGTCCTGTGCGGTGACCAATAAGGAGTCAGGGTACTATTATATTTAAAAACTGTGTCTGTCCAGCATGCCGCGTTTACGCTAACGATAACTCGAGTCATAATATCAGATACATTTCAGGAAGAAGGACGATTTTACTTGATGCCATAACATCAGGAAAACTATCCATGACTGGTCCTTTCCCATAATAGGAGCCTTTTTTGTAAATATTGCTTATTTTTTGCAACGGGTTTGGTTGGGGGCTATCGAATAAACATGCCTCTCCAAACTCTTGTGACTAAACTTTTGAAGAAATTCAATTCACTACTTTGTACGGTATTTTAGAAACTCTCAACAAGGCATAATAGTACATTATCGCTGTTGAGGTCGGAAAAAGGTCTCTGAAATACCAGTGGCAAATAGTGAAACCAGTCGAGAATCAAATCAACTCGTCAAGAAGACAAGTAATCCTAAATCGCGACAAACTGAAATTATTGTTGCAGAATGTGATATTTCTTGGAAGGCAAGGCATTGCTTTTCAAGGCCAGAGGGAAGATGCTTGTGCGGATAATTGGGCCTCAGATGGTGACGGTGTAGAAAGTAAGTTCAACGAGGGAAATTTTCGAGAATTGGGCAAATTTAGAATGACTTGTGGTAACGATGTCTTAAAGAATCACTGGAATTAAGCATCGAAAAGGCAATATTTGTCAATAAACAACACAAAATGCCCTCATTTTTGGCTGTGGATGAGAAATCACGTCTATAATATTGTCAATCCAGTGCGGGAGGGTCAGTTTTATTCTATTATGTTTGATGAGACTACGGACGTTTCGCACACATCTCAGCTGTCTTTGTTTCTAAGGTAAGAACACTTGGGTGAAATAGGAGAAGACTTCTTCAGTTTCATCGATCCTCGATCAGCAGAGCTGAAACGTGAGAACATTGGATCGAGCTCGGAATCCGAAGAAGCAGAACCGCCCGAACTCTCACTGACTGGAGGGAACATGGGAAAAATTGCTCTATCTTTGCTACGAGACTTCTCACTCGACCCGAAAAACTGCGTTGGTATTTGTACAGATGGTTGCACCGTCATTATCTCTCAAAGTCGCGGGGCAGTGCAGGAGATCCAGAAGGAGGTTTCAAACACGCTGTATGTTCATATTGCAATCATAGCCTCAACCTGTCCATCTTCATGTCATCGTCAGTATGATGCGTGAGGAAATGTCTGGGAACAATGAAATAGATCATTGTGTTTTCCACCGCATCGTCAAAACGTAAAACTGTCCTTAAGCTTATGCTTGGTGGCCAATTGGAGACATTTTATGAAACGAGATGGGTTGAACGGAATGACATGGTGTTACAATTTCACTTGAAATTTCAAAAAAAAATGTGAGGCTCTACTGTGTATTCCAAGTGATCCAAGTTAGATACAGGCAAAGCACGGGCAATTTCTTCTGCCATGCACGACAGCAAGTTTATCGTAACTATTAGTTATCTTCAGGATGTTCTCACGATAACCCTCTCCTTCATCGACTTTTGCAGAAGACAGATTTAGACATGAACGCAGCGTCAGATGCCATTCAGGACACTAACTTATTGCAGCATTAAACAAGAAGCTCTCAAACAGCAAACAAGAACTCAAGGCAATTTTCGAAGCAATATCTATAATGGCTGCCAGTGTTGACGTGCAGATTCGAACTCCTCATCTCACCCAAAGACAAACACATCGTACTCACTTCAGGGCAGATGACACGACATCTTACTACTGAAGAACTGTGCATTCCGTTGATAGAGTCGGTCGTAGAAAACCTCAAAATGCGTCTAGCGCCGGAAGCTTTAAATATATACGGACTCAACATTCTATTGCCAACACGTGCAACTCACAAAACAATGAGCAACACCTCCGCGTTCTAAAACTATCGGAACCGAATAAAAAAATGCTGTTTTCCCTTCTCAGTTCTGAATTTGCAATCTGTACTTCTAAATGGAAGAGACTTAAAGAAAAAGTGAAACTCAAGGACTGCGTTGGAAGCCTTGGCCACCAGTGACGAAGATCTTCGCGTTACTGTTTGAAAACTGCTGTACATACTTTTAACCCTTTATTCGAGTGTGGCCAGTGCAGAACGATCTTAATCCACATTGCCCCGACTGAAAACGTGGTTGCGATCTTTTTGTAGCGAAATATTTAGTAAGGCATAGCCACTACCAGGCCTGTAGACAGAATATCGTTTTGGGGGAGAGGGCATTGTGGTGAAAATTCCGTAGCAATTCTATATTTTACCCTCTTTTCCTGAAACCGTTTTACCATTCTTTTTTGGTGGGTTATTTATGGGAACATATTCCACTCCACAACAAAGAGCCCCCCTCCCAAGACGTTTGGTTTAATCCGCCAGTGGTTAAAACTGTGCAGTTTATATTTTCTTCCTTTCTTGCTAAAACAAAAGTGTTCTTTAAAGAACCTAGAAATAATGACTCTATACTACATTTTACTACATTTTATGTAGCATATCATTCGATAGTTGGACACTTTCTTCGTATATTGAAAGCAACAGGGATTAAGTCCTTCTACATTTACATGAGAAGTAAACAAATTCTTTTTAATTCTTGTGCGAATACACAGATAGTTTTAATTTAAGATGATGATGACGATGAAGATTATTATTATTATTATTATTATTATTATTATTATTATTATTATTATTATTATTATTATTATTATTATTATTATTATTATTTTATTGACTTAAGTTTTCCTGAATATTAAACAATATTTCACAAAAAGCTCGTATTTTCAAACAAATGTGTTCGATATCAAGTTTCCATAAAGTAGTCACTCTTTCCCAGAAATAATTTCAGAGGGGCCGCGGTGGCTCACTTTAAAATGCTCACCTTTGGTGCATGGGATCCTTGGTTCGATCCCAGCTCGCACCGAGTGAAATTTGTGATGAACAAACAACATGTGCATGGGTTTTCTCGGGGTTCTCGCGTTTTCTCCCACTTTCTTCATTCCACCATTTCATTCGTTTCTCATCATCATCGTCTCGTTTAGCCTAGCCAGTATAACCGTGGGTCATAAAACTTAAAGGTTTGATTTCAAATAATTCCAACCCAAACAGTTGCAGGAGGTATGTCATTTCGAATAAAACAAACTACTCTATAAAATACTGAATATTATTATTTTTTATATGTATAATTCTAGTGGACCTTATTTCTAAATCGAAGGATAAGAAAACTAAATTCTCTCTCTTATTATTATAGATTCATTTCAATTGAAGCAGTTAAAATAATTGGAAAAATTAGAAAGCCATACCCTAAATTCCAGTGTGCCACAACCGGATAACACGGCACACTGGCGTGCCCAGCAAAATGAATAATGTGACGCAAACTTCTACCTATAATTTACAAGAATATTTTTCGAGTTTATTTTATTTCTTATTATCAACGATTCTTCCACGGATCAGCTGTCTGTACACAGTTAAACAAATAAGTGTCACATTCAGGGGATGAGTGTAATTATTTACTTTAATAGTATTAGAAGTTTATATTTTCTTATATTTTTTACCGGGAATAACTGCATCCGGTGTAGAAAGCTGGAACTAACAACAAAGGAACCCGATGAGCCAACCACACACTACCCTGTAGTCGTGAGTGCCACAAGTCCTTTTCTACGTCTTGGCACCCTAAGGGTTGTTGCCTTCAAAGAGAGAGAGAGAGAGAGAGAGAAACAATTTGAGTCCATTACACTTCCGTGGTTAAATAAATAATTTATGTAAATAACTGTTTCGTTTTCTGTTTATTATTATTATTATTATTATTATTATTATTATTATTATTATTATTATTATTATTATTATTATTATTATTATTATTGTTATTAATTTCTTAGGAAGTTGACTGCCATATGTATGCACACGGCTCTCCCGTGCAGCGCCTCGTGTATGATTTTCCATACACAAACTATATATTTCAAGTTTTTTGTGTTCGTGTTACAGGTGTGTTATTGTTGTGTTCGTGTTAAACTCTCTCAGCCACTGTGTTCTCCTAACATATCTCCCAGGGATTACAACATTTTTTGATATCTCAATCACTTCCTAGTAGGATAGCTTTACCTAGAGACCACTGATTAACCTGGTATTGGATATTTCACTTTCTTACCTTTGGAGTTGACAGTCATCGGTTGGACATTTCACACGCAGATATCTAATATTAACAACGTTTCTTCTATAACTTCGTAATATTGTATTATTTCTTTGCATTATTTATTAGCTTGGTTAGGCTCGCTTAAACACTTTTCTCTTTGCACCTAGTTATTACCTAAACCTTAAAGTTGGATAAAAATACACTAGCTCTCACCGGGAATCAAATCCAGAATCAATGCACTTCAATCATTTAGCCACAATAAGACACATTTAAAAACAAGTTTTGATTTTTTAGGAAAATTGTGATTTAAAAATATACTTAAGAATGGGTACGGATGAAACGCTCTGAATTTCTTCGCTCGAATTTCTTAAACTGACTCGTGTTAAGCAGCAGCTATTGCTGAAACATTTATTTGGAAAATGCGAATAAAATGATTTTTTTTTAGAAATCTTTGTTGGAAGCAAATTACGTCCGAAAGTAAAGTACCCATTGCTCATATTTCTATTAGAAATAACTTATATCTTATATTAGAATTATTAAGGAAATAACTTTATGTGAACTATGAGCAAAAGCGTCTGAGTACTTTCTGAGAAACTCGTCAAACAAGTCATCCCCAAGAATACAATATCCCGTGTATATCTTTTCAGGACAAACGAGCTATGCTATTTATGAAATACGAACACAATTGCCTGAGTCGTTCTCGACAAAATCGTAGGGTAAAACTTACTCCGAATAGTAATATACAACTTCTAGCTTTTTAGGATGATGTAATTATACCATGTCGTTAGGCTATTTATGTAACATCTATTTATGAAATGTGAACAAAATTGCGTCAGGAGTTAATGAGAAAATTGTCGGAGAAGAGTAAATTACATCTTCTCAATGTATACAGGCGAACGAGTTGTGCCATATTGTTATTTTATTAATGCTACATTTATTTATGAAATGTGATTGAGAAAATTGTTCGAAAAAACGCATCCCATACAGTAAGTTACACCTTATGTATTTTTTTCAGAGCAATGATTCATACTATGGTGAAGGGTTATTAATAAAATACATATTTGTAAAAAATAAGCAAAATCTTTACAACTGTTTTTGGGACAATTTCATTATTTTAAATTTTCATCCTTCAGTAAATTACCCTTATTTTTAGGTGTCGCAGGATATAGAATTCGAATCGATAAAGTTTTATAAAAACTTCATGTCTAGAATTCGGTCCAGATACGTCGAACAATATGTACTCTATTTGAATGCATGTAAAAGAGTAATGAACCGACAGACGAATAGATGGACAGACATCAAAATCACTTTTTCGATATGTGGGGACGTGAAATTTGAATTAATTGAAATCTCGAATTCGATTTTTATCACTTTAACTACAATTTCTTCTTTCGTCACTCGAACCTGAAAACGAATAGGAATACAATGACACGTAAGGTGATAATTTGTAATGCCCAAAATTTAATGATTTACTTTTAATGTGTTGTCATGCCATGATATACGTTTAATGTGTCATATATCATTTTACTATCAGGTTTTCACGCTAGTATATAATGTAGAAATACGGCATGATTATCGTTCATATTCACGCTATGTTTTGGAAATATTCGTGTTCCGCATACATAGATCTGTATAATTTAGTTACGTTCAACAAAAGCATTTTTGCAGTTGTGGATATGAAAAAAGAGAGAAAAAGTCAGTACTCTAAAAAGCAAAAAACACAAGCACACACACACACCTAAACGATAATTTGACATCAGGTCGATGTAACAAGGGGTAAGACTGGAAAGACTGTCAAGGTCACGTATGTTCTTTTTCCTGTTTCAGACATACAAATCCGAAGTGAGTTGCCTGCTGTTCAAGAACGGGCAGGGGAAGTGTAACATGAAAGACCATTAAACTGAAAGCAATCGCTTTTTCCAATAGTAGGCCGACACGTAGTCTAATACTGAATAAATACGTAGATGAAAGGATACTATCAATAAGTAATTTCCTTAATATATTGTTTCGGATATTATTAACATCAAAATTATACACTTCCTATAATGTTTTGTAAATATATATATATATATATATATATATATATATATATATATATATATATATATATATATATATATATATGGGATGAGATTGGATTCGATCTGGTGTCAAAATAATAAAATAACTGCTAGTCCGCCACTCTATCCACCTAACCACACGTTATGTTTGCTCTCTTTTTCTTAACAAATAGTGCTCATAACCATGGTGCGTAACGGTTCGAACTTTGAGAAAAGAGTTTTTCTGTTTAATTCTACATTTTCGTACGATATCTTAGTTATAGAAGCTAATTTATATTTGGCAAACCATCAAAATACTAGGTTTCAACCAATAAATTCAATATTTTACTCCACTTTCCATTCCTTCCTTCACCTATCGCCCCTCGTTCTCTGCTTATTGTCAAACTCTCTTCACAATCGTGGTCTGCTACTGAAAATCTCTCGAAAGCATGATTGCCAGTATACAGAAAACCGAGCTTAATTTTGTTCTTTGCTTGTATTTTTATTATTTTATTATATATTTTTAAATATCTCCTTAGATGGATAGCTTTCTATCATCTCCACACACTAATAACTGAATTTTACTCATAAACGTAAGGAAAATGGAATAAATGCGAAAAATTGTGGGTTACAGTATACACTTATTTTTTTTGCGCATGTGGCTACATGATGATGGCCAACATGTACTTTCCTTTTTTGAAATTTATTAATATACACTGTAAATAGTCCACCTTGTTCGTTATCGGGGTCATACTGCTCAATATTATATTGCCTCACTTCATGCATTTCAATTATGTTAGATACACTTCTGAATTGCTTTTTTTTACTTCATCCAATATCCAAGTACCTGTAACTGTACGCCCTTTATCGCTATGTGCACACTCATCTTGATTCAATGAATCCGTGCATGCTCTGCCTAATGGAAATAGTAGTTTCCCCAGAGTGTGATAAGGAAATACAGCACAATACAATTCTTGGGGGGGGGCATGCAATAGTACATTTTACTATTTTCTTTACCTGATCAATGGGTGGACATTCATCTCCTACATAAATATTTATAGGATACTCCACGGGATATTTTTTTACCTTCTTACAGAAAGAACACAATGAACATAAGTCAAAATATTTAATTTCCCGCCCCCCTTTCTTAATTTTATAATGTAATTTTACTGCATTTGTCCGCCCACGATACACCAAGAACATATTTTCTTAGAATCAAGAGTTTGAAAGTCTCATTACTGAGCATTCAAAAAAGTAGATGAGGTTGTATAAAGCGAAAGGTGAAAATATGAATGAGAACTAAAAAATCTCATTTCAAAGGAAATATTGTGCATAGGTAAGAAACAATTTCTCAAATTTAACAATAAATTTTTAACAGTGCGCATTCGATTTCCGGCAGGAGATCGTCTGAGTCGGATTGCACTTTAATGAATCCTCACGCATCATATAGCCCAGCTGCTGAAAAGAATCTTAAAGTCAAAATCAACTCAACAAATCAACAAAAATGAGTCTTAAAGATTCCCTACGCAAAATGAAACTTTCTACAACCATTATTTCCAGCAAAGATACATGTAAAGCAATATTTTGTCTGGGTGTCCATAGTGAATATCGAAGTGTAAATTTACGTATAATTGTAGTTTGGCTAAATTTAAATTTATTACTTTTATTAAAAGGCTAAACATGTAGACTATGTTTCTCTCCGGGCAAAGTAAAATATCTAAGCGTTAAATGAATCCAATTTGAGAAAAACATTATTGAATAATTAACATTTTCGATTAAGAATGTGTAAACTAGAAATTATTAGTGGCACTCAAATTAAAATTGTACACACCCAAAAACGTACCAATAAAAAACTTTTGCTCGAAATGTAATGTCAGGCACGTAAATACACTTATCTCACTGGGATATTAGACGATCAATTTTAGTCTTGTAGAAGCAGTAAAGTCACTGACATATCTACAATCTCACCAACTATTACACATTCACATCGATGAATACCACGTTAACGTCCGACTGAATCCGACGTTCGGAAATGTCTTTCTTCAGGTCGCCAAAATATGAAAATCACATGGGGAAATATCCTAGCTGTGCGGAAGATGTTAAATTGCCTCACTGTTAATGCTATAAAGAGTATCCCTAGGTGAGCTTCATTGTAGAGACATGAGTTGTCATGGAGGAGAATGATTCCGTCTGGCAGTATACGCTCTCAGTTAAATCTGTTTTCTACTTGCGTGCAAGCTGGAGGTTTTTTGGTTTTACAAATCCTATGGTTTAGGGTTCCGTTCCCCTTTTGAAGGCAATTTGCCTGATCGGCCCGTTGGATGAAGTATATAGGTTTTACTGTTAAGCGACAGAGATTATGGTACTATATGGTTTCGTCAAATTTCCTAGAGTTAAACCTGTTCCGTAATGAGGGACATTTATTTTCCACTCGAGGAAATGCCGCCATGCCTTACATCTATCCAATACAATCCTTGTATGTGGTACTCTCTCTGACAGACCTTAATACGATTAGGCATTAGACCAGGTTTCTGAACGACTGCTGAAGGAACCTTTGGAAATTAAGGGCTCACTGCATGGCGTGTAAGTGAATGCAAAGAATATGTGTCCAGATACCCCAAGATTTAGAGAAACAATAGTTAAATTAAAGTTTCTATTAACTCATTATCAGCCATTGTCCCTTTTTTGGGACGTTTTTTTACTATTTTTTTGAAAGTGTTTGGAAAGATATTCTTCAAATTTTTCATTTCCTTTCATTTGTTTACAGTCTATTCTGCATGATACAGAAGTTACTTGCAAACTTTTAATAATACGATGGCCATGATATGGCGCCACGTTATGTCAAATTTGCATTTTTCAGCTGTGCAAACTTTTTTCCGTTTTAGCGTAATATTTGTACCGCATTTTCAATAAAATAACGTTTGTTCTATGACAACATGTATCTCAAAGTAATATGATCGTCTGCTATGCAACATAAATTCATTTAGTTAAATTTCTCATATATTTATTTCAAGCGTCCCTAAATTGGGATATTGGCTGGTTACGTTAGTAACGATTGGAAGGTTTCAAAAGTTTGCATGTTTCTTAAACCGAATAAACCGCCAGTTTCTGTACAATCATATCGCCCCATCCAGCTTACTTCCACCCTGGGCAAAGTCTTTGAAAAAATACTAGTACTACGTTTACACCCCTATATCTCTGAACGTCAACTCTTGCCACTTCATCAGACTGGATTTAGACCTCATTACAGTATAAATGACCAATTATTACGCTTAACCACGATTCTTACTAATCAACATAATAAATCTCTTCCATCCTGTCTTATACTGATGGATCTTGAAAAGGCATTCGACCGGATTTGGCACTACGGATTGTTTTATAAACTGATTAAGTTGGCTCTCCCTCTTTCATATATGCGAGTAATATATTCATTCATACTTAACCGTATTGCCTATGTCAGCGTAAACAAGTCCTTATCTCATCCGGTCTTCCCACACACAGGGGTGCCGCAAGGCTCTAGTTTATCGCCTCTTTTATACATCTTATATGCTTCAGATTTGCCATCTCCAGCGCCGAACACTTATCTATTCCAATATGCTGACGATACAGCCTTCCTAACATTAGGAAAAACAATGCAACAAATTAACATAGATTTGCAGGCTACGATTACAGCTTTCCTTGACTGGTGTGACAAGTGGCGATTGTCAGTTAACGAAGACAAAACTCAGACACTAGTTGTTCTCCCCTCTAAGTGTCGTAGTAAAGTTCGACGTAACCCAAATTTATTGCAGATACGGGTAGGCGAACACATTCTTCATCCTTCCAAAACAGTCACCTATTTAGGTATCGTCTTTCACGAGAAACTACGATGGACACCCCAGCTTCAAAAACTTGCTACGAAGGCTAAAAACAGACTACAACTTCTGCGACGTCTTGTTGGTCAGAACTGGGGTTTAAACTCTAAGTTACTGCTTAATACCTACAAAGCCTTCATGAGAAGTGTACTCACTTTTGGTCACCTAGCATGGTGTTCAGCCCCACAGAAAATTTATAATAGACTCGAGATTTTAGAGAGACACGCCATTCGCTTAGCATATCGGATCAAACTCCCATACCATAATACTGATCTCTATGACAAAATTGACTTTCCTCCGCTCGTTCGCCACATCGCCCACTTGCGTCAAAAGTTTATAGCCAAGAATCTCCAGGATCGGAAGGATATCTTTCTAGATGCACTATTTACAGACTTACAGCAAGAATCTCCATATAAATACTATTATACACCACTCCGCGTCTTACTTTCAATATACCTTCGCAATATTCCAGCAGATCATCATCATGCCGAATTCTTCCATCATCATCTCATTCACCAGCATATTCCTCATCTTTTTCCATTATAACACTGTATCTCCACACCACTAATAAGGGCTCTCCATATGTCTCTCATCAGTCCTGAGCCGCCCCAGGACAGAAGATTAACATGCATTTGTCTATTGTAACATAACTATAATGTGTTGTGGCGTCAAGAGCACCTCATTCATCACCTTACATTAGTTTTCAATTTCTAATATAATGTATTTAAACCATACTCCGCATATTCCTCAATATTTGCTTCTGCACTATTTATTATCACTGTTATTACACCTAAGTTATTGTTTTGTATGTGCACCTTTGTTCACTAGTTTAATATTATTGTTGTAACATTTGTTTAATATGTTGTTATTATCATTATTATTGTTTATGTATATTTCTTTCACAGCTCATTGACCACCTATAAATTAAAGAAAGAATAAATAATGATCACAAATCCCAGGCCAAAGAGAGAGGGCGAAACCCTCTAGTGGCTGATTGTAATAACCTCCTTGATACTCGTTTGGTATATTACAAAGAATGCTTTTCCACTAATTGATGCCCCTCAACTTCTGAATAAAGAAATAAAGTATTACTTGCACCTACTCACCTCAAAAAAAAAAACGTTAGTATTATTTCCTATGTGAGTTATAGTTCAGTCTTATCCAATATTGGTAATTCTAAAGATATAATTGATGCTGGTGGTAAATAACGAAGCTTGCATTTCGTAGAAACTATGTCATTGTATAAAGCTGCCCTCACAGTGGGTGAAATTGTGAATTTTTTTAGAAAAGTAAGATAGTGGTGAGATCGACCCCTGCCCTTTGATGAACAGCAATCAGATGGATAAAGAAACAAAACGTGGTGTCATGGACCATAGATTTGATAAAGAAAATGAAATTCTCATTGTGAAACGGAATCATGACAGAGAGATGAACTAACAAATGCATAAAAATAAGTCCAATATAAGTGTACAAACTCCTTTAGGATAACAATAAAATAATTTAGAATTACATGTATGTAAAACAAATAAGTATGCAAATGTGTATTCATTCGGAACAATTTCATAAATTTCCCAATTTCAAGGACGTTTGTGAAATGCAAATATAAAATGCTTACGTATTCTGCCATTGTCCCAAAAATGGGACGGGTTGTATTTCCTGAACTATATCGGCTATTTCTAGTTTAACACTAATTTTGCGTGTTTATATCTCAAACAGTTATGAATAAACACATTTTATGACATTAACAACGATACAAGAGTTTTGGCGGGTAATGGGTTAACGTTCTTTAAAACGATATCAGAACAGAAGTTATTTCTGGAATAAAAGCTATAGTTTGCAATATAGTTTCCCAAAACCAACTTGTGGACTCGATCAACTCTTCTCGAAATGGATGATTCAAAATTAAGCCAAAAGATTAAGAAAGAAAATCAAGCAAAGAGAGGAAGGAATTTAAGATTTTATCAACAGGATATGTTCCCGTGTTTAATTTTATTGGCATAATTTATTTCCCTTAGACACAGCCGGAAAACTAATATCCTCTTAAAATATGCAAGGGATTTGAAGTTTATTTCTTGAGGTTGTTGGTAAGGAGGGTTGCCCAAAATATATACCATCTGCCTACCGAAGCACGATCAGGGCCCTTTTATATAATAATATACATAGATTATTATTATTTTATAACTTCTTGGGCAACAACATACATAAAATGGATTTCGGTCTTAGAATTCATTACAACCCGGAGGAAGGAAATCAGCCGGAATAATCGTTACGGACAGTCAGTCTGGTGATTCTAGTACAATACTTAGAGAGATTCCCGAAAATTAGTTAGTGGGAAACACAAACGAACTTACTTTCAGTCTGACAGCGTGGTTAACAATAATCGAACATTTACGTTAGTCTGTGAAATAGTCACTTCTACGCTAAATACCACATACACCTGAAGTTCTACTCACCTTACATTAACAAGGATAGAACTGTACGAGCCGGAAGGAAGACATTGTAGACCTCAGCAAAGCTATATAAGGTCAACAGGTTCCGTGATTCCTAGAGTTCATTAATTACAATTCCATTAATCAACAATCTCTTCCAACATCTTTCTAAAAACTCTCATTTCCAATTTCTTTCAGTTTTATGACGGCCTTCACTACATTCCAAGAATTCATATTCTAAGTATGAGGAACATCCCAAGTTTTTAATTGGAAACCCATATTTATTGAAACTCAATTTCAATATTAGTACAGTAACATATTGGAGATGCTTCTAATTTTCTCTCTCAATTCTAAAATATTATATATATATACTGTGTATCAAGTAAATCTTCCATACTTTTTCACCTACACTTCCCGAAAACTTCCTCTCTTTACTATTTAAAAAAAAACATTAATTTAAATAGTCTCTTAACTGTTATACGCAAAGCCTGCTTTCTATTCTCTTCCATGTTTTGAAGAAATGAAAACGAAATGAAATGAAATCTTTAAGTGTATCGTCCTACGATTTTGCCGGTTAGGCTAAAGGCTAGTTTGTAAATTTTTTTATATATTATCAAATAGATATTTTATAGTTTTTAATTCTTATTAGTTTTATTAATATTTTGCTATTAATTTCGGAAATAATTTCCATTCTAGTAATATTGTTTTATAATTTGGTTGGAATTTTGCATATGCTTTGAAGGTTTATTGATTAACATTATTTACTTTGTTATTACATTAAAGTGAAATATTTTTAACACACATGTTGTTTGGTAGTTGTGAAGCTGTTTACCAATAGATTGTTTAATTTAGAAAAGCGTAGCAAAAGTTGGTACATTCACATTAACAACTAAATATACTTTTGAGACACAAAATAGATAAGAAAATAAATTATACTAGTAAGATTTTAAAATATCACTAAAACTTTTTTTCTGAATTATGCTTTTAATTTATTATATTTGAACAATATGACTTCACAGCTTAACTCGAAACAGCTCTGTTTCTATGAAAACAGTGCCAAAAGGACAATAATCAAAGTTCGGAAGAACTCAAAAATATTAATAAATCTCTTATACGTACGTAAAATTTCAAGAACAGTATCTCAGAAACTTAACATTTCTGCCTTTGATACTCTTTACTTTCGTATTGTAGCGAAAACTTCTCGCGTTGTTATGTACTGAGTTTTCCGCAAGACTACTAATTTGTGTTTCACTATATATCATTATGTTTACTTCGGGGCAGTAAATAAGAAGAGAAGACTAAATCATTAGAACAAACAAATCAGACTCTAACACACTCTGAGCAGTTTGTCCTTATTGTCTATTCGGCTATTGAATTTGAAGTTACCCTACAATAGCGTGTTATGTAATTATAAATGTTCAACGGCATAGAACAACCTAGCCTATTCTCGGGCGAACGACATTGGCTAGAAGTATCTGAATTATCATCATTATTAATAGAATAGTTGTTTTGATTTTGAGGTGCATTAATTCGCTTACTAATCTCCTGAGCTAAATTTTATTGCAGATCTTGATTTCTTTCAAGTAGATTCTCGTCATGCACTTCCTGATATTTACCAGAAGCTAACAGAAATAATTAATTCTCATGTCTCTGTACAGGCGTTGATCCACCAGAATTCTCTTGCACATACAGTGGACCTTGTACCTCTGACATTGTATATTTATAACTACAACTTTGAAGTTTACTCGGTGCAAGCAATGACGAATGCAATACAGAGAAATTCTTTCTCAAGATTTATTCTCCTTAATCTTTAATAAGAAGCGTGTATTTTCTTCAAATACCAAGTCAATAAATAGTGTTCAATGTATGTTTTAATAACTTGAAATATTTTGAAATAATACTTCAACAATTAACTGTATATGTTTCGTCTGGTGAGCAGTAGAATGAGCTCAAACATGAGGTCCTGTTTCGTCTTCACCTAGCCTAAAACTGATTCGTCGTCACCCTTTTTCTCCCTCCCTCATATGTTAATGAGTTAACGGAGGAAACACATTTCTTTAAATGTTGATAAAATTACCTGGTAAAAATTATCATCGGTCATCTAAGCAAAATTCACACGTACGTGTGAACCAACTCTTTGCCAAAGATCTAACAACGTTAACAAGCACTAATATACGTCTCATCCGTAATTTCCATTACTCACGGTTAAAGACTCATAATTTCTAACAAAACGTTCCACATCCTCAACTAATCGTTTACACAATGGTTTAGGTTTAGCAATCGTTTCAAAAACCGGTAAATTTAATCTACCTTTTTGAAGTAGTTTAATACTGGATCATGAACTGGTACTTCTAAGAAATCCGGTATAATGCGAGACAAAATTTCGGAAAATTCTATTTTCTTCGTAAGTTCTAATAAATTATTTCTGGTACGTTTCGCGGATATAGAAGATATAAATTAGGCAGGATCAGAATAATCATATCATTCTAATGTTATAAATCATTATTATATACTGTAAAATCTTCAGCTATTCGTCGCTATTTATAAAACAAAAATAAACAGTAATATGAACAGCTTGAAACTAAATAAATGACATATATGTGTCTAAACCTATATCAAAAATACTCATATACAAAGAGACAGAAGAGAAGAAAAAAAAAGATACAAAAATATTTTAATAACAAGAGGTATTTGCGGACACCGTCCTTTTCAAAACATTGAAGAGAATAGAAAGACGCTTTGAATATAACTGTTAAGAGACTATTTAAATTAATGTTTTTTTAGATAGTACACAGAGGAAGTTTTCGGGAAGTGCAGGTGAAAAAGTCTGGAAGATTTAATTGAAACACAGTATATATAACATTTTAGGATTTAGAGAGAAAATTAGAAGCATCTGCAATATGTTACTGTACTAATATTGAAATTGAGTTTCAGTAAATCTGGGTTTCCAGTTACAAAACTTGGGTGTTCCTCATACTTAGAATATGAATTCTTGGAATGTAGTGAAGGCCGTCATAAAACTTAAAGAAATTGAAAGTGAGAGTTTTTAGAAAGATGTTGGAAGAGATTGTTGATTAATGGAATTGTAATTAATGAACTCTAGGAATCACGGAACTTGTTGACCTTATATTGCTTTGCTGGGGTCTACAATGTCTTCCTTCCGGATGATACAGGAGAATAGAATGCCTTCTTGTTTAATGTAAGGCGAATAGAACTTAACATGTCTGTGGTATTTAGCGTAGAAATGACAATGTCACAGACTCGCGTATGTGTTCGAGTATTAGGAATCATGCTGTCAGACTGAAAGTAAGTAGTTTGTATTTCGCACTAACTAACTTTCGGGAGTCACTCTAACTATTGTACTAGAATTTCCCGACTGACTGTCCGTAATGATTATCCCGACTGGTTTCCTTCCTCCGGATTGTAATGAATTCTAAGACAGAAATCCTTTTATATATTGTTGTCGTGCAAGAAGTTAAAAAAGTAAAAATAGTCTGTATATATTCTTATATAAAGGGGTTCTCATCATCCTTCGCTTGGGAGAGGGTAATTATTTTAGGCAACCCTCCTTCCAAACAACGTTAATATATTAACTCCAAATGTCTTGCATGTTTAAAGACATATAATAAAGATAGGTAAATTCTAATATCGTTTTAGCCCAAAGGATATCGGTTTTCTGGTTGTGTATAGGGGTACATAAATTATGTCAATAAAATTAAACACGGGAACATATTCTGTTTATATAATTCTAATTTTTTTCCTCTCTTTCCTTTATTTTCGAAAGAATTCTTTGTGCTTAATTTTGAATCAATCCAATTCGACAAGAGTTTATCGAGTTCACAAGCTGGCTTTCGGGGAAGTATATTCCAAACAACAGCTTTTGTTCGAGAAACATCTCCTGCTCTGATATCGCTTTAAAGAACATTAAAAGAAACTTTAATTTAACTATTGCTTCCCTAAATTTTGGATTCTGTGGACACATCTTCTTTGTATTCACTTACACGACTTTCAATGAGCCCTTAGTTTTCAAAGGTTTCTCCAGCACTCGTTCAGAAACCTATCCTAACGCCTAATCGTAGTAAAGTCTGTCAGAGGGAGTACCACAAACAAGGGTTGTATCTAATCAATATACAAGGATTGCATAGGGTTAACGTAAGACGGTATTTCCTCAAGTAGGAAATAAATATATCCCTCGGTATGGAACTAGTTAAATTGTAGGAACTTTAACTAAACAATATATGCTCATAATCTCTGTCGCTTAAGAATAGAATAGAGATTCTTTCCAGCGGACCGATCACTTCACTTCCATTCACAAATGGGGAATCGAAACCAAAAACCATACGATTCGTAAGTACAAAATAATCTGCAGCTGGTCCTCATCTCAGAAGCACTCATCTGAGTTTTAAAAAGTACTACATTTCTAAGGCACCTAACATATCCTATAATGAAATGGTGCTATTCAGCCGATTCGTACTTTTTTGCTAGAACCGATTGTTAAAATATTTCGTGTTCGCAGAACAGTTCGTTATACCTAAACATAACCGCAAACATGTATACATAAGCATGACCTAAACAAGAGTGAAAGAAATAAGTTAAGCAAACTTGTGAAGACAACTCTGCATTTCACCTGGTAGCTTGCATTGTTTTGAAAACAACGAAATTTGATTTTTTCAAAAAAATGTCTGATGCGACATAAAGTTTTGCAGTAAATTTAATAAAATTGTCTACGTCTTAATTGTTAATTTCTTTTGTTGCTCCATATTTGTAGACTCTCAACAAATATTTTAAATTTGCAAGCTTTGAAGCTACATTCACTAAATCTCACTTACAAAAATACATTATTGTATACTCTGTCACATGTTTTCCACTCCTTCAGGTTGGTTTTGTTTAAACGTGTAACTACAGAATATAAGAGAAACAGGTCTTAGTTCGAACTCAAGGTGGTGAAATTGGCATTGCGTTCTACAACCCTTGTACCTACCTTACGTAATTTGTTTCTTAAAAGAATTATATCTATCTACCTACCTATTCATCTACTCTCTCTCTCTCTCTCTCTCTCTCTATATATATATATATATATATATATATAGAGAGAGAGAGAGAGAGAGAGAAATAGAGAGAGAGAGAAGGAGGCAGGGAGAGGGAGAGAAACGGTAGTTTAAAAATCATAAAAACACCACTGCTATAAAGCCAATACTAAGGCAAAAGATCCAGCATGAAGCTGTGGCAAAAGTGGTATTCGTGGCGTGGAGCGTAAAGTCTAGCTAAAAGTGAAGATAAAGAGGACAGCTCCTATTAGTATTTATAGGAAACTCCCCAAAGGTACGTTTTGACCTCCCTTGCAAAAAATCCATTGATAGAAATAGAGAAAGTAAAAGGAGCAGGCCTTTCTCTTCCCAAAGATGGTTGGCTAATTCCAGAAATAAACTGGTTTCTTAACAAACAAAAGGTAAGAAATATTTTAGTCAATAATTTTAATAAGCTCCAAGAAGGAAAATTACATGGAATATACAAACATAGATACAATAATATATTAATAATAATTTCTTGTATGGTAAAGAGCATACACGAATTAATTGATACTCAGGCCTGGGATTCAAATCTTCTTTTATTCTACCATAATTAAACATATAATAATAATAATAATAATTTATATACTTACTGATATTCATATCTTTCTAAATATATACAAATAAGAGGGATATTTTACTGTTGCAGACATCGTGTTTCTTGTGATTACTAGTACCTGACCTCACAAAGATTGGATAATCAAAAAGAATCTCTGCCAGATTTTATTACATTAAAAATACACTGTCATAAGTAACTACATAACATAAATAAACTTATTTTATTCTGTAACAATACATAGAAATGTGCGGAAGAAAAGATATGTTAAATTCTTAGAGAATAATTAGTTAATAACTAACATGACAGTCCTGTGTCTGCTATACAGTTTTATGTAATTAAAATTGATGCCAATTTCCTTGCAATGGGAAACCAATTACGTTCACCAATCATTCAATACCTCAATAGGTTAGGAGTTCAATATCTATGAATAAAAATATGTTTGATATTTACAAGTAGTTATTAATAATAGGTTTCAGATACAGTACAAGGACATTTTACACTGAAACATTTTATCATTTTGATAATATAAAAATTCAATAACAATTTGAGCTAGGATCGTACAGCACAAGAGCGATATTACAAAATTTGCTTATATATAGAGGACATGAAAGTAAACTCATTTGTAAAAGATCTACTGATAACTTCTAGTAATTGATTATAAGTACTCACAATTCGGTTTAAAATGGACGTTTGGACAATATTCATCCTCGCAGCTTGAGTGTAAAGGTGATAACTATACCGTATTGTTCTAGCAGGTACGCGAAAATTGATCTGATATATGGCCATTTACAATTTTATGCTAACAATTTAGGTTAGAAATGTTGTTTCACACTAAAGGAGGTTTGATATTGTGTTACTTTAAAACGTCATTTCTTGGAAGGGTTCGGAGGTGAGGTACTCGGTAGGATACAGTGGCTAAGAAGAAATTAATAAAATAATTTAATTTTTTAATGGGTAGGGCAAGTTATATACCAGATAGAAGAACAGTACACAAAAATGGTAGCAACATAAGACTTATAGAAAAAGCTTACTGAATTATTATCTTTTATTTCAGTGAAGCAATAAAGGAGTCCAAGTTTTCTCATTGCAATACAAGATAGTGTGCTTACATGATCAGGAAAAGTAAGCTTACTGTCCATGATAACATCATAATGTCTGAAAGAGGCGTCAGGATTTATGTCCTTATGGCCAATTTTGTAAATGTGGTTTATAGGTTCCTTTTTCAGAGAAATCGAAAGACAAGCACACTTTTCGATGTTTAAACTAAGTTTTCAAGAATTACACCAGTTGAGAAGAATTGGAGCATCACACTGAAAAGCAAGAGCATCGCACTCTGGTTGAACTTGTCTGTAGAGTTTGTGTTCATCCGAAAATAGAAGAATAATGGCAGATCTCTTTGTAAACAAAGTGGGTAAATCGTCCAGGTGAAAGACATTTCCTGAAAGTAATGTTAGTGAATTTATTGTGACCTGACTGTACGTCGGGGCGCGGTCTAACCGGTATTGAGCCTGTGGATGAAACTGATAGTAGTGGGCATAAAGCTAAGCAGCGCTCGTTAGAACAAAGATTTGCGATCAAGTCTGAGCGAACTTGGCAGGACCACTACGGAAAGTGTTACTAAGATCACGACTGCTTACAAAGAACAAGGCCAGTGAGATCGGCAAGTATTTCCGGGGTACAACGCCTTTTCGGAAGGCCGATAAGAGCTCGATGACCAAGACAGCGCCCCATGGCCATACACAACCACCACGGTTCACAATGTGACGCGAGTGAGGGAAGTGTTAAACTTAGACTGATCATTAAATGTTCGTTTAATGCCCGACATGCTAAACAGTCTGAAAACTCAAGTTCATATAATCGTTACAAACCATATTGGCATGCGGAAGGTGTGCCCAAAAATGGTGCTTTCATCGTTACCGGCTACCTGGTCAAATCAAGGGTGTCAGTGATCCCTTAGCCCCGTTACAGGCCGGCCTTGACTAACCTCGACTACGTTCCTAGTCTAAATTCGACTACCTCGACTACGTCTCAACATGCCACTGAAAGGCAAGCATTTTGAGAGAGTGGAGGTCTCTAAGCAGCTTGCACCAATGATTTAGTAAATCTGGGAAACAAAGATTTAGTAAATCTGAAATGGGTTGAGAAAGCGAACTGGCAATACTGTATAGGAAGCAAGTCTATATATTATCTCCCGTACGGCGTTCTCTTGGGACAAAGACAAAAGAAGAGGAACTGCTTCAGTCTGTGTGGTATTGTACAAAACAGAAATTCAGAACAAACAGGTTAAAGAGGTAGGGGTAGGAACGAGAGATATAATTGGATACAGCAAAGATACTCGTACTAGCAAAAAGTTTATGCACAAACATTTTCGGGTGTCAGTTGTGTCGGTATGCGAGAACTATTTCTTCGGTTGTTTATTAGGGTCCAGAAGTGCTTTGGGTTTTTACCGTTATCAATTTTGATGTTTTCAATGTACTCCTCATACTTTATTTTCATACGATATTTACTATGTCTTCTAATATCTGTAAAGTTCTTGTAAGTATATTCACTGCTAAAGTCATTCAATAGCTTCCAAGCACATTTTTTGTTGCGAAGTATGCACTTCAGTTCCTCATCAAACCATGGGGAATCTTTGAGGAAGGTCTTCAACGGAAAGGCACAAAGCCTTTATCTACAGCCTGTATAAGGTCACCAAATAAACCAGCTGCATCGTCAACAGAGCCTGAAGCAAGTAAGCACCATGAAAAATATGAAGAGCTTGACGTATTTCGCTCCAAGGAGACTTTTTCCACTGGGGTAAAGCGGTCACTGATATTTATCGTTGATATATTTTGTGTCTGATGTGAGTAAACAATAGGCTGAGAGAGTCGTGATCTGGTGAGAGAAGTTTAACTTAGAGACCGCAACCATTGATTTGTGAGCTGATGCAATATAGTCGAGGGTATTATGGCCTCTTGTAGGTGCATACTATACTGTGCTAAACCAAAACCATGTATAACATTGTCCAAGATGAGAGACATTATTATAGTTTTGTAGTGTGAAACACTATATATTCGGGGAAAGCCAGATAATGGAGACATTGAAATCTCCAAGAAGAGTTGCATTACAGTCTGCTACGGCAGCAATCATGGATCACGACATACTTCCAGTATGTACAAGTGAGAGTTCTTGTGTGGTAAAGAAAAGTATCCTATATTGCTTTGGACTGTTCGGAGTGTTTATTTTAACCCATGAGATTTCACAGTCCTTACTGTAGGCCTTTCAGTTTTTTCTTTTTAGTTAAGAGTTCACGCATATCATTACATCACCACCTCGCAAACCTCTGTCCCGCCTGTATATAGTAAAGTTATCGGAGAATGGCAGTTCATAATCAAGCATATCATTACCCATCCAAGTTTGAAAAAAAAATTAGTCAGTCATATTCTAGAAGTTCAGATAAATGTATTTTGCAGTCTCTTAATTTGTTTCTAAAGGTGCGAACGTTTTGATAATAGATAAAAAGGGTATGGCCTTCCGATTGAGGTGGACACCGCCACTGAAAAAACGATCGACAGTAGCTCATGCCATTTATTAACATATCGTAAAGGCAATCCAAAGAGATTTTGACAAGAATGATACAGAAAAAGAAAACAACCATTCAGAACAAAGCTGATCACAAACACAACACTGAGAAAAACACCGTTCTTCAATATCACACCATCGTCTAGATACGGACAACCAAAACACTCCAACACACAGGTAAACCAAACAAAAGACTAAAAATATCAGAGCACAACAAAACAACGACACACCTCTAGATGCCATCTATCGGATATTTTGATATTATAGAAAAATACCACAAATTAGACATTTTCCAGTTGAACATAACTAACTCTAGCTTTTATTGATGATCATATAAGTATAGTAAATGATGATTTTTGATGGGTTCACCAAAGGATCCCATAATCAAAATATTATTGTAAATTTCGTTAGTAAAATAGACCACCATGCTGCAAAGTTATTTTAGTTCAAAACTGTAATGTTGCAGCTATGATGTTTGACGTTTAATTTGCATATTATGTTATATTGTTATAAAATCAATACTATGCAGTTTATGGTTTGGTAGTTTACTCTCTATGAAAATATTTTAAAAAGATATCCTTCATATACAATGAATTAAAGCTTTAGTGAATTTTATTTTATTTTCGGCGTTAGGCCACTTTAGATTCAAACCATCCATACATATTTCATTATGTCAAACAAACCTTTGATATGAGCTTATTGATTTTGTTCAAATATGCGACAAATCATATATCAAGTATCGCATGATACCTAAGCATTCATTATCCAGGAATATTATAATGATTCAACGAAACATTAATTTGCTGAATGATCTCAAATTAGATACACTAGACAATTTACAATTTAGTGCAACTATGTCCTTGATAACTTAAATCATTACGTCTGCATAGCAACAAAATACACCCCAGTTATTGTGTGATAGATTTATCATTAGTCTATCCCAATGTATGATACTTTTCAGCACTTCCTTCTTATGCAAGAAATACACATAAGTAATTCACTTTGACATGAGGCTATAATTGCAAACGAAGATGCTTCATTAGAACAAACATTTCCGATTATTCTTATAATGTCTTTATAGACAATGTTCCGTTGAAAAATAACAAATAATAAAAAATAAGATCCTAATATTACGAAAACACTTTCCAATTTTTCGTGAAAATACCAAGGAGATTTCCAAGAATTATATACATTCATCCTTACAGAAACAAAAAGTGTGTATGTGTTGTAATGGAAGTGACACCCAGTTAATTGTTTCAACCACAATCAACATAGCACAGAATAAAATTGGTTTTAGTGCTCTGTGCTCCGATGAAAAATTACATATTATGTATGTGAATGATGAAGGAAACAAGTACAAGTAATATATATAAATTTTGATATATATATATATATATATATATATATATATATATATATATATATATATATATATATATATATATATATATTACGTTATCAATAGAACATAACTTATTTTAAGTTTTAGTTTAATCATGATTAAGATAGTTTTAAGGAAAATTGCCTTCAACAAAAAATATCAAGAATGGAACAAGTATATTTAAAAACGTATAACTACTCTTTGCACTATTGACGTAAGATGATAGAATTACATGAGATAGTAATGGAAAAATGTACATGAATGACACTAAACAGTACGCTTCAAACATTGCAGATTTAACCATGATATGAATCAATTAGTAACCATTCGTATCCTTCCGTGTGGTAACATGTCGTAATCATATTGGAACATCACACACTTCCGAAATTAATTGTAATCCACCAGAAAAATTATCTTTTAATCGTAATACAACTATATGAAACAATTTACTCTTTGGAATGCTTTTACATACTGTAAATGTACAAAATATAATATATTCTTTGAAACATTAATGTTTCAAATGTAAAAGAATTAGAGAAAACTTTTAGACTTCTATTTTTATTCATTTTCAAAATGTTAGATGCGTAATGCGTTTTCCCTTTCAACAGCCTTCCATTTGTGACCAATCCTAAGAACTAGAAGAATAATGCTGTTTTCATTATTGGGTTGACGTTTTGGTTTATATCGAGGAATGTCCAACTTCCTTCCAAGTCGGAAAAGATCGTCATTTTTATGGAACTAATAAGAAAGAAGTTCTTATACTTGTATCCATTTAACACCATCCCTGAATGGAGCATTCTCAACAATAATATAATGTTTCCTGCTTCTGAGTTTCAAAGATGATGATAGGCTTTCAATATATCTTATGACTTCATTTCTTTTACATTATTTTCTCTCATTTCTTAGGTAATAAAATGACGATATTCTTCTAGAAAAAAATTTTGAGGGATGTTGCATCTGCTTCTCTACCTGTCCAAAATCAGAAAGGGAGTCGAAGCAGGTGTGCCCTCCTCGGAATATTTTGTTCGCGTGACTTTAAATAAAATGTCAGAATTGTGTATTGATATAGAGAAATAACATGAAAGATTTTATTCGGTCCAATACATGATAACATATTCTTCTAGGTTTTTCTGGTTAATTTTAGGTACATAGTATTACAAATGTTATTCTATAAGGGTAATAAAGAAAGTTCTGTGGCTTTCTCAAATATAAATTTCGAGCAATCTATATGTCACCTAAGAAGGACCTGGCAGGTCAAAAGTAGCCCTATCAGCATCGATCATCTTCTGTCAACTTTTTGGAGGATAATGGATTTCATCGTGGTAGAACTTGGTGAACCGTGAAGCGAAGGTGAACCGTGAATCGTGAAGCATTTTGCACCTATATGAGGGATTTGAACTGCGTTACTCTAAGGTGGATGTCAAAGGAAAGGACATTCGGACGGTGCAATGTCCGGGGAGTATAGGAATGGAATATTGTTTTTCATTCAAGAAGTAGAATGCGTCCCAGGTCCTTCTAGCTGCGTAGGGCTTAGCGTTATCCTGTAACAATGGCTCCTTTGCGATTCTTGAACACGGATTGACTCCCGAAAGTACACAGTTGCATTGATGTTCGACCAGCAGATAGCAGTTCCTGATGCATAATAAAGCGAGCAGACTACGTAACACAGAAGGGGATCTTTTTCTTTTGGTGCAGTGCTAGTTTCTGGTGTTTAGGAACAGGTTCATGGGTTGCAAATCAAATATTACGGCGCCGTGGAGGTTGGTACAGGACCCACTTTTCAATACATGTGAACACTCTGTCCAAATATGGCTCGTTCCTCACACGAGACAGCAAAGAAACACAAGTGTCTCCTCTCCTTACCTTCTGTCCGATTATGTCGGACCCATAGATCAACTTGCAGCGCTTCCAAAGTTGATGGAGAAGATGCCAAATGATTTCTCAACTAACACTAAATTGTAGTTCCTGTTCATCACTTGTGTGGCCACTGATCGCCTCAGTTTCTGCCAGAAGATCTTTATTTTGTACAGGTGTTGGACTCCTGGCACATAGTGCAGTAGTAGAAAATGGATCGATCTGGAACAGATTGAAACAGTATTGGCCAACTCAGGAGCCCCTCGGAAATTGAGCACCTTACACCGAGAACCCACGGTCTTTTACGACCTCCATTTTAGGGGTGCATTTGTTCCCTTTTATGAGCACTTTTTAAGGGGTGTACTCGTTCTCTTTTATGAGCACATTTTAGGGGTGAACTCGTTCCCTTTTATGAGTACTTTTTTCAACCCCTATTCGAACATAGCAGAGAATACATAATACTACGTAATACATAGCAGAGCATAGAATACATAAGACTACGAAACATAGCAGGGGTGTACTCGTTTCCTTTTATGACCACTTTTTCAACCCCTATTTGAAAATAGTAGATAATACATAAGAATACGTAACATAGCAGTTCCAACCCCTATTTTAACATAGCAGATAACAGATAAGACTACGAACACATAGAAGAGCAGATGACTCATAGCAGAGACTACGTAACATAGCAAAGGTGTACTCGTTCTCTTTTACGACCTCCATTTTAGGGGTGTACGCGTTCCCTTTTATGAGCATATTTTCCAACCCCTATTTTAACATAGCAGATAACACATAAGATTACGAACACAGAAGATCAGATAATACATAAGACTACGTAACATAGCAAGGGTGTATTCGTTCTCTTTTATGATCACTTTTTCAACCCCTATTTGAACATAGCACATATTACATAAGACTATGTAACATAGCAGAACTAGTAAAAGAGTATGACTTATTTTCCAAAGAGACTACGAAATATATCAGGGTGTATTCGTTCTGTTTTATGATCACTTTTTCAACCCCTAATTGAACATAGTACATATTACATAAGATTATGTAACATAGCAGAACTAGTAAAAGAGTATGACTTATTTTCCAAAGAGACTACGAAATATATCAGGGTGTATTCATTCCAACCCCTATTTTAACATAGCATAAGACTACGAACATAACAGAGCTAATAACCCCTATTGTAACATAGCACAGATTACGTAGCAGATCTAACACAAGAATATGGCTTATTTTCCAACCCCTATTTTAACTTAGCAGATACTACGAGCACATAGTAGAGCAGATAATCTTTTATGAGTTCACCACCCCTATTTTAACATAGCAGAAATAGCAGACAATGAGCAAAGATTACAATCGAACACCAACGCTTTACAGATAGTCATTTTAAGTGGTGTATTCATTCTCTTTGATGATCACTTTTTCCACCCCTAAGAAAAGGCTACGAACATAGGAAATTCGTTTCCAACCCTTATTTTAACATAACAGAGATATATTCGTTTAGGGGTGTATTCATTCTCTTTTATGAGTACTTTTCCAACCCCTATTTTAACATAGCAGAAATTACATAAGATTCATTCCCTTTTTCAACCCCTATTTTAGCAGACAATGAATACCTATGTAACATAGCAGAGCTAATAAAAGACAATGGCTTATTTTTCAACCCTTATTTTAACATAACAGAAACTATGTAAGAATACGAACACACAGAAGACCAGATAACACACTTTATGGAGAATACGAACACATAGCAGGGATGTATTCATTCCCTTTTATGATCATTTTTAGAAGTGTATTCGTTCTCTTTAATGACCACTTTTTCCAACCACTATTTGAACTAGGCAGATAATACACAGACACTACGAACAAATATTTTAACAGCATTCATATGTAATAATGGGGTGTACTCATTCCCTTTTATCAACCCCTTTGGAACATAGCATTCGTCAATTACTGCATGTCCCAAAAGCACTGAGGTCAAAAGTAAAAATACTTAAAAGCCAATAACTCGAAAACGGAGCCACATTTAGTAATTGGTCATCAGGTACTACATGTCTCAAAATTAGTGGCCATCGAGGTCAAAGGTCAAAATACCAAAACCCAATAACTCGAAAACGGAGCCAAATATTGAAGTGGTGTTTCCACATTTAGTAATTGATCATCAACCACTGCAAGTTCCAAAATAATGACCATCGAGGTCAGAGGTCAAAACTCGGAAACGGAATCACATATTGAGATGGTGTTTCCAAATATAGTTATAGGTCATCAATTACTACAAGTTCCAAAATAATGACCATCGAGGTAAAAAGTCAAAATATTTAAAACCCAATAACTCGAAAATGGATTAACATATTGAGGTATTGTTTCCACCTCATAAACTACTACAAGTTCCAAAATAATGACCATCGAGGTCAAAGGTTAAAATACTTAAAACCCAATAACTCGAAAATGGATCCACATATTGAGGTGGTGTTTCCACATTTAGCAATAGGTCATCAACTACTACAAGCTCCAAAATAATGATCATCGAGGTCAAAGGTCAAAATACTTAAAACCCAATAACTCTCAAACGGAGTCACATATTGAGGTGGTGTTTCCACATTTAGTAATAGGTCATCAAAGACCACATGTCCCAAAGGTGCTGACCATCGAGGTTAAAGGTCAAAATGCTTAAAAACTAATAACTCGAAAACGGAGAAAAATATTGAGGTGCTGTTTCCACATTTAGCAATAGGTCATCAACTACCATTTGACCCAAAAGTACTGGCCATCGAGGTCAAAGGTCAAAAACTCGGAAACGGTTCCACATATTGAGATGGTGTTTCCACATTTAGTAATTGGTCATCAACTATTAGAAGTTTCAAAATAATGATCATCGTGGTCAAAGGTCAAAACTCGAAAATGGATCTACATATTGAGTTGCTGTTTATAAAGCTAGTAATTGGTCATCAACTAGTACAAGTTAAAAAGTACTGACTATCGAGGTCAAAGGTCAAAATACTTAAAACTTAATAACTTGTGAACAGCGTGTCGGATAAATTTGTGTGGCCTATTCAGTTTTGTACCAAGCAGAAAAAGTGAAGAATGAATAAATTTGAGTGGCTCACTTCGAGAAAGAAACCAAAGATATAAAATTCTCAGCAAGTTAAAATAGCATATAACCTTGTACAATTTAAACCAAAAAGAGATAAATTTGAGTGACCTATTGAAAATTGTACCAACGAGGAATGCCATTTCGTACTACTCAAATAAACAAAGGAATAAATTTGTACTAACTTAAGAAAAGCGAAAAAGGCCCATTTTAATTAAACGAATCAATAAATTTATACTAACCAGAAAAAAGCAAAGAAGGTGTACTACTGCAATAAACGATGAAGTATTCAGTTTTGTATCAACTAGAGAAAAGAGACCGAAGGAGGACCATGTTAACTATTTAAATAAACATAGGAATAAATTTGTAAACCGAGGAAAAGCAAAGAAATAGCATTTTAATGCACTTCAAATGAACGAAGGAATACATATGGATATAGTATTTAGTTTTGTACCAACCAGAAAAAAGAAGTGAAGAATGAATAAAATTTGGGAGGTCTATTCTCTTTTGTACCAACTGAAAAAGTGAAGAAGACCCACTTCAACTACCTTAGAATTTTATTTCATTATGTACTGTCTAAAAAAACGCAAAAGTGACAATTTTAACTAGCTCAGATTTATGTAACTTTTGAACTACTGAAATGTTCTATTTTTTGTATCAATCAGAAAAACCGAAGAAGTATCATATATTTCTGTAACGAAAGAATAATTTCGATGTTCTACTTTTTATACCAAGGAGAAAAAATGAACTAGCTGAATATACGAAAGAATAAATTTAAGTGACCTATTCAATTTTGTACCCATGAGAAATTGCATTTTAACTGGCTCAGAATTTGAGTAGTCTATTTAGTTTTGTACCACCGAGAAAAACAAAGAAATTGTACCATTTTGAAGTATTCAAATAATTTGTGTCAACTCTAAAAGGGGTCATTTTAACTAGCTGAGTATTTTACACCATTTTGTATTATTTCAACAAACATAAAAAAGCAAAAAAGATCCTTTTAACTAGTTTAATAAACGAAGGCATAAATATGAGTGAGCTATTTAATTTTGTAGCAACCAGAGGATCATTTTATACCATTTTGTGCTACTCAAATAAACGAAAGAACAAAATTGTACTAACCAGAAAATGCGAAGAAAGCTCATTTTAACAAACTGAGAATTTCTGCACCTTTTTGTACTATTTAAACAAACGATGGAATAAATTTAAATGGCCTGTTTTTTGTACTAAACAGAAAAATCGAAGAAGATACCTTTGTACTACTCCAGTGAACGAAAGAACAAATTTGGGTGTTCTACTTTTTCTACCATTTTAGCTAGCTGAGTATTTTATATCATTTTGTACTACTCAAATAAAAGAAAGAAAAAGCGAAAAAAGGCCATTTTACCTAGCTCAAACACAATTTTAACTATCGCAGAATTTCTGTATCTTTTTTGGCTATTCAAATAAACGCAAAAATTAATTTGGATGGACTAACAAGAAAGAAAGCAGAGATATGCCATATTAACTATTTAAACAAACGAAGGGATACATTTAAGTGATCTATTCTATTTTGTACCAAGGAGAAATGCCCTTCTAACTAGCTCAGAATTTATAAAAAAGCGAACAAGGTCCATTTTAACTATTTAAATAAACGAAGGAATATATTTGAGTGGTCTATTTAATTTTATACCAATGAGAAATGACATTTTTATTTAGCTTAGAATTTCTAGTGCATGTTGTATTATTTAAACAAAACGAAGGGCTAAATTTGAGAAAGCGAACATGGACCATTTTAACTAACTCAGAATTTTATATCATTTTGTGCTACTCAAATTTGTATGGATTATTAAGTTTTGTACCAATAAGAAAAAAGGAAACAAAGGTATAATTTGTACTGATCAGAAAAGCGGAGACATTTTTAAAAAATAACAAATTTATTGATGTGTTCTATTTCCTTTTATACCAACGAGACCATTTTAAATGGCTTAGAATTTTATACCTTTTTGTAAAAAATTGGTACCAAACCGAAAAAAGCAAGAAAATATCATTTAACTAGCTCAGCATGTTATAACTTTATTGTGCTTTTTGTCCACCCAATTTCTTGACCATGTTGTGCTTTTTAAAGAAACAAAGGAATACATTTGTACTAACCAGACTCAAAATTTTATATAATTTTGTGAAGGAATAAATTTGTGTGACCTATTACATTTTGTACTAACTCAAACAAACGAATAATAAATTTGAGTGGCTAAGCAAAGAAGGTCAATTTATACCTTTTTGTGCTATTAAATTTTAGTGACCTACTAAAGAATAAATAAAATTTGTTTGCAATTTAAGAAAGAGGAGAAGGTCTATTTTTAAATACTTCAGTATTTATGTACTTTCAGTACTAACCAGAGAAAAACAAAGAAAGATCATATTCTGCTACTCAAACAAACGAAGGATTAAAATTATGTGACCTATTCACTTTTATAGCAAGCAGAAAAAAGCCCCTTTTAGTTTTATACCAACCACGAAGATCCATTATAACAAGCTCAGTATTTGTATACCATTTTGTATTACTCTAATGAATTTGGGTGGTCTATTACATTTTTGTAACAATCAGAAGAAAAGCTTAGAATTTTATACCTTTGTTGTGTTACATTTTGTATATTTTTGTGCCATTCAGAGAACAATTTAAATTGACTCTCACTGGCAATTCAGTTGGCGTAGTCCAATGTTTGTAATATATTAAATTCTTAATATTACAATACTACAAACTGATCCATTTATAAAATAATATAGTTAACAGTTCAATTCTCTGTAACCCTTTGTAATTTTAGCCCTAATATTTTTTTCTATTCTTACACAATCAAATGCATATTCTACAGTGTCTCAGTGTTCATTTACAGAGTTAAATAATTGTTTATCTTTCTCTAAAACATTTCTACTATTTCTTTGATATAATAATCACACTGTAATGTATTCATATACCAGATTATTTTTTTTCTCCAAAGTATAAGTGTTCTTAATATTACAACCTTTTAAATGCTTCTTTAAATAAAGTTTATAGATTTTTTCTCTCATTTCACGTTTAATTAAAATCGTCCACACCTTGCGTAATAATTCGTAATCATACTGCAGCAAACAGTTGTGATCTTTTTCATTTTCAATATGTTCAGAACATACTTCGCATAATAATACTGAATTTTGTATATACTCATTAAATAATTGTATAACACATGTATCACTGATACTTTCACTATTACACTCGCACTCATTAACTTCCATTTAAAACAGTTAATATTTGAAACCCTGTCATCATCACTTTCCGGGATTATTTCATCATTATATCTATTATAGCGTCTAAAATAATACACTTCTTCTATTTCTTGTGTTGGATATATGATTCTCACTTTATCACCTAATTCATCTGGCGAATCGGGGTCAGACGGGTGGATTAACAGTATATGTTTTCGTTTCCACGCTGAATTTCTTTTTCTCTAGGTGAAACAAACAATTTCCATGCTCTTCAGCAAAAACAAATCAAATAAATAATTTTATACACCTCCAATAAAAGCATTCTATGCATTCTCCGTGTTTAATAATATGTTTCAAGCAATACAAAGAAACGATTCGTTAATATAACATCATGATGTATGTTTTGTTATTTTCTAAATATACTCCATAAACTTATATTCCATTATAATAAAATACATAAATGCAAAAGTATATATAGGTCTTTTTGGACTTAGACGAGGAAAGAAAGATTAAAAATAATTGAATCGTTGAGCAATAGGCAGCATACTAGCAATACAAATGTTAGGTAACGCATTCGTAACGTTGCTTAAATTCAGCACTTTTTATAGATGGTGTTCAACTTGGATATTTAAAAAACTTTTCTTCTCCTTGATGAGCTGATTCTTCTGCTGTGATTCAAAATGGCCAAGCATTTTGTTATGATTCGTCGTCATTCATCAGTTTTCTTTAGAACGCTAATTGCTATGTAGTCTGTTCTACACAATTATGAAGCAGCTCTGGTTTGTTATGTCTCACGTTCAAATATTTTATGAGCCTTACTTAGTGACGGGAGAGTCAATTTAAATTGTTCTCTGGATGGCACAAAAATATAGAAAATGTAACGCCACAAAGGTAATTAAATTCTAAGCTTTTCTTCTGATTGTTACAAAAATGAAATAGACCACCCAAATTCATTAGAGTAATACAAAGTGGTATACAAATACTGAGCTTGTTATAATGGACCTTCGTGGTTGGTATAAAATTAAAATTGGCTTTTTTTCTGCTCGCTATAAAAGTGAATAGGTCACACAAATTTATACCTTCGTTTGTTTGAGTTGCAGAATATGGCCTTTCTTTCTTTTTCCCTGGTTGGTAGTGAAAGTACATAAATAGACCTCCGCTTTTTTTTAATTGCAAACAAAATTTATTCATTCTTCAATAGGTCACTCAAATTTAATAGCACAAAAATGTATAAATTGACCTTCTTTGCTTAAGCCACTCAAATGTATTCTTTCGTTAGTTTGAGTTAGTACAAAATGCAATAAGTCACACAAATTTATTCCTTCACAAAATGAAATAAAATTTTTAGTTTGGTTAGTACAAATTTGTTCCTTTGTTTAAAAAGTACAACATGGTCAAGAAATTGGGTGGACAAAAAGCACAAAAAGTTATAACATGCTGAGCTGGTTAAAATGATATTTTCTTGCTTTTTTCGGTTTGGTACAATTTTTTTACAAAAAGGTATAAATTCTAAGCCAGTTAAAATGGTCTCGTTGATTTAAAAAGGAATTAGGATACCTCAATAAATTTATTATTTTTGTAAAAATGTCTTCGCTTTTCTGGTCAGTACAAATTTATACCTTTGTTTCCTATTTTCTGCTTGGTACAAAACTAAATAATCCATACAAATTTGAGTAGCACAAAATGATATAAAATTCTGAGTTAGTTAAAATGGTCCATGTTCACTTTCTCAAAATTAGCCCTACGTTTTGTTTAAATAATACAACATGCACTAGAAATTCTGAGCTAAATAAAAATGTTATTTCTCATTGGTATAAAATTAAATAGACCACTCAAATATATTCCTTCGTTTATTTAAATAGTTAAAATGGACCTTGTTCGCTTTTTTATAAATTATGAGCTAGTTAGAAGGGCATTTCTCCTTGGTACAAAATGGAATAGATCACTTAAATGTATCCCTTCGTTTGTTTAAATAGTTAATATGGCATATCTCTGCTTTCTTTCTTGTTAGTCCATCCAAATTAATTTTTGCGTTTATTTGAATAGCCAAAAAAGGTACAGGAATTCTGCGATAGTTAAAATTGTGTTTGGGCTAGGTAAAATGGCCTTTTTTCGCTTTTTCTTTCTTTTATTTGAGTAGTACAAAATGATATAAAATACTCAGCTAGCTAAAATGGTAGAAAAAGTAGAACACCCAAATTTGTTCTTTCGTTCACTGGAGTAGTACAAAGGTATCTTCTTCGATTTTTCTGTTTAGTACAAAAAACAGGCCATTTAAATTTATTCCATCGTTTGTTTAAATAGTACAAAATGGTGCAGAAATTCTCAGTTAGTTAAAATGAGCTTTCTTCGCTTTTTCTGGTTAGTACAATTTTGTTCTTTCGTTTATTTGAGTAGTACAAAATGGTATAAAATGATCCTCTGGTTGCTACAAAATTAAATAGCTCACTCATATTTATGACTTCGTTTATTAAACTAGTTAAAAAGATCTTTTTTGCTTTTTTGTGTTTGTTGAAATAATACAAAATGGTGTAAAATACTCAGCTAGTTAAAATGACCCCTTTTAGAGTTGACACAAATTATTTGAATACTTCAAAATGGTACAATTTCTTTGTTTTTCTCGGTGGTACAAAACTAAATAGACTACTCAAATTCTGAGCCAGTTAAAATGCAATTTCTCATGGGTACAAAATTGAATAGGTCACTTAAATTTATTCTTTCGTATATTCAGCTAGTTCATTTTTTCTCCTTGGTATAAAAAGTAGAACATCGAAATTATTCTTTCGTTACAGAAATATATGATACTTCTTCGGTTTTTCTGATTGATACAAAAAATAGAACATTTCAGTAGTTCAAAAGTTACATAAATCTGAGTTAGTTAAAATTGTCACTTTTGCGTTTTTTTAGACAGTACATAATGAAATAAAATTCTAAGGTAGTTGAGGTGGGTCTTCTTCACTTTTTCAGTTGGTACAAAAGAGAATAGACCTCCCAAATTTTATTCGGTTTACAAATTTACTCCTATGTTTATTTAAATAGTTAACATGGTCCTCCTTCGGTCTCTTTTCTCTGGTTGATACAAAACTGAATACTTCATCGTTTATTGCAGTAGTACACCTTCTTTGCTTTTTTCTGGTTAGTATAAATTTATTGATTCGTTTAATTAAAATGGGCCTTTTTCAATTTCTTAAGTTAGTACAAATTTATTCCTTTGTTTATTTGAGTAGTACGAAATGGCATTCCTCGTTGGTACAATTTTCAATAGGTCACTCAAATTTATCTCTTTTTGGTTTAAATCGTACAAGGTTATATGCAATTTTAACTAGCTGAGAATTTTATATCTTTGGTTTCTTTCTCGAAGTGAGCCACTCAAATTTATTCATTCTTCACTTTTTCTGCTTGGTACAAAACTGAATAGGCCACACAAATTTATCCGACACGCTGTTCACAAGTTATTAAGGTTTAAGTATTTTGACCTTTGACCTCGATAGTCAGTACTTTTTTAACTTGTACTAGTTGATGACCTATTACTAGCTTTATGAACAGCAACTCAATATGTAGATCCATTTTTGAGTTTTGACCTTTGACCTCGATGATCATTATTTTGGACTTGTAGTAGTTGATGACCAATTACTAAATGTGGAAACATCATCTCAATATGTGAAACCGTTTCCGAGTTTTTGACCTTTGACCTCGATGGCCAGTACTTTTGGGTCAAATGGTAGTTGATGACCTATTGCTAAATGTGGAAACAGCACCTCAATATTTTTCTCCGTTTTCGAGTTATTAGGTTTTAAGCATTTTGACCTTTAAGCTCGATGGTCAGCACCTTTGGGACATGTGGTCTTTGATGACCTACAACTAAATGTGGAAACACCACCTCAATATGTGACTCCGTTTGAGAGTTATTGGGTTTTAAGTATTTTGACCTTTGACCTCGATGATCATTATTTTGGAGCTTGTAGTAGTTGATGACCTATTGCTAAATGTGGAAACACCACCTCAATATGTGGATCCATTATTGAGTTATTAGGTTTTAAGTATTTTGATCTTTGACCTCGATGGTCAGTTTTTTCTTAACATGTACTACTTGATGACCAATTGCTAAATGTGGAAACACCCCCTCGATATATTGTTTCGTTTTTGAGTTTGACGTTTGTTCACGATGGACAGTAGTTTGGGGACATGCTTGTGTCATTTCTGCTATGTTAAATTAAGGGTTGGGAACGAAATCAGTGCTACGTTAAAATAGGGATGGAGAATGTGTTTATAAGTTTCTGCCATGTTAAAATGTTCAAATAGGGGTTGAAAAAGTAACCATGAAAGGGAATGAATACACCCCTAAAAGTGCTCATAAAAGGAAACGAATCTTAGGTATTATCTGCTCTGCTATGTAATTTCAATTAGGGTTGGAAAAATTGGTCATCAAAGAGAATGAATGAATACACCCTCTAAAATGACTATCTGTAGACCGTGGGTGTTCGATTGTAATCTTTCCTCATTGTCTGGTACTTCAGTTATGTTAAAATAAGGGTTGGAATGAGTACACCCCTTCTATGTTACATAGTCTTATGTATTATCTGCTATGTTACGTATTCTTATGTCATTTCTGTTATGTTAAAATAGGGGTTGAAAAATATGCTCATAAAAGAGAACGAGTTCACCCCTAAAATGGAGGTCATAAAAGGGAACGAGTTCACCCTGCTATGTTATGTAGTCTTCTGCTCTTATATGTTTTCGTAATCTTATGTGTTATCTGCTATGTTAAAATAGGGGTTGAAAAATATGCTCATAAAAGGGAACGAGTTCACCCCTAAAAAGTGCTCATAAAAGAGAACGAGTACACCCCTTAAAAAGTGCTCATAAAAGGGAACGAGTTCACCCTGCTATGTTATGTAGTCTTCTGCTCTTATATGTGTTCGTAATCTTATGTTGCCTACTATGTTAAAATAGTACTATGTGTTATCTGCTCTTCTACGTGTTCGTAATCTTATGTGTTATCTGCTATGTTCAAAATAGGTGTTGGAAAATATGCTCATAAAAGGAAACGGGTTCACCATTGCTATGTTACGTAGTCTTTCCTGTGTGTTATCTACCTTTATATGTGTTCGTAATCTTATGTGTTATCTGCTATATTAAATAAGTGTTGAAAAATATGCTCATAAAAGGGAACGAGTTCACCCTCTAAAACGTGCTCATAAAAGAGAACGAGTACACCCCCTAAAACGTGGTCATAAAAGGGAATAAATTCCCCCCTAAAATGGAGGTCGTAAAAGACCGTGGGTCGACGGTTCAGGGTGCTCGATTTCCCAGGGGCTCCTGAGTTGGCCAATACTGTTCCAGGTTGTTCCAGATCGATCCATTTTCTACTACTTAATGCATTTTCGAGTGTTTCGTCACAGTCCTTTAATTTATTAAACGACCTGTGTACTATCCATGTAGGCATGATACCCTTAGCAGAGGCCTGGCATATCTTCTGCCCCGCTGCTGCGGCTTTTGATCCCGGTTTCAACTCGTACAACATGCATGCCCTTATGATGCTCTGTTCTAAGTAGTCACAATCTAGTGGTTGTGTAACTTAGCTCTCACGTCGGACGTACTCACACCAAGAATTAACTAGATAATGTACTTTTAGCTGAAAGTGGTATGGTTTGAACTTTTGGGTTGCGGATAGAACAACGATGAATTCAAAAAATAAGCCTAACAAGAATTAACAAGGACTGATAATGTGATATTATGCAAAATTTGGCGGGTATCTCAGTGGGATTCGACATATCATCTTGTGCTTAATTTCTTCTTAAAATATTTTGAACATAATCATCTTAAATGTTGTAAAGAACATTACATATACCAGTTAAGCGAAATGTGAAACTCGCTACAACTCATGGTTACCGAAATATCGGGAAATGAAAAATGACACCAAAGATGTGTGCGGTTTGCGTACTAGATAGTATAAATTATAAAAACTACTTACTTCGGTCTAACAATAACCTCAAAAACAGTTCCTATGGAAAACAAACACAAACACTTATGGGGTTTGAAATTACCATAGGATTCCCAAAACTTCCGTTCCCAAACATACCGAAATATGTTTCAACAATGTTTAGAAGAACTTTTCATGCATGTGTTTACCAAAATCCTCATGTTCCTAGACATAACGGTTCCCGAAATATGGGGAAATAAGAAACAACACCTTAGATTCCTGGGGTTAGCGTGCTAGTATATGCTATTTTGAAAAACTAATTACTGATACCTAACAACAATACCAAGAACACTCACAATCCATAGTAATTGTACATCTAAGGGGTATAGAGCTACAATGGGGTTTATGAATCCCCCATTTCTACTTCAGTTTCAAATTTCTTCCTGCCAGATTTAAGACTACGATAAGCTGAGTTGAATAGTGAAAAATCCATGAGAATATTTTACAAATTAACCGAGATATTAGGAGTTATTTTTTTGACGTTAAAAATATAAAGAGATTTATGGATATGAATGATAGAATGAGAAGAAATTTTCATAAAACTACATATGTACCTTAAGAAACTAGTCTAATGGCGCATTATACAGTTACAATAAACCTATGGCTTAAATTAGAATCCCAATATTGTTTTTACAAAACGAATACTTAAATTTTCAATTTCATTCAGGCACGCTAAAGAGTACACCCAGCTATGTTCAATATTGAAAACTTTGTATCAACATGTAATAATGTAACGGAGATATTAGGAATTGTATTTTAATGACGTTATAAATATAGAGAGACTTTTGGATATGGACTTTTCGGTCTCTGCAATAAGGAGGAGAAATTTCACAAAAATAATATATATACCTTAGTAGACAGTATAGTAAACATTATATAGTTAAATATGACGGTAACCCAAAGGGTTAAGTGAGAACCCTAGTATAGTTTTTAAGCTAATATTAGTTCAGTTTTGAATTTCTTTCTAAGACATAAAAGAGTTTTCCTCGGTGGAGAGCGGTCCAGAAACTTCCAAACTTGTCCAGAACTCAGACAAGCTATATGGACTTCATGTATAATTCTAAATCGTTGGCGATACTGAATACAAAATGATAATAAGTGTCTGAAAGAATAATATGAAGTATGGATAGAAGTGACGTATAATAATTATGTAGGAAAATGCGGTATAACATCACTCTCATTCCTTTTCACTAGCATCTATGACATGGACAATGAATGACCGTGGAGCGTCATGTAGTCGTAGTACTCTACATGGTTGCTTTAGTTTTTGTGTGGGTATCATTTTTTACCGCAAGGTCAAAATGATAGGATGAGAGATAACAAGAAGGTTTTCCATCACATCTCGCATGACAAGATCCCTTGAGCTTTTCGTCTCGTTATGCTCCCTAGATGATAGCCGCACCATGAAAAAGCACCTTGTGTACAGACGGGTGTATGAAGTACAAGGCGTATTGCCGTATGTTTAGCTGTGATGTTTCTAATGAGTGTGTTTCAAACTTCTGTGTAACTGATGGTTTAACTGCTTGACATGGCTTGTAAGATGTACGCACATATGTTCATGAGTTTTACACACAGGTTACTTACATTTGAAGCCTGCTTAGGATGATCAAAGAATATTTTCGCCGTATTTCTGCCATTTGTCATCCCCGAACATCCGGACTGTGGCTTATCCACTGTGAAGCAGAGTGCTTACTTTGTTGACGTTGAACTTGTTTCTTTCGTTCTTTCACCACATATTTATTCTCTTTTCCAATGACCTGCTATGATTGTATATCGAGAACATATAATTCTTCAAGAAGCCAGGCCATAAGTCGAATCTGCGCGTGGAACGCACGGAGATTGTGCCAGATAATGACTCTTCTTTAACCTTATATGATCCCGACAACTGAACTGGAACAATGGGTGTAAGGAACGTATCAGAGTCAAGGAAAGTATTATTGGTTGAAACTTGTTTGTATTTTGAAAGCCTTCTGCTGCCATCACTTTGTTAAAATACATATTTTGATGTGAAGTTCTGAATGAGGACCTCTGCCTAAACGATAGCTAAGTGTTGAGCCCTGTGATCCAAGAGTTTCTGAACCGGGACCTCTGCAAGTAATTCAGAAATTTAAAGTCTGTCTGGATAACATTGTTTTTGGCTTTAACAGTTTTTTATAGGCTGGGTAGATATGCTGTAAATTTTGTATGCCAGACCGAATGAGCTGATATTGATGTTTACTAATGTCATGCTCCAGGAAGACTGCAAGTGCTGCATCAGGCATGTGTTTTTGAATTCCTTATTCCAAAACATCATGTTGTCTAGATTTCATGCTGATCGTACTTTCTTTGTCCTACTCGGAGAACTCAGAGTTTCCTTCAATAGCTTTGCTATTTTCACCTTTCCTTCTTCTCTTAATTTCATAGTGGTAGTTTCTGCTAGCTTCATGTATTGTGGGACTTTCTTAGGTTTTCTGTTTTCTTCTACGTAATCGCTAACTGTCGACCCTAAAAGAAACACTTGGTCTGCTCTTAAGTGGTGACGCACACTCCTCCTCGACGCAGAAAACAACGTTTTCGTCCGGCCATGATGTATATTTCTGCAACAAACGGTTCTTCATAGGATGCACCATTCCTTACCGTCGAAATACACGAGTAACAAAAAGAGGAATGCCGTACTGAATAGTGTGTCTTTCTTTATCCGATATTAGCCTCATTTCTTACACAACGTGGATTGCAGGTTAGTTCTCTTGCGCTTCCAGTCCTCTTCTCATGGACTGCAGCAACAGGAATAGATGTATCGTTTTCGTATAGATGTATCGTCGAAACTCAATTTTGGACCTGAAATGACAGAATAAGTATGTTCGTCATGATACTTTTCGTTGCAGTTACATTGTTGTCAAATATTCTATAATTCGGACCAGCAACGTGTAAGTTCTTTCCTTCTTCCCATTTCAAGGCACTATTACTCTAGATTCAGAACAACAAATGAGCGTGTAACGAGGTGTAACAAATTTTCCATATCAAATCACAGTTTTCAGTTTGTGATTAATTTGTAATGCACGCAGTAGTACAATTACCTATCATATATTACAAGGTAATGCATATATCCAACAATCACCTTTGTTCTTCGAAAGATGAATGTATATTAGAAATAAAAATGTGATGTCGTATTCAGTGAGTGCAAATAGACAAAGTACAAAACAATGCCACCCTTTACCCAATGTAAAAGGCTACAAATCACTAGCATACATTGGTACAATTCTACTAGCATGCACTGGTGGTTTTGGATTTCTAATGGGAGGCTGCAAGATAACCGTAACAGGTATTTTGAATTCCCCAGATATTTTTTTTTCAAAATTACATAGCACGCTTTCATCTGTGTGTTTGAAAAAATCATTTTTGTCCAGATATGTGGAGTTCCTGGATCACTGTGCGGTGTGTAAAATAGTGAAAACTTCATGCCAATATACAGTATAATAAGCTTACCGAGGTATTACGAATTATACTTGTGATGATTTATAAATACGGACACCCTTAAGGACATAGAATTTTTGGTCTTACCTATAAGGAAGAAAAATTTAAGGAAGAAAGTGATATATGTAACTTATCAGACAGGTAATGTTCCTCCTTATGTACAGCGAGGGACACTTCTGGATGGTACAGCCATAAAGAGGTTTATGGCTAAAGTGCTCCACCAGTTGAGTCCGAAGCATTTGCCGGGAAGTATTGCAACCGAATTAACTCTAAAAGGAGGCGGGTGGCATAATCGCCAGGCACTGAAAATTCCCGTACACCTGGGCGAAATTCCCACTACTGTCACAGCATCATTTCTCCAAATGAAATGAATCTTAGACGTATACTTCTTATGGAAAACATATTACTTGATATTTGTCCTATTTGTGGAGATAAATTGAAACAAAAAAATTATAGTCCAATCTTGTTGCTGCTGGAAATAACACTCTTTCTGCCGTTTGATATGAAATGACTTTGCAGAGTCTGAATAAATATTCTGTCACTTCAGGAGGGTAGGAAGAGCGGATACCCCCCTCTTTCAGTGTGAAAACTCATACATTTAATCAAATGTTTAGTGAGAATGGTATGGCACTCATTGGTACGGCACTTTTATGATTTCAAGTTTTGCTCCCAAGCCATCTCATGCCATAGCTGATGACCTTGGAAAACGAGAGATGCAAATATGATGAAAGAGAGATACAGGCACGTGCGCAAATTCAGAATTTGAGACAAAATGATCGGATAGCATCCATATTTTGTCGAAAATTTTAATTTGGTAAGTAGACATGTAAAACCTCACTTAAACCTGAGAGCATCACACTACCAATTGTTCAATTCAAGTGAAGAACTCAGTTGAGAACAACAGGTGATTACGGAGGGAAACATCTTCAGATATGCGAAACAAATAATGAAAAAATTGGACTGCTCTGAGCAGGACTCGAACCATGGAACTTATGATTACTAAGCAACGACTCTACTCACTCATCCACGGAGCCACACTGAACGCTAGGCAATCATACGTAAGACACAGAACGTTCGTTACTTACCAAACGTTTTTGTAAGGGGGAAAGCTAAGGGAATTCCCCGTCTCTAGTTTTTCTTTCCATGGCACTAACTTAATTTCTGTTGTCCCAGCCTGGGAAGAATATTTTCCACCCCTCCATAAACTTTCCTAACAATTTTCATACATTTCTATACAGCAGCAAAAAACATTTAACCATGGCTGTTCTGCACAATTATATATACACAAAACAATTTCTTCCAATTCTATTAATTTCAGTACTAAGTAAACAGAAATACTGGATATGAAACTCTCTATTTTTTGGAATAGTCTTGCAGAAAATATAGAAAAAAAATCAATTTGTCTATTTAGAAAAGGGGACCATACACGCAAGTTGCGCCCATGGGATTTGTTTTTGGAGGAGAGGACAGAAATTTACATTGAAAATGGCAAAATCGCACGTTTAATTAGAACATAAATTTATTTTTTAGAATGCCAAATCCGACGAAGAACGAATGTATTCTCTTTGCCTTGAAAGAATAAAATTATGGCTGAAAGTAGAAGTAAACAGAGACTGCTGATGTTTAGGGAAAATGCATGCTACTACTCAGTGGCGTAGCCAGGAGGAATGGAAGTTCCGGACATTTGCACAAATTGTTAAAATAAGGCCCAAGGGTAGAAATATACTGAAGAGACCTCGCGATCCAGGTCGAGGTGTCACTCTCGATACTGCCACAAACCCATAGATTCAAATGGGTATGCACATGCGGGTCGACCTCGAGGTCGACCGCGAGGGTGAATCAATGTTCGAGATGATAAACAACGGAGTTTGTTTTTACATAGATGTTCAGCGGAAGCACCGCTGCGGCTCATGTTCTCTTCGGTTCTCCTTGAAGCGCTGCAAGGAATAAAATCTTCACTTGTTTAAAATTTCGTCTGCAGAGTATTCTGTATGTCTATACTCAAGAGGATTTGCTACACTGTTAAATGTGATTCTGAAAGACATATTAATAGAACTAGTGAGGAATGTTCCAGAAATATGGGATAAGAAATTAAAAAAACATCATAATAGACACGTTTAAAATAGAGAATGGAAGAAAATAGCCACTGAAATGTGAACGTCGGGTAAGTTATTCATATTTATTTGTGAATTACACTGTAGCTTATTAGAAGAAAAGGAAGCTACTGTAATTATATATATGCTTAAAAACTACCCTTCTTTTCCCCAATTCCGAGATTAATAAAAAATGGTTTCTTGTAAATTCGTTACTGATATTAGGTAAAGAAATACCTGTAAAGACAAGCACATATCCATAGGGAGAAAATGTCTTATAATGGAATTGCAGTGACGAAACTTCATTTGCTACAGTTAATACCGCCTCCAAACCGAAACCTTAACACATACATGTTTTTTTCAAGCACCTGGAGAAATTGCCAAGCCTGGCCCAGAAGGGAAGACGCGATTTTTAAGTTGCCAAGAACTAGCCAAGAGTCTAAGTTCTTTCTCCTCCAGAAAATCAGTAAACAAAACATTGGTTACTACTGTGTTAGTTAAGATTTATTTGGAAGAACCGTCTGCTAAAAACTAGTAATACATAATCAGACATAGAACATAGATAATATTCAAAAATGCCCGAAACATGTAATATTTGTGAAACATAAGAGATAGAGAGAAAGACAGAAAATTAGTCCTGCACATAATAGTGCCCTTCGGTTTTAATTTTAAACAAAGGAACAGTTTTTATCTCATCTTCCTGCTCTTCCAAAAACAGCAAGTTGCACTACAAACTTATCTGTTTCTCTGTGTGTTTGTTGCTGTCGATCACTGACATACGAAGTTCATGCTCGATTGTTTCAATCTGAGTAATTCACCTCAAGGAATGAAACAATTGTTTCAAATATATATATATATATATATATATATATATATATATATATATATATATATATATAATATATATATATATATATATATATATATATATATATATATATATATATATATATATATATAATTATATATATATATATATATATATATATATATATAATTATATATATATATTGTAGTTACTCATCCGAAAGGTAACGAGAAAAAAGTAACGCAAACTAGGTACGTTACTTAAAAATTTGTATCGCGTTACGCTTATAGTTACTTTGGAAAAATATAACCCGTTACTTGAGTTACATCACTTACCAAGACTGGTCACAAGCTTACTTGCCTTGGGAACGAACCAGGCAACCCACCCATCACATAGTTCAGTAGGCGGGGTCTCAGTTTCGATTCACGGTGGGAGAGCCTTTGAAATATTAAATGTCCTCGATGTATCTGTGTTCGTGTCCCTGTCGTTCATGGTTACGGGAAATAACTGTACACACCTGTTCACAAAAAGCTGGAAACTCGTTCAGTAACTAAGTCCAAAATGTGAGCCTAAATTCGTCACAATTTCCGCAGATCTATACACAGGTAATTGCATGTTCCCGCCGTTCTTTATATAGACACTAGCTACAAATCGTACTGTCATCCGAGCGATTTGAAAATGTAAAAAAAAAATCAAACTACTTTTTTAGATTAATAATGATTGCACATCTCATACACAGTTCCAAAATGCAAAATCAAAGATTATCTTAAGCAGAAATTGCTGAAAACGACAGAAAACATCCAAGTAGTAACCACTGCTAGAGCAATTCTATTATCAATGTTACAATACAGAGTCTGTGGTCAAGGGTGTATAGTGCTGCTACTGACATTTCTGAAACGAAGAGCGAGAGTTCGAGCCTCTATGCCGAAAGTTAAAGTTTTTCTTCTTTTTTTAAATATAAGAGAACTTTTTTATAAATATAAATTTCTACTGTGAAGTGGTTGGAAACACATTATCCGACAAACTATCACTTTTCAAATCCCTGTCCCATTTACTAGCCCGCCATGTCCACAATTCATATACGAAAACGCTAAAAATGAGAAATGTGAACACAGTTGAATACCTAAAACCACACGTCGAAAAAAATTATTCATATATATATTTCACGGGGCTTTGCTAACTTCATTCTTGGAAATGTGAACATTCTCTAAAATATTTCATTCACTTTACAATATTTTTATGTGAATAAACATAAAATTTAGGGGGGAAAAGTCTTTACTCTTTAACTCCATACTCCAGAAAGCTCTTTAACTCCATACTAAAGGCGTGTCGTATGATTTATTCAAACCGTTAGGTATTAGGACAAAAATGAGAACAATTTGTTTTGCTTCGATGATTAGAATTTTAACTTGAAATAATTTCTTACTTTTCCTCGGAAACACAAACTGTTTGAATGCTCATTTTAGTATGGGTGAAATGTATAATTCTGCAAGTAATAAAAATTTTCATGTTGTTCTCCGAGATTCGATCCCTCGTCCTTTGGCTCATGAGTTCGATACGTAGACAACCAGATTAATTGTCGTTGTATAATAGCCTAGAGGAAAATGGGTTTCAACTGCACAAAGGAAATTTGAGGGTATTGGTTATAGCTGGATGGAGGAAAATACCATGTGCTCCCAAGTTCGTAGTGCCACCTGGTGTTTTTGGAAGATGAACACATTCTTTGGGAAATCACGTGTACTGATTGCAAACATCTGGAAGATTTTGTCGTAGATTTGGCAGCTCCAAATTAATACATTCAGTGAGGTAACTAGGAGTGCAATGATACCGGTATTGTATTTTTCTTTGTTTGGTGTTGTTTTTATAAAGATGGGGAACGAAAACATTTGAAAGAATACGTTTTTCTTAAGAGCTGAGGATGATGGTGGACAAAATTTAAAAGTAAACAGTCTGAACTGCCCCGGCGGAGAATATTTATCAACAACTAGGATGCCATAACTAACGATTTATAGTAAGGGGTTAATATGAATAAACTGTGTTCTGATGAGCAGGCTGACTTTATTACTAGAAAATAGTTTGCATATGGTACGTAATGTTGGAGTTCTTTCAGATCAGTTTGCTTATCCTAGAGTTCCGTTGATTATAGAGTTTGAAACTAGCTTTAGAAAGCATGTATCGATTTTAGAGTTACCGGTACAGGCAAATTTTGAATCACTCCCATTTCTTGTGTTCGCAATTTATTAGTTGTGGTGTAATGTTTCTCTATATTGTGTATTTTTAATTTTACGTAACAACATTGTTATTATTATATAATTAGTTTAGCATAATAATAAACAACATTTTTTTCTAACTCATAGGAATGAGCACGAGTCAAGCTAAAACTCTACTCGACTCGAATTCAAATTGAGTTTCCAGTCATCTCAAAGGTAGTAACCTCGAGTCGAGTTCCGAGCCGATTAAGTTTTTCGCGTCAAGTTCAGTCGAGTTTGATAAATGGTTCGTTTGTTTTAACTCATCTTGAAAGCATGGCGTGATTACATTGGAAAAAAAACCCATGAGAAATGTAAGCTAAACAGTAGTATGGAATATGTTTAGTGTTGCTCACCAGTGGGTACACTGCTCGCATCTCGTGTCGTCTCGATAGCGAAACCACAAGAGATATTTTAAAGAAAGCTCAGCTCGACTCAGCTCAACTGAGAGGATGGCTCGAGCCGGCTCACTCGGGGTGAACCATCGGCTCGAGCTGGCTTGGTAGGGATTAGCCATCTGCTCGGTTCGGCTCAACTGAGCCGAGGGCTCTAGCCGAGTCGTCGGTCGAGCTGTTGGCTCGGCTCATTTCTCGGTTCGGGTCGATAGTGAAAGAGCTTTGAGCCGAGCTTCTCGAGTCGTTGAAAGTTCTAAACCCGGATCGAGCAGTTTTGAAGATATTTCGCCAGTGCCTTATAACTTCTAACAGTGTTTGAGTCGAGCCCGAATACTCTACCTAGACCCTCAACCCCAAATTCAGAAGTTAGTAAACAATGTCCTTGAAGTTGTAGTAGTGGTAGTGTCATTGATAATAATTATACTGTCTATGTATTATACTTCAAGAATATACCAAACTTCACAATAGTAAATCCCCACGTTATGCGGGTTTCCATAACCAGACTTCTAACTATAAAAACATTTACGATCACTCCCCCAATCATTTCACAGATTCCACCTGTTGCATATAAGTTATTAGAACGTAAAATTAAATATAGTTAATACAAAAAAGAATTTTATGAATTGCAAGACCTGTAACGCCCAACTAATCACCACAAACTTATAGTGGTATCGACATAAACAAAAAAAATGCAGAGCAGGAAACTACTTTACACAAAAGTCTAAAGAAACTTAATGAGGACGTATGAACTGGTCGAGCGGTTTGGGTCAATAGTCTATCAAACATAAATTTATGTGTTCAAATCCTGTTGGAAGTATTCGTTTTGTTTTTTAAAAGTGTGTTCCTTATTTTCATCAGAGGACTGAAAACATTTCTTTGAATAAATCTTTCGCAACTACTTTTCTCTCAAATTCGATTAGAAGGGAACATTATATGAATTGCAAATTTAAAATCCAAAACTGGAAACAAAATATTAAGTATGTTCAATATTTCATTAGTATCCTTTGATTTGTAATGAAAAATTAATTATAAGCATTGATGATTTCAGAAGATTCTCCCCGGGTAATGGTCAATGTATGAATGAGAGGAAATTGGTAGAACATTATTAGTCCACTTTGAGCATGATCGAAGATATGCCTACTAATTTATGTCGATAGGATTTCAAATTCTCCCGCAGGTCGTGCCCTGAAATCATCGCTGTTTAAAAGGATTCCTTAACAAATACCTAGGTAGAATATTACATTTATTACTCGTTCTACGTTTTGAAATTACAAAATCATAATTTTAAACATAATTATAATACGATAAACATAAAGGTTTATAGAACTAATAAAGTAAATAGTATTGCGTAAGTTATCGGTTTCTAATCGGATTAAAACTAGAATATTCCTTTGCATCGCAGTTTAGAGTAAATTCTCTCTCTATATAATTCTAACTGAAAATCACGTTTAACTCCAATTACTTAATCTATATATTTAATAATATATTTTTATTATAATAATTTTACAATTCAATGTCGTATACACTTCATTTCCCAAAGCAAAACCTCGCAAATGAATAATGGGCTAGTGAATATTATCAATTAAATTATCATTTAGTTTACGTAAATACTGCATCGCCTGATTTGAAACTTCGTACAATAACTAATAATAATAATAATAATAATAATAATAATAATAATAATAATAATAATAATAATAATAATAATAATAATAATAACAAAATCATAGCCATATATTATAAGAATTTCAGACTTACTCAATAAAAGAATTCAACGTGGTCTCTACTCGAAGTTCTATTTATTCGAATCCGATAGAATTACAAAGAGAAACTACGAGAACAGGTAAAAGAAAAATGTTACTTTGGTGGGCTGGATCTAACTTTGAAGAGTTCTTTACATTTTACGGACAAAGGTCTTAGACTCTTTGTTTCTTTTCTTTAAGTTAACTGATTCACTGAACGTACCTGAGTAACTTGTCTCTATTTCCTGCTCGATTATACACGTTTTACAATATTTTCTATTATGTTTGAACGCCAGGAACACGAGTGCAAAAACATTTAGGCCAATTAAAATTTCCCCACCGGGAAACGAACCGGGGACCCCGTTAACCAAAGACACATGTGCTAATCACTAGACCAGCAGTAAGAACGAACGAAATACGTTTTGAAGTGTCTGAAATTTATGCCTATGTCGCCCTAATGTTTTTGCATCCTATTGATGAAATGATAAGGTGTATACGGTTTGGGGTTGATATAGTTGTTCTTGCAGAATCTAAAAAGAAAATTAATAAGATGTAGAAAACTTGAGAAAGGCTTCTGAAGAATATGGGATGAAAATAAATGTTAGAAAGACAAAATCCATGGTGATTGAAACGGTGTCAAATCGGTGTCAAATATAGAAGTAGTAGCGGGAGAAAAGAACAAATAACTAGTTTTCTATATCTGAGTAGTATTATTAGTGTTGATATGATATGCGAACGTGAAATAAAAGCAAGGATAGAAATGACGAAGGAAGCCTTTAGGATGAAGAAAATAGTATATTGTGGGACCTTGAATAGAGTTGAAAAGGACTCATAAAATGCTTCGTGTACTGTATGTTACTGTATTTATAAGGCAGAATCATGAACATTGTGCAAAAATGATGAGAAAGAATTGATGGCTTTCGAAATATGTGCGTGGAGAAGAATGGAGAGAAATTGCTGGGTCGGGAGAAAAACAAAGGAGGAGTTTTAGAAATGGAAGGAGAAAAATATTATTAAGAAGAGGAAGAAAAATTGGTTGGGATACTGGTTAAGAAGAAAGTGTATCATGAGGGATGTGCTAGAGGGTATGGTTGCAGGAAAGATAGGGAGGGGATTAATTAGATTAATTACGCTATTGGCGATATCAAAACAGGAAAATCGTATGTGAAGATGGAAAGGTTAATAGAAGATCGTGGAGCATGGCAGTTTCTCAGCCGCGGTAAGTAACCCGCTGGTAATGGCAGAATATTTCTGATATAATGATGCCGATGATGCACAGTAGAAAAAGAAAAATCAACTTTACTGTCATTGCTAATACGAATCACAATGTACATTTCTACAGGCTGTCAAAATTCCTTGTTCTAAAGGCTATAGAGAACAATGTGTTACTATGAGAGGAGAAATCATAGGTCAAGTAACTATGGGACAAACTGCCATTCACATAGGTAAGTGTATGGGCTGTGACAAGAAAAAAGTGAAGAAATTCATATATTGATATGAAGAAGGTGGTGAATTTTTCACATCTCGACCAAGAAGTGGGAGAGAAATAATAATAATAATAATAATAATAATAATAATAATAATAATAATAATAATAATAATAATAATAATAATAATAATAATAATAATAATAATGTCAGATATTTATATTTATTTAAAGCAAGTCTTTAGCATAGCCTAGTAGTACAGTATTATTTTTAAGCGGTTATTATAAAATTGTCAAGCTAAATTTTAAAGAGTCATTACAAGTGGTGCTTTATTTATTTATTTCACAGTTCATTTCTGCAGTAGCTTTCGCTCCCTTACTCCCTCATCATGCTTAAACAGGAGGAAGCTACGCGTCTTCAGATTGGGAACCGCTACTTCCGTTTGAGAGCCTGTAGAAATTTGCCTTGTGATTCGTATTAGTAATGAAAGTAAAGTGGATTTTTCTGTTTCTACTGTGCATCATCGGCATCATTACATCAGAAGTATTCCGCCATTACCAGCCGGCCACTTACCGCGACTGAGAAATTGCCATGCTCCACGACCTTCTATTAACCTCTCCATCTCCACATACGATTTTTCTGTTTTGATATCGCCAATAGCCTAATTCTGTTTCTATATAGTCTAATTAATGCCCTCCATCTCTTTCCTGCTACCATACCCTCTAGCACATCCCTCATGATACACTTCCTTCTCAACCAATATCCCAACCCATTTTTCTTCCTCTTCTCAATAATATTTTTCTCCTTCCATTTCTAACGCCCCCTCATTCGTTTTCCTCTCGACCCACTTATTTCTCTCCATTCTTCTCGACGCACATATTTCGAAACCCTTCAATTGTTTCTCATCATTTTTGCATAATGTTCATGATTCTGCCTATAAATACAGTACACGAAGAATTTTATGAGTCTTTTTTCAACTCTATTCAGGGTCCCACAATATACTATTTTCTTCATCCTAAAGGCTTCTTTTGCCATTTCTATCCTTGCTTTTATTTCACGTTCGCATATCATATCATCACTAATAATACTACTCAGATATAGAAAACAAGTCATTTGTTCTTTTCTCTCGCTCCTACTTCTATATTTGACACCGTTTCAATCACCATGGATTTTGTCTTTCTAACATTTATTTTCATCCCATATTCTTCAGAAGCCTTTCTCAAGTTTTCTATATCTTATTAATTTTCTTTTTAGATTCTGTAACAACAACTATATCAACCCCAAACCGTATACACCTCATCATTTCATCTCCTACCGAAATTCCATCTTCATTAGGTAGACTTATTTTTCGCTAAATCTTCTATATAGCTATTAAATAAAGTCGGCGAAGTACATAATCTCTGTTGAACTCACATTTCAATTACACTGTCCGTCTACTGTGCATGCAGGAGCAAATTTCCATGAAAGATCATGAATAATTCTGATAATTTATATAGTATTTATGGACGAATACGTAATAGAACCTATATAAATAACGTATATCGTTCCTCAAAGTAACGAATACGGTAAACATAAAAACATCAGTAGACATATTACATCAGGGCGAAATAGGCATAAATTTCAGACTTTTCAAAACAGATTTCATGCGTTCTTATCGCTGATTTAGTGGCTAGCACGTGTGTTTTGGTGTACGGGGTCCCCGGTTCGATTCCTGTTTGGTCAATTTTAATTGACCTAAATGTTTTTGCATTCGTGTACCTGGCGTTCAAACGTAAAGGAAATTATTGTAAAACATGTATAATCGAGAAGAAAATAGAGACAATTTACTCAGATACGTTCAGTGAATCAGTTCACTTAAAGAAAAGAAACAAAGTGTCTAAGGCACTTGTCTGTAAATTGTAAAGAACACTTAAAGATTAGTTCCAGTCCCACAAAGTAACGTAACTCTTTTACCTGTTCTCGAAGTTTCTCTTCGTAATGCTATCGGACTCGAATAAATAGAACTTTGAGTAGAGACCACGTTAAAATCATTCATTCAGTAAGTCTGAAATTCTTATAAGATATGCCTGTGATTTTATTATTATTATTATTATTATTATTATTATTATTATTATTATTACTATTATTATTATTATTAGCTAAAGTACGAAGTTTCAAATCAGGCGATGCAGTATTTACGTAAACTAAATGAAAATTTATTTGATAATATTTACTAGCACTTCTATACATTTGCGAGGTTTTGCTTTAAGAAATGAAGTGTATACGACATTAAATAGTAAAAATATTATAATAAAAATATATTATTAAATATATTGATTACGTAATTGGAGTTAGACATGATTTCCAGTAACAATTATATAGAGAGAGGATTTACGTTAAAGTGCGATGCAAATGAATATTCTAGTTTTAATCCGATTAGAAACCGATAACTTACACAATACTATTTACTTCATTAGTTCTATAAACCTTTAAGCTTATCGTATTATAATTATATTTAAAATTATGATTTTGTAATTTCAAAACGTAGAACGAGTAATAAATGTAATATTCTACCTAGGTATTTGTTAGGGAAACCTTTGAAACAGTGATGATTTCAGGGCATGACCTGTGGGAGAATTTGAAATCCTATCGACATAAATTAGTGGCCATATCTTCGATCATGCTCAAAGTGGACTAATAATGTTCTACCAATTTCCTCTCATTCATATATTGACCATTACACGGGGAGAATCTTCTGAAAGCATCAATGCTTATAATTAGTTTTTCATTAGAAATCAAAAGATAATAATGAAATATTGAACATACTTAATATTTAGTTTCCAGTTTTGGATTTTAAATTTGCAATTCGTATAATGTTCCCTTCTAATCGAATTTGAGAGAAAAGTAGTTGCGAAAGATTTATTCAAAGAAATGTTTTCAGTCCTCTGATGAAAATAAGGAACACACTTTTAAAAAACAAAACGAATATTTCCAACAGGATTTGAACACATAAATTTATGTTTGATAGACTATTGACCCAAACCGCTCGACCAGTTCATACGTCCTCATTAAGTTTCTTTAGACTTTTGTGTAAAGTAGCTTCCTGCTCTGCATTTTTTTTGTTTATGTCGATACCACTATAAGTTTGTGGTGATTAGTTGGGCGTTACAGGTCTTGCAATGCATAGAGGTCTTTTTCGTATTAACTATATTCAATTTTGCGTTCTAATAACTTATATGCAACAGGTGGAATCTGTGAAATGATTGGGGGAGTGATCGTAAATGTTTTTATAGTTAGAAGCCTGGATATGGAAACCCGCATAACGTAGGGATTTACTATTGTGAAGTTTGGTATATTCTTGAAGTATATTACATAGACAGTATAATTATTATCAAGGACACTACCACTACTACAACTTCAAGGACATTGTTCACTAACTTCTGAATTGGGGTTGAGAGTCTAGGTAGAGTATTCGGGCTCTACTCAAACACTGTTGAAAGTTATAGGCACAAGCCAAATATCTTCAAAACTGCTCGGTCCAGGTTTAGAATTGTCAACGACTCGAGCAGCTAGGCTCACAACTCATTCACTATTGACCCGAACCGAGAAATGAGCCGAGCCAACAGCTCACCAACGACTCGGCTAAAGCCCTCGGCTCAGTTGAGCCGAACCGAGCAGATGGCTAATCCCTACCAAGCCAGCTCGAGCCGATGGTTCACCCCAAGTGAGCCGGCTCGAGCCAACCTCTCAGTTGAGCCGAGCCTAGCTGAGCTTTCTTTAAAATATCTCTTGTGGTTTCGCTATCGAGCGAGACGAGATGCGAGCACTGTCCCCTCTCGTGAGCAACACTAAAGGTATTCCATATTACTGTTTAGTTTACATTTCTCATGGGTTTCTTTTTCCAGTGTAATCAGGCAATGATTTCAAGACGAGTTAAAACAAACGAACCATTTATCAAACTCGACTGAACTCGAAGCGAAAAACTGAATCGGCTCGGAACTCGACTCGAGGTTATTACCTTTGACTTGCCTCGAAACTCAATTCGAATTCGAGTCGAGTAGAGTTTTAGCTTGAATCGTGCTTATCCCTTTGCGTTGGAAGAAAATGTTGCTTATTATTATTCTGCTAAACTAATTATATAATAATAACAATGTTGTTACGTAAAATTGAAAATACACAATATAGAGAATCATTAGACTACAACTAATAAAATGCGAACACATGAATTGGGAGTGAATCAACATTTGCCTGTACCGGTAACTCTAAAATCGATGCATGCTTTTTAAAGCTAGTTTCAAACTCTATAATCAACGGAACTCTACGATAAGCAAACTGATCTGACAAAACTCTAATATTACATACCATCAGCAAACTATTTTCTAGTAATAAAGTAGGCCTGCTCATCAGACCACATTTTGTTCATATTGACCACTTACTATAAATCGTTAATTATGGCATCCTAGTTGTTGATAAATATTTTCCGCCGAGCAGTTCAGACTGTTTACTTTTAAATTTTGTCCACCATCATCCTCAGCTCTTAAGAAAAAAGTATTCTTTCAAATGTTCGAACGGTAAAATATTTTCGTTCTCCATCTTTATAAAAACAACACCAATCAAAGGAAAACAGGGTACCGGTATCATGGCATTCCTAATTCACTCACTGAATGTATTAATTTGTAGCTGCCAAATCTACGACAAAATCTTCCAGGTGTTTGCAATCAGTACACGTGATTTCCCAAAGAATGTGTTCATCTTCCAAAAACAGCAATTGGCAACACGAACTTGGGAGCACATGGTGTTTGCCTCCATCCAGCTATAACCAACGCCCTCAATTTCCTTCGTGCAGTTGAAATCGATTTTCCTCCAGGCTGTTATACAACGACAATTAATCTAGTTGTCTACGTATCGAACTCCTGAGCAAAAGGACGAGGGATCGAATCTCGGAGAAGGACATGAAAATTTTTATTACTTGCAGAATTATACATTTCACCCATACTAAAATGAGCATTCAAACAGTTTGTGTTTCCGAGGAAAAGTAAGAATTTATTTCAAGTTAAACTTCTGATCATCGAAGCAAAACGAATTGGGCTCATGGTTTCCGGATACCTGACGGTGTGAATAAATCCTACGGCACGCCTTTGGTATGGAGTTAAATAGCTTTCTGATACGTATAAAGAAATCTCACTGACCTAAAATCCATTACGAAATAGGACCTACCAGAAGCTTTACCACCACGTCTGCGTCACTTCGGTGAACGCTGATTCGAAACTTCCTATATAAATTTCACCCACGTGACATCTAGTCAGTCGATCCAACTATATTGAAGGGGTAGAACACTGTGAAAAATCCATTTTTCAATTTTGACAGGAAACGGAGAAAATGTGACGCCCTTATGTTTCAGAATTGTTGAACTTTTTTGGGGGGGGAGAGATTTCACTTATCTGCTGTAAGTAGTGACTACTGCTGTTAACCATTGCTTTCTTTAATTTTTCATTTACACATCGTATCCTCTCTCAAGTTCAGTTCATGGCATTCCATTTTGTTTCATATATTCTGTTCGATTGCATACACATTCCCTTTCTAATAATTATTATTTAGATTTCAAAAGAGTTAATTTTAAATAAACATGCAACCAATTTGTTAATTACTACGAGCATTGAGTTCTTCCTTTATGTGTTAATATATATTCTCCAGTGTTTACATTCTAATAATAATAAATACGAAGTACGAAGATTAAGTGGGTAATAAAGCAGTTCAAGCCAATATCTTACTTCAATCTGTATCGTAGATTACAATTATCGTTAAAAGAAATTGAATATTCGTATCCAAAATGTATTTTATGTACATAGGATGGATAGGGATGCGCGAGACAAGAATTGAGGTCGTCTCGTCTCGACAATATGCTGTAAAACTGATGTCTCGACGCGAAAAATGTATATTTTTCTATTGGAAAAGCTGTGTCTCGACTTGAATTTTTTAAGGAAATCTCTGTCTCGACTTTCCTCTGTGCATCCCTAAGGATGGACAGTTTGAAGAGCCCAGTATTCCGAAGCTGGCCGGGTAAACAACTACACCATTACGCAACATCTATTTCAGATACAACTATTATTGTACACTTCACTTTCACAAGTTTCTTCTTATAATAACTATATCGATCTCCTACTTAAATTTCATTATAGTTAATTGTTTCTTATGTAGCAGCTAATATTCATGCTATACAGTATAAAACAAGTACAAATACATTGTAAATAAATAGAAATGTTAGATATTACAGATTACTGCCATTGCGATTTAATCCGATTCTAAGCAGTAAATATTTTCCAAATAATTGTTCAAATTGCTTTATAAGAATCCAGATTATAAGGTACCCTAAGGTTTTGTAATGCAAAAACAAAAATTCAAGCATGTATATATATATATATATATATATCTATATATCTATCTATCTATCTATCTATATATATATATATATATATATATATATGTGTGTGTGTGTGTGTGTGTGTGTGCATTTAAGGGAACTTCCAGGCTTGAGCCCCGAAATTTTATGTTTTTTCAAATAAAATATTATAAAGTTAATGAAATATATTCATATTTCCATAAATGTTCATATTTCCAGGAATGAAGTTAGCAAAACCCCCCGAAATATATATATGAATAATTTTCATTTTGGACGTGTGGTTTTAGGTATTCAACTGTGTTCACATTTCTAATTTTTACCGTTTTCGTATATGAATTAAGGACATGGCGGGCTAATAAATGGGACAGGGATTTGAAAAGCGACAGTTTGTCGGATAGGGTGTTTCCAGTCACTTCACAGTAGAAATTTATATTTATAAAAAAATTCTCATATATTAAGAAAAAGGAAGAAAAACTTTAACTTTCCGCACCAAGGCTCGAACCGCTGCTCCTCGTTACAGAAATGTATGTAGCAGTACTAAACCCGCTTGATCACCGACGCAACTTACAAGAGCTTGTATTATAATATTGATAATAGAATCGCTCTAGCAGTGGTCTGTACTTGGATGTTTGAATACACATTTTCAGTCGTTTTCAGCAATTTCTGCTTAAGATAATGGTTGATTTTGGATATTGGAACTGTGCATGAGGTGTGCAATCAATATTAATCTTTAAAAAAGTACTTTGATTTTGTTTTTACATTTACACATCGTTGGGATGACAATACGATTTGTAGCTAATGTCTATATAAAGAAAGGCAGGAACATGCAATTCCCTGTGTATAGATCTGCGAAAATTGTGACCGATGTAGGCTCATTTTTCGGACTTAGTTACTGAACGAGTTTCCAGCTTTTTGTGAACAGGTGTGTACAGTTATTTCCAGTAACCTTGAACGACAGGGACACGAACACAGTTACATCGAGGACATTTAATATTTCAAAGGCTCTCCCACCGAGAATCGAAACTGAGACCCCGCCTACTGAACTATGTGATGGGTGGGTTGCCTGGTTCGTTCCCAAGGCAAGTAAGCTTGTGACCAGTCTTGGGAAGTAACCTAACGCATGTAACGGGTTACAATTTTCCAAAGTAACTGTAAAGGTATCGCGTTACAAATTTTTAAGTAACGTACCTAGTTTGCGTTACTTTTTTGTGTTACATTTCGGATGAGTAACTAGAATATATTTATTTGGAACCCAATTGTTTCTTTCCTTGAAGTGAAATTCTTAGAGTGAAGCAATCGAGCATAAACTACGTATATCAGTGATCGACAGCAACAAACACACAGAGAAACAGATAAGTTTGTAGTGATACTTGGTGTTTTTGGAAGAGCAGGAAGATGAGATAAAAACTGTTCCTTTGTTTAAAATTAAAACCGAAGGGCACTATTATGTGCAGGACTAATTCTCTCTCTTTCTCTATATCTCTCATGTTTCACAAATATTACATGTTTCGGGCATTTTTGAATATTATCTATGTTCTATGTCTGATTATGTATTACTAGTTTTTAGCAGACGGTTCTTCCAAATAAATCTTAACTAACACAGTAGTAACCAATGTTTTGTTTACTGATTTTCTGGAGCGGAAAGAACTTAGACTCTTGGCTAGTTCTTGGCAACTTAAAAATTGTGGCTTCCCTCCTGGGCAAGGGGTGGCCTTTTCTCTAGGTGCTTGGAAAAAACAGGTATGTGTTCAGGTTTCGGTTTGGAGGCGGTATTAACTGTAGCAAATGAAGTTTCGTCACTGCAATTCCATTATACGACAGTTTCTCCATATGGATATGTTCTTGTCTTTACAGTTATTTCTCTACCTTATATAAGTAACGAACTTAGTAGAAACCTTTTTTTATTAATCTCGGAATTGGGGGAAAGAAAAGTAGTTTTTAAGTGTATATATAATTAACAATAGCTTCTTTTTTCTAATAAGCTGCAGTGTAATTCTCAAATAAATTTGAATAACTTACCCGACATTCACATTTCAGTGGCTGTTTTTCTTCCATTCTCTATTTTAAACGTGTCTATTATGTTGTTTTTGTGTTTCTTATCCCATATCTCTGGAACATTCCTCACTAGTTCTATTAATATTTCTTTCAGAATCACATTTAACAGCGCAGCAAAACCTCTCGAGAATAGACATAGAGAATCCTTTGCAGACGAAATTTTAAACAAATGAAGACTTTATTCCTTGCAGCAGTTCAAGGAGAACCGAAGAGAACATGAGCCACAGCGGTGCTTGCGCTGAACATCTATGTAAAAACAAACTCCGTTGTTTATCATCGCGAACACTGATTCACCCTCGCTGTCGACCTCGAGGTCGACCAGCATGTGCATACCCATTTGAATCCATGGGTTTGTGGCAGTATCGAGAGTGACACCTCGACCTCAATCGCGAGGTCTCTTCAGTATATTCCTACCCTTGGGCCTTATTTTAACAATTTGTGCAAATGTCCGGAGGTTCCAGACTTCCTTGCTACGCCACTGAATGTTAGCATACATGTTTCCTAAACATCACCAGTCTCTGTTCACTTCTACTTTCAGCCATAATTTTATTCTTTCAAGGCAAAGAGAATACATTCGTTCTACTTCGGATTTGGCATTCTAAAAAATAAATTTATGTTCTAATTAAACGTGCGATTTTGCCATTTTCAATATAAATTTCTGTCCTGTTCTCCGCAAAACAAATCTCATGTGCGCAACTTGCGTGTATGGTCTCCCTGTTCCAAATAGAAAAATTATTTTTTTTCTATATTTTCTGCAAGACTATTGCCAAAATATAGAGTTTCATATCCAGTATTTCTGTTTATTTAGTACTGGAATTAATAGAATTGGAAGAAATTGTTTTGTGTATATGTAATTGTGCAGAACAGCCATGGTTAAATGTTTTGTGCTGCTGTATAGAAATGTATGAAAGTTGTTAGGAAAGTTTATGGAAAGGTGGAAAATATTCTTCCCAGGCTGGGACAACAGTAATTAAGTTAGTGCCAGAGAAAGAAAAACTAGAGACGGGGAATTTCCTTAGCTTCCCCCCTTTACAAAAACGTTTTGTAAGTAACAAACGTTCTGTGTCTTACGTATGATTGCCTAACGTTCAGTGTGGCTCCGTGGATGAGTGAGTAGAGTCGTTGCTTAGTAATCATAAGTTCCATGGTTCGAGTCCTGCTCAGAGCAGTCATTTTTTCATTATTTGTTTCCCATATCTGAAGATGTTTCCCCCCCCCCCCCCCCGTAATCATCTGATGCTCTCAACTGAGTTCTTCACTTGAATTCAACAATTGGTAGTGTGATGCTCTCAGTTTTAAGTGAGGTTTTACATGTCTACTTACCAAATCAAAATTTTCGACAAAATATGGATGCTATCCGATCATTTTGTCTCAAATTCTGAAAAAATGAAATGAAATGAAATCTTTAAGTTTAACGTCCCACAGTTATGCCGGTTAGGCTAAAGGAGACGGTGATAATGAGAAATGAGTGAAATGGTGGAATGAAGAAAGTGGGAGGAAACGGGATAACCCGAGAAAACCCACGCACACGGTGTTTCTATACCACAAAGTTCATTTAGCCGGGGCTGGGATCGAACCCGGAACACCAAGCACCAGAGGTGAACGCTCTACCACTGAGCCACCGCGGCCCCGTCTCAAATTCTGAATTTGCGCATGTGACTGTATCTCTCTTTCATCATATTTGCATCTCTCGTTCTCCAAGGTCATCAGCTATGGCATGAGACGGCTTGGGAGCAAAACTTGAAATCATAAATGTGCCGTACCACTCTCACTAAACATTTGATTAAATGTATGTGTTTTCACACTGAAAGAGGGGGTATCCGCTCTTCCTATCCTTCTGAAGTGACAGAATATTTATTCAGACTCTGCAAAGTCATTTCAGATCAAACGACAGAAAGAGTGTTATTTCCAACAGCAACAGGATTGGACTATATTTTTTTGTTTCAATTTATCTCCACAAATAGGACAAATATCAAGTAATATGTTTTCCATAAGAAGTATACGTCTAAGATTCATTTCATTTGGAGAAATGATGCTGTGACAGTAGTGGGAATTTCGCCCTATTTTCGGGAATTTTCAGTGCCTGGCGATTATACCACCCGCCTCCTTTTAAAGTTAATTCGGTTGCAATACTTCCCGGCAAATGCTTCGTACTCAACTGGTGGTGCAATTTAGCCGTAAACATCCATATGGCTGCACCATCTATAAGTGTCCCTCGCTGTACAATTACTTAGAAAAAACACCAGTCAACGTATCTCGATAAGATTTTTAACTTAGGATTTTTCGGTGATCCTCTAGGGATGATTTTGGAATTTTTCTTCTTACCTCTAAATGTAGAGTAGTTTACGTATTGGTGATGATAAAGAAAAATGTGATTTTTCAAAGAAGGCTCTAATGATTCTGTTTATATTTCGTAAATCTCGTTTTCGAAAACAACCTCATCGTGTATCCTTGTTTGTTGTAGGTCTTTTCTTTCGGACTATTTTACCATTAACAACTTAGAGAATTGTGTTCGTTTTTCACAAATAAATATTTCTTTAATAACATAAAGAAATTGCATTGTTCATTGGTTCTGACAAATGTAGGAGAGTAGTTTACTATTGGGTACCGAGTGTTCTCGGATGATTTTTTGAAAAACGGATTTGGCAGTTAGTTCGTCATTCAGGAACGAATTTTACATTAGACGATGTACACTGGTCACATGTTCTGAAAAAATCCACGAGAGAAAGTTCCCTCTTGGGGATTATATTTTTCAAACTATTTTTCGAAAACGACTTTGACGATTTAGTTCATATTTCCCAAACAAATATTTAGTTAATAAAATGCTAATATAGTATATAACTCATTTGACCGGAAAGGGTTTACAACGGTAGAGTTCTTCGGTGTAAGTTTTTTAGACAATTTGCTCTAAATACTGAAGCTATTTTCTACATATTTCATGAATAAATATTTCGATAATATTCTGAGAATAATGTGTAACTTATTTGTTTTAAAAATTTACGAGAAATAGTTTATTCTCAAGGACGAATCTTTCTGGATGATTTTCTTAAAAACGATCAAGCCAATTAAGTTCATATTTAATATGAGGTTATTTCATTATTATTCTTATAATGATGCATAAACCACTTCCATGAGAATATCAACTGGGAGGAGTTTACTTTCAAGTCGTTTTCTTACTTTTACAATTTTGTAAAATGCTTCTCATGCGATTTTGTTATTATCCCTTCGTGGTCACACTTATTTTTTATGACACGGAGGTCACACTGATGTCCACAGGACCCCACCACCTTTTTATTCTCATCTTAATTTTTAAGTATTTTTTTTACATTTTTTTGCTTCTACTCTTCTGTGATAAGTTCTGTTTACCATTAGTAAAAATTAGCAGTTATAAATGATTTGGTTACTTTTATTACCTTTTCATTAATAATCAGAACAAATAATGCATTTCACTTTATCGGAGAAAACTAAAAATCTTTACACTTTAGGGATCATTTGTAATAAAATGTATGTAATAAAATTTATTATATACTAATATAACAAACGAGTATTATGCAAAATATGAAAGAGAAAACTCCCATACACTATTTTACGAAGAACAGTAAAATTATTAGCCTTTTCAGGACCGACAGGAATTTCTTGAAAATCATACTTTTACGTTGGCATCCTAGAACACGTCCTATTTGTCACAGAGACATGAACTATATATTGTTGTAAAGACCATGTAACGCAGATTAGAACGAGCTAACCTTTGTGCCCGCCGTACCAAACCCCTAGAAGAAGAAGACAAATATGTTTAAATATCGAGTACATATTTGTTTTTGGAAATTCGTGAAAGACTGGCAACAATGTTACTTGTCGTACGGAGGGAAAATACTTTCACGTGTACACCAGATATTGGGTGCAACCATGTAAAAGAAAATAAGCTTGTGCAAAATTTGAAAGTTCTCGCTCAACCCGTTCCTATGTTATGGTCCATCAAAATTTTGACATGGTAGGCAAAAATTTCTACTCACGACAGCCGGAAATGGTGCATCGAGGTTTAAAATTTCCCTCATAACATGCTGATATGAATCCTTTGAGACAACAAACTTATCCATTCTGATACAGAATTGTCCGTAGATTTCAAATCTGTGGTCAGATTTGACATATCATCAATCTAAAGTGCACTTTTGTACAAAAAACTAGTAAAAAGTATGCTTGAAAAACAAGCCTCAACTAGAAGTACAAAAATGGCTCTATTTCAAAAAGTACCAAATTCACAGAAATAATTCCTGAATATTCTGAAAGAGGATGAAATTTCCTATAAAATGAAGTGAAAATCGTTTTGGGTATTTGACTTATTGCTAAAGAAGAAATAAAAATGCAGTTTTATACAATGTGCAGGTAATTGTAATATTTTTTAGCACTCAAACACACTTACATAGGTCTATACATTTCATTTTTGGCAACAATTTTCCATTTCTGTTCAATTAATAATTTACATTTATTACTCAGTTGGTATTGCCTACCAGTACGAGTAAATGGAGTCTTAATAACAGATAAAATTTGCTGTACTGGGACCCAACATGTGTCAGCTCTGTTAGGCCAATAAAAGGATGCTGCAGGTCCAGCTGGGTGCATGAATTTTATATTTATATCCGAATTGTCAGCATCTACTTCTACTACTAATCCGATATACCAGTTATTATCATAGATGCATGCTACAAAGCAATTAACTTTGATGTCCTGGCAAGCCAACTTTTCCAACTGATCATATCCTGATGCAAAGTTAAATTCTAAGTCTGGTGTTTCATCTGTACTCAATCGTCTTGCTGTTATAACTGTATTTGACAGTGGTACAAACTTATGAAAACCTCTTGTGCCTGCTACAGTCTGAGCAATCTGGAAACGATTTGCTAACACACTTCTTACATTGTTAATCTCAGCTTCAGGTAGATAAAAAAATGTAATTTTCGACAACTGACGCTTGCAAAAGTCATACATTTGTTTTGGATTTGTTATCTGGTTTTGAAATGGCCTCTGCAGATTTGTCTTTGTAACACATCGTTTCACACTGCCACCAATCCCATCGCAAGGTGACTTGCCATGGCTGGTGGCATAGAAAGACCAACAAGCAGATATGCCAAAGTCTTCGAGATGATGGCACAGATTTAGAAAACTCTTACTGTTCTTATATTGTGCAGCACACCCATCTGTTACATATTCGACCCTGTTAATATGTGGATATTTACTCTTTAAGAACGACATGGTTTCAGATTGGACTTTGTACACAAAAGGCACGTCATGATGTAAGACATCAGATAAAAAAACATACAGATTTTTCAGTTAAACGGTTAGTTTCAATAAAATAAAGTACAACAGGGTGTAAGGAACTTGACACATGACTCCAATGGTAAGTCTGTATCTCATTTTGCAATATAAAATCATAATTCTCTGCAAAGTCCATCAATATAATGGCTTCATCATTAGAGAGATTTTGTTTACGTTCCTTTAAGTAAGTTGCCTGCCTCTTAGCAATGAAAGAATGAGGTATTAATCCTTGGAGCTTCTGAACAAAATGATCAATGAATTCTGCAATTGGTAGTGTTCTTTCTACTAACTGACTACGAGCGACATTGACCCACTCTGCAAAGCTTACCTGCTCGTCATCCCAGTACTCCTCGATTTTGTTTTGGAGAAATTCTGTTATTTTACTGCTATCCTGGGGACATTTCACACACATTCCTAACATAAAATTTCTATTACCTTTATCACACACCATCAGTGAAATTGCATGATCAAGATCTTCCTTTTTTAAACTAATGGGATGCAACAATAAATTCACATTTTAATGAGTAGTACACACAGAGACACTGTGTGTACCTGTTGAACCTGCAACAACACACCATTTAGGCCTTAATAAGCAGAATTTGGAAAACCCAATTTTAATATCAGGTTGTTTTTCTTTAAAAGCAACGTAAAGCTCACTTAGATTGCAGAATATTAGTCGTTTTTGCATGTGGAAATTTCTTTTAACACTCACAAAATCTTTTCTTCCAGGAAGTATCCGACTAAATTCGTCATCTTGATAGAAATTTTGAACTAAAATTACAGTTTCTTCAGGTAGCCTTTTCCCTAATCTGTGTTCTGGTAAGGAGCATATACCCTTGCTTTTACTCAATGCCCTAGCCTGCCCAACCATGTATTCACTAACATTAAAAACATCAGACACTTTTTTGCGGGACCATGACCCTGGAGCAATAGTGAGAATTTGAAGTTTTTCACGTCTATTTGCTATTGCTATCTTCTGCTTCATTAACAGAACTAAGCGATCCAGGTCTGCTGCTTTTTCTTTTACTTCATTTCCACTGGTTCTTAAGTCCGAATCACTGGTGTCAGATAACAAATGTTCTGTGTCATCAAGCTGTAAACTGCGTTTCATTGTTAACTTCGCTGCTTCGTTCATCACTTTGATTTTTTTTACGCCCAACTGCTACACGCTGATGTGCAGGAACAGCATGAGTTTTAAAGGTGAAAGACCTAAATGTATTAAACTTGCATCAAGCTTTGCTTTTTCTTCTTCCACTACAGCTTCTCTTGTATCCGGATCAAATTTGAATTCGCTGTCTGAACTTTTGTGTGGAGATGCTGACTCTAGGGTGTCTGAAGACGATTTCCCTTGTTTGACAGTAGCGATTTCCTTCTCCACTCTTTTGCGGCAGTTGGAGCACATTTTATGGCCTGGGATAACGATAATGTCCAGATGTTTCCTGACGGTTTTAGCAAGTTCCAGCGTCACTGTTCGCAAATCACGTCGCACTATTTTCTTGTGCCTCGTAAAAGGATCACAACATTTCTTGTGAGCTAGTCCATAGTGATGCAAATACCACTGTTTATGATGAAAACAAATAGTCAGGTTCTCATTGGTACCTTGTAATATAGACCTCCACAAAATAAGTTCAATTTCACTCTCTGCGAAAGTTTCATTATTAACTGGCAGAATTTCTTTCGTAGAACCATATGTAGTCTGGTGGCATTTTGAGTCTGGATGTGCACAACCTATGCTGCAAGGAGGTAGATCAGTCTCAGTAACTTCAGATGAACCTTCACCTTCTATTTCAATCCTAAAAATGAAATCAGAAAATAATTAATTAATTAATTACTGTATACATTCGTTAATAAATTTATAAACGTCAATAATTACAAATCGCAATATTGCAAATTATGCAGCCAATGATGCTATTCTGTAATTCAAAATGTGTCACAAACTATGAAACTTTTGCTTTTCAAATTCTCTCCTTTGTTGTTCCACACTCTTTGTTCATCCAGGGTACTTCTAATTGCTGCCATATAGTAACAACCATGTCAACTAAAAGAGGCAGGAGGAAAATTTCGACAATTCTTTTCATTCATTTTGACAGTTTTGAATGTAGTACATCAAATACTCAAATACCCACCACGATTTTTACACCGTTGTATAGGAAATTTCATCCTATTTCAGAATATCCAGGAATTATTTCTGTGAATTTGGTACTTTTTGAAATAGAGCCATTTTTGTACTTCTAGTTGAGGCTCATTTTTCAGGTATACCTTTTACTAATTTTTTGTACAAAAGTTGATGATATGGCAAATCTGACCACAGATTTGAAATCTACAGACAATTCTGCATCATAATAGATAGGTCTGTTGTCTCAAAGGATTCATATCAGCATGTTATGAGGGAAATTTTAAACCTCGATGCACTATTTCCGGCTGTCGCGAGTAGAATTTTGTGCCTACCATGTCCAAATTTTGATGGACCATAACATAGGAACGGGTTGCGCAAGAACTCTGAAATTTTGCATAAGTTAGTTTTAGTGGTTGTAGACCAAGTGTACCAAATATCATTAAAATCTGAGTCGGTGGGTGACATTTCGTTTTTTTGCTGGATGAACTGACGTGGAATGACCCAGGACCAAAATTCAATACTAAGTGAGAAAAATCCGAACATGTTTCCTAAGACAATCATTCTGTAGTAATGGTTCGAAATATTTTGGTCTAACCGCAAGTTGGCAGCCCTAACTACGTCACTGATTGTCACAGACAAATAAACCATACCTTGTTGGAAAGCTCATGGAACCCAGATGTAACAAGGTAACTTTACTGGTCCCGTGCGTGTGACAAATAGCACTGTTGCCAAAGCGCCACTAACTTCGAAAAAGTGTATTTTTCCCGACTTTTAAAATTTCTTTTTGTTCTTCTTTTGGGTTGGGTATGAGGGGCACAAAGGTTACCTAGTCAGAAGTTGTGCCCCATGAGCTTTACAAGGAGGTATTGTTCTTATCTCTGTGACAATTAGGGACATCGCTAGGGCTGCGAACGTCAGAGCAGACAACACTATCCTCGTATATAGAGAGAAGATTATTCTCATAATGACGTTGTTCCGAATGTTTTCTCCCTCGCTATTGTAGTTTCCTCCTTCATTTTTATATGACTGTTCCGAATGTCTGAAGTACATGTGATACTATGTTTTTTTTAGCGTACGGCAAATAACAGTGTTGGCAGTCCCACAATTTTCAGGTAATATGTTTATCTTTTGATGCTACTTTTTATGCTTGTAGCTCTTTTGGGCAGAGAGTTGCTCTCTCAAAAATGCTGAGAGAGAGAGGATAACTAAAACATACAATTTACCCTACCTTTCCGTTGCAAAACCCCTGATGTGGACGAAATGTACACCCTTGGAAAGTATCATCCTTACTGAAGAGATAGACATGCACCTAAATCATCTCTGAAGCTTAATTAGGAACCAAGTTACTGAAGTCTAAACTGCTGGCTAAGAGCTTCAGATGTTGGTCCTGAAAAGGTTAATGCTTTTCTCCCTTGTACTTCAACGAAATACTAAAGCCATCTGTATCATTGTCACCATCATTATTGTGGAGAAAAAGTTTTTCATCTTCTTTTAACTTAATCAGAGCCATATTTCATGAATAGAAATGTCAGAAACAAAGAAAATAGGTAGAATTAAAAAGCGTGCAAAGGTGGCAACTGGTCTATATTAGCAGAAGCCTTACCGGTCACATTGGGGCCTGTTGGACCCGAAATATATTTCACAACCGTCTTGTATAACAGACAGCTTGAAATTGAAGACGTTTACCAGCCATAACAGCAGGCAGCGTTAGCAGTTGATTTTACATGGATGGAAAAGTTATCAAAAAACAACAGAAAAAATCAGAACAAAAGTCAATTTATTTTTGGTCTATCAGACCCCAGAATTACCACGGATGGTTATTTATAAATAAATCTTTCATAACCACAACATGTGGTTTGTTATTTACTATGGTAGACTTTGCAGGTTGTAGTTCACTTTTGAGGTTGAGTTTTCTTTCGGTGAAGCTTTCGTAAATTGTCTTATAATTTTCTTTTATTTCCAAGAAATATTTCACTAATAGCTGCAGAACTACATGATTTATTTTAATGAATTTGAGCGAGAAAGTTTAGTGCGGTGCGTAATGCCTTTTTTAAAATGGTATCTGACATCACTCAGTTTTTAACCGTTGGATTTGGAACCAACATTGCATTTTACTTGCTATTTGGATTCAGTTGTGAAACTTGTTACAATTTTAGTGACATAGAAACACACAAAAGTGTAATCTTGTGGAAGCGGAATTCTCGGAGCAGACGGAGCATCGTCATTCATATGGATATTTTTTGTGAAGTAGTTAATGTAACTATAGTTCATCCTGCAGCTTTAATGCTAGCACGTGCACCTTTTCTGCGCGTAGTCCATAGTTCGATTCCCGGAGGGAAAATACTAAACATGTACTTTCATTAGCATTCACTCTAATTAATAATCCGTCTTTTTTAGTCTAAAGGGCATGGCAATGGAACGTTACTTTATTTATCATAAATGTTCATTACAGTTTTTGAGATTCTACAACACGATCTTCTAACTAAATCGGTAATTTTCTTCGCCTTGATGTACGCGTTACTATGTGCCAGAACACTGCACTGAAAGATAACTATAAGTGTTAAAGGGGCACAAACCGAGCGATAATCGAATAAAGAAAATAAGCAATATACAAGAGGTAGACAAAAAATATAAACCCTTTGCAAAAGTGTGGAAATCATACCCAATATGGTTTGGGGCCTCCTTTTGCGTCCAAAGCAGCTTCGATCCGACGTGGATTGGACGTATACAGCTCCTGAATTCTGATGTGTGGAATTTTGTACTATTGTTCGTCCGAAACATGCTCCAGTTTCTTAAGGGATGCTGGTGGATGGTAATGAGACCAAACACGTCTATGTAACTCAGAGCACAATGGCTCAATGATGTTCAGATCGGGTGATTGTGGGGCCCAGGGGAGGTGTGATAGCTCCTGGTCATACTCCTCAAACCATGATTTCACCGTCTTTGCAGCAGGACAGGGTACCAAATCATCTTGATAGATGCCATCACCATCAGGCAACAATAACTAGGACATGGGTAGTACCTGGTCCCCCAAAATGGCCTCACATACCTTAGGATTCGTTATTTCATACAGAGGTATGACACGACCTGCAGAAAACCACGATATCACTGCCCATACTGTAACAGAACTACATACATGCATCACAGTTGGGAGCAGACATTCTGTATCATATGCCTGTGATGGTGTTCTCCATACATGGCTGTTGGGAACAAGGTGAAGGTCGATTCATCGGACCACAATTCGCGTTTCCACTGATTATGAGTTCATGTCTTGTGGTCCTTGCACCAGTGGATACGCTTCTTCGCATTTACTGCTGTGGCCAGGGGTTTGGCGAAAGCGGCCCTGCCATGAATTTTAATTTTATGAAGTTCCCGTCGCACTGTTTTCGATGAAACCGGGTTCTGTAGGCGAGAATTGAGTTCAGGCGTAATTTGCATTGCAGTGATCTTCTTTTTAGCTTCTTCAATCCGTTTTAATGCCCTCCCTATCTGACAGGATTGTCTTTCGACCACTGTTGTGCTTTGCAGACGTAGGTTGCCCATGAATTGGGTATGCCGTCGTGACATTGGACACAATGACTTTCGATATCCCCACAATGTTCGCCAGTGTTGTTCCTGAAGCTACAACAAGACGGGCGCCAATGATCATGCCTCTTTGGAAATCTGTCAGGTCGCCTATTTTACCGCACCACTTTCACACCACGACACTCACGGATGAACTGGTTACTGCTGACCGAAGAGGAAGGTCGAAATGATAAACTGAAAACAAAAAACGATTGGCAACCGTAGCACGTGTTGTACAGTGGAGGGTCAAACTTACGCGTCCTGTAAGAAGTGTTTTTGATTTTTTTTGTTCAACCCCTGTATATTCAGATAAGAGATTCCCAAATGTAATCAAGCAGTCATGTAGAAACTTGTCGTGTAGGATATGAAATGTCACGGAGGCAAAACAGCATTTTGTTGATTTTTTTTATTATATATTCTTCCTCAGTATAATAAGACAAATAAACATGGAATTCTGTTTCAATTTCGCAGTAATCAAACCAATGAATATTTGAGCTTTAGTATTGAACGTCATTTATTCTATAAAATCTGTAGATGTAATATTTCATACCATTAGATCTTTGCGGGTCACTAGGTTTGCATGGATCAGCGAGTCTGGTTCGCTTCCAGTTCTCGTGAAATTCGTTTTGTGTCAGAAGGAAACCCTCTATGGTTATTTTCTCGAGGTTTTCACGTTTTGTTTTGTATTAGTTCATTCCACCAACTATTAAATTATAATCAACACTGTCTCTCTCACATTCGGATCATAATGGTGGGATGTTAAACTAAAACTGAAAAAACCCTCTTGATGGAATGGGTAAGGTTTAGAACCTACGGTGGTAATATTTGAACAGGTTTCGTTACGCAATGACATTTAAATGTGTTATTTAAGCGTGCATTAACATAATTTTTGTTCTCTAATTCAAAATATTGTTTAGAAATAACATATGGATTCATCTACGATGTAAGATAGTAACGGAAAAGTTATTATTATTATTATTATTATTATTATTATTATTATTATTATTATTATTATTATTATTATTATTATTATTATTATTATTATTTTTATTATTATTATTATTATGCTTCTAAGTTGGTTAACTCATGGTTATATAGTTAGCGTATGAACTTTAACGCGGGCGATCTGGACTGGATTTCGTGTGCAGCTTATCTCGTTCATATCGCATGTTAAGATGTAGATCCGTGTATCATATAGCCTTTGGTCTCTAAGTAACACTAAATATAAAATTAACCAAGCAACATCCGCATAATACGAACATTAATATTTTTGCATTAATGATTCATAAAAGATGTCTAAACATTTTTTGTAAAACCAGAGCTCTTAGTTACTTATTTCATAATGTCCCTTAGCGGCAGTGAAACTACGTTAAATTTAGATCTCGAGCTGAATGTTAGAATCATGTGAGACCTCTGAAAACCCAATCTGAAGCTCCAAAACAGTTCGCATGCAAACCATGTAGCCACTAGAGAACTTCTTAAAGTAAGTTTGTGAATTAAAAATGAAATCATAAGTGTTAGCTGTAAAGTGTAAACCCTGTCGTATTGAAATGGGAACAAACAATTTTCAATATTGTAGAAATTAAAAAGAAAATTACTGTGTCTTCCTACTGTGATTCTACATCCGTTGTTAAGGGCAGCTGACTCCTATGATGCAATATTGCACCCAAAGGAGAAACCCTAGTGGATTCAAGAGTGGTTCCACTTTCCTTCCTCATAATTTTCTGCTTTCACAGTTGTCAATTGAGCCCTGTGCGAGAATTATCATGTTCATTTATACAGGTGAAAAATGAGGACAACACTATGAAAGGGGCAAGCTGTTAGAGATATCACACGCTACGCCACTTCGTGTGTCAAAGATACGCCACGGGCTCTTTTGTCCAGTAGCTGATATTCAACAGACACTCCCGACGCCACGCATCTTATATTAAACCCAGTTTGTCACCATAAATTGAACTCAAATAAAATTTGGTTTATTCATCACAACATTATTAAGGTTCAAATTTTGTTTTTGACTTTAACGGTAAAGTGCAATCACATCCATAAACAGTACGTATGTAGCCTCAACTTTGTGGTCCCCCTTGAGCCGCGGACTAAATCTGGGCCCTATCAGCATATGAAATTATCGCACTATCTTAAATATTGTTATTGATTTTAATGTATTTTTTTTCATGCTGATTTCAAATCTACTGCTAGTTTTTTAATGCCTAAAATATTTTTTGTAGTAAAGCTGCCTGAACACAATAATGTGAAATATATGCAGAATAAAAGAATATAGAATAACATAATATGAATAGAAGAATAACACGAAAATTGACAAATACGGTACATATGATACGCATTTTGAAAATGATATTGTTGTCACATGTTGGAACATCAATATTTTATGAGCCAGCCGTTTGCTTTAATTACGGCTCTACATCATTTTGGCACAGAATGCACCAATGTCAAAAGAAGTTCTTTTTTGACAATATGGTTGAAGGAAAGTATTAAAGCTCCAATAAACTCACGTTTGTTTGAAGGTTTTTTTTTTCTTTGAAATTTCATAACCAATTTTAAACCATAAGTTCTCTATTGGATTACAGTCGGGAGACTGTCCTGGCCAGTTCATTCTATTCACAGTATGGTCTTTGAATGATTTCTGGACTACCTTTGCATGGTGACCATGGGCGTTATCGTCCTGAAAAATTTATGACTGATTCCCAAAAAGATCTCTCGCAGTTGGTAGCAATTTATTTTGCAGTATTTCAATGTAATTCATGGCTTTCACTGTTCCGCTAACGATGTGAAGTCTTCCAACACAACGAGAAGACATGCAACTCCATACCATCACTTTTGTCGAGTACTTTACTGTGGGCTTCAGACACTGAAGGCTGAATTCCTCATGAGTGCGCAGTCTTACATAGGCACTACTTTGGTTACCAGAAATACAAAACTGACTCTAGTCACTAAATATGACCTTTTCCCAGTCTTTAATAGTCATTATGAATGTTTTCTTGCCCACGTGAATCGCCTCTTGCGTTGAAATTCAGTCAGTAATGGTCCTGGGTGCGCTTTACAGCCTCGTAACCCAATTTCCAGCAGTCTTCCTCTAACAGTTCATGAGCACACACTCACATTTGATGTCAAAGTCCATTGTTTCAAAATTTGCGTTGAATTAAGCTTTCGGTTAGAGGGAAGCAAACTGGGCCCCATATTTTTTCGCTTGATTCTTGTAGTATGTGACGAGACAAACACGACGGTACCAAAATTATCGAAATTGCACCGGAGGAACATGGGTAATTTGGGTAATTTTGTAGCTTAGAATGGAAAATGAAGGAAAGGGAGCAAACTGGCCCCATCTTTTTTCGCTTGATTCTTGTAGTATGTGAGGAGACAAACACGATGGCACCAAAATTATCGAAATTGCACCGGGGGAAAATGGGTAATTTGGGTAATTTTGAAGCTTAGTATGGAAAATGAAGGAAAGGGAGCAAACTGGGCCCCACCTTTTTTCGCTTGATTCTTGTAGTATGTGACGAGACAAACACCGAAATTGCACCGGGGGAACATGGGTAATTTGGGTAATTTTGTAGCTTAGTATGGAAAATGAAGGAAAGGGACAAAACTGGGCCCCATCTTTTTTCGCTTGATTCTTGTAGTATGTGATGAGACAAACACGATGGTACCAAAATTATCGAAATTGCAACGGGGGAACATGGGTAATTTGGGTAATTTTTTTAGCTTAGTATGGAAAGTGAAGGAAAGGGAGCAAACTGGGCCCCATCTTTTTTCGCTTGATTTTTGTAGTATGTGTTGAGACAAACACGATGGTACCAAAATTATCGAAATTGCACCGGGGGAACATGGGTAATTTTGGGTAATTATTAGCTTAGTATGGAAAATGAAGGAAAGGGAGCAAACTGGGCCCCATCTTTTTTCGCTTGATTCTTGTAGTATGTGATGAGACAAACACGATGGTACCAAAATTATCGAAATTGCACCGGGGGAACATGGGTAATTTGGGTAATTTTGTAGCTTAGTATGGAAAATGAAGGGGAGGGAGCTAACTGGGCCCCATCTTTTTTCGCTTGATTCTTGTAGTATGTGATGAGACAAACACGATGGTACCAAAATTATCGAAATTGCACCGGGGGAACGTGGGTAGTTTGGGTAATTTTGTAGTTTAGTATGGAAAACGAAGGGGAGGGAGCAAACTGGGCCCCATCTTTTTTCGATTGATTCTTGTAGTATGTGACGAGACAAACACGATGGTACCAAAATTATCGAAATTGCACCGGGGGAACGTGGGTAGTTTGGGTAATTTTGTAGCTTAGTATGGAAAATGAAGGGGAGGGAGCAAACTGGGCCCCATGTTTTTTCGATTGATTCTTGTAGTATGTGATGAGACAAACTCAACGGTACCAAAATTATCGAAATTGCACCGGGGGAACGTGGGTAGTTTGGGTAATGTTATAGCTTAATATGGAAAATGAAGGGGAGGGAGCAAACTGGGCCCCATCTTTTTTCGATTGATTCTTGTAGTATATGACAAACTGGGCACCAGGTAGAGCGAGGTGAGCGGGTCGTGGCCGCAAGTGGAACTAACAGCAAAACATCCTTTGAAGCAGGGTTACAAATACAGAATGTGCTGCAATAATCTGCGCCCCAAGTAAAATACCAGCAATGCAGTATTTGATCTAATGTCGTGTGAAATGTAAGGGAATTTTGAAATACTATTCAATATATAATAATTTAATAATGTTGTGCAATGTTATTTAATAATGTGTTGAGAAGGGATTTGAAAAATTTAGTCGGATGAATGGTAATTGATCGACAATTAGATTTTTCGCCAGTAAAATTGATATATAATTTTTAATTCGTGGAACAACAGTTCTTACTACAAATAGACGATCTTAGGATTTGATCCCTGGATTTCAGCGATTTTGAAACCAGAACACTAAATGCTAACTTTTACTTGTTCTCATTACGTTATACGAAAGAAATAAAGATTTGATTTAGGGAGTCCACCGTGTGAAAAATATTTAAATTCCTAATGAGAATAAGATATCTCAAACTTCACTAGCACCAAACCCGTTCCGTTTAACCATTTGTTGTGTAATTTCACGGTCAGTCAGTATGACAGTTGTGCGGACCGATTGATCGCACTACAATTTCGAATGTTCCCACGAAAACTTCGATAATTCGAAAACTTCGGGCAATTTCGATAACTTTGGAACCATCGTCTTTGACTTCTCACATAGTAGTAGAACCAAACGAAAAAAGATCGACCCAGTTTGCTCTCTCCCCTTGATTTTACATACTCAACTACAAAGTTACCCGAATTAGACAAGTTCCACCGGTATAATTTCGATAATTTTGGTACCATCGTGTTTATACTATCTCATAGTAAAGAATCAAGCGAAAAAAAGTTGGAGCCCAGTTTCCTTCCTCCACTTCATTTTCCGTACCAAGCTACAAAATTACCCAAATTACCATGTTCCCCCAGTGCAATTTCGATAATCTTTTACCAGCGTCTTTGTCTCGTCACATAGTACAAAAATCAAGCGAAAAAAGATGGGCCCAGTTTGCTCAATTCCCTTCATTTTCCATACTAAGCTACAAAATTACCCAAATTACCCACGTTCCCCCGGTGCAATTTCGATAATTTTGGTACCATCGTGTTTGTCTCATCACATACTACAAGAATCAAGCGAAAAAATATGGAGCCCAGTTTGCTCCCTTTCCTTCATTTTCCATACTAAGCTACAAAATTACCCAAATTACCCATGTTCCCCCGGTGCAATTTCGATAATTTTGGTACCATCGTGTTTGTCTCCTCACATACTACAAGAATCAAGCGAAAAAAGATGGGGCCCAGTTTGCTCCCTCCCCTTCATTTTCCATACTAAGCTACAAAATTACCCAAATTACCCATGTTCACCCAGTGGAATTTGGATAATTTTCGTACCGTCGTGTTTGTCTCATCACATACTACAAGAATCAAGCGAAAAAAGATGGGGCCCAGTTTGCTCCCTCTCCTTCATTTTCCAAATTAAGCTACAAAATTACCCAAATTACAAATGCTCCCCCGGTGCAATTTCGATAATTTTGGTACCATCGTGTTTGTCTCGTCTCATACTACAAGAATCATGCGAAAAAAGATGAGGCCCAGTTTGCTCCTTCCCTTTCATTTTCCATACTAAGCTACAAAATTACCCAAATTACCCATGCCCCCCGGTGCAATTTCGATAATTTTAGTACCATCGTGTTTGTCTCATCACATACTACAAGAATCAAGCGAAAGAAGATGGGGCCCAGTTTGCTCCCTTTCCTTCATTTTCCATACTATGCTACAAAATTACCCAAATTACCCATGTTCCCCCGGTGCAATTTCGATAATTTTGGTACCGTCGTGTTTGTCTCGTCACATACTACAAGAATCAAGCGAAAAAAGATGGGGTCCAGTTTGCTCCCTCCCCTTCATTTTCCATACTAAGCTACAAAATTACCCAAACTACCCATGTTCCCCCGGTGCAATTTCGATAATTTTTGTACCATCGTGTTTGTCTCATCACATACTACAAGAATCAAGCGAAAGAAGATGGGGCCCAGTTTGCTCCCTTTCCTTCATTTTCCATACTAAGCTACAAAATTACCCAAATTACCCATGTTCCCCCGGTGCAATTTCGATAATTTTGGTACCGTCGTGTTTGTCTCGTCACATACTACAAGAATCAAGCGAAAGAAGATGGGGCCCAGTTTGCTCCCTCCCCTTCATTTTCCATACTAAGCTACAAAATTACCGAAATTACCAACGTTCCCCCGCTGCATTTTCGATAATTTTGGTACCGTCATGTTTGTCTCGTCACATACTACAAGAATCGTGCGAAAATGATGGGGCCCAGTTTGCTCCCTCCCCTTCATTTTCCAAATTAAGCTACAAAATTACCCAAATTACCCATGCCCCCCGGTGCAATTTCGATAATTTTAGTACCATCGTGTTTGTCTCATCACATACTACAAGAATCAAGCGAAAGAAGATGGGGCCCAGTTTGCTCCCTTTCCTTCATTTTCCATACTATGCTACAAAATTACCCAAATTACCCATGTTCCCCCGGTGCAATTTCGATAATTTTGGTACCGTCGTGTTTGTCTCGTCACATACTACAAGAATCAAGCGAAAAAAGATGGGGTCCAGTTTGCTCCCTCCCCTTCATTTTCCATACTAAGCTACAAAATTACCCAAACTACCCATGTTCCCCCGGTGCAATTTCGATAATTTTTGTACCATCGTGTTTGTCTCATCACATACTACAAGAATCAAGCGAAAGAAGATGGGGCCCAGTTTGCTCCCTTTCCTTCATTTTCCATACTAAGCTACAAAATTACCCAAATTACCCATGTTCCCCCGGTGCAATTTCGATAATTTTGGTACCGTCGTGTTTGTCTCGTCACATACTACAAGAATCAAGCGAAAGAAGATGGGGCCCAGTTTGCTCCCTCCCCTTCATTTTCCATACTAAGCTACAAAATTACCGAAATTACCAACGTTCCCCCGCTGCATTTTCGATAATTTTGGTACCGTCATGTTTGTCTCGTCACATACTACAAGAATCGTGCGAAAATGATGGGGCCCAGTTTGCTCCCTCCCCTTCATTTTCCAAATTAAGCTACAAAATTACCCAAATTACCCATGTTCCCCCGCTGCAATTTCGATAATTTTGGTACCGTCGTATTTGTCTCGTCATATACTACAAGAATCGTGCGAAAAAAGATGGGGCCCAGTTTGCTCCCTCCCCTTCATTTTCCATACTAAGCTACAAAATTACCCAAATTACCCATGTTCCCCCGGTGCAATTTCGATAATTTTGGTACCATCGTGTTTCTCTCGTCACATACTACAAGAATTAATCGAAAAAAGATGAGGCCCAGTTTGCTCCCTTTCCTTCATTTTCCATACTAAACTACAAAATTACCCAAATTAGCCATGTTCCCCCGGTGCAATTTCGATAATTTTGGTACCATCGTGTTTGTCTCGTCTCATACTACAAGAATCAAGCGAAAAAAGATGAGGCCCAGTTTGCTCCCTCCCCTTCATTTTTCATACTAAGCTACAAAATTATCCAAATTACCCATGTTCCCCCGGTGCAATTTCGATAATTTTGTTTCCATACCAAGCTACAAAATTACCCAAATTACCATGTCTCCCAGTGCAATCTCGATATTTTTTACCATCGTGCTTGTCTCGTCACATAGTACAAAAATCAAGCGAAAAAAGATGGGGCCCAGTTTCCTCCCTTTCCTTCATTTTCCATACTAAGCTACAAAATTACCCAAACTACCCACGTTCCCCCGATGCAATTTTGATAATTTTGGTACCATCGTGTTTGTCTCATCACATACTACAAGAATCAAGCGAAAAAAGATGGGGCCCAGTTTGCTCTCTTTCCTTCATTTTCCATACTAAGCTACAAAATTACCCAAATTACCCATGTTCCCCCGGTGCAATTTCGATAATTTTGGTACCATCGTGTTTGTCTCATCACATACTACAAGAATGAAGCGCAAAAAGATGGGGCCCAGTTTGCTCCCTTTCCTTCATTTTCCATACTAAGCTACAAAATTACCCAAATTACCCATGTTCCCCCGGTGCAATTTCGATAATTTTGGTACCATCGTGTTTGTCTCGTCACATAGTACAAGAATCAATCGAAAAAAGATGGGGCCTAGTTTGCTCCCTTTCCTTCATTTTCCATACTAAGCTACAAAATTACATAAATTACCTATGTTCCCCGGTGCAATTTCGATAATTTTGGTACCATCGTGTTTGTCTCATCACATACTACAAGAATCAAGCGAAAAAAGATGGGGCCCAGTTTGCTCCCTTTCCTTCATTTTCCATACTAAGCTACAAAATTACCCAAATTACCCATGTTCCCCCGGTGCAATTTCGATAATTTTGGTACCGTCGTGTTTGTCTCGTCACATACTACAAGAATCAAGCGGAAAAAGATGGGGCCCAGTTTGCTTCCCTCTAACCAAGGTTTCTGCTTGAAAGTGAAATCCTTTGCAATAACTTATCTTAACGTAAAAATGTTTTTCTTGGTCGTCCTGATCGCCCCCTGTCTGCAATAGAGTTTGTTTCAGAAAATATTTTCAACGTTCTTACAACAGTAGAAAGGCCACATGGTACTTTAGCAGCAATTTGGAGCATAAAATAACTTTTTTCCTTCAAATGTATTATTTGTACCCTTTATCCTCAAGCAGATATGAAAACTTAGCCATAGTTTCAATATTGTTCACAAGTGCACTTCAAATTGCTTTCAATACACTATTCAATACACTACTAAACCACGTTTCACCTTCTCCTTTCAACCCTTTGTCGCTACTACTCTCTGATTGGTTGAATTACCGGAGCATTTCATTGGTTGATAACACACTCACTCATTCTTATAGTGACCTTGTGCTTTCGTGTCAATTTTTTTTTTCAACGTATCAGTGAAACTATTTACTTTCGATGAAATCTACAGATTTGAAATCAGCATGGAAAAATACATTAAAATCAATAACAATATTTAAGATAGTGCGATAATTTCATAACGAAAAATGAAATCAAACACAAAAATTAGGCAGAAAAATGAGCGTGTTCAGGACTTTTTGCCACCACTGTACCATTTCATAATGAGGACTGACTATGTATTTGCATCAAATTAAAAAGGAACAACAATAAATAGCAAGATAGCAACCTCCCCAAAAAAGGATTATTCCCCGCTAATCTATTCCGACGCAACAAAATTACCATTATTATTTTCTGCGTTAATCTGTATGCACCAAGAATAAGTAATATTTCAACCATTTCATATGCCCAGAGAAGTGGCTCATTGGAATTTGGAAACTAAAGAGATCCTGGAGCCAAAAATAAAACTTCTAAGAACGATACCAAAATAAGCAATTATTTCACTCTCACACCTATTTCTCTTTATGTTCTCTATTTGTATATTAAAAGAGGTACTACAGAGCTTGCTAAAATTGAAATGTCCTTTATTATTAGGGCTTATTGAGCACAAAGATAGGAAGTATGTCAGTTAGTGTTACCTTTGTTAAGCGATTATGATATAGACACTCATTAGAAAAAGAAACAAATGAGTTTGTCGGTGAACAACAGACAACGCACGAGAAGCAGAAGGAGTATGAAGACGTTAATTAGCAAAAATACTTTCTTATTTAAGTACAGAACCCATGCTAAGAAAACTTCATTTCCATGTCTTATCTTTGAACTACTTAAATGTTTACTAACTAAATTTTGTAATTCTAGACAATTTTAGAAGTGCACAATCAAATCAAATTACATGTTAGTAGTACTAATATAACTGACTCTATTGCTTTGGGAGCAAGAGGTTCAACGTTGCGTTCACAAAAATTATTCACTGACTTCAATTCCTAGCCAATTTATAAAGTTTCTATTTCGTGCTCCTATTTCTGCGAGATCCATCTAATACTGTCCTCCCGTCTGCGCCTTTGTGTTCCAAATTGTGATTTGCGGATTGGCTTTCCAGTTAAGTCTTTGAAAGTCCAGTTAAGTCCTACTTTCCTCTACTCTGGCTACATAACCTGCCCATCTGGGGTTCCTAGATTTGCAAAACAATGTGTTGTAAACCGTAGAAATTATGTAGTTCCTTGTTATCAAGTTCACGCCGTTCCCCATTCCCCATTCCCGTTCCTCTCGGATACGAATATTCGTCTCCGGATCTTGTTCTCGAATACTTACAGTCCTTATTCTTCCCTCAGAGTAAGAAGCCATGTTTCACAACTATACGACATGTAAGATTACTTTATGTATTTTAAGCTTTAAATCTCTCGACAAAATTTGCGACGACAAGAAATTTAGAAACCAATAATAACATGAATTCGCTGCTTTTAGTGGACATTTAATTTCTTCATAACTATGGTTTTCGTCTGTTAATATTGGTTCTAAACATGTGAAAATATCCACCTTATCCGAAGTATTATTTGATAGTTTAATGTACCCATAGCTTGCCGTATTACGATCCCGACGAACTTCAATGCATTTATTTCCCTTGCATTTACTTCTAAACCCATGTTCTTACAAGCGTTTAATAAGACCTCTGCATTTCCTTCTATTGTTCCGATATCATCCCCTATTACATTTACATCGTTTGCTTACGAAATATCCTTGTGAATACAATAGAATTCATTTCCTTACAGTGTAATCCCGGACAAAGTTGAACAATAATGGCGACATTGTTTTAGGTCATTCTCGACGTGTAAGTTCGTGATAAAAAATCCCACTCCCACTCTTGTGGCAATCATTCTTATTCCAGATAAGGAAAATGAGTTTGTGTATTATGTGTCTGTCTTGTGTCAAAGTATTATAGCTCCAGGCCTGAATTTCGTCTATAGCCAGAGCTTTTTAATTTATTTATAGCGATTTCTACTTCTATTCCATAAGGTTCGGGAATGATAGCTTCCGTGGTGTGCTTTTTCCACTCTCCACGTGCTCTAGGTTCTTAAAGCGTCTTAAGGAAATCGTCAAGCAAAACTTTCCTGCTAATTAAAATGCTATCTTTATCAGTGAGAACTATTCCGTCAGCTTTCTTTAATGTAGAAGCACGAGGTTGACAGTCTTCCATGAATACGTTGATCCTCTTACACATGTTAAGAACGGTTTCATTTTTAATATTACCTAGAAGTTCCTACATTTTGTTCTCAAAATACCACCATTTAATACTAATATACCTAATATAAAATTTTCTACATACAGAACCAGATAAGAACTAAGTTTTGTACTTATACTTAGTGATTGAACTAGTTTATTATTTGACTTACAGTAATTTGACTTGCTCTTGAAAATATCGTTTCTTTAGTTCTTTAGAAAACTAAACGAAATGTCAATTTACCCCTCCATGACTAGCTATTCAGTTCCGTTACATGTTGCTGTCTACTAAATAAATTGAAATAAAAGAAAAAGTTAAAAAGTGCATAAATAAAACATTAAACTACTGTAGTTCTAATTACTCATGGCTGCATCTTAGAAAATAAACGCCAACCATTAAATTGTAAACAACCGCTTAAAAGTGACCCCCTTCCTATTAATACTAGTAATTGCTGAATATGGTGCCCATGTAAAAGGCTACATCGTATATCTTTTTCAACTATCGACGTGGTAATGTTACCGATCATAAGATGTTGGGGACATTTAGAAACTTGCGCTCACACCTTATCTCCTTTTTTTTCACTCTGAGCCACCGAAACCTCGTATATTCTTCAATAATAAATCCAGTCAATAGAATATCTGATTAACGTCTGGACAAAAAATTGAAGCAAATTGCGTCTTCTTAAACTTTCTTTGTACGTAATTAATTTTTCGTTCTCTCAACTCAACCAAATCCTTCTACGTGTACAACCTCGAGAAAAGACGCTGACACCCAACTTTTCAAGCTAGAAGTAACTAACATGCTAACATGCTAATTTGAAATAATAATGGAATGGATATAAATGAAAATCTTGTTGTATTCCTGGTAAGGGGCGGATCACAGAAAATTTAGGCTTTCCCTTTGAATGTAAAAAGAACAAATAACAGTAAACCATCTTACCGGTAGTATCAAAGAAACTCAAAAATAAATACACATATTCTTCCCCTCTCGCCACATTATGCCACTCAAGGAGAGAAAACAGCACATATTTACGATTTTCTCCTACATTTTCATTCCGACATTACATTCTGAAAGGCATAACGAAGCATTCTCCAGCTAAACCAAGACGAGTAGAATTTTCCTACAGTGTCTATCTTCTGCTCAACTCATATGTAAAGGAATACAAAACAGCTCAGCCTTACTCGACGGAATGAAGCGTGGTCTACACACAGTAATACTAATAACGGAATCTAACAAGCAAAAGAGTCAAAACAATGCAAATCCGTTCCTATTAGTATTACTTGCAAAAGGATTTACTTTTCCGCTCAGTCAATATGAGGTCAGTGCATGTTTCTTAAATTGTATCTCTTGCTAAAACTCACAGCCAAAACTTATAATACAATCATACTCTCAAATTCATCACTAGGTCGAACTTATAGTTTCACTTGTTTATGTCTGGTCAGCCCTCGTAAACCACTCGCATATTGAATCAGTTTTCACACTTGCATACAAGTTATATATTCCTATACCAGCGTCGTATGATGTCAATTATCTCTATTTTATCGATATTGCTATTGAATCCGAAAATTGATCAGCAATATACGTACAACTGTGTAAACTATTTAAAAAAATCATAACGTCATACTAGCACCCAGGAACTAACGAACAGTAAAGATAATACTAGTGATGCTAAATTCTCATTAAAGCCAGACATTTCCGACGGATACTAATTATTTTCAAACTTATAGAAAGAAGAAGAATACATTAGCACAATTAATGGTCTCCCAAATTACAACTCTCCTCGTTTTTAAATTTAAAAACTATAACACGATACTCACAGCTCTTTATTTGAGGTCCACATTCTGTTGTCCTCCGCTGCGGGTAAGGGTTTTTCAAAAAGCGTCCTACTGAAATTCCTAACTCACCAGAGAACAAAGTTATCTCCACTAGAGGCACGCAGACAGCATCATTCGATAAATATTGCAGTAACAAACTAAAACGCTTAATATTAACTAGGAGATGCATTGCCAGTACTTTAATCTTCGTTACTATATTTGCGATAATGAGTGGCGTATCAAGAAATGGCATAGGTTTCTCTGGAAATTAATCTTTAAGAACATGGACTTGTCCTCAACGTTAGACATTCAATATTACCTCACAATACAGCTTATATTAGATTCAATATAACATAAACCCTGCCTTCTTTTCCCACCGCACTATTATAATGAACATTACAATGTAGGCCTATGAAGTCTTAACTGCCGAACTATTACATGTAATATTCCATAAAAGTCTGTCAAAGTTACTAAAAAGAAAGTATTTAATCCAAGTACATCATTCAATGCATCGTATGGATATTAAGCTTAACGCAATAGTGCATACTGCAATATTAAGTGGCAGTAGTTATTGTTGTTCTTTGGAAAAGAGTCGCACTATCTGTTGTATATAATTTATTTCTATAAGGACTGGACACAACTGATATATCTAATCATCAGTGCTCAAGCTCATTGTAGCTGTCAAGTAAATGTTATACAAATCTAAAGAACTGGACAATATTGTTGGACAATATAAATAGTCTTTGCCTTGGATATTTCTGATTCCATACACCAAAGAGGTATTGGTGTCATCAAAGACATATATTTTTGTTTTACCCAGGTGTAAAAAACCCATATAGGAAATTACATATAAAGCAGACACAACACCAGCGTAGACGTCTCTGAAGTTCAAATTGATATCCTATATACTTCGTTATAAGTCCCATTAATATAGTATGATCATTGGATGCATATTTACATATTTCATGTACTGTGTCTGAAGTGTTGTACAACATTTGTACTTGTTTTCAAGGTTTGCTCCAAATTGGCAAAAAAAGCAACCAAAATAAATAGAAGTAGTTATTACTTCTCTTTATAAATGTATCAAAACTTGATTGATTACTGTTATCCCCTCCTCATTTGTTAACATGCATCAATTAATATTAATCTTGAAATCCCACCCTTAATATACACCCTTGTTGAATACCTTCAATATTAACGATTTATAAGCCTCCGACGATAGTATGATAGTATGGTTGTATAAATAAGGTATTAAAGGCAATAGGACCTGTTGTTATTCCAGATTCATCATTACCAGTAAACACAAACTGAAATTTGTAATATTTCAAAAATTATATTGGAATCATTGGGGTAACAATACATTAAGACTGCATTTGCCACTTTTGTTTAATTAATAACATTTAAAAACTATGTTTTACCTTTGGTCAGATTTTGTTATCGTGAATCATCAGTATAATTACGCCATTTCTTTCTCTCTCCGCTTTTAGGTAACTAGAATTGAGAAGCAAAAAAGGAGTATCATATTTGGAAAGTGGGATCTTGCAAACGTTGCCCCATTTCTATATATGTTTCTTTGTGTTTCTTTATGTTTCTTTGTGATGTTTGCTGTAAGAACGCCCCATCACATGCTAACCTAGTATTAAATCTATATTAAATTAATAATCCCTATTTATTTCCACTCGTCACCTCTGGTCACCTCAAAGTTGCGCCTTTGTGTCTTAGATTATCTTTGAATACATTCTGAGTAACCTTCTACAAAACTACTATATTTAAGAAACAGTAATGTACTGTTACATTTTGTACCACAGGTAAGGTTCATACTCTCAAATCAATACACTCAAAGTACTGCATTGATAAACTGTTAATTGTCTACTGCTGATAACCTGTAGTGTTAATCGAAATCATATGCATATGCAAAGGCTTGTTTGTAAAATGTAAAATTCTGACTTGCAGTATCTACTATACTAGCTCTGTGACATACAGAAGTATTACCTCATACAGTTATTTCATTCGTTTTTTGTAGACGGCGTAATTTTGCTTGTTTTCTCTCCTCAGCTACTTTTATGCATTCCTGGTCTAAGTTTGATTTGTTCCTGTGTCCCAATTTTTCTTTTGCTGAACTTTTAATGCTATCTCTAATTTGAAACCAGGTATCATCAACACTAATGCACTCCGAATCTTCTAAAGCCGAGAATCTATTCGAAATATCAATCTGGTATTCCTCTTATATCTGGCTCCCTTCTAATTACTTTAAATGGAATCTCTCCGTTTCCGGAGAATGAATATTAGCTTTATTCAACGACAATCTCTCTCGTATTATCGCTGGTACCAGGTATTGATCAGTGTCACAATCAGCCCCTCTAAACGACCGGACATCAATTATGCTAGATTGCCTTCTTCTATCTACTAAAACTATCTGCTTATGTGTTTTTACGTCTGGTGATTTCCAAGTGTATTTATGAACGTCGCGATGTGGGAATTTTGTACTTTTCACGATTAGGTTTTTGGATGTTGCAAAGTTCACGAGTCTAACACCGTTGTCATTACTTTCCTTATGCAGGCTTTCGTTTCCTATAATCGTTTAGAACATATCCTTTCGTCCTACCTTCGCATTGAAATCCCCTAATAGAATTTTCTTATGGTATCGCGTGAGTTGGTCAAATATCCATTCCACTTCTTCGTAAAAACTGTCTTTTATATCATCATCCTTATCTTCTATTGGGGCATGTACATTAAAACAATAATATCACACCACCGTCTCTTAAGAATAATAAAAGAAAGTCTGTCGGTAACAAATTCAACCCGTTAAATTACTGGTAATATTCGTTTGTGAACGAATAACCATGATCCTAACTGGTGATTTTTATTTCCTTCCCCGTAAAAGAACATAAAATTTCCGGAATTCACAGAGCAATTTCCTTCCCACCTAACGTCCTGAACTCCTACTAGGTCCATCTTGTATTTCTCTAACTCACTTGTTAAGGATTTTAACGCGCCTGCCTTATAAACACTTCTAATATTCCATGTTCCAAATCTCTTGTCTATTTTTTGCTAAGGTCGTGACAAGTTATCAGTCCTTCTCCGAGGCTTTTGTGAATATTTCTGAACAAGTGTTTTTTTACAGGATGAAGTTTTTTTACAGGCCTTACCCAGACCCCCAAGCTGGGGGACCATTCCTATTCGGCTGTCCGCGACTGCTTATTCAGTATCTTCGCAGCTAACCTAGAGGCTATATCTAGAGGCCTTCTCCTCGATCCGCAACCTGAGGACGCGCCATACCGTGGTGACAGGAACCAACGTTACACGAACAGTTATTATTTAATACATTTAAACGAAGTAAGAGCATATACCTAACGTTTTATTAATGGAAACGAACGTCACATTGTATGTATTTTATTGTGCATAAATACACAGGATCTTCGAGACTAGCTACAAGTTAAGTACGCCAGTCTAACTTTACTTATTCGAATGATATTGCGTAGTGAAATGGTTTACTAATCCATTAAGGCGGATTGAAAGAAATGGTGATAATTCTTGTAATAGTGTTGAGGAAATTAATACCTCATTACCAGAATCCATATCTGGTTCGCATTTTATGCTTCGACAGATAGGACACTCGACGACAAAATTAACTCAGCAAGTACCCATCGTTTAGATGCTCGTATTGAAAAAAGTAAGTCAGCAATACAGCAAGTAACAGAACATATAACTCAGCAAGTAACCTATCGAGTGGATGATCGTATGGGGCAAGTAACTCAAGAAGTACATCAGGTAACAAATCATGTGAATGATCGAATTCAACAAGTAAATAAGATATAAGAAAGAACGTATTTCGAAATGGAGGTGAAACTTCAATATTTTCAGTCTGTGCAAAGTACACTCAACATTAGGAAAGGAAAAATGATCGATTTGGAACATACCTAGGCCATAGTAGGCCAACCCAAGTCCCGCCTGATCCGAAGTACTCTATAGTCCAGTGTCGCACGATATGACATGACCTACGTACCTTCCAACCATGGAAAATCGAACACCCCGAAAACTCGTTCTCTTTTATGAGTACCTTTTGGGGTGTATTCGTTCTCTTTTATGAGCACTTTTTCAACCCGTATTTTAACGTAGTAGAAATGACATAAGACTATGAGCCCATTTTCCAACCGCCTATTTAACATAGCAGAAACTACATGAGACTATGTAATATAGCAGAGCTTATAAAAGAGTACGGTATATTTTTCCATCCCTATTTCAACCAAGCAGAAATTACATAAGACTATGTAACATAGCAAACACTATAAACATAACAAGGGGTGGACTAATTTCCTTTTATTAGCACTTTTTCAGTCCCTATTTTAATATAAGACTATGGGCATACAACTATGTAACATAGCATAAATGCTACTAACATTTTTAACATAGCAGAGATTATCATTCTTTTACGGGGATACCACGTCGCAGTTTATTTTTCCACTTAGCAGAAATTACTTCAGACTATGTAACATAGCAAAGAATACTAACATCATGGGGATGTACTGGTTCCTTTTGCAACGTAGCATAGAATGCACAGAGACTACGAACGCATATTTTAGCAGCACTCCAAGTGTTAATTTAACCCGGAAACACTAATATGTTTTTGTAGTGCATTAATACTAAACATTTGTAAATAGAAAGGCTACTAACAGTTTTGACATTGCAGAAATTATTTTCTTTTACGGGGGTATCTACCCCAACCCTGGCTTGGACCATCAATGGCGGAGTTAAAAATTTGGCTATTCATTTTCTAGCCTTTTATGACCATTTTTTAACATAGTGGAGTAAAGATTAAAAAATATAACATTAACATTTTATATGACACAAACACACACACACACACACATGGTTTACGGAGAACTTAATCTCACGCCAGTGACCATGCCATATATAGTTTACGGAGAACTTAATCTCGCGTCAGTGACCATCACAACCTCATAAACGAATAAAGAAAAATATCATTATCTTCACTAGTGTGAGTGATAATTTTTAAAGAAATCTCGTAGTAAATATCTAGATGCACGACATGATAGATATAGAAAACAGTAATGTGCACTAAATTGAGATAAGTCACTTTCAGTAGTCTATTATTCCATTTCTAATATAAATACTTCTGTTTTAAAAACCTAATATGATATTTTATATAGGGTGGTATACCATAGCTATCGAATAACTCTCCCACACACATATTAGATATACAAACTGCAACACAATGTTCACCAAGCTTATCACTAGAATCTGTATTTATAATTATGGCTGCCGGAAATGTGTTAATAACCAGAGGCGGCTCATCTGCAGCATATACACCTATAAAATGATTTTTAGTCAAATTGTGGTGTAGTGTCTCATAAATTTCTATGGTATTTAAAAATTTTAATTAATTAATATATATTTATCTCTAGAAATCAATTTCTAGTTCTGGTGTGAATTCACCGTAAATAATTGCTGATACAGGAGATGGCAGTGCTCCTTTGAAGCGAACCTCTAATCGTACACTTCCTTGACGTTGTAGACTAGTATGAAATGCAGCACTAGCACTAGAATCGGGAAAATCAAACACCAGTAGAATATAACCATTAGGATATTCGACCAGTGAAATATCATTACCTTGGTTAGAATAATAAACATCTAACATGTATATAGCATAGAATATGCTTGTATATATAGCTTATTATCAAAATCTGGTTGTAGTGCTTTGAATGGTACAGGCTTTCCAACATACAATGTAAAAAATGAAATACTAAAATGCTTAAAGTTAAACGGATTTGTCTGATAAGCACCATTGAAAACAATATTAGTAATACACCCAATGATAATACGTTTATGCACTATGCCAGAAAACAGATCGAGAATTGTACTACCGATAATTCCTTGTGGCAAAGTTTATATCTTCAGCTACACTTTTGTAAGAGGATATTTCACTCTAAATTTAGTTTTTTGTAATTCTTTATTTTGTGCTATTTTAACTGCAGGTGATACATCAACCTTTTTACAAGCAATATTGCATCTGTAATTACAACTTTTCCAACAACATCTGCTTCACCCATTAGACAAAATCCAGGTTTAGCTGGAATTAGTTTAATACGTAGTTGTAAGCAATTCATTAGAATTTTCCCCTGATTGAAAATATCAATATGAATATAACCCAATAATTCAAATGACTGACTTAAAGTAGTGAGAAGAAAACGTTGTTTAAATCCTACATTACCATCGGCCACACTGTCCATATGACCTGCAGTATCTTCAAACCACGTTGATGTTTGAAAATGCGTGGATTTAGTATTAGCATTATAATTTAGTAGTGGTTCAATATAAGATCGATATGGATATGTATGTGAGGAGTAGAAAATAAGTTGATTATTCAAATATATTTTCACCTCCCTAACAATACATTGAGAAAATCATTTACAAGATCAATTTTCTTATCGGTAGAAGTTAAATTAGAACCATCTGGTTTAGTAATTTTACCTTTAATATATAACATTCTGTGTGGTAAGTCCGTATAGTCGTCACCATGACCGGGAACTACAAACTCTATTTTTTTTTAATTATCATATATTAAAGCCAAAGGTTTATATGGAAATATTATTACCTATAATACTAGTTTGAGTGGGTAAACCAGCAAATAAATATAATTCTGACTTCGTACACTCGGACTGCATTTTTTCTTACTATTAATATTCTCATTAGTTTGTGTTATAATACCGTATTAAGTCTGGGAAAATGTAATTTTACACATACACTGCCATAGTGGAAAGGAAGTGGATTACCTGTACTATCTCTTAAATCAATAATAATTTGATCAAACTGTTTACGTTACACTGGGACATAATGAGGATTTTCAAAAATACGTACATAATTAATACCATGCTCTGTAATATTTGTATTTATAATACGTAACAATGATGCTATAGTATCACCTATCAGTTGTGGTTCTACAATATCACTATAAATATACATAAGTGTCGGTAGCGATTTTTGTAAATCTGGTGAATAACGAGCATGATGCCCAACTGCAATATCTTCTTGTTTTATATGATCAAAACCTAGTATTCTGGCTAATTCGGGAGATAGACGTACCTCTATATACTTCTGATATTTCTTACTCTACTCAGCTAAATTCGTTTTACCGATGCTTGAACCGTTAATTGTAAATTTAATGTATCACTTTTATGATTAATTTGAGATAAAATATCGTCATCATGATAATAGTGTTCTGGCAAGATTTTAGTTGTTACAGTTTTCTGTATTCTTGACACGGAAATAAATATTATTAGTATATTTTTAAACATTCTGAAATGAACTTGTATAATATACTTCAACAATGGCTGTTTCCCACGCTGTCTTCTCTAATACAATAGAATGAAATAATTAAGTAGTATAACAAACAAGAGTATTTTGAGGAAAATATTCCACAGAACTGTTGCTAGGAAGTGTCAGGTAAATATTATCACTTTGCTATATAATTAATCTAATCAATCAAAAATATCTTAACACCACAACCTGTTGACGCAAAATAAACTTTTATTTTTTCCCTTTCCTACCAATACTTGATTTAATTTATTTTGAGATTTACTTCTTAAATTTGTTGTATAGTCTTGCCAGCGATTATTTAAAATCTCTTCACTAGGTCAAGTATCATCTAGTACATCTTCTGCTACCTTAATTCCTGTACGTATAAACTTTTAACAACCGTTTTTGCACATTGTTTTAATAATAGAAATACACTACCGAATGAACCTCCTAGAAAATTACAGATTCCATAACCTTCCTGGTATGGCGTTCCCCTATATATTTTATCCTGCTTGATGACTGTAGTGTTGCAGATAAGAATCATTCATATTTTCTCTTTCTTTCTGTATAATCAAATATATCAATAGTTTACAATACTATATTAGTACTATGTAAAATCATTTTATTGCTTATAAGTACCCCATTTGCTGATAGCTTTACGTTTACGGGGTGGAGGACCCTACTGTTCATCCTCCTCCTCATCATCATCTTCCCCTTCTACTTTTGTGAATTTTCTAATATATTCTATTCGTTGAGGATTACCGATATATTCTGAGGAAATATTGGCTTTTGCTAATAACGTAGCAAAGGGTTTCCAACAGGCAACTAAAATATTTTTCTTACGACATCTAACAAACTCTGACACCAAATCTACTATATTTGCACCTGAAATTAATTTATTATTAATATTTACATTTTCATTATCATCCCATTGAATATTAGGATTTTTAAAATTTACGTAATAAAGGTCTTGCTTTACGTTTACGAATTTCGGGAAGAGTAGATATTATTTCGTCATCTTCTTCTTCCTCTTCAACCTCCTCCTCATCTTTATCAACACTTGTTGTTATTTGTTGCTGTTGTAACTGCGACCGGTTTTTGAATTATATTCAAATATTTTTGTAATACTTTATATTGTACCCATTTTTCTTCTGCATTTAATTATTTTATTCATTTTTTTTCATCATCAATATTAGATATCATTTAGTAATTATGTAAATTTTCTTTTGAGATTAAAATAAGTTTTAGTGCGCCTTGCATGGTACATTTTTACTTAATTAAACTTGATAATATACCTCCTAAAATAGGTGCAAGCAATGCAGTAAGAAAACCACATTTTTGTACAATTATTGGTTTTTCTTTTGTTTTAATGACAGACCTTTTTTCACCAAATACCTAAGTTTCTTTTTATATTGTTTAATCTATTTTTATGTTTTCTATTGAATGGAACATTTCCTTGTAATACGTTATACGAACATTCGCAGATCGATCGAATTAAATCAGGATCTGCATTTTATAAAATTGCCTAACGTGCTTTAGGTTTTGACTTTGCTAAAAGTTTCAGTAAATGTGTAGTTGTTTAATAATCATTTTTCCTGCGGCTATTATAGCACAAATATTTGTTAAAATTTAAACAATATTGCAATTAATTATTTTTTACCGGCACATAAACAGGAACATAAAGAATCGGAGGGAGAAACATTTGTTCGAACTCGCTGCTAATCAGGAGTATTTTGTTTTAAATCAAAAAGTAAGTAACCATGTGCAATTCGAGTTGCATCTTTATATGCTTCTTGAATAAATTTTGTATTACCTGGATACAATTGTCGTGCCAGGTAATTAGTATGAGCTTGGTCTCTAGGACTAGTGAAACGTACTATATAATGCCAATTTAAAGAAAAATCCCGCATTCTCTTTTGTTTATGAAAAATATTTTGTGTTATAAATATTACAGTTATATTTCTGTACCTTGGCTACCTTTGCTATCTGATGGCTACCTTTGGTAAAAATATTTACAATCTGATGGTCACACTCACGCATTACAAGATGAGGACCCTCGGATACTTTAAATACATCATTTTGAGATAAACCTTCTTTAAGCCTGCAACATGAAAGAGTATCATACAAGCGCTGCCACTCACCATAACACCATACAATATTTTTAAATAACTTACTGTAATGTTCAAGAAATGTATTAACAAACTAGGATTTTCCACAGGCTGTAGGACCTGCTACCATACATGTAAAAGGAATTTTCCATTCCATATTTTTCTCTCTCTGTTATAGGCTTCTTTAAAATATATATATCTTTACACTATTGAGCAAAGATTAATCCATGATTTTGAACTTGATGGCAGACCTAACCATTTAACATAGGTAAAATCTTCCTTCCGTACGTTTATTATTTGAGTCTACTAAGTCATATGTTGGAGGAATAGTGAATAAAACTTTAGCAATTCGAAAAATGTCTCTACTCCAATTACGTGTAAAACCTCTATCAAAACCAAGACGCTTAAGTTTATTAATTCTTACATATTCACCTAGCTTAAATTTACTTTTTCCTTTATCATAGAAAACTTTTTGCAATATATGTTTGTTAATAGGTGTTTTTCAATTTCTTTTTAATAGTGTCGATGGGTTTCATTTTAATAGTGGAATGAATATTATTATTATACTCATTTGGTAATTCCGGTAGAATACCAATTCATTTATAATTCCATTGCAGCGTAGTTTGTCGCCACATTAAATTACGTATTCTTATATTAAATCTTTCAACAATGCTTGCTTTCGCATCACTGTACGTGGAATAATGTTTAATGTTTTCTTTTATTTCATTACTTTCTGAAACACTGAATGATATAATTCTCGACACCTGTCAGTTTATTAAAATTGTCGGCACTTATTTAGTTATCTTAAAACTTTTGTAAATGCTTGTGTTATTTCTTTCCCAATTTTATTTTTCACAGCAATAGCGCAAGCATATTTAGAGAATGTATCTATCAGAGTTAATAAATATTTTAAATTTCGATTAACTTTTGCTACGCCTTTCAATTTTTCACTATTCATTTCAACTAGATGAGCTTGCCATAGGTCATGAATTCCTTTCGTTATAACGGGTTTTCGAGGATAGTTTCGTCTTGCCTCTTTATGCAATTCTGCAACTATTCGTTCTCGAACTGATTGTGACATTTTTACCAATACTATTACACTAATATATACAGACACTAAAATATCATTTTACAATATACAAATCCCGCATGTTATGTCTTTGTTATGAAACCCCCAAGGAACAGTGTGTATGTTACAATTTAAAATTTCTCGTTTATCGTCACAGGGATCTAGGGCTATTTTTGTTACCTGATTCGAGGCTAAATTATGATGTACACTTTTAAATTCATATTGAATTTTGGGAACATTTTCGCTTCCAAATAAAAATGATTTATACTCTTCAAACGTAATATGTTGTTTAGCTACATTTCTCTTGATCCCTTTACATTTTTCAATTCTATATTTTTAGCAGATTGTATTGCATAATTTTTAGCTCGTAAACAAACATTTTCACTAAGTGGTATACCTTCCATTCCGTCTTTCATTTTACCTTAAACTTCTCTATTTTTGATGGAATATTATACGGGTTGGGTTATGGATAATTCGAAGTATCAAAATAGTCAATCATTTCTGTTATACTCTCATAAACATCTTCAGTTTTAATAAAATAAATAAATGTGTCATTACCCACGTTGACAATAGTAGGCTTATCTCCATATCGGGGTTTCATTACATTATAAAGAAATTGATACATTGCTAATTTTGATAACTCTAAAAGAGTGGCTCCTACATATATCGGTTCATTTAAAGTGACATATTTTTTAAACATATGAAATAATGCAAGATTGTCTTCTAACTTTACCGAATTTTGAAATTGATCTTGAACAACTAACTTTTTACATTTTTTCTCAACATTCATTAATTTTATATCTATATGTTTACGTAATTCTCCATGGTTTTCCAATACACAGCATTATTTAGTAATTTATGGTTATCTTTTTCAAATTCAATTGTAGCATTTGCAGGACGCTTAGTTGTCTCTTCTATATAAGATACAAGCCATTTAGATTGACGAAACCATAATATTTTATGTGCCTTTACTAATATTAATCCTTGCGCTAGATAAATGTGTAACTCTATAATGTAAGATATAATTAGTTTTAGAATTAAGTGTTAAAAGTAGTTTTGAGTATTTACGTTAGGTGGAATTTAGTTTGTGGGAGCACACGGAAAATCACAATGGTCTTCGCGTAAACTATTTGGATAACCTAAGTCCACTTCCAGAAAGAAACTCCAATCATTATCAGCGAGCCAATTTAAAATGTTGTTCTTGTCTTGCAAATGTTCACTAATTTCTTCCCAATGAAAGTCACCATATGGTAAATAATCAATCATTGCCAAACCGTATAAATTTTTCATGTCAATTTACAGTATATACGATCTTTCTTTCTGAGAATCAAAATCATGTAAGTAAGGATTATTAGCTTTCGCATACATTAAAGCAGATTGTGTAATACATCTGCGAATCGAATCGAAGAATTTAAACACGTCTTCCGAAAATTTTCCAATACATCTGCTGTGAGAAGTACATCACATTGTAAGTACAGACCATGATAGTAACCTAAATTTTGACAATTAAACGTATGCCAAATCTGTTGCGCATATTGGTAGTCTGTCTCATAAATTTATGTTCCGTTCAATTTGCTATCAAACGCCCTTTTCGTGGGTAATTCAGTTTCTTTAAATTTATCCAAATCTGTTATGTATACATAGAGATAAATTCCCTTACGAAGAATTAAAGGAAACATCATCTGAAGAGTTTTGTCTCGTATATACGAATTGTTTAGGGTTTAATTTTGACACAAATTTTCGTGATTGTAAGGGATAAATCTGTATAAGTCGACAAAACGTAACTCAGTGTTTCTCCCATTAAAATTAAAATGTTTGGATAATATGATATACTTCTCTGTGCTTTGCGCAATAACAGATATATTGCCAGGTGTGCAACCTAGCTCTTTAAGGAATAAATGTGCATCGTAAATTATAAAACAATACAGCAACAAAATTACGATGTCGTTTAATTTTTAAATTACAGATATTACAGACTGTGGCAATATATTTTGCAATTAAATGATTATGATGTCTCACTTTTCTATTTTCACTCAAATACTTTCTATAGCAAGTAGAACATTTAGTGGGCCGATTATAATCTTGTAGCCGAGAATTAGTTAATTGTAATATTGGCTTTGGTTCATCTAATATATTTATTATTTTTATAATCCCTTCTCCCTAGCAGATAGAAATTTAGTAGATACATTTTCACCACGATAAATAACTAGGTCTAATTTTATATACTGATTACTCCAACATACACTATAACTAATGCTACACTGTATGAGTTCTTGAATTTGTTTATTTATCGGTTTTAAAATACTTTCAAAATCGGCCACAATTACGACATCGGTTTCTAATAACTATTTTAGTTTTCTAAATTTTAAACCATCTCCTTGTTTGGGCATGTTAATTTTTGTTGGACTGTGTTCTTTACATAATTTCTCATGTTCGTCTAATTTTGATTTGTTATAAAATATAATAATCAACGTCTACAAATAAATGTTTGATGAGTGCCTAGCTGATGTCTAACTAAACTACTTAAATTTGTAATAAAACAATAATGGGAATTTAAACCTTCTTTTAACTGCAATAAAACAATATGTTTGCTTATAGATTTGTTTTCTCTTATATGTAAAGGAAATGTTGTTTCGTTACCATAATCAATTCCGTTAATGTTGATAGAAATTTGGTTCATTAATAAATTTAGAATAATATATATTTTCAACTTTCTTTATGCTTGTTAGTTCAACCGGAAATGTGATATCAGTTTGTTCAAATAGAAGTAATAAAGTAATAATAAATGATATGTAATTATTTACACGATGTGGGTGATTTTTGAGGTGTGTAATGCTGCTAGAATACAACACATAAAGCACTTATTATCATTATTTTGAATACTTAGAACACGTGTTTAGATAAAATCCATTGGGGCAATTTTATATAGTTTTTTTTCTTTTTGCCTTTTCAATAAGGCATTAAGACTTTTTATAAGACAATAATGACTATTGAAATTTTCTTCACAATACAATAAATCAATATGTTTACTTACAAATCTCTTTTCGCTTATATGTAAAGGAATAATTGTTTCGTTATCATAATCAATTCCATATATATTGATGGAAATTGGTTCATTAATAAATTTAGAATTATATATATTGTCAAATTTCTATATGCTTGTTAGTTCAACAGGGATATTATAACAGTTTGTTCAAATAACGGTAATAAAGTATGAGGATATGTTATCTAATTATTTACATGATGTGGACGATCTTTTTAGGTGGGCACTCCTGCTAGAATACAATCCATAAAACACTTATTATCATTGTTTTGAATATTTAGAACATACACTTAAACAAAATGGATTCAGGTAGCCGTATATATGATGAGGCCGCCAAGGGATCATATTTACCGATTTTAAATTCTAATTTATGATTAGGTTCAGAGCATAAAGACCAGCCTGAATTTTTAATTGCTCTGTTTTCTTGCTCAACTAAAATCTTATTAAACAGCTTTCCAAGCAATTCATTTAAATCTGTAGTAGGTAAAGTGATTTCATTCCCACAATTTACAAAGAATCTAAATGTTTCTAATTCTGATAGTGGTTTCGCAAACGTGGTTACCAAATTACAATTAAGTTTATATAATGAATTGATTTGTTCCTGTTTGAATATTTCCAAGCATTCACTTTTGTTATTATTTAAGAAACCATCACTATCTTCATTTAATACATTATCTTCCAGTATAAAATGTTTCAAATTATCATTACGTACACTTTGATTTGGAATGATTTGATTATTAACCTTACTTCTTTTTACGTAATTTGTTTAGATTTTTATAGTTTCTTTCTTTCTTTTATAGTTTTATTCTTTTTTGACTATAAAGTCACATTTATTACTATTAAATAACGAAATGTTTATTTAACTCTTAATAACCTAATATACAAGTAATACCTATAATACGGTTCTGAAATTAACCACTTCTTGTTATTATGCCAGCACTTTTTTATTCGAGTCTGAAATATAAAAAATGCAACACACGAAAAACTCTCCAGGCTGCACCAAGGTAAACTTTCACAAAACGTCTATTTTTTAAAAAAAAAAAAGAAAATTATTACTCAAAATTTTACCGGATATGGTACCAAGTAAAATGGTGTATGTTTTATTTCGCTGAAATATATTATCTAACTACATTAGCACAATGTTTTAAAATCCGGTTCGAGTCACTTTAAAGGAACTAAAAAAACACCTCTGTTAATAACGCAATGGGAACTGTCAACATATGACGGAAGTTTTATAACTGATAACCTAAAAGCGGAAGTCACAAAGATTAACTGCATTAATGTGCACTCTTTTAAACAGCTGACAAATAATGAAGTAAACCAAATGAATAAAAAGTGCTTAATATCATTTTTAACCTCCCTAGCTAGTTTTTTAACACATAGCTTTATCATACGCAAGATTTGTGCAAATCAGCTTGAGCCACTTTAAAGTGACTCATGGGTTACGTAATGCTCTGACGCAATCTTAATTACCCTCAAAGCTATTATTTATTTATTTATATACCTAAAACTTAATTTGCGGAATGCTATTGAATACCTTTTATTTTAGTAACGAGCACAATTTTAACTTACTCCTTGGTACGTTTGCACTTGCAAATATTGTTTATTTGTAATTTTTCCTTAGCATGACTACAAGGAAAAACATGCAACGACACGAAAATGCTACATACCTGATTTAAAAAGTTGATTCATTTAAAACTCACTTCCTTTTTTTATATTAGGCTTCACAATGTTATAAAACTCCTAAATAACACCGCCGATTTTCGGAACTTTATCCAGGTAAAATAAAACAAACAGACAAAAACAGAGCACACACACACACACACACACACACACAGCACTACTTCAGTTTACGACAGTAGAAGTGACGAAAGGAGATAAAAATCACCATGCCAAGCCGTGTTTTTTGCACGTTTTATTTCACAATTCTCCAGTGGAAAGTAACCAATTGATAAGATTGAATGTTTGTTTTATGAAAACAAATGAGCTTTAAAACGCTATTAAGTTATTTTACACTTATATAATAGCAATTAACTTTTTGACACAGTTTTTAATAGCCTGCACACAATAAGCAAATATTTAGTCCTACGCAAGTGGTAAATACATGATACATATGGATTAAAAAGTTGTCATATTCTTTTATGAGCTCCGCTAGGGGTAGCTACCCCCGTAAAAGACCCTAATCTCTGCTATGTTACGTGGAGGTTAAAAAAGGTGCCATACTCTTTTATACATAGGAGTGTTTTCGTATTCCCTGTGTAATTTATGCTATGTTAAAATAGGGGTTGAAAAAATACTCATAAAAGGGAACGAGTTCATCCCCTTATTATGTTTATAGTCTTTGCTATGTTACATAGTCTTATATAATTTCTGCTATGTTAAAATGGGGTGGAAAAATATGCCATACTCTTTTATCAGCTCTGCTATTTACATAGTTTTATGTAGATTCTGCTAGGTAAAGAAAGAAGTCAAACTGCTATGTGCTATCCCCGTAAAAGAATTATACTTTCTGCTATGTTAAAAATGTTAGTAGCCTTTCTGCTATGTTACATAGTTGTGTATGTACGCAGTCTTGTATAATTTCTTATATGCTAAAATAGGGGTTGAGAAAAGTGCTGATGAAAGGGAATGAGTACACCACCTTATTATGTTTATAGTCTTTGCTATGTTACATAGTCCTACGTAATTTCTGCTTAGTGGAAAATTATGCCATACTCTTTTATTACCTTTGCTATGTTTCATAGTCCTATGTAGTTTCTGCAATGTTAAAAATGTTAGTAGCTTTACTGCTATGTTACATAGTCTTATCTATTTAAAATAGAGATTGTAAAAGGGAACGAATACACTCCAAGAAGTGGTCATAAAAGGGAAAGGGAAAATTCCTCATAAAGGAGAACGAGTTTTCGGGGTGGTTGGGCGTTACATGGGTCATGGCGTATCTTACGACACTCAACTATCGAGTACTTCGGATCAGGCGGGACCTGGATTGGCCTACTATGGCCTATGTATGTTCCAGATGGATCATTTCTCCTCTAATATCATTGAGAAAATTCAAGGCTATGATAATTCGAATCAAATTAGGAAATTACAAAAAGAAGTACAGATACTTAAGAAAACACTTCAAACGCAGGATTGTAACCATTTCAGTGGTAAACGTAAAACATTTACCACCTTGAGCAGCTGAAATTCAACTACCTGAGGAGAAGCGTTAACCCTTGAGAAGTCGCGCTGTCGAAGTAACTCGAGTAGTTGCGCGCGGCCAAAAGGGCCGCATGAACATAATTTGTTGCAAATATTGTTTAAAACATTTTTCTTGTATTAGAAACGTAATTTTCTATGGTTTGAATTAGGATGGAGTATGGGCCGCGGTGGCTCAGTGGTAGAGCGTTCACCTCTGGTGCTCTGGGTCCCGGGTTCGATCCCAGCCCCCGCCAAGTGAACTTTGTGGTGGACAAACACCGTGTGCGTGGGTTTTCTCGGGGTTCTCCCGTTTCCTCCCACTTTCTTCATTCCACCATTTCATTCATTACTCATCATCACCGTCTCCTTTAGCCTAACCGGCATAACCGTGGGACGTAAAACTTAAAGATTTATAGGATGGAGTAAAACATGTATTACAATAATCAAGACTAACAATAACAGCTATTAGAACAATCTACAATTAGACATATACTGTTTTTCTTATTTCTAGTAAAATATGTTTTTTTCTTTATTACATATCTCTTTAGACAGATAACTACGCACTGGTTGTATTGAATATTTTATCCATTAGATGTTTAGGGAAAAAGTAGGAAAGCAGATAAATGTATTGTTCTGTAATGAAATTATCCGTCCATCATAATTCAATACTGTAGTTCTGAAGATGGAGGAAAAAAGACCGAGAACCGTTCTTGAATTGGGAAAGTTTAACCAGGATGTAAACTTACAAATTAGATATCCTAATGTCGATGAAATTCTTGGTTCACTACAAAGGAATACTGTATTTGCGAACTTAGATCTTGTTTCATCCAACAACCAAATTTTACATAAAATCTGAAGACTTTTTACTTCCTTTATATTTGAAGGTCAATTGTATGAGTATAATCGTGTAGTATTTGGTTTAATTAAGGGGTGTACTGCATTGTGAGCGTGTTTAAATCAAGTACTGGGACACGTCTTGCGACCTTACGTAATTTTCTATGCGAACGATATCTGTCCATTAAAAGTAAAACAACAAAGAATTATTTCAAGAATTTTGACATTGTTCTCACTCTTTTAGGGAGTTCTGGTTTTACTGTTAATTTTGAAAAGTCAAAACTCTTCATGAAATCGATTGAATTTTTTAGGTATAAAATGTATTCACAAGGATTATGTGTCAATGATTGTAAGATTCATGCTGTGAGAGATTTTGGCTAGCCTGCTCCATATTATTCTTTGAAAACCTTCTTCAAACCACATTTTCCAGTTGTTCTCCTGAATAATTGTACTGTATATATGGCTCATTCCGCGAACTAAAATGATGTTCTTTTATCAGCAGGTCCCTTTTTCTTGTGAAAAGGAAGTATTCAGATTGTTTATAAAGTATTTCTGTTGTGGTTAATATAATACAACTGTTTACGCTCAACCATTTATCCATTTACTCCTCTTTTTACAAAACTTCTTTTTAAACGATGACGTTACTTAATCCTCCTTTAGCCACCGCCATTTAATCTTAGGATCACCATTTCGAGTTTCCTATCGTATCTAAAAACGATCGTTTCATCTACACTTGCTATTCTATGTTATAACAAACACTGCATAATTTATGCATTTACAGTTTTAATTTCCTTAATTTCTTGTTTTCGGCAAAATATATTACTTAATTAATTTCGTTATACTTTCCACTACTCTCATAAGTAAAAAAAAAAAGGTCCATCCTTTCTTCAAAAATGATTTGCAACTCGTGAGCATCAACACCCATTCTGAAATTGAATTGTGTTTCGTCGTTTACTTTTCCCTACATCCCAACGACTTTATTCTAGCTAATTCTCGAGTCAACTTCTCACCTACAATAATTTATTTTTCTGTCCAATACACCGAATTTTATTGTCTAAATCCTACTTAATTGTATTTTTCTTGCTGTTTGCAACCTACGTGCGGAGGAATTTCGCACACTAAATTAAGTCTTGATACAAACCTAGTTATACGCCACTTTATCGTGACTTCAACTCTCAGGAATCTCACTGCTTATCAGATCATTAAAGCGAATAATTCCTACGCCGTGTCATCCTTTCGAATTTAAACCACTAAACACTAACTCGTAGCAATCTACTACCTTCCTTGCTTCATTACCTTTCCACCTTGAGTCTTCTACATACGCGATCTCAATCTTCCCATTTTCCATCAGGTTTGCAATCTCTTTTTCTCATATCTGAGGTGCATGGGGTTCTTCGTTCGATCACAGCTCGTGCTAGGTGAACTTTGTGATGGACAAACACCTTGTGTGTGGTTTTCCTCATAGTTCTCCCGTTTCCTCCTACTGTCTTCATTTCATTATCAACTGCATTTCTTATAATCATCGTGTTATTTAGCCTAGGCAGTATAAACCTGCGTCATGGAACTTTAAAGATTTAATTTCTCTCTTTGTCTCATTTCATAGTTCACATATCAAGTCCTCAAATTTTTGCTTTCTCTTTGGCTATGCTTTTCAACCTAACCCATTCTCGATGCAGTAACAATGCATATTTCGCAAAGAAATTTTCAGAAGCTGTCTTCATTTTGCCTAAAGAATCACTGGCATTTTATAAAGGATTTATTAGGACCCATTGTCATGAATTTCGCTTATATTTTTCCGATTCCCCATTTGATGTTAACCCTATTAATTTTATCATGCTTTAGGCCGTTAAAAACAGTGTTAAGAGACTTGCGTAGGCATATGGGAAATCTAATTTTTTAAATAAATATTTTCCTATAATTTTGAAATAATTGAACAACCAAAGCTTATATCTTGCTAAACCTTATAATCAATATTATAGTAATTTAATACTACCGATCATGCTTAAACCAGGTGGTTACACAAAATAACACTTGAAGGACAAGATATATCAAACGCCTGTATCACAGCTACCACGATACAGGTAATATAGTAGATGAAACAAGTGACGGTTGTACACAGGCATTTTAAAAATACAACAAACACATTAATTGCAACACTTAATGTAGGAAATATTATTAAAAGTAATAACGAATATAATTGCCAATAAGTTTGCATAAATTTTTAATATATATATATATATATATTGTCAAAGAACGTTAAATTTGGATATAAATTATCTATGTTAAATTCATTTATTTGGCTATTTAAAGTTAAAGATGAAAATTAAATTACATTTTAAATTGGCTTGCATTTCAGAAGTAACAAATAATGCAGACACACTAGTTACCAAATAAGATTATATTATGTTTATGTTTGTTTTGTTATGAATGAAGTAACGATACAGACACAAGTCTGCACGTGTCATCACAATGTAAACAAACATTGAGAAAAGATGAAATTGTAAAACTTTGTAAATTTCTCTTAACACTCACACATTCTGAAAGCTGGGTAAAATTGTGGAAATCGCAAACGTAGACTGTTTGGAAATTTGATCACTGAGAGACAATGTAGAAACTACGGTTTCAGCAAAGAGATGTAATAATATCAAAATTTGGTAAGGAAAGAAACAACAAGATAATCATCTACTGGATGGCATAAAAAGGTAATATCAAAGAGAATCAGGATCAGTTGCCAGGGATCAGTTCATATATGATCAGTTTCCAGAGATCAGTTGCTGGGGATCTGTCTTGGATCAGTCACCAGGAGCCCAGACCACAGTCAGTTGGATCAACAGCGAGTTATAACAGTGGACACCCTTCCACTGTGAAACAACGCAAAGAATGAACTCAGAGTCCATGAGTTCGATTCCATCAACCTTAGGTATGTGGTATTACATTTCGAGTTTCTCTCAGATGAGTGAATGGCCAACAGTCTATCTTATGAGATCTAACAATTAACTAACTATTCTTAAACACACACGAGGACAATCTCCTTGAGTCATCGAGCTACGCACTTGCTTAAAAGGCACACTCAAGGGGGTTGGCATGGTGTTAAGTTAAATTTTGATGTCAAGTTGAGAATATATATATAAATATATATATGTGTGTGTCTGTGTGTGTATGTGTGTGTGTGTGTGTGTGTGAATATATATACATATGATGGTTTGATGATAAGTGTGCGTTCTTATTACTACACGTGGTTTTCTTAGGGATATTATCGTAAACATTTTAAAGAATAACGACACCGTGAAATCGAAAAAAAATGTTAATGAGTTAGGTTAATACACTTACTAAATGCAGTCAGCTAAACCCAACTCCTAAGAAATCTCAAAAATATATTCGTCCTTTCTTAATTTGACACTAATACTTGCTTTTCAAAACAAATTATTTGCAATTACGAATATTTCGAAGTGCAATATCTTACCCATAGTCTATAAAATTATAATGTCCTGGTTCACCTAATGCGAGTCCCCTTTGGCTTAGGTACGTAGTACATATAATCCTAAAAAGAGAAAAGAGAAAAAATCATTGTAACTAAATTAGTTTAACATTATCTGAACTCTGTGTTTATGTGCACTTTCTACAAAATGGAGTTATATATGAAATATATTTCCGAATTATACACAATAACGTACCAACAAAATTGAGCAATTAATGCAAATGACCTTCAAACTCTCTACTAAGTTCACTCTAAAGTCACTCTAAAATCAGAAGAAAACTATACTTAAAGTCGCTCTTACTTTAAGTGCTTTAGAATATTCAACCGGTGTAAACTATATATCTTTTATAAATATACACAGTTCTTAAAAGTAAAGAATGATTGTACACATGGAATTAGCTTAAAGGAAATTATCATCTTTCTCATAGACTATGGATAGCATAGGTGAGCAAAGTCTTTATGATCCAGCACAGTGATTCAATATTTAACAGAATTATCATTGAAAATCTTAATGACGTAGAAACCTAAGCTTGATATTTTCTGATAATCCATGGATGAAACAGTTGAACATATAACACGACCGTAAAGAATAAGATCAGTTAAAAAATAGAAAATATGATCCATCCATTATCAATAGTGTGCTTTGGATGGTGGAACTCTGAAGATCGTTGTTTATGATATCTCAGATCAATCCTCCAGCAAGCCTTACTTTTCATTGGCAAAATCAGTGTCTAATACCACCAACTTTCAATTGAGTATACTAAAGAATTTAATAGCTAAAATTAAATAACATATACATATATGCATATAATATGAGAAATAACTACTCAAGATTTTTCCTTTATAATTTTATTAAACTATAAAACGAATAACAACACATAATGTGTCGTGAGGAATAACAAATATGATAATAATATATTGTCGTATACGATTGCGACGTGGAGCTACAAAATATCACCTTCAATGTTCGTCCATTTATATTTTCAAAATAATTATCCATTCCATTCTATATAATCTTCCATTTATATTATGAAATTCTATAGTTTGAAAGCTATCTAAGGTCTCAATTATTATATAACTCTCGAATGTTACTGATATAAGAAATGTGGGAGAGGAACCTCCACCTAATCTTAGCCCCAAATCCAATTTTTCTCTTCAATATTTACTTTTTAAACATTTAATCTAGAATCTGTTAGTATCAAATATAATTTTATCGATATATGTGGTCAGGCCACGTACTCACAGAAATCTTACACTGGGATGAATCCCGTCAAATTTGCAACATTAATTTCAATTTAAAAACAAAAAAAACATTCTCATACAAATAAATAATAGTATTTCCAGGCTACATAGGATCTCCTCTTCCTTTGACGGTGCAAAACGTCTTTAAGAATCAAGCTTACATTAGTCAAAGTGGCTGAATAATTCAAATACGGTCTAAATAGTTTTTACTTAACGATCAAATGAAGCCAAAACCTTATTATGGGAATGATTCTACGAAACAACCACACAATTAAGAAAAATGTTCCCTAAGATTGACAAGGGACAAATTGAGGCACAAAAAGTAGACTAATGTTCACCTTAGAATGGTAGTCAAATACCGTTCTTACCAAACTGCTTCCGTTCGGCTCTCTGATTTGGACGGAATTACGACCTTCGTTTAACTTCTATTAAACCTCTTCCTTTACCACAAACAACAAGAGAATTCGAAACATAGAAGAAATATATTATTTTCAATAGAAGTAAATACGTAATCAAAAAAGAAGGAAATAACTTGCAGCGATCGATTTTTCGTCGATCAATTCACAAATAAGCTATCCGATAATTATCCTGATAATCAGAAACCATTCACTTACTTAGTCCTTTTTCTTTAGTAGAATCGATTTTTCGTATTATATACAACTACACATGTTGCACTTTTCCCCCACTTTCCGACATTTGCGAGAACATACCAATCCTCATTATTTACATTTTCTCCCGGTTTATTTTGTAACTGATAACTATTATTAGTAGGTCTTCTTTATATGCACTAAACAAGGTTAAACCAAGTGCTTACAATTCGCAGGAACAAACTCTTGCTCGTGTAGCGAATTAACACTTTCCCATGTTACACACGTCTCTAGCAGACCTCGTCACACCGGGACATGCCGTACGTAACTCACCGACTGGGGATCCGTTCGCTCTAAGGAAGAAGGAAAGAGTATTGCCATCTGGAAAAACTATTCACATTTTTCACCTTCTCTTCAAACATTTTAATCATTATAATTTTTCTCTTAAAAAATGTTACAACATTTCCTTTCTGCTCTTTTTCATTTTTAAACGTATCAATTGATTTTATAATATATATTCAGCTTCTTTATTTTTAATAAAATTCGCCCTGACGATCCTGTTCCAAATCCAAGGTTCAGGGCGGCATTTTTTGAGAGCAATATTTCTGGGTGCGTACACAGCTTAAGAGTGAGAATCAAAAACATTTCAAATAATCCACATTCATTTCAGACGAAAACATTTCTTCGAATATATATTCAAATAATTTCATCATGTTATAGAGTTGGCCTAGAAATGACACTCCAGAATCTATGCTTTCCACACAGAAATATGTACAATAATGTTGTTTTGTGTTTCAGTTTTCAGAGTTAAAATACATAAGACACTAATGCATTATGAAACTCCGCACTTTCTACTTAGCTGCGAAAGCAAAAATTGCATTTTTTGCAGATCTATGCAAGCTACTATAAAAATAGACAATTATGGTGCGGAATATATTCGTGGAAATTTTAGTCTGAGGATCTATGCTAAACAAAGAAAATACCAAAATGATATGTTCGGATAGCAACGCCCAATTTCAAGATGTTCTGTAGAATCAGTTCTGGTTTTGTATTACTTGAAGTACAAATATGTTCCTTTCTGTTTACCCATGTAGTACCTTGATGAGTTGCACAGTCGTAAATATTAAATTGAATTATACTGCTGATTGCATTAGTGCATGATGCAGATTGCTCCATTTCCCTTAAGCCTTACACAAATCAAATGAAAAACTTTGTGTCACGCCAAGTGAGTTTTGTGTAGGTCAAATACAATGTGCGTGGATTTACTATGGTTTTCCTATCTCCTCCCGCTTTCTTCATTCCGTCATTTCTTTCATTTCTCATCAGTATCTCCTTTAACCTAGCCCGCGGTACCATGAAGCACAGAACTTGAAGATCTCATTTCATTCTCGTTTTGTAAAACATTGTTCGAATTGCTTTCTGAAGTATTTGAATATTATACATAATAATCCTGTAAATGCTATAAGTGTAACATGAAAGCATCCCGTTTGCTAATTAATGAAGTATAACAGATTTTTTATAGTTTATATCTATGATTAAATATTTTATTATACATCCTTTACAGCATACTTATGTCTTTCCTTTCCTTTTCATATTATGAAAAGTGCTACTAACCTGGTAATCCTGATCAAATACAACCTGTGCTAAGTTACCATTTTTCTTATCTTCTTTTGAGCTACGTGCAGCACTTATCTAAACAGGTACTTATTAATATATAACTTTTGTTATGCGGTTAACATACCCTGGGATCATTCATGAGCTACCAAGTTTAATTCAATACTCAAACCAGTGTCAAATGGAAAACGAGATCCTTGAGTCAATCGATGCAGCTCACCCGTCTTGGCATGGTAAGATAGACTATGCTGACAAGCACTCCCTTACCAACTTTTCTATATGTATCAAAAAGCCGGAAGAATCGGAATCAATGCAAATTCCATTACTGGTAATAGCATATCTACTACTCGGTTGCAGCAGTCATGCTTAGCCACGGTTGCTCAGCCAAAATTGCATTTATTTCTTCTCCCCAACTTCCACCCAAAGTACAGTTAACACCTGCCATATATTTAACAGGATCATCTAATACCTTCCGCGAACCAATAGAGAGCTGATTATTTTCAGCAAGGGGAGTGTCACTTTGAATCACAGGGGATAACCTTATGAACCAATTTCCATAATGAACCAAGTGATCAGAATTGTAATAACTGCAGAACATTCTGAGATTCCATGCAAAATTAATCATACTTCTACTTTTTGAAGCACCCATTGTGTCCGTCGTTGTTCGTGGAAATTTTTCATAAATAACTGATGAGGAGGTGCTTGATAAGTTAGAAGCTGAAAAAACAGAAGTGGCTAAATGTATACGTGCCAGAGATAATAACAGAGCATTGCACATGGTATGTACTCTGACAGCTTCTCGATTCACCAGTAATCGGTTGTACAAAAGGGCGTTCATATATCTGAAGTATTATATAGTATAACTGTCCCTATTAAGAACATTTCTCGCAATTAGATGTAATCGGTGTCAGGTTTATAACCAGCATATAACTGCTGTCAAAATGTTGTAATATCAGGTTATTGTACTGTCAAACATGAAACTATGGAATGCTACAATATGCAGAAAACATCAGTTTTCAACATATACTAGTGACAAGTTACCCAACCTATATTTATAAATGTAGAGGTAAGTCGGTGATAAGGACAAACCATTCTGTGGCAACAGATCATCTTAGTACTATAGATTCTAAGTTGACTGGATCACAATCTGTCAATTCCCATCTCAGTCTTTTGCACATTCTTCCTTACATTATACTCATCTTTAAAAATGTTTATTATTGCGATGTCAATTAATGGTATATCATGTAACAACAGCAATCGCCGGGCTTTGAATTTAATATGTATCCCATATATTCTAAATTGTAAGTTCTACTTTTTATTTTATAGAACACTGCAATCTATTTTAATAATTCACACTTGCACTTTAATAACCTTGTATTATCATCTTTTCTTCTTTTCACAATAGTGGTGGTCAATATTTAAACTCGTTCTGCTCTTTATAAATCTGAGTTCTTTAGATTACATAAGTATTAATTTATAACTACATTTACATTTATTGCCTAAATATACACGAACCTGCCGTCAAACCACACTCGATGTTGTTATTAGCACTCTGTACGATCGATAAGTGTAATATACACATCTTCGACAGTATCGCTAGCTACCGTATTTATGTGAATGACATTTTCACCCAACAACGAAGACAATGTTCTAAGTAAATTCTAAAAACTCTTATGTTAACGCACGAGAAGAAATGTCTCTTCTTATATACATATTATTCTTTATCTAATGGTAAAAGACCGGCGTCAGATACAAACTTCAGTAACACCTTCCATAGCGTAATCGTAGACACCATCATTAAAGCTAAGAAAAATAGTCCTCTATGACGCTGTATAAGATGCTCGTCCACGAATCTTAAAAATATTTTCAAAAAAATGAAGGAAACGCACAATTTTAAACATTTGACGTACTCAGGTCGATGGCAAGTGGAAGTTCATAATTAATTTCTTGCTCGTAAAGGCTTATTAGATCAAAGTGTGGAATCACATAGTCACCCCATGAATATTGGGAACAAATAGTTATCAGAACAAATAGTTAGTTCCTCCTGTCCCCTTGTGCAGAACAACCAACATCCCCATAAGGACAATGACAAATAATACAGTTCAGAAATCTTCTTCAGTCAGTGTTTACGCCTCAGCTTTCCACAAACCGATTACAATTTAGAACTTCCGAAGGTGTAATAGCTCAACTACTTCAATTTCCTATCCAAAACACGTTAGAAATCAATAATCTCATGACTCTGGAAATCAGCTTCCGGCGACATACAGTTCTTCGTTAATCTGAGACATGATACTATCTCTGTCACAGACCAGATATCGTACAATATCCTTATAAAATGTACTTTTTTTATATTTATAGCAACAGTATTAGAACTTATTAATAGGCTTATACCCTTCGTATTGCAAAGTACCTAAAGTCTCTATATATTTAGAACCAAACAAAATGCAGAGTTGATACAATCATATCCTCCAATGCAGTTAACATCAAAATTGTGTAAGTTAATGAAAAAATACTCGCACTGCGTACCCACCGCATAACATCAGTCGAAAACATTTATCTCTCCATTAAACTAGATTACAACATTATTATCTTACGTTATAAGATACACTACTTTGCTTAACAACAATTATTACACATCTCTGTCAAGAATCTCTCCCGTCTTATGTAGATCGATGGGTTTCAAAAAAAAAATTTTATAACAATTAGCATTCCGTATGACTTCACAAACGATTTAAACTGGATGTTTGTGCTTCTTATCTCCTAATCATGTACTCTGTCGTTTTCAACTACATAACCTGTCAGTATAAACAATTCGTTATATCGTCCAGTCTTTTCTACCAAGGGCACTGCAAGATTCTAGTTAATCACCTCTTCTATATAACATGTTGTATTCTTTCAAGTTATTCTCTCCACCATCGAATACTTGTATACGAGAGGACGTCAAAAATTTCCCGGAATTTGGTTGTGATCTCCCTACTGTTATTCGAATCAGCTTTAATTTATGACTGTATTTTAATTATTAATTTATTTAGAATTAAGAGTGTGTTGTGATCTCAGCAGATGACGTCACAGTTAACGCAAAGGACGAAAACCAAATTTATTTGCACATTGAAGAAATATGCTGAAATATCTTTGTTAGCCTTACAAACAATTTACGTGGATATTTCTTCAAACAAAACAACCGTTCCGGAGTGGTTTGGAAAATTTCGGGGTAGACAGAAATACGAGCGCCAGAGTGGAAGACCATTAACCTATACAAACGAAGAAATAGCCGTGTAAACAAAGCAGTTAAAGAACTACGGATTTCGCATTGATCCATTATCTCAATCATGTAATATGATTTGAAGATGAAACCTGACAGATGTCCCACGAGTGCTGAATCCAGACCAATTGGAAACTTGTTCTCTGACGACACAGCAGAAGATTTTATTTATTTATTTATTTATTTATTTATTTGCCAAAGTTCCAGATACAGCAAGGCAGCCATTTTACACTGAAACTATATAACATAGAATATAAAAAACACAAACACAAAGGATCCGACGTTTCTAGAGACAATTGTTACAGCTGATGAGAGCTGCGAGTACGGGTACGATCCGGAGGAAAAAAAAAACAGTTATCAGAATCGCACAGAAAGTACTTTCCTCGATCAAAGAAAGCAAACCAAAACAAAAGTTATGTTGATTTCGTTTTTCGACAACAAAGGTGTAGTGCTCTATGAATTTATACAAGCTGTACAGCCTCTTTAACAATTGTCTCCGCGTGCAGGTTTTGACACATCTCAGAGGTTAAATCCGAAAAGTTAAATTCAAATAGCAGAAAAGATGGTCACTGCACCACAAATACTCCTTCGACAAGTCGCGCGCTGTTCACATATGGCTCGCAGAAACGAACATTCCGCTCGTTTACTAGCCTCACTATTCACTGAATTTAAAACCAGTGGATTATTGGATTCTTCTCAAGATCGAAGTTGACCTCAAAGTTTACCATTTTACCACAGTACAAAGGAAACCAACCAATGCTACGGCTGAACTTCCGAACATGCCAAAACAGAACTATTAGCGTTATTTCCAGCGGTGGAAGAGGTTTATATGTTCCCTACTATACTATTATGAAGGTAATTAAGTGAAATTGTACCTACATTGTAGTTGTAAACTGTTACAATGAAATTCCAGGAATTTTTACTGCCCTCGTACTCATTATGCTGATAATGTAGCCTTTCCTGTCACTAGAGAACACATTACTGCAGATTAATACCTAGTAGCAGAATGAAATTACTTACTTACTCCAACAACTAGTAACTGCAGACTCTTAGTTAATGAGGGAAATGCACGAATACTTGTTATTTGCCATAGAAATGTACGATGGGATTTCAATTTACTAAGATATAAGTGTGGGTCTCTTGTTCACCGGTTAAAACTGAAAATACATAGTTATTATGTTTAAGCATAAGTTTCGAAGGACACCACATTATCAGAAAATTGTTGCCAAACCTCAATACATTTTTATCTTACTTGCTGTCTTCTTGCCCATACCTGTGGATAAAATCAAAGTTGTTACTAAATTTATGTAAAACATATATGCTTAGTATATTTACGTTTGGCCTTATAGCCTGGTATTCAGTTTCTCTTCTCCTCAGAAAATTATAGAACAGAGTTCACATTTTAGAGCTACATTTACGATAAATTTCTGCGCAAAAATACTGACTTATATGTTAAATTTTAGTTTAGTTTGTTTTCACAACACATAACACACTTGGATCACAAATTAATAGCGACCAGCGTTCACGATCGCATACCCATTTTATTTGCTACCATATTTACAGATTTACAAAATGAATCCCAATATAAAACATCTATCTAATACTTCTATATTTGTCCATCGTTACTTTCTGAGCATTATGATATTTCAACAAATTCACTCACATAATCATCGACATTTTATAAACTTGATATTTGATATCGTATTACTTTCAGTACCTCACTTGTTTTTTCTATTTGCACCTCTCTTTAGTATTTTGTTGTTAGTTTAATATTACTGTTTAATATGTTGAAATTGTTCGGGTCGTTCTGCCCTCTAGCGGCTTCATAAAAAGAAGAAGAAAAGGAGGTTTATGTTTTCTCAGTGTTTGAGCCTATTGTCAGCATTTCCAAAACTTGGAACAAAATGTACGTTTAATGTAGTGTCAGTTTTGCTGTACAGATGTCTCTTCAGGTTAATTTTGTGTCTATTTGTAGCCAGTTACTCTGGCGGTCTCTTGTCTTTCTTTTCAAAATATCGTTAGGCCTCCTCCCGCATTTCTTGTCAGTGTTGTGTTGTGCTTTCCTGCAAAGGCCTTCTGTGCGGGATCTTCAGTGCTTGTGTGTTGTATTTGCTTCATTCTAATACTTATTAATTCCAGCAACTATACAAATTTATAGAGTCCACAATTACAGACGCAAAATAAATTGTTATTGTTTTCAGTAACTCATGATCTGTTTAATTAAATGCGTAAAACAATAAACTATTGTTTAATAGGCGTATACGTGGTCAATCGGCGCTAAATTACTAGTGCCTATGTGAACTGTTGCTGTGAACAATAATAGACTAGTGATTTTCCTACTCACGAACATAGTGTAGTGTTTTAGAGATGAAGCCGCTAAAAATCAAGAAAAGAATATTAAAGTCAACGAGCGAAGAAAAGGCCATCGCAGAGTTGGACGCTACCGCAACGGCAGACATCTTGGTGCATCAGGCGAAGGTCAGTGAACTCCAGCAGGAGCGTTCAAAGCTGCTGGATGATATTTCGGCGGTGGCAGGAGACGAGGAGTTCGAAAAAAAGAGGAAGAGTTAGCGAAAATGGACAAGATAATAGTCCAGATGTGTGTTCAATTGATGGATTTTCAGTTGGAGGGATGTAAAGGAGCACAGTCCCCGTCTTCGTATGAAAGCCAACCTGCTTGTGACGTAGGATTACTCCAGTTTCAGTTGCCAGTGTTTTCGGGAAACCTCCATGAGTGGTTATCGTTTCATGATTTATTTGTGGCTTCAGTACACAATAACAAAAATCTGTCAGGTGCTCAAAAGTTGCAGTACCTGAAAACATCCTTCAAAGGGTAACCAGCACAACTCCTTCAAGCGATGCAAACCACGGACAGCAACTACAAAGAGGCGTGGGACATGTAAAATGCACGTTATCACGATAAGAGGGAAATAGTGAACGCGACAATTAAGCGTCTAGTAACGCAACCCATAATACAACAAGAATCGCCAGCCGCCCTACGTAAGTTAATTGATACCACAATGGAGTGCACGCGGTCCCTCAAGGTGCTCAAGCAACCACTCGAACACTGGGATGTTATCTTGGTTTATCATATCGGGGATAAACTGGAGAATGAAAGTCGTAGACAGTGGGTACTTAAACTGAAAACAAATGAACAGCCATCATTTGAGCACCTCGCAGAGTTCCTCGATAACAGAGCCCGCGCGCTCGCAGCCTCTGCCGGTGAGAAAACACTCGTCGCCGGAAATAGTGAAGAAGTGAAGAATCGCGACAAAAAACAAACTTCCTCCCATGTTACCACCAGTGAACGTGGTCAAACATTATGTGACGTATGCAGTGCAATGCACCCCCTCTACAAATGTGTGAAGTTCACAAAACTCAAAGTGTCTGTGTCACCCTGGTGAAAGAGAAAAAACTGTGTTTTAATTGTCTTCGGAGATCGTGTAGAAAGGATACGTGTGCATCTAGTACGTGTCGCAAGTGCGCTAAAAACATCATACTCTCCTGCATTACGAGAGAGCTGAGTCACCAGTGCGTGAATCAAATACCGCGGCCCATGTTGCAGCGGACGCAAGTGTACCACAGGTGTTATTATGTACTGCCATCGTGAAAGTAAGAGGAAATAATGATGTGTATTACCCCTTCAGAGCAATGCTAGATTGCGTGAGTGAATCTAGTATCGTCACAGAGAACTGTGTACAAAAACTGGGTCTCAAGAAAAAGAAATCCCGTATTGTGATTTCCGGGATTACAGGAGCAGCAGTGACGACAATGAGTGCAATGGTGGACTTAGAGTTTCAGTCATTCGGGGAAAAAAAGTGAAACTTTTGAAACTCGTGCTGCGGTAGTTCAGAAAGTTACATCTGATCTACCCAAACAAAAGTGTCCTAGTGCTACAAACTGGTCTCATTTAAAGTGGCCCCCATTGACATTCTATTGGGAGAGAACGTGTTTGCATCACTTATGTTGAGCGAGAAGTGTATGGGAACACCCGGGACGCCTGTCGCATTAGAAACTAGTCTCGGTTGGGTGCTATCTGGCAATATAGGTCCGACAAGTGGGAATCAAACGGTGACGTCACATCGAGTTTCGTGCGAGATCGATCAAGCTCTTCTCCAGTTTTGGGAGTTAGAAGAGCTCCCACTTACAAAAAAACTGTCCAAGGAAGAAAGAAGTTGTGAAGAACACTTTGTAGCTACACACCACCGTGACGAGCACGGAAGTTATGTGGTGAGACTACCCTTCAGGGGTAATACAGCCCGTTAGGCAGATCACGTGAAATCGCAGTGAAATGACTATTAAATACCGAACGGAAATTAGCTAAACAACCATCCCTGCAACAACAATATCTTGACTTCATGAGGGAATACCTTCAGTTAGGGCATATGGAACTCATTCCCCCAAGCGAGAGAAACGTCCCAGCTGAAACTAGTTGTTACCTACTACATCATGCTGTTTTGAAGTCCACCAGCCCCACGACGAAGGTGCGAGTGGTCTTCGATTGGAGTGCAAGAACAACTTCGGGTGTATCTCTGAATCAGAAGCTCATGGTGGGGACAAAATTGCAGGACGATATTTTTCCGATTCTTGTTCGTTTTGTGAGCATCGTGTGTTCTTATGTGAGGATATCGCAAAAATTTACCGGACAGTGTTAATGCACAAGGACGACGTTGACTTCCAAAGAATTGTGTGGAGAGATACCCCAAGTGCATCAATCGAAGACTACCGTTTTTTAACAGTGACGTACGGTACTGCAACTGCTAGCTTCTTGGCAACCAGATGCTTCCTCCAGGTAGTTGAAGAAGAAGGGGAGAAGTATCCTTTAGCAGCGAAGGTGGCTAGAAAAGATTTTTTCATGGATGACTTCCTCGGAGGTGCAGCTAATGTGAGTGAAGCAATTGAGCTACAACAACAGCTGATTCAACTTTTGCGAGAAGGAGGCTGTGAACTTCGAAAGTGGCTATCTAGGGAACCGGAAGTGTTCCAGGCTGTTCCTCATCACATGAGTGAAATTGACCTACAATTCAACTTCGACACCGCTAACAACACCAAGACCTTCGGAGTACAGTGGTCACCTGTTAGCGACGAGTTTGGGTTCAACCTGTTAGCGACGAGTTAGTGCCTCCCCCTCCGCCAGCAGTGTGGACAAAACGAAAAGTGTTGTCAGAGATTGCCAAGATTTTCGATCCCCTTGGCCTTCTCTCCCCAGTAACCATCAGGGACAAGTGATGTTACAATCATTGTGGAAGGAAAGCCTCGATTGGGACGACCCCCTCCCCTTTGAACAAGTGCACCCTGGCGAGAGTACCGCTATCAGTTCTTATTGCTCCTTGAAGTGAAGGGCCAACGATGCATTATTCCCTCTGACGCAGTCAGCTGTCAATTAATAGGTATCTCTGATGCTAGTGAGCAGGCCTATTCTGCAGTCGCCTATTTACGAACAGAGCATATTAATATTACTTTTGCTATGGATCTGTATAAGCACAAGGGCAAACTTATTTTAATGAAAGAAGTTTGATGAAAATTAAAAAAAAATAATCGTTAAATTACTTTTTGAATATTATTTTAATCTTATTTTAACGAAAGAAGTATTATAAAAATTTTAAAAATAGTAAGAAAAAAATCTTAACGCAGGATTTGAACCCACGCTAACAACGATTTTCCTTACTAGTATGTTGCGCTAGCCTACTCGGCTACCAGGGTCGACAACACCTGGCGTTTACTTTGTGCTATATGTAGGTCATGACTCGTGATCGCAATATAAACGTCATTCATTTTTTCTTACATTGTTGCCAAGCGTAACCCAGTTCACAATGCCTTATGGCTAGAGTTCAGTGTATTTCGAAAATATGCATTCTAGCGGTTTCATAAAAAGAAGAAGAAAAAGGACGCTTATCTTTTCTCAGTGTTTGAGCCTATTGTCAGCTTTTCCAAAACTTGGAACAAAATATACGTTTATGTAGTGTGAATTTTGCTGTACAAATGTCTCTTCAGGTGAATTTTATGTCAATTTGTAGCCCCTTACTCTGGCGGTCTCTTGTCTTTCTTTCCGAAATACCGTTAGGCCGCATCCCGCATTTTTTGTCAGTGTTGTGTTGTGCTTTCCTGCAAAATCCTCGTGTGCGGGATCTTCAGTGTTTGTGTGTTGTATTTGCTTCATTCAAATACTTATTAATTCCAGCAACTATACAAATTTTTAGAGTCCACAATTACAGATGCAAAATAAATTTTTATTGTTTTCAGTAACTCATTACCTGTTTAATTAAATGCGTAAAATAATAAACTATGGTTTGGTAGGCGTATACAATATCATTTAACTTTCTTGGATTGAGGCTGACTGAAGATGTGCAGATTAGGTTTTACTTTATTTTTAAACATAATCCCCTTGGACAGCAACACACTTACTCCAATGGTGCTGCAGTGCTCTTATCATAATAGAAAAAATCCTTACTTTATGACTACGGAAACTCCTCCTCGGCTGTCATTATCACCTGCAAAACGTTGTCTTGCTAGATTCCTTTTTCAGATTTTGTAATAAGTGGAAGTCTGAATTGCCAACCCTGGATAATATGGTGGATGAGGAACTAGTTCAAAGCCGCATTCATGAATAGTCGCCATGGCAACTTCTGATGTGTGGTCGGGAGCATTGTCATGATGGTGGAGAACGCCTATGGGCGTCATTTGTGGCCTTGAATTTGCACGCAATTGCTTTTTTCGAGAGGTAGTTATAGTATTGTCCTCTAATGGTATGACCCCTTTGCAGATAATCAAATAAGATCAAACCTTTGGAATTTCAAAAACATAGGCCATCACTTTGTCAGCGGAAGGGATCACCTTTGCCTTCTCTGGATTGTTGTGTTGTTTCTGGCTGGTAATGGTGTACCCAACACTCCCCAAAGCGATGAATCGATGGAGAAAATCTGCTACATCACGTTCTAAAGTTTCAAATTGTCCATGGATAGGAGGTACTGAGTGAGTTTTTTTCGGGATTCGCACTAGCGTGTACTCGATCTTTTCTATTTTCTCAACTTATACCATCTCACTCACTTTGAGAGTCTGTAAAAGACAAAAGAAATTACATAGATCCAAGAGCTTGATACATATTAATATCAAAGGTTATATTATTCTAATACTTATAATTGCTCTATTTTTTGTTCTCATATTCTATGTTATGCTCAAAATGTTTCAGTCACATCTCTTATGCTGCTGCTTTTTGGTTAATTGTAGGCTTAATAAAAAGAATTGATAATTCTAATTAGTTTGCCAAGAGCGTATCAAATTACCTGATTGTCGTGGTGTATTACCTGAATCTATTGCTTGTTTAATTTGCATTAACTAAATAATGCTCTTTATGTTACGACTCTAGGAATAAGCTATTGTTCCTACATACCGCTCTAAAACTATAAAACTTGTCATACAGATGGCATTAGTGTAAAGGCCATAGTGTCTCATTGTGCTGAACTTCAGATAAATGAAATACAAAGAACTTTAATTTTATAGCAATAGACTAATACTTCTAATACTTCTTAAAATTATTCTACAGAATGATTCATATTAACGGGGAGGTTCTCTTTCCTCCTCTTGGACGATAAGGAACCAAGATAATATGAAGGCTTTCCAATGTTAATATGAAGGCTTTCCAAAGACATAGATATTTATAGAATAATTATACAAATGAATCAGTAATAAGGGGCAGGGCGTAGTATGTTATGTACATTCAGAAAGATTGCATGTTAGCCAATCAAATAAATAATTAACACCAAGTATGCATTACGGAGGCTACCTGCTTCATCTGAAAGAAGGTAATTGACGTAAGTTCCGAACACACCACCTGAATTCCCTTCTTCAGGACACATGAGTTCGAATCCCCATACTTCGTGGATATCGAGTACTTTGTAACATTTTTGAAGTGCAAGGTTTAACTCTGAAGTACAAAAGTCCCTTAAGGGCACACTCAGCGTCACTATAAATACAATCAGCGTCACTACAAGTTAGTGTTTTCCTCCCCCGTACATGTACGAGAGAGACCGAACAATAATCTGCCTCCCGAAGCGTGCGGAAGGGTTGGATAATAGAGGTCCTTTGGAGGCAATATGGTGCATTTCACTACACTATGAATAGTATGCACGTCTGGAAAGTCCGACTCTTTATGCATCTTAGGTAAATTAACAGCCATAGGTTATCGTGCCATAACATATGGGTATAACGATGTGATATCAAAATACTTCTACGTCTCATTACTAGTACAATTGACGTAAGATTGAAACACTTCTGTACGGCCGCCGTTTTAAAAATTCTTGGGAATAAACAAATCAGGCAAATTAGTACAACGTTCTCTATTAAACATTCGTATCTCCTTTAAATCTTTACTTTCTCATTACAAGAACATTCCCACATTTCGTATAAGTTTACATCTATACTTTTCAGTTACTTCCTGCTCAGCATTGTTTGTTCGTATTTTTTCCATTGTATTGTATGGTATTTTTTCCATTCTTGGGCGTCATGCAGAAAGGCTTCGTGGTTAAGGGGTAACAGCGCTTGCAACTATGCCAGTAACAATCCAGAAAGTCAATCGCGAAGTTGATCCCTTCGTGGAAGCTTGTACCTACCAATACATTTCTCTCGAACTCTCCTAGCATGCTGCATTTCTATCCCTAATTGTTTTTCCATATACAGAAGCCATTCCAGAGCTTTAGTACTATACTTGCTCTTATGCTGGTAACCCAACGCGGGAATTACAGTGATAGTATTTTCAGGTAAGTACAAAGTGCGATATGTACGCATTACAAGACTTGCAATGGTGGATAAAGTAGCGAAACATTGTAAATCGTTTTCTCCCCAATAATTTCCTAAATTTGATTATCGCTTCTGCTAGAATTCTAAAGTAATTCTCAGAATAAGAAAGCATTTCCTTTTCGATCTTACACTCCTTGCCAACTAGGGCACATTCTTTGTGCCTGGTTTAAAATTGTAGTTTTTGTCCTGTGCTTCGAACCCCAGGGTCATAAAATTCAAGCGCGGGAAAAGACCAACATAATTTTGATTTTATTCTGTATTAAACAATTACAGGTAATCTCTTTTCTTAAAATTTCGACTAAGGCATAAAGTTTTGGGTAATTTGGATAGTCTCAAACCGAGGAAGAGAAAATAATCTCTGAAAAATAGATTTCCAATGTAATTATAAAAAATTTCTGAAACTGAAAAAGGACATTAAGAATGATATGCTGTTCTTTTATTTGTGTAAGACAACGTATCGTAGCAGCAAGTATTATGACCGATGTATACTGGACACTACTAACACGTGGTTACTAAAGGCCGTCACCGTGTTAAAACATAACGAACGACTTCCAACATTATGACCACGCTTTTTAGAAGGCTCATCGATACCTTTACTTATAGAGGCGTTAAAAATATGCCTGAAACACACCCACACTACTTCGTGTTCCCGCGCGCATTTGGTGCCTTCAGCATTACCTCCACGTCATAGGCAATGTACATAAACATCACACAGAATGAGTGACGAACCTTTGTTACGGCTTCGAAACTCATTGGATGTTCTAACAGATAAAATTCCAGAAGCTGGAATTTTAGAACCTTCCTGGGATTAGGGATCAAGAACCTACGCTGCTAATTAACACTCAAAGTGATGGTCGGCACCTATTCAAAATTAGGGGTATTAGACTGAATGATAGGACCTCTGAAAAATTAACTTTGATTGTTTTTTAATTTATTCAATTTAGCTTCGCACAGTAACACTTAATTCAAAAACTTCGGGAAGCTTCACTCGTGGTTTACCCTGAAGATTAAATGAGATTTTTACTTCACTGGCGAAGTGATCGAGCATTAAAATTTGGTTTATAGTTTCAACAACTCAGTTCATTACCCGGAACGCGACCTGCACCATAAAATGTTTATTCGTCTATTCGTGTTTTTGTCAATATTGCTTTACCCTTCATTTAGTACGTCAAAGCTGGTACCAATAATTCAACTTCATTTAATCCTCGATATTAAGTACGTCTTTAACTTTACTGGTTCAAAGATGATGAGAAAGTACATTAATAGTTTCAATAATAGGGGAACGTGTATGTCGGAGAAAGAAAAGGTACAGAAGTTCGAGTACCACGTAATTTATGACGAGTGTATTCTGACTCAAAGCACAGAGGGATTGCATTGCTAAATTAAATAGACCATTTCCATCTTTACCTTACTACCAAAGATAAAAAGTAAAATAGCCAAAAGAAATATATATTGATAAATTACGAGTGTACAAGTTTAAGATTTTGTAAACTGACCCTTGACATAGATCAATATAACCTCGCTTCAGAACTTATGATGCTAGAACACAAAGTTAGTCCACAGTTAGTAAAAGGTAGTATCTTCGAGTATTTGTACCAATAACTTGCATTTGGAGAGTAAGAAGGACAATTTCGATTGAAAAGTTTGGTCTCATTTTGAAGTCACGGCCTAATCCCGAGTGTGAACAAATTCGTAAGTGTTCCGAGCGATTTCGCCGAATGAAGCAAAGTAAAATTCTCCTTTACACTCCTGAACTGTAAAAACGCACCAGGCACGGGTTTTCATTTGAACACTGCGATGAATAGAGCATCAAGAATCGCTGAGGTTCGTTGCCTACAAAGCGAGGTCGTCGACACATTTCTTCAAGTTTCTGGCGTAGCTCAATAATTGACGTAACGAGTTTAGACGAGCGTCGACTAAATTTTCACGAGCATACCCAATAGTGGCAAAGTCTTCTACTTTCTATGAGCTTTCCCCATCACGTCGTGAAAGATGCTTTTCCTTTACATTGACAAATATATTTTTACTTTACGTGTCTTTGAAATACATAATGTTTTTATTCACTCAACACTTAAGGGATGTCTACTAGTCTAAAAGCACTAGCCCAGCTCTGTGATTTGGGTAAATCAAAGCCAGGGTCATGTCTTTATTACATATGTGTGGTTCGGCGTCAGGGAGACACTCAATTTTTAGTACAATTAATGCCTCTCATGAGCCGGTTGCTCTTCTCCCTTCTCTGAATCACAGGAAAAGAAAAGCGAGGGGCGACTCACCCGATATTTTGAGTCCGGTTTAGTTCTTAGCAACCAAATCTGTGTAACATATTACTATATAAATTTTCATAAACCTTGTCCCAGATTTCTATTTATGATAAATTAAGTTGTCTCTTAAGAGAAAATACTTGGCGATTCTCATCATAGAATGTTTTGTTAATTTATTTCCTTTAGCATACATAACATTTTTACTGGTTCGATTCTTGTTGTGAGTACATTATGATGGTTGAAGTTTCATCTTAAACTGTAAATTTATTTCTGGAAAAGTGACACAAAAATCCAGTACCATAATGGTTACTTACTGGGGGCCTTCAGTACTTACATGAGTGTCCGGGTTCGATTCTGGGTGAGAGAGCATTACGTTTGGAGCTCGAGTTGCACCTTAAATTATAAACTCATCTCTCTCTCTTTTTTCTCTCTCTGGTATAACTTTTTTCTTATTATTATTTTACTTCAATACCGAACCTATAATCCTGAACGAATTTGCTTAATTTCAATCAGACAAATCCCAGAATGCATCATAGAATATAGTCAACTGAATTTCTCAAGTCGGAGGCACATATTTGTTCGTGGGTTCAATTCTTATTTGGTGTATGCACTGAGTACTTTTCCCATGTCATTCAAGGAAGAAAGTGACTGTAAAACATTATTCACAGCATCGCAAAAGTGACTTTCAACATTACCCTTAGCACGATTACCTTTTTCTATAAGGACATGTTTCGAAAAATATCTCATCATTGCTACAACACTGGCATCATGATATATTATAGTTTTCGACGATGAAATTTTTTTAAATAACAACTTTCACGTGGAATACAAGCCACTGGAGTCTTGAATATACAAATTGTCATCCCACGTTCTCGAAAAATTACGAAATGCTATGGATAGCTTCCATCATTCAATTTCTTCGCTTCAGTTCATAGCCTACGCTGGATGGAATCCAAAATATCATACTCTTCACTCGAGACCTTTGAAAGTAATGTTTCATCTCTTTTATACAGGCGTGTCAGGGGAATAATTTCAAGGTTAAATATTGACGCGGGTGGTGCTGCAATTCTTCGTGAATTCCATGGCCACTTTTACTAACACTTGAATATACGAATTCTGATTGTACTTTTTTTTCAAAAAATCGTGCAATGCTATATTAATCTTAGCAACTAAGACCAACTTGATCAAAGATCAAATTTCATAAAATTTGGAAACAAATCTTATTCCCATGGATACTCACACACTTCCGCATGGGGCGGAGTCAAAAATACCTACCCAATACACCAACATTCGAGTGAAGAGGAGGGGGAAAATGTTTTATCTTTTATATATATCCAGTTTTTATTCTGGAGAAAAATGGTAACAAGCAAAACTAAGTCTACGATTGATCAGCATAGCATATCAGATTATCTAAACCAACTGTGAAAGAATTTGTAGATATAGGGAAAGTTTTTGACAACGTAGATTGGAATACGATATTTCCCACTTAGCAACTAACCATCCGGCGCCCAGGGAATGTTCCGAGGCGAAAACCTTTCCACGGATATGGACGACCGGACTTCTACATTATACTATTCAAAAAGAACGGTGATATAAATTTAGGTTTTACACTTAAGTTTGTACCAACCAGAAAATATATTATAAAAATAATCGAAGAAAACTAATGTTACATAACCCAGAATTTGTACCGTTTAGTGTCGTTAAGAAAATGCTTGTACCATCTAAGAGAAGAAGTGTTATAAAATTTTAGTACGAATACAGAAGGTGCAAAAATCATATCAACAGAGAGAAATAGACCAGATAACACTGAATAAAAACTTTTGCAGAAAAAGTGAGGAAAGTAGAATCAAGCTTCGAAAACTCTTCGGTGAGAAAAAGAAAGGCACAGACATTATCGTAGACTCGGACCAACACAATTCCAAGTATTGTACGTGGTATACGTTAGATATAGTATCCTTATGTAAGAAATAATACCCTTTATTTCTATCACGTAGAAATTTGTCACAAGGTCTTCTCAAGTTTATGTTAATAGAGCTTCGTTTTTTAAAAAATATGGTTTGCATTGGGTGTATGGAATGCAGGTAAGGATAAGTCTGAGATAAAATATTGCTCTTTGTTTTGGAGGGGATTAGTAATTATGAAGTAACTCCTGAACAGCCGCGCAGTTGTAGTTCTCGCATGCGCAGTGCCAGAGAAGGTTAATACGCCAAGCTCGTTTGCCTGATACGGGATTCTAATAATGTGTATCACGCCTTGTGTACAAGTTTCTAAGTGCGCTTGAAGTCGATCCGTGAGTGAGTTCAAAAATGGTAAGTGGCAGTTGTGTTCGGAGGCGAAAATGTGTGAACCAACCAAACAGTTCCTGTTATATATGCATCCATTATAAAATTAAAGACCAGAAGCGAAATATTATGCCATCTATAAAAAGTTTATTATTGTCATATTTAACGTGTAAGCTGATATTTTAACAGTTAGCTGATTAGGACATGAATTTTGCCCTCATTTTCTGTATAAAACGAGAGTAAAAATCCTGGGGCAATAACACGAAGAGGTTCTCAATGGTTTGGTGGGAACAAAGAAATCACGGTGACGACTGCAATTTTTGGTAAGTTAAGTTGTATACCGGGTGTTGAAGAAAAACTCCATGTCTTTATAATCACTGTGACTTATATGAGTTCATAATCGATCTAGGCGTCACTAAAGAAAAGAGTAGACATTCAGCATAAAGATTAGAAGAGAGAAATCTTTCACTTTCTGGAAAATGTTATATTATTACAGAGATCGGGAGGAAGAATTCATGCAGTTTTTTGTTCAAGAAGAAGAACTTGTGTTTTGCTGTTATATCCCTGGCTTGATTCGTCGTCTTAGAATAGCTTACCAAGGAAAGTACTGATGACTCTTTATTCATTCGAGTAAAAGAAGTCGCAAAGGTATTTTCCTAAACCCTGGGAATAAATTTCCTTCAGTGTCAGTCGCCCGTTTAACATATCTTCTTGAAAAGTCCAACAATGTATCTATGGTTTGCTGAAATTCAAATATAATAAACACCGACGGTTACTGTGCTTTCATTTAAAAGTGTGTGCTATATAATTGGGAAAAGAAGAAGATTATAGAAAGTTCTCATGTTCAAGTGGGACTCTCTGTACAGGAATATACACTGGTCAGTTCTGAGTGGTCCAAGTGGAAACAGTTCGTGCCACGACCAAAAACGATTGTTAATCATAGATTAATTAATCCTCAAAATGTCTTATTGCCCCCTTTTCATATACAATTTTGAATTATGACGCAGTACTTTAAGTGTTTGGATAGAAGTATTCCCTGCTTTGTTACCTCTAGAAATTTCCGGGCCTTTCGGATAGTAAAATTAAGGAAAAAGTTTTTGACGGCCTCGCTTCCTGCACGGTCATCTGGACTATTTAGTGCTAAAGTAACAGCATTAAGCAGGAGACATGGCGAACGGTTATATCAGGACATAAAATGAATAGAACGAAAATATCAAGTGTGATGGAACATCTCCATAATGTCAGATTACTATTGGTACCTAGTACGAGATAACCCTATCTGGAACGCAAACGGAAAACAACACAGTCTTCATTCGCCAAAAATAGTGTTCTTGGAGTGAGATTCATACATTGTAGCAATGAACATTTAACATAAGTAGTGTTTTGTATATTCTTAAAATGTGATCATATTCTATTCACATTCTGAATATTGTCTATTATGGTGAAATTCATGTTGAAATTAAAAAGTATGAAAAAAATGAATTCATATAGTGGCAAAGTGTATGTGATTGGTAAAATATAGTGTTCTTGTGAGAATTATACCTTTTACAAATGAACCCGTTGCATAAGGTAGTGCTTTCTAATCGTTGCAATTTCATCGTATGCCATTCAAATTACACATGTTCTCTATCATGTTTCTTCCACGGATATAACAACAATATAAAAATTTTGATTGCAAATAGCAGAAAAACTACGTGATAGGCAAATTCACTATCGATATTTGAAACCAGCGGACCTAAATTATATCAAATCACTTCTTCAAGATTTTGGCGGATTTTGGCGTCTTATTTCGCAGGCCAGTCTAATGTTTCACTGTGTTCCAGATGTATCTCACATTGAGCCAATGAGTCAAGATGTTACGCTGTCTCACCTTACACGAATGTGGACAAGGAAAGTGTGGAAGGAAGAAAATCCTTCACTGATTTCATTGTTGTGAATGGAAAAACTGGCAATGATTTGGAAGAACATGTTCTAAGGATAGAGGAAAATGCCCTCAATTTAGCAGAATGTAGAGGACAGTCTTGCAAAAATGGTGCCAATATGACTCGAAAAATCTTGGGAGTTCAGACAAATATTCAATCATAATGCAACCATGTGTTGTTTGTGCCGTGCATTCTACTTACCTTGAATCTCATGCAACAAATGAGAACCAAAAGATAAAAACTTGTTTAGCATCGTTCTGTAACCGTATTTTCTGTTTCATCAAAAATAACGCACGATAACGAATAAAATATATGCAAATCACTGTCAAATATGAGGCTCAAACTTAGAAGCAGTGACAGCCCTGAAGTCTGAACTGGTAAATGTTATCGCAGTATTTGATAAAATTGTAATGACTTCCTCTAACAAAGAAGTCGCATCAATTTCCAAAAATTTAATGAAACGAATCAACAATTTGAAATTTGTAATTAATATTGTAGATTGTTGTTAATATATAGATGTGCAAGATCAGGTTAGAGAAAAGAGTTATATAAGTTAAGAAAGGAATGTCAGATAAGTAGAGAGGGATGAAGCGAGACGTTTTACTGAGGTGGTTAGCCCTAGTAGCATACATACCAAACTACGAGCGCAATTTTCTCCCTCCCACTACTTTAACTAGCATAGAAAGACCCAGCTTATTATATAAAGTTACATAGCGCAAAGTATTTCCATAACAACAATGTTAAAGTTAAATTGAATAGACTTTTATGACATTTAAAATCATAAAAACTTACATCTAAAAACTCTGTAACAAATAAATACATTTTCAAAGTAAAAAGCAGCAAAACCTGTGCACAGGTAGACCTGAGAGGACTTACGCCTTTCTCTTATTTATTTGTTTGGTTTTGCTTTTGGCCGCCTCTCAGGCTCCTTTTTCTCTGTTTCTCGTTCTGCTGCTGCTTCTCTTGTAAATCCGTTTTCTTTTCCCGACTAGCGCTAGTCTCCATTTACGTCAACTCTCTCTGATCTGATTGGCTTGTAGAGGAGAGAGTGAAAATCCTTCTTCCTGCTTGGAGGTGATTCGAACCTGCGACGACCACGCCGATAACTACTCACAGTTGGCCAGACCATGAGCGCCCACGCTCGGATAACACGTACTCAAAGAAATCAAGAGAAAGTCGGTCCTTATATATGAACAAATACTTCTACAAGCAACGCCATCTATTAGCAAAGTGATAAAATAAATGATATGCAACACCATCTATTGAGTAAGTCAGTAACTGCTTGAATATGTTCAATTAGCTGACAAATTTAGCTTATGCATCAACGTTCAAAAGTAAAAATATGTCAGTGTTTCCAACCACCTTATCAAGTATTATAGTGTTTACCCCAAATATTTTTAAAAGATAGTTTTCCCTCTCCATAGTTACAATATGCTAACTCATCAAAAAAAAGTTGGCAAATTTCAGAAATAATTATGAGTTTGCAACACTGCAAAAATAAAAATTCAGACATTTGAAAAATAAAACTACTAGCATAATCTACATCAAATTGTAAGACTTTTTTGAAGAATAACATTTTCCCGAAAACTCAATGATGAACCCTAAAAAATTCCCGAAATTTTGAATTCGTTATATCTCCATTGTTTATTAACCGATTTGCAAAACTCAAACGATAATCGATAGAGAATTAAATTTACTTTTTTTAATTTCTTGTATGTTGCATAACTCTAAAGATATTATTGTAACGTTCAAATAACTCTTTTATTTATATATGTATCTTTCAAATTCAAATGGCAATGCATTCTGTTTGTAAAGGTCTTAGTTTTATGGTTTTGTAACCATAAAACTCTTAAAATCAATTAACTATAATTTAAAACATACTTAAAATTACATGTTTGGATATTGATAATGGAATCTTCTGCTAACCTCGTTCTCTATTGGAAACAATGACTTCTTAAAATCAGTCCATTCGTCATAGTTTAAGCTAAATAAACAACCATTAATTTCGAAGACGACATCGGTGCTTTCTTGAACATTCTTAATGATTACATTGAAATTATTAGTAAGAATAAATTTCTTTACGGGCTTCATACTAACCACTCCATTTTTTACTTCCGAAATTTATTAAAATCATTTTTGTTATTTTTTCGATTCATTTCTAAAGTAAAACTGTTGTATTTTATAACCATTATCTAAATCTTTCAAACCTTCATACTTAAAAACAGCTTATATTTTTTCATGTCCTCAACACTTGCTCAGTATCATCATTATATCTTTGTGGAAATAACTTCTTATATTTCTCATCTAAATGTACTACAACTCTTTGACCATAACGTTGTGTTTGAATCAAGTTCCATAATGCTATCTCGTACGGTTTACCTTTTTCTAATTCATGTATGCGAGGGAATATCAATGCTTTAACGTCTTATATCTTTAATTTGTTCTCTGATGTTATGTAACATATTCTTCATCCATTTCGCAATTTAATGTTATTATCATCTCTAACTGTTCTTTAAATGAGTTAATACAAGTGGCAATGGTTATATATTCATCTTTTATTTTGCTTATATTTAACTTAGAAGACAAACCTGTTATTATAGCACTTCTAGTTGCATGAGATGTTGTTAATATTGAGTAAATTGTTACGGGTATAAAAATATTAATAAACCCAATTGCTGCAGAAAATATAACCGATAACGTAATCAAAGTGTAGTATTCATATCTAACAATTCGTAGTTTCCTCTTTTTCTTTAAGCTGTATTTTAACTTTTGAATGATATCTTCTATTAACTTGATTACTTTCTCTCTTGGAATATCTCTAGGTAAATCAAACTCGTTCATTTATTATATAATAAAAGGCTAAGGTATTTAAGTTAACGAGTGATACTTCTGTTTTAAAGAAGAAACTCCATTACGAATTAGACAACGCTAACAACTATTTAAATATAGGACTAGTTTGGTTTTATAGTACATATCTAACTCCAAACATGACAGAAAGAAATAATAAATTAACATTTTGTAGCGACGATAATATACTTTCAGAGCAACTTATACTTCAACCTGGTCATTATAATTTAAAAGAATTAGAAGAATATATTAAATCAAATCTTCCATAATCCACCGATCTGTTTAAATATATTAAATTTACTGAGGACAGAAAGAACAATAGAGTTAACCCTTTGGGTATCCCATGGTACTATTTGTACCATGGGTGTTTCATGGTACATTGCGTTGTAACTCTCCTATTTGAGCTTTTTCGTCCTTTTTTGTTTTTCAAATCCAGAGGCATTGTAGAAGACATCACGTATGGTTTCACACCTTCCTTCGTCGAGACATACGAGGTGATGACGTTGTAATTCTAAAATTTATATTTTCGTGTAATACCTTTTGGGGGGTTTATGTAAAGTACTTTTGGCGGGCTTATTTTTGCACGTTGAAGATTGAAATTTTGCACAAACATGCAGTCCACAGAGTAGTATACACCTGATTTTTTTCAGATTTCTGCTTTAAAACAGGGGGGATCCAGAGGGTCAAAAATTTGAAAAAAGGGATACTTTTACCCAAGAAATCCCGTTTTTCCTTATTTTCCCGCCTTAGATACATGACGGAGACAAGTGAATGGTATCGGCTGAAAGGCAGTTCTATTGTGAAGAGAATGATGTGCGACACATGGCCTTAGGGTAAAAAGCGATGTCTCAGGTAATGTTTAAAAATTTCCCTCTGTACACGGGAATATGGGACATTGTTGGTATATTTTTTGGCGGGCTTACTTTTGCACCTGGAAACTTGGAATTGTGCATAAACATTCAGCCCAGCGAGTAGTATTTACCAGATTTTTTTCAGATCTCTGCGTTAAAACAGGGGGTCCAGGGGAGCTAAAAGTTGAAGAAAAAGATATTTAAACCCAAAAAATCCAGATTTTCCTCATTTTCCCGGCTTAGATACATGATGGAGACACGTGAGTCATACCGCCTGAAAGGCAGTTTTATTCTGAAGAGAGTAATGGGCAAAACATGACCCTAGGGTAATTAGGGATGTCTCAGGAAATTTTTTACCTAAGATCATGGTGTTTTACGGTAATTTGGGGCATGGTGGGAATTCTTGATAAAATTTCTCCCGCCCTTGGTATTCAAGATACAAACTTGAAATTAGGCACACGCATTCAGTATACCAAGTACTATTTGTCAGATTTTTTAAATGGCTACGTTCAAACAGGGCTGCTTCAGAGGGGCCCAAAATACGAGAAAAATTTTCCCTCCGAAATTTTTCCTTTGACAAAAATTTTCCCCCCTCCTGGTATATGGTATGAGCGTGCAAGTAGTATCATTTGACAGCCAGCTCCATTCTGAAGAGAGTGACGTATGAACCAATATTCTAGGATAAATAGTGACGATGCAGTAACTGCTTGACGGAAAGTCTAAAAAATAGCCCAAAAACCCCGGATCTCTTAAGGGTTAAAATATTTAACTGACATTGTGACATAATTTTAGACACCATTATTACTGTATTAGGTTTTAGTGAGAAAAACTTGGCTAGTAACATAGAACATGTTGGAGATAAGGTACCAAAGTTTCATCCGTTCGGTATAATTAATGTTCACTGTAATATAGCAGATTGCATGTTTGTTAAAGATACTGAGTACACACATAGAGAAACAGGAATTATAGCATCATTTAAAACAGATGCCGAGTTTAAACATAGTATTATTGACGAGCCTCCTTATCCATTATTTTCCCTATATCTAAATACAAGTTTGATAATTTTGAGATAAGGATAACAGATGAGAATGATTCCTTAATTGATTGTGGTGGAGCTACAACAACTGTACCTTTAGAAACGAAGACTTCCTCTTAAATAATTAGGAAGAAGTGTTCTATTAAAGGTTGTATGTTTAGTGTTTCTTAGAGTGAAGTAAAAGATTTAAATATCCATCATGTATTAACAAAAAAACAACTTAACGATAAATCTAAGAAAATTAAAGAAGGTAAAGGAATGGATTTAACTATAACTACTGCACACACGAAAAAGATTAACAAAGATCATATAGGTGGTTTTATCTTTACAATTCTTGCCATTCTAGCAGCTTTAGGAGCAGTTGGTTCATTAGCAGTTGGTGCAGCAGCGATTACTAAAACTGTACTTAATGCTTAGAAAAATAAACAAGAACTTGAAGAACAAAAAGGGCACAATAAGGCTATAGATGAAAAACAAGGAACAGGTAAACCAAAGAAGTCAAAAAACTAAAACCATTGACCAACTTCGATATAGAGAGGTTGGTTAAAGAATTAAAGATAAAACGATTTAGAGGTGTATTTATGAGTGACGAACTTCCACAGAAACCCTATGTAAATGAGTGTGGTATAGTTAACTTCGATAAATCAGAAAACATTTGTACTCATTGAATATGCTATTGGGAAGATAAAACGAAAAGTACGTGTTCGGTTCTTATGGTGGTGTTCCTCCTAAACAACAAGTTCAATATCTTGGTATCGAAAACTTATTTTACAATGACGAACGAATACAAAACTTTAATTCCGTTATATGTGGTCATCTTTGTGTTAAGGTTTTAAATCTTCTAAACCAAGGGTATTCTTGTAGTGACGTTATGTATATGATTAAAAATTATTAAATATTATTAAGTTTAAGTGCTTTTATTGCTTGTGTCCATAAAAGTTTTGTTTAAGATAAATATGAAAGCTATACACAATAGATTTTTAGATTATTTTGAGGAGCATGTGGATGAATTAGATGCACTAGATAGATATAATTTTTATCAGTATTTTGAGTACGTTAGTGAGATAGACTTAAAAGGAACAACGTATATACTCGAAAAACGTATATAAAATTGTTGATTTATGGAAAACGTTAATACCTAAACTTTTGTACACGGATGAAGAGTTGAAAACGGAGTTGTCAAATTATCGCTCTAGACCATCAGAATGCATTGACTTTGTTAGTAAGTCATTAACAAAAGGTATGAATAGTTATATTTGTAATGGTTGTTTTTTAGTGAGTGCTTGGGTTTACAGTACTGAAATGAAGAAATGAAAGCTGGTTGTGCAAGAAAACCATGGTATGATACTACAAAAAGGTGTAAGTTACAGTTATCTCGTTTACAAGCTTTACAGGATAGAATTATTTCCAAAGATGTGTTCAAGGTGTTAAATGATGAATGTAGAGATATACCAAAAGATTTAATATCAACAAAAGATGTTCTAGAAGTACTAAAGAAAATCAAATACACAAAATATTATGATGATGTCTATTTAATACACTATAACGTTACCAATCAAAAACCACTAAAATTACGACATATGGAAGCAACACTTATAAAAGAGTTTGAAAACTTACACGAGGCCTTTAAGAACTGTATCCGAAAAGAGTATTGTTTATTAACTTAAAATGAGTATTGTACTATCTGTTGAAAAAGCATGATGTTCATGTTGATATTGATTTTAAATATTCACCTAAACAAATAGAGATGTAAAGGAAATGTTTTGAAAAATTAGGATGGACATTTTCTTTATAATAAAATGAGCATTGATATATTTGGTAATGTTGCATTGATATATTTGGTGATGTTGATATTAGTAAAGAAAAATTTAAATTGTTGGAGAATTTAAATGATGTTGTTAGCGTAAGTCAACTTAGATCAATAGAAGCTCAATTAGAGAACGACAGAAAACAATTTGAAGATGTATTAGAAACGTTACAAGACACATACAAAAAGAAAGATTTTCAAAAGATTAGGATGGATACTACTAAATTGATTATGCAGAAAGAAACCATACCCTTTTATGTCGATTGAGAGCTAAAAACGTTAAGGAGCCAATCCTTAGAATATTTAATCTTTCTAATGGCTACAAATTTCTCTATAATGGCACAATAATGCACATGGAATTAAGTATAGATAAATACTTTCAAGAGATATATTTGGGTGATACTTTGATTGAAAATTTAAATTTTAGTTTTAACAAGAATGATATAATTACGATTAAACCAAATAAACATTCTGCTATGGAACAAGGACAATTATTGTTTGTTGTAATGTACATAGAAAGAGAGCTTTCGTAAAATATTTGCTATAGAATAAATATCGATATTTTTGGTAACATTAAAAATAAATGCAATCAAATAATTATTAATTACTTTACGCAAGATTCTATACATCTTCAAGAAAACAACGAAGAACTTCAAACAAAAGTAGAAGAGATAAAACAATTAATGAACGATTTAAGAATAAAAACACAAGACTTAGAGAGATAGCAGCTGAACATACAGAAAATCCAGGGAAAGTACACAAACTAGTTATTATTAAAAAGAATCTCTCCCCTATTCAACTACAAAAGATATTTGAAAAGTATGAAACAGACAAAAGGGAACAAGTAGAGAGCTATGAGAGTTACAGGTATTGGGTTGGAAGAATTCAAGAGTGTAATATAAAAACAAGATTACAATGTCCTGAAGAAAAATATCCAGACATGACTATATTGTCCAAAACCAAAGAATCAAACTCGATTAACATTTTAAATAAAGTAAAAGAAGAATATGAAGAAGAACCTGTAGTTGATTTGTATCTCCTAGTAATATCTTTCTTGTGCTTCTGTATTATTTGCTGTACACCTTCAGCCATCGTTTTGTTAGAATTCAAAAGGAAAGGTAATTTGCCTTAACACCATGCTTTGCTACAACCCAATTAGAAAATATAGAACGTAGAAAGTAATTAAAGGAACCACATGCCTCTTTTTTTAATAAGAATTTTCCATTGAACTTTCCCTCGCAATGTTGGAAATCTGTAATCTTAACAGCCATAATATTCTCGCAAAAAGGATTTGTAATCTCTCTTAAGCAATCTAATCTATCTTGTTCGTCTGTATAGTCTAAATCTCCAATATTTGTTAATATATTGTTCCGGTGTAAATTCTCTGTTAAAAGCCAAAAACTACAACGCTCGTCAGAAGGCTTGGAAACTTTCCCTAGTAGTTCTGTAACTGTGTATTTGGTGGTCGAAACCATATTATTCAACTCCATATTTATTATAAGAAGAAAACACTTTTAATCATTTTCGGATCAATAACAAGCTCTAAGTATAGGCACAAATGTAAAGACGAAATATTAAGTGTATAACTAGGGAGCAAAAATAGGACAAATTATTTCGTTTACAAGACACCTGTAAGAAGATGTGATTGTAAAAGTCTCTTCGTATAGCCTCTTAACTCTAACTGTAAACTGTATATAACTATGTACAACTGTAAACTGTAAATGTAAGCTTTGTGTAACAGGAAGACTTGTGTAACTGTCGACTTTACGCATTTGTAGACTGTGTGTAACTGTAAAATATGTGCAACGGTAAAGACTGGCATATGTAAGTGTGTTTGTGAAAAAGTAGCCAAAACTGGGGTACCCGAAGCAACGCAACCTAAGTTTCTAATCTATTTGAAATTTTTATCAAACAAACATTTTCCTTATAACAAATAAGATTTAGATAATGGATATAAAATACATCAGTTTTACTTTATAAATGAATCGAAAAAAATTTTAAAAAATTCGAAAGTATAAAATGGAGTGGTAAGTATGGAGCCCCGAAAGAAATTTATTCTTACTAATAATTTCAGTGTAATCATTAAGAATGTTCAAGAAAGCACAGAAGTCGTCTTCGAAATTAATGGTTTTTTATTCAGCTTAAACTATTACGAATGGACTGAGTTTAGGAAGTCATTGTTTCCCATAGAGAACGAGGTTAGCAGAAGATTATATTATCAATATCCAAACTTGTAACTTTAAGTATGTTTTGAATTATAGTTAATTGATTTCAAGAGTTTTATGGCTACAAAGCCATAAAACTAAGACCTGTAGACATACAGAACGCACTGCCACTTGAATATGAAAGACACATATATAAATAAGAGAGTTATTTGAGTTTCTATAATAATATTTTTAGAGTTGTGCAACCTACAAGACATTCGAAAGATAGTAAATTTATTTCTCTATCGATTATCGTTTGAATTTTGAAAATTGGTAAATAAACAACGGAGATATAACAAATTCAAAAATTCGGGAATTTTTTACGGGTTCATCTTTGAGTTTTCGGGAAAATGTTATTCTGTAAAAAAAAAGTCTTAGAATTTGATGTACATTATGTTGGTATCTTCTATTTTTCAAATATCTGAATTTTTATTTTTGCAGTGTTGCAAACTCATACTTTTTTCTGAAATTTGCCAATTTTTGTATTTGATGAGTTAGCATATTGTAACTGTGGATGGGTAAAATTATCCTCTTAAAAACATTTGGGGCAAACACTATAATATTTGATAAGGGGGTTGGCAACACTGACATATTTTTCTTTTTGAACATTGATGCTTAAGCTAAATTTGCCAGCTAGGTGAACATATTCAAGCAGTTACTCACTTACTCAATAGATCGTGTTGCATATCATTTAGTTTATCACTTTGCTAATAGATGGCGTTGCTTATTGAAGTATTTGTTCATATATAAGGACCAATTTTCACTCTTTGAGTGCGAGTTATCCGAGCGTGGGCGCTCATGGTCTGGCCAACTGTGAGTAGTTATCGGCGTGGTCGTCGCAGGTTCGAATCACCTCCAGCCGAGAGAAGGATTTTCACTGTCTCCTCTACAAGCCAAATAGATCAGAGGAAGTTGACGTGATTGGAGACTAGCGCTAGTCGGGAAAGGAAAACGGATTTACAAGAGAAGCAGCAGCAGAAAGAGAAACAGAGAAAAAGGAGCATGAAAGGCAGCCAAAAGCAAAACCAAACAAATAAATAAGAGAAAGGCGTAAGTCCTCTCAGGTCCACCTGTGCGCAGGTTTTGTTGATTTTTACTTTGAAAATGTATTTTTGTTACAGAGATTTTAGATGTAAGTTTTTATGATTTTAAATGTCATAAAATCTATTCAATTTCACTTTAACATTGTTGTTATGGAAATACTTTGCGCTGTGTAACTTTATATAATTAGCTGGGTCCTTCTATGCTAGCTAAAATACTTGGAGGAAGAAAATTCCGCTCGTAGTTTGGTATGTGTGCTACTAGCCTTAGACAATCTTTCTTCAGAATTGTTAACCTCTTACGGGAAGAACACTAGTAGAAGAGATTGTAGGAGAGACTAGTAGAAGAAAGTAATAGAGGACCTTAGCTTTCTCAAAAGAACTTCGTTGTGTGAGATGTCTTAGGAGGATCTAAAAGAAACCTTGACTGGACCTCGCAATGAAATACGAAATTGTTTTAATGCTGTGGAATTATGTGTAGAAATTGAGAATCTTAAAAACTAGACTTTAGTATTCCTGCCCGACTTCAAGTAGTTCACCCGAAGAGACCTGCTCGACATGATCTCCAAAAATGACCATCAATGTTCCTATTTAAACGTACAGTGACACTTAGATTTTTTTTTTACTCTTCCGTACAGTGTGGCATCTTGTGAAAGATGTATCAGCAAACTAAATATTTTATATTAAAACACATGTTGAACGATGGGACAGAAAGGGCTTTCAGATTTTGCAACATTAGCTATAGAAAGCAAGGTCACTCAATCAATATCATATGAACGATTATTTGGGACTTTGCTGGAAAAAGACAAAAAGAGAGAAAATTTTTGACCAATTATCACAAAAATATAGTATTTTGGTGAGCGCACTTTACAAAACTATGTTTGAATTATATAGAATATTTTATCAATAGGTACTACAAATAAAAGTACTCGTTCTCTATATTTGCTGCTACATATGAACGGATGTGAAACGTCTATAAAATGATGCCTTCCATGTGTATAAAATGATGAGTTTCTGAAACAGAAATAGAAGTGAGTGAAGCGAGTAAAATTAAGTGAAGCGAATAGGAATAGGAAATTTAAAGTAGTGCAGGCAGTGAGAAATGTTGGCTAAATTAATAAATTTATTAAAGATAATATTCCAGTGCTCTCAAGCACCAATTTTCAGTCAAGAGAAGCGACTGTTACAATGTTTTTTTTCCTCTAAAGGGCATTTTTCTTCATGTCCTAGCGTTTTTACGCCAGTTTTCAATTTAGAGTCGAATTCTTAGGACAAATATTTCTATCTAAACATTACTATTTTATCAAGACTGAAGTCAATGTTTCGTCATTATTACAAGATTAAAATTTAGAAGTTTGCGATGGGCTAAATCTACAGCGCCTAGATCGTCCTTATATTTTAGTCCTTCAGTAATTATGGAAATTAAATTATTACACACAATATTGATGAATTTGATGTATACTATAATGACAAATATTCAATTTCTTTCACTCTCTGTGTTGGAACAACTTTTTGTACAGTTAAAACACTAAGAACATGTCTATAATATGATGTCTTCTATATCAGTCTTGATTAGTACTGTCAGAGAACGTAACGGCTTTAGCAAGCAATTTATGAATACACCAGTCTCATTCTTAGAATAAGTCAGAAATGAATTATGAATAAAAAACGTTATGTTCTCCTTGCAATTGTGAAGGTTTATATAAGAAAAGGGCACATACGAAGAAAACCATGGTTTAGTAAACAAAGAAAAGTCGTAATATTGTATGCTGTCAATAAAATATCGTCTACTGAACTGGAAAGAAACCGCATAGAAGATACATCCTTTGCAAAACGTAATTTTCTGACGATACTTCATTTCACTGGCATATTAATAAACATAGTTGTTTTCTGTATGCCGCTTATAAGCAGACCGCCTGATCTGCGGAATTTTTCTTAAATTTCAACACATACTACTACTACTTCTACTAGCATTAATAATATTAATTCCTCCCGCTTTTTCCAACACGTTCCATACATCCATTCAAACAAATGTTCTAAATTCTAATAATTCATTTGTATATTCGTATGTATATTTTGTTAAAATATCAATAAAATGCATAAATAATCCTAATTCTTTTAATCTTATTTTTTTCTTTACGACATATACTAATACCCATAGGCCGTTAGTATATTTCGTAATGAAAACAACAAATCTTACGTATTTTATTTTGCGTATGACTATAAACTTACTATTATCACCAGCGTTCTGCCACATTGACAGGTTCCGACAGCAAACAAATCTCTCATGTCTATTCTCAGACTTTGTTTCTTTTAACCCTCGAGAAGTCGCGCTGAAAAAGTAACGCGAGAAGTCGCGCGCGGTCAAAAGGACCGCAAGAACATAATGTGTTGCAAATATCGTTTTAAACATTTTTTTCTTGTATTAGAAACGTAATTTTCTACATTTTCTGATTAAGAGGGAATAACATTTTTATGATTATAATAAGTTTTACAGTAATAACTATTAGAGAAACCTACAATTAAATATGCCTTTTTTATTTCTCATTTGGAATAAAATGTTTTTTTTTGTTACATATATCTTTAGATAGATAGCTATGCACTGGTTTTATTGAAAATTCTAAATCTGATGACGATCTTTTTTTTTTGTCAACTCTAGTTCGTCTACAATTAGAAATGCGATAGTAAATTAGTTAAAAATATACTATATAAACATAACACTAAAACAAAGCTTCACCGCGCATTTTACATTGAATTAGAGCTCACTCGTAGCTAAGCGGCTACCATACACGCCTTTGGCGTGAGACTTCTGGTTTCGATTCCCGGTGGGACCTCATGTGGTTCGGATTCTTCGTTAAGCAGTAGGTCCACGTCTTACATAGCCTTGATGCTGAAAAGGGCGCTAAATTTAAATCAAATCAAAATTACATTGAATTATTTTACGTTCTTATTATTTTGAAACTTCACCTACACAGCACTCCATTGAATTATTTTAGGTTATTTTCAAATTTACACTGTTCTACACTTCGTCGTCGCTGGTCATTTCTGGGTTTAAGATCTTCAGATTCGCTCGTAGACTCCTCACTTCACCTTTTGTGTTCACTCACTTATATATATATATACTTGTTATGATCTTCCTCAGACGAAGCTCTGGCGACCTCTCTTCCGTCCATTAAAATAATATTTATGTTCATAAAGCTTAAAACATCTCCAAAGCAAAGGTCACGTGCAGAGCGAAACACTGAGAAAAAACATTACATGGTTAGTCGCGCGCGGTGGAAAGTACTGCAGAATCACTAAATAACACTAGTAGTTGAACTTACCTAGACGGAGAAGTCTGTCGGACAAACAGAATGGACACACGATCGAAAATAATTTTCCTGCGGTGTTTTTGACCGCGGCGCGACTACTGGAGGGTTAAGGAATAAGAAATTAGGATATTCTTATCGTCCAAAAGTTAACACCTTGCTCATCTTTCTCCTTAAATAAATTATTCCTTCCAAAGTATCTCTTATAAACCACCTCACCCTTAGACATTGTCGTAATGAATTATTTTCAATTTTACTAAGAACGCGAGTATCCCGCCTTCTTCATTAACTATGCTCAGAACTTCACTATCTCATATTTTCCCTTTAACAATGCTTTTTCAATCGCTTTCCATATCTAAGTGACGAAGCATATTACACAACACATATAATTATGGTGATGGTGATGATTCATTAATGGTGATGATTGCAGTAGCAAATGGACACGTTCGGATTCAGGCGTGTTTCTCCCAATTAGTTCTCATCCTACAACGAAACAAACTAGACTGCCTGCTTCGAATATTATGCAAAGTAACTAACTTACGAAAAAGTTAACTTTCAAACTCCGTTTGCTAACATATAACCAACCCAATCCACTAACATGTCTATTCTTTAAAGTTGCTTACTAGACTGGTTTAGTAATATATATGCCCGACTTAGTTTTATTGCGTTCTGCAATTTCCATTATCTCTCTTCATGAGAGAGTGAGTTGAAGTCGGGAATCGCAACGTAAAGGGCCTGAAGCACCTTTTTCTCTCACCCGTTTCATTCTAGAAGAGAGCAAGCAATGATTACTTACCCAATTACAGAAGATCAGCTTATATTCTTAATGGTTGTCTCAAAGTATTTATTTACACGTTACATTACAGCACGTATCTATTGTTTCTTAACTGTGGAAATTATGTAAGCATTTCCAATAGCCAATTATGAAACAGTTTATAAATTTATATCTATTGATTATCTATGAAACAGTGAAAAGATATGAAAACTCTTCATAAAGAAGCATGCAGAAACCAGATTCGCAATCAGTAATAAATAGGTATAATCATGAAAGTAAGGGGAATAAAGTTATTTTCGTTGCTTTGTGTGATCTTTACTAATATATATATACAAGGGTTAGACAAAAAGTCCAAAACTTCTGCAAAATTGTGAAAATCATTCCTAGTATGGGGTTGGGCCTCGTTTTGCGTCCAAAAGAGCTTGCATCCGACGTGGAATGGACGTATATAGCTCATGAATCGTGGTGTATGGAAATTTGTACCATTTTTCCTCAAAAACATGCTCCAGTTCCTTAAGGGATGCTGGTGGAGGGAAATGAGACTGAACACACCTTTCTAGCTCAGACAACAATGGCTCAATGATGTTCAGGTCTGGTGGTTATGGGACACAGGGGAGGTGTGATAGCTCCTGGTCGTGCTACTAAAACAATGATTTCACCGTTTGAACAACATGACTGGGTCCTACATCATCCAGGTAGACACCATCACCATCAGAGAACAATACCTGAGCTGTGGATAGACCCTGGTCCCCCAAAATGGCTTTATACGCCTTAGCATTCATCATTCCATGAAGGGAACTGCAGAAAGCCACGATACCACTCCCCATACTGTAACAGAACTACCCGCATGCTTTACAGTTGGGAGCAGACAGTCTGTATCATAGGCTTGTGACAGTGTTCTCTATACGTAAACACGACCGGTTGTTGGAAACAAGGTGAAGATCGATTCATCGGTCCACATTACGTATTCCATTGCTCGTGAGTCCATGCCTTGCGGTCCTTGCACCACTGGATACACCCCTTGGCATTTACTGCTGTGACCAGGGGTTTACAATAGAGGCCCTGCCATGAATTTTCATTCTATGACGTTCTCGTCGCACTTTTTGCGATGAAATCGTGTTCTGTAGGCCCGAATTGAGTTCAGACGTAAGTTTCATTGAAGTGGCCTTCATTTTAGCTGCTACAATCCGTTTCAATGCCCTCCAGACCTTATCAGACAGGGTTGTTTTCTACCAGTGTTGTGCTTTGCAGACGTCGTTTGCCCATGAATTGTGTATGCCCTCGTGACATTGTACACAGTGCCCTTTGATACCCCCACAACATTCGTCACTGTTGCCACTAAAACTCCAACCAGACGGGCATGCAGACGGGCATCAACGATCATGCAAGCCTCTTTGGAAATATGTCAGGTCGCAAACTTTACGGCACCACTTTCACACCACGACACTCATTTGTGAACTGCTTACTGCTGACGAAAGAGGAAGATGCACACGACACGTTGAAAAAAACGATCGGCAACCGCAACACGTGTTGTACAGCGGTGGGCCAAAATTACGTGTCCCATATAAAGTGCTATTAAATTTTTGTCTACTTCCTGTATAAATTCGGGTGTCAAAAAATCAACCGACAAACAACGGGAGGTAAATTCTCTCATACGAAGAAACATAAACGCTTAGTAAACATGGGTCCGGTAACGCGTTGTTTCGGAGATATAATTTTCCCAAACCGGGTGAAATGAATCTTCCAATGCATATATTTCAGAAACTATTCAACGTAGAGGGTGGGTTTGGTCATACCTGCTCTGGTTAAAAATATATGTTTCATAATCTTACAATGCCTGCGGAAGGGATTCCCCAAAGGAGCATAGGGATTCCCGGATAATCTGCTGAGGGAAGATGGCTCGAAAGGGGTATGAATGGATGACTTCCTCACCTGTTAACAGTACTTTCTTGTACCAAGACGATAACTCAAACGGATACAAAATGGTGGATACTTGTATACCTGCTGTGTGTGGCTGCATAACCGCCGCATACGAATGGTGACTAATAATTAAGTTCGAGATATGAAGTACTGTGAATATCCAGTGGAAGCTTCGTAGTGAGGGACGTGAGGTGTTGCTATAGCATAACACACGAAGCAGAGTGATTGAAATTGTGAAAACACTTAATGCAAAAAAAAGCCCCAAATAGCACGATAGCGAATACCGTCAGCACATTTCCATATATGAGTAATATTTAGCAATGGCTAGAAATACCGTTATGTCTAGTGAACTGAGTGAATGTCACTAATGAACGAGACCCAATATTAAGTACATTACATGAATGAACTGAGTAAATGTATAAGAGATTTCTGATTTGAAATCATATGCATTACATTAACAATGCAACACGCGCGTGGAATTTTGTGATGTGGATAATCACGTGGGCTACCGCTGTAGCCCAATTGTTTTTTTTTTTTTGTTATATTGCCTGGTTTTGTTAATATCTCTTGTATAGAATTGCATTTTCAAACTGTTTTATGGGTTTTATACAAAATTTGAGAAATGGGTTTATTTTCAAAGCTATGAATATACAAAGAAGACCAACACCATTCATTTTTCAAAATTGATACACGAAGAAGACTGAAGAAGTTATTTGTATTTATCAATAAATGGACCAATCTGGCGCATTTTAAACCTTCCTTTATCTTAAACATATATGTTAGAATTCTTTAAAAATTAAGTATATTTTTTTTCAAAATTTACAAAGCTTACAAATAAACGTATAATACATAAAACATATACCTTTTTAGCATAATGCGTTTCTGGTATCAAACTTTGATTACGATTTTGCATAATTATACATATGCTATTTCACTCATATATTTTCATTTTTAGGTTTCCGTATTCATATCCTTGTAAGCATGTTCTGCACACAAGTGGTGCGTGGTCAATGCAAACTTTCCTTCAAGCATTGACCACTCATCAAAAGCATCAAAATATCAATAAGGGTAGGTACAATTTCGTCTGTAAATTTTGCATCACACTTGAGTACAAATCTCAATCTAACACTATCAATGTAAATATTGGTAAAATCAACCTTAAGTCTCAAAATGTTTGCATCTGAAAGCACTTTTAGATATTCAAGCTCCGACAACGCAGACCTACCCCCACCTTTAGGTCCTGGAAAATGAAGCACAATATTATGAGCACGAGCGCAAATATTACAAGTAGGTGTGACTTTTTTCCATTTCGATTGTCTTTTACTACATAATAATTTAGTTCAGAATTTTCGTTACTACTATTATCAACAGGTATCACAGTGATTCCTGCCGCCCGGAGTTCTCAGTCACATCTTCTAAATTTTCACTATTTCTTTGTCCGAAAAATGCAATTTTGCGGTCTCAAAATGTTAACTAGCGCCATCTAGAAAACATTCCTCATCAGAATTGGTAATTCGCAAACTCATTGACCATCTGACAACACTCAAAATATAAGGAAAAATTTTGACGTTTTGGAACACCCGTAACATCAATAGTCGCGCGGGCTGCAGATGTAGCCACGAAACTTTCAAGCAGAATAACAATGAGCTCCTTTCGATTTTACGTTTGACCACACACTTAACACGCAAAATGATAGTTGATTGAAAGGTACACAGACACCCTTTGAGTTATCATCCCGAATTACTTTGCGGCAAGGAAAATAAAAACGCTGGGCTACAATAGTAGCCCGCGCGCGTATTAAAGGGTTAATAAGTCTGGAACCGTCTACCTGATTTCAATGGTACTTGTTCCTTTCAGTTGTCGCACCGTTACGTGGATAAGCAACAGAAAGCAAGGCTGCAAGCAATTCCCACTAATAGTCCAAGCTTTGGACTCAACAACCAAGAGATGGATCGGATCGCATTTGAAATTTTAGGTCCCGTCTCCAAATAGCGCCCCTGCTGGAAAGGGACGTTGGACATGTTAACAAATAAACATTCAAACAATAAACAATTGTTATAAACGTACAATTGAATGATACTGTAGAACGCGAGTGTGATATCCAAATGAATTGGTTTAGCTCGTTAAATTAAGTGTAAGTCCTGATACATTTTCGTTTTCTATTCGGGTACCCAAGACGCTCGTTTTAACGGATTCCAAAATATGTAAACAGAACAATAAACTACCTTCATATTTTATACCTTGTCTTTTTTCCTCCATTTAAAGCAGTTGCGGCCGGTGGATTGTGGTTTCGGGTGTTGCAGTACGATTGATCGAAAACAGAAGATATAATATGGACTCATTGACTAATCAGCATAACTTTAGATGCAAATGTTATGTGACATGCGAAATTAAAGAAAATTCTGTTTTTAAGGAATAAAAATGCAGAACAGTTAATCCGATTAATCACCTTTTGATTGGATCTATCTTTGATTGGAACAAAAATGTCTAATACATGCTGGTTGAACTCTGGTATTATTATTGCCAGGTCTTTTGCGATGGAAAGCATAACCAATGGTGATAACCTTTCTTGGGACATTCAATTTCTTGAAAGTGTCAATTCTTTTCGATGTGAAAAAAAATATTTTTTTTACTGACGCCATAGGTACAGTTAATATTAATTTCAGAAGCTTTGATGATTCACTAAATATTTTTTCTTGATTATTTTGATCAATTCATTCTAGCAAACTCAGTCCCTGACAGTGATCCGAATTTCTCTTCAGTGTAGACTGAAGATACTTCGTAGCAGAGATTAATGTTATAATAAATGTACATTGAACACGCCTTATTCACAATTTATCTAGAAAATTTTTAAATAAATTGTGGATATGTATCTAGTGCATACAGCATTACTGCCATAAGATGTCCTGTAAATTTAAACCGTTTTTTGAACACTTTCCTAAATTGCACTTTCCTTGTTTTGTCTTAATTGTTTGGTATCCTTAATTGTATGTTTTTCCTTAGTTGAAAGCTAGGCAATTTTTTTGTAAGTTATTTACAGAAGTCGTGGTATGCAATTCATTCAGAATTTGTAGGTTATGTACAGAATTAGAGCACACACAATAACATTAAATCTAATAACTAATAACCAAAACAGCTGATAAAAAAGAGATACTGGTACACCCGAATTGCGAATTTCACATATTCATACATAGGGTCTGTCAACTGGCCGGCTTTACATTGGCCTGGCCGGAAAAATTGCTATTTTGATTAGAGGCGGTGACGGGTACAAACGTTTCTCCAGCCCCTTTATAACCGTTTTTTTTTAATTCGTAGCTAGTTAGAAGTATAGATATTGAAAAGTAGCTGTCATTCTGTAATCTCAAAACTGTTACCTTTCAACATCTAGCAACGATCAATATATTTTTTTCACCTGTTTAGAAAATTTTAGAGAGATGACAGGGACTGTATCAGGGAAGATTTGAAATTTACTTTCAAGGAATTTTATACATTTATTAAGAGCGAAAAAGGTCTTCTTAAAGCAATTTCCTATACTTGAAGTCGAGACTATATATTTAAAGAGTCAATGTCATTTTCCAAATCCGAAATTGTCACGTAAAGATTATTATACTTTTGTTTATATGTTTAGATAATTTTAAAGAAATGGTAGTTACTAGTAAATGCAATAAATTGATCAATGCTGATTGATCAATTTCAGTTTATAGCACAATATATCTATTACGCTTATTAGTAAATGTTCTAGGACATTCAGAATATATGTGTTAACGCACTTTTATTCACGATAGTACATATCCTTTCCATGGATAGGTCCGAACAGAGATACTTCACGCTGAGACCTATATCATAGAGAATTTTGAGGAAGAGCCGGTTTTTTTTAAAGAGTTGGCAACCCTATTCATACATCAACACACACACACCCACACATGTGAGTAAAGGAGAAAAAAAACTGCATTCCAAATCATCCGTCTTGGTTGTTACGCAATGCACGATGAACACAATATACTTCCACATGATACGAAACAATGGTTATCAATGTCATAGTTCTGGAAAGCAACCTCAAATCCGCCAGATATAGGAACAACATTTTAGATGGGAGAGGTCCAAAGTATTTGAGAAAGGCCAATACGTACGTAATAACGAACCAGTCTTATACTGTACTCGAAAATATACCTAATTCTTAATTACTGTCACCTATATTTTTAGAAAAAAATGATAGAACAATTGTTTCTACACTGTAAAAAATTTTTCTCTAGGTTTCCGAAAAAATGCGGGCAGCTCCGAAGGCAGAGACGTTTCCGAGGAATTTCGGAAACTATATTTTTCCGACTACCTAAGAAACCTGAAGGTTTCCGAAAATGATCGGAAAAGTTTTCTGACTTGGGTCGGAAAAGTTTCCGAACATCTTCCCAATAGTTTTCGGAAACAAACGTGTTTCTTAGCGAATTGGAAAAATGTAGTTTCCAAAATTCTTCGGAAACCTCTCTGCCTCCGGAGCTGCCCGCATTTTCCCGGAAAAGTTCCAAGGTAAAGCTTTTCCGGTTTTCTTTGGAAACATCCTTTTTTTTTTCTTTCTGATCTTAAATTCTATACGCAATGGAGACCTCCTGAATATTATATTATGATTCATCAAAGATGCTAATACAATTATATTATATCTTTGTTTAAAAAAAAAATTGTCTTCGATGTTGAGTTGAGTTGATTTTGAGTTCAACGTCCCTTCAGCAGCGAGGATATATGAGATAAGACCTACTGATTAACGTGGAATCAAAACCACATAAGCTCCCGCCGGGAATCGAACCAGAGTCACCCACGCCACAGGCGCGGACGCTAACCGCGTTGCCACAAACCTCTTGATTGTTTTCAATTCTGCAAATCAAAACTAAGAAGAAAATAGAAATTGCCAGCTATAAGTGCATCTTCATTTTTTAAATCAGTTTAAATAGTTCATGGTCTCCGAGGGAAACAGCTGGATTTGTGGAAGTGAAGACAATAAAAAAAAGATATGAATTACATTGTATTAGCATCTTTGATGGATCAAACAAAATTCAGAAGGACTCCGTGCTGTATAAAATTAAAACATCTGGCATCATTTCGTAAGAAAAGATGGTGAGATAATACAAAACGGGTGGAATACCACAGGAAAGCAAAAATCAGAGGATTGAACTTAAATAGTTTATTTGCTCCAAAATCACTTTTCTCTTTAATGTAGTCTTATATTCTTGAAAAAAAAAAGAAGTGTTATAGTGAAACCGTAAGACCAAAATTATACTGTATGTTTACCATCATTCAACTATAGCATATACATTACCGTCGTTCAACCCATTGTACCTCCAAAATGTTAACTAAAAGAAGGAAGATATAGCAAAACCACGCTCAGGAATTGTAACTATCATTCTACTTATAGAGTTGAGTTGATTTTGATTTTAACGTCCCGTTCAGCAGCAAGGCTATATGAGTCGTGGACCTATTGATTTACGCTGAATCCGAACCACATGAGCTTTCCTCGGGAATCAAACCTGGGTCTCCCACGTCAAAGGCGCATACGCTAACCGCTTAGCAACGAAGGAGCTCCTTCCTACTTATAGAGGTTTCTCTAATTCCTGAATCTTTGCAATTCCAAGTTTTCGACTCTCCCCTGGAGGCTTGTAAACGGAGGTTAAAAAAGGATGAAACAGAACAGAAACATTAAGGAATAAAAAGGAACGGATATAGGCCTACCAAGAAGAACTGTGTGCAATACGCACACACACACAAAAAAGGACGGCAGTTACGTACCTAGACCTGGAAGGTTTGTTGGAAGGTTGCCAACTCATGTTATTTTTATTGTCATGCCAATGCTGTGAAAACTTTATGATAACCGCTTCCCATTCGTCACTCAGTTATCCCTTGTCTAGATTTATTTTTTTTAAATGAATAAATACATTTTCATAAACCAGTCTCTCTAATTTATTTCTAGCTCCAAATAAAATTTTTGAATCTTCTACCCTGTGCTGCGTTTCTTTTAAATGTTTCGATAAACCTCACACCGGATTTCCCCTTTCAAATCTCTAATGCATTCCTTTACCCGGATATTTAAATTTCTTTTCATTTTGCCTATAACTCTCTTAGCAACTGCATTTTACTTCATAAATACCACATTTTTCATTGAAATCCGTGTAATAACTTAAATCGGGTGATGTTATTTTCTAAAGTTTTAGGTGACTTTAAAGCTGTAAGAAAATCATATTGTGTGCAGATTCTTTTTACTGCAGTTGTCAATCTGGGAAAAATAGTCAATCCAATCCATTGTTTCATCCTTTATGTCAGTTTCAGGTTTATTGGAACTTAAATTCCTTTTAACCCGATTATACCAATTATCTAATAATGAAGCTGAGTATCCGTTTAGATTACCCGGTTTCATCAGGAATTCAATCTCTGCCTGTTGATCTGTTTTTAAGGAAGTAAGACGTATGGCTTGCAAAAAAGAAATTCTTCCAAATATTTGCTTTGGAACTTGCTGAATGTGGAGATTTATAATGAATGTACTGTGTATCTGCTGTTGGCTTGTGGTGCACACTGGTAACGAATTTGCTCTTTTGTCTTCTTACATTAAGGTCTAGGTATGTAAGACTACCGTATTTTTATGTGTGTGTTGCACACAGCTCTTCCCCTTGGTAAATCAGCTCTTTTTTATTTCTTAATATTTCTATTATTTTTCTTCCTGCTTTTTTAAGCAGAACTTTAAAATAAGACCTAATTTAATTAGAATTACATATTTAATGAATGTAATGCTCAAGAAATACAAACTTCTGGAAGCTTAACGCTCAGTCCTATTTCCACAAACTGAAGTTCAAACTAAAATAAGAAAACTTCCCCCCTTGGTGGAGGACATTGTCTCGCCTCCTTATCGGATTTGTGATTGTTGCAGATCTGGTTTTATCAGTCCAGTCGTTGAAGAATGTCTTATCTTTTGAATTTTCTTTATTAAAGAAAAGATGTTTGAAAGGTGGTGGTGATTCGAGTTTATGACTAGTAAATTTATTGTTGAAAGACGAAGTGAAAAAATGACGTTAAGACCTATAAAAAGTTTTTAAAATGAGCAATATATAAAAAACAAAACGCCAAAAAGGAAATCATTTTCGGACCTATAATGATCCAAAATAAAATATCCGTGCATTCAGAAATATGTTGTTGTATATTTTAACATAAAAGCATCTAATTTGCCCAAGGAAAGTTCAAAATCTGATAAAAATTACTTTCAATGTGATCATCTTAGTTGTACCAGTAATACACTAACTAAAAGCTCTAAAACCCAGCTGGGTTTCAGATGGGTCCAACCCGAACCGAGTTTTGTCGGGCTAGGTCCACTTGGGTAAACCCTGTTACGTCCTGGACACTGGAAGATAACACTCGAAAAACATTTAAGCACATTAATTTGAACCAAAGAACGTTCGGTTGGTAAACATATTCCAAGAAATTGCGGAGCAAAGGGAGAAAAAGTAAGATAAAATCATTGTAGTAAGTCCGATGTCTAGTAGATGTCTAGTCAAAATATTCCCATACATACCGAAGTTGTAGAGAAAAACGCCATTTTCCAAGATGTCAACTAAAACATTTTGGTAAGTTGCTCATAGTGGAACTTTATTTGTCTTAACCCAGGCAGGTTTTCAGGTGGGTCAAACCCGAAAGAAAACCGCTTCTTTTGGGATGGGCCCACATGATCATATCCTCGATCTACCGCGTTGTATCATAACAGTAAGTGATTTTAGATAAGCTATCCTAACCAGCTTGTCAGAATTGCATTACGTACAAGGAGAAAAACGATACCAAAACTTATTTATGATTTAAGGAATGATGTTTAATACAGTTTTCCCTGTTGTACTTAATACAATTAGTTTAAGGTGTATGTGTGCCTACCATTGTTGTGTATGTGTGCCTACTATTGACATCCATAACGTTAAAACATACGGTACAAAAAGGATATGTACAAGCCTACAAACACACTTTGCGTAACGTTTCCTTGTGCTCAAAAAATCCTATGTTATCTATCCTATCTGTCTCTATCATTTACCATTTTATGTATAATCTATAAAAAGAGTATACCCACTGCGGGTAATGCGCCGAAGAAGCTCATTACGTAGTAAGTATTCGAAGATCGATCGAATGTTGAGTTGAGTTGATTTTGAGTTTAGCGTACCTTTCAGTAGCGAGGCTATATGTGACGGGACCTACTGATTAACATGGAGTCCGAACCACATGAGCACCCGCCGGGAATCGAACCCGGGTCTCCCACGCCAAAGGCGCGTACGCTAACCGCTTAGCCAAGGAGATCACGAGAAATTTTGTAGAAACGACTAAATATTTTACACTGATGTCCTGCAATCTAATATGGCCGTTGCGCATATTTTTTTTAAAAAAAAGTCAGAAGAAACTGTTTAGACTTCAAAATATGTCATAGTCTTACGATTAGTCCGCCAGATTAGTGACCACTTGCGTCTCCCACTCACAAAGCAAAACACGCGAAAATACTGATCGATTGCGTCTCCAGTGACATATGTTAGTTAAACTTAGGTTCTGAACCTTTCCGTTCCCACTGACGTAGGTTAGATAAATATAGGCACTGTTGTGTTGGTATTATTGGTACCATTGCGCCAAGTATCCCTTTCGCCTATATATACAGTACAAAATTTTTTGAAGTTGATGAGCTCGTTCGGCACATACCCCCCCCCCCCCGCGCTCACAACCATTAAGCTTAAGAAAGACACATCTCATTAATTATTTATAGGATAATAGTATACGACGTCTACTCCATGTATGGGACGTTTCTGAAAAATAACGCATTTCTCGAGCAGACGAATCCATTAAATGTGAACCAATTTCTTACACTTTCAGATTTGACTCAAGCTTTTTTTTTAAGATGTGCATGTTCTATATGAGGAGCTCTATTACCACTTCCAGATTGATTTCAGGTGGACTTAGTATAAATACAGTGTGCAAGTATGGCATAAAAACTACAGTGCATAAAGTACAACACAATTTGTGCTAGGTGACCACTAAAAACAAAAGTGCTATCCAACTCTCTTAGGATTTTATATTTTTGAGGTAAATTTTAGATTTTCACCCAAATAGTTACTGCTTCCTTACTGTTTATCGTAGGATTATGGCTCATAGTTTTTTTTATATACTGCATACTTTACAACGGTATCACTCGCTTGTCTATATTAAACAACAGAAACGGGATAAACCGGGAGATTTATCGGAAAAAAATCTAACCTTTTTCGCCCCTCTGGCCCGGACATGAGTTTACGAAGCGATCTGATTAAAAAAAGGGTTGTAAATAATGTGCGTATATAATACTTCAAAACTTTAGTGCGTAATTACTGTTTGGCCTAGAGTCATGGTTTAAAACGTTATCTTCTATAGAATAACGAGTGCTTTTCTACGCTATTACTCACATATCCGTACCATACATCTGAACCCGAAAATAGGGATTTTTTCTGAAAAAGTCATTTATGGGAACACTTGCGCCCCTCGGGCCAGGTACTAGTTTCAGGTAAGGATCTAAACAATGATAAATGATAAAAAGGTACACACAATCCGTATGCAAAGTTTCCTCGAGCAGACGAATCTACCAAATTTTAACCCATTTCTTACATTTTCAGATTAGGCTCAAGATTTGTATTTTTTTAGCTGTGCATGTACTAAATGAGGAGCTCTATTACCACTTCCAGATTGATTTTAGGTGGACTTAGTATAAATACAGTGTGCAAGTATGGCATAAAAACCACAGTGCATAAAGTACATCCCAACTTGTGCTAGGTGACCACTAAAAACAAAAATGCCATCAACTCTTTTACAATTTTACATTTTTGAGGTAAATTTTAGATTTTTACTCAAACAGTTACTGCTTCCTTACTATTTATCGTAGGATCATGGCTCATAGCTTTTTTATCTTTTTCTTTTTTTTTTTTAGATAGAGCATATTTTCCAACCGTATCACTCGCTTGTCCATAATAAACAACAGAAACGGGATAAACCGGGAGATTTATCGAAAAAAATCTAACTTTTTTCGCCCCTCTGACCCGGACCTGAGCTTACGTAGCGATCTGATTAAAGAAAAAAGTTATGTAAATAATGTGCGTATATGATACTTCAAAACTTTACTGCGTCATTACTGTTTGGCCTAGAGTCATGGTTTAAAACGTTATCTTCTATAGAATAACGAGCGCTTTTCTACGCTATTACTCACATATCCGTACCATACATCTGAACCCGGAAAATCGGGAATTTTTCTGAAAAAGTCATTTCTGGGAACACTTGCGCTCCTCGTGCCCGATCCTAGTTTCACATAGGGATCTAAAAAATGATAAATGATACAAAGGTACAAACAATCGGTATGCAAAGTTTCAATTTGCTATCTTGAAAACTAAGAGCTTGAAAAATTTTTTAAATTTGCCTTAGGAAAAAAGAAGTCACGCCTCTTCGCGCCACTAAGTTGACCATCTGCTCCCAAGACGCACCTGGGTTGTTCTTTCGTCCATACTTGATTTTATCAATAAAGAATGGCTTAAATACCTGGTACAGAACCTAAGTAAGTGGCCAAACACGATACTACGTCATGGTATATAAAAATACCATAAATCCTTAAAGGGCTAAACGAGTCGGGGCAGGAGCGCAGCAGGGAGGCCAGGTGGCGAGGGAGTTTGTCCGTAGGGATTAGGGGCGTGAGCGACGGAGCTATACGCATAAACGAGGATAGTGGAAGAGAACATTTACATTTACAATACTTTTGTTCTCACCCAGAAAATTTATAGGTAAAATACGATATGAAACATTTTTCATGAAAAAAAAACGACGGTGTGAATATAAGTAATTACTGTCAGTGCACAGCATATTGAAATGAATTTTATATGGTAGATCCGTTGGCAGTGGTGGATCTAGGCCGTGGCCGGGGGAACCTTGGATCCCGCAGTTTTTTGTGACAAACATCATTTTAGCCATTATTTATATATTTTTGGAAGATTGTAGTCATATGATGATATAGCTAACATAGTCTGCGATTGTGGTTGTCCCCCCTGTTTTCACCTAGATCCGCCCCTGACCGTCGGCTTATATTTAGCAGGAGATCAGCAATTGTTTGTATAAATATTACAATTTTAGTAATTTGTCTTCACATTAGGTTAGTTTAGTTTAGGTTATTTAATGTTAGATTATGGTAGTGTAGAGGTCTAACATAATTTTCGAAAAAATGATAGAATTTCGTGTAAGAGTGCACTTTGTGCAGAACAAGTGATTTTGAGTATTTTTCAGTTTCTCTCCCAATCTTGCAAATATAAAATCTGAAGTGTTACTTAGGCCTACTTCACAAAACATAGCTGAGCAAACGAAGGGGGTTAGAAGCCCCGTAGGGGTGTTTAGCTATAGTTTTTTATGAGCGTTCTGCACAAAGTGCACTCTTACCGAATTTTGCTTACGGTACTTCTACTAACGTTAGGTTAGTTTCGGATAGTTCAGGTTAGCTTAGATTAGATTTGAGGCATTACTCAAGCAGACGGTTCTACCAAATTTTGAGATATTTCTTATACATTTTCATATTATGTCAAATCTTTATATTTATTTTAGCAGAGCATGCACGAAATGAGGAACTCCATTACCACTTACAAAGCGACTTCAGGAGGGTTTAGTATAAATACAATTTGGACATGTAGCATAAAAACTACAGTGCATAAAACACGTATCAATATGTGCTAGGTGGCCATTAAAAAGCATGAATGCAATCTAACCGAGTCAGGGCAGGAGAGCAGTCAGGAGGCACAAGCGTCAGCGAGGGGGTGCATCCGCAGGAAGCAGGCGCGTCAGCGATGGAAAGTATACGCATAAACGAGTTTAGTGGAGTAGCATACTTTTCATTTCAGTATGCTGTGCACTGACACTATACTACTTATATTCACACTGTCATTTATCTGGTAGAACCGTCATCTCGAGTGAACCCAGATTTGGTTACGTTATTTTGGTCTAACTACTTGCATCATCCATTTCTCCTGTAAATGTTGTGTTTTTTACGTGTTTCTGGACCCTTCTGCTAAACATAACCCGAACTGTAGGTTCGAGTGAACCCAAAACTAATAATATTATGATTGTTTACGCGCATTATGCTGAAAACATGCATTAAGTAGAAGGACCCATTACTGTCTGCGCTCATTCATTATGCTAATACACGCATTAAATAATCACAACTGCAACCAAAACTTACAAAAAATATAAAAAAATGTAATACATTTAGTCTACTATTTACTCGTCGCTCTGATTATTTATTTCTATAATTCTTCGACATAAAACGCGCAACATAAATAATAGCACTAATCATTAAACAAACATGGCTGGTATTACTCCCATGATGCATCACGAAAAAGTTTCCGAGTAGCCTGGTAAAGCTAGTTTACCGTGAAATAAAGGAAACGTAACATCAGATTATGGGAAATGTATGAGAAAATTCCTTAAAAATAAAGAAAACTTGTTTCCGATGATAAAAGGATCCTACATATTTCTGAACACACCGAATCCTTTCTGATTTCTTACGGACAATGTATTATTTTCGTTAAAATGGAGAAACGTTCTGTTAATTTATCCGGAAACCTAGACTTTCCTTTGCAAAAACGTTCCCCGAAGGTGAGAAACCATCCTGATTTTTTTACAGTGTATAAGAAAAGAAAGAGTACATGATGAGGCGTAAAATAAAATATTTAGCGTACATCAATCATTTCTCTGTTAAACAAGTATAGTCCGTTAGGAAAGTCTAAAATGTTAGTCAAGTTTCGAAATTTTTAGGAGGTCCGGACGCAGTGGACCCTCCTCGTGGCTACGCATCTCAGCATTACTAACTAGTCCCAAATTCAATGTGGCGTTCCCCACCATACAGTTTTATTAAGAGTATAAAATATACTTATTTTATAGAAGAAATACCTACCGGAAAACCTTCTCATTCACTGAAAACCGTGCTGTGTTGCAGAAGCACTGCAACGACCAGACCCTTTAACTTCTGAGATAGGGGAAAGAAGACTTAACATCCGCTCCAATTCCCGCGCTGAAGGAATCTGGTCGTTGTATGCTAACTGCTACACAATATAAATTAGAGACTCTGTGACGGATTATTTTTCGCTTTTTAAAACGAATTAACGAAACGGACTGTTACAGAAGTAAACAAAATATGTTATATAAGTATATGTGGGAGTATTAGGAAGTATTTTTTCTGTTCTTTTCTACTATTGCTAATATTTTTTCTTGAAATACTTTGGTCGTTGCGCAACGCTGCAACACTAACATTATCCACCACTGATTTAAAGTTACATCAAGATTTTCTTCGTGTCCATTTTGTTCTCATGTTCTCTCTTCTCATGTTTATTGATTGATTGATTGATTTGGAGTTTTACGTCCCGTTCAGCAGCGAGGCTATATGAGACGTGGACCTACTGATTAACGTGAAATCCGAACCACATGAGCTCCCGCTGGGAATCGAACCCAGGTCTCCCGCGCCAAAGGCGCGTATGCTAACCCCTTAGCCACGGAGGAGCTCTCTCATGTTTATATTCGCTTACAATGCAACTGCTGGAGCCTCAAATCTATACGCCTATTCCAATTTAGCACACCAGAGTAGATTAAGTGTAGAGAGAACTGGGTACGATCCTTGTGTTCAGTAGCCGATCTTGAAAGTAAAAACTGGAGGGGGTGTCAGTATTTTGCTATGTAAATACGTAATTTCGACTGCGTGTTAGTATTTATGACATTAGTGATTTTCTATTAACGCAGCAAAATTGGGGGACCCTCCGACCCGAGCATAGATTCGCCACTCTTTGTTCAACTATTCTGAGTGGCTTTCTTCAGTTTCACAAGTCGAATGCCAAGATGGTACCTCTGTAATCGCTCTGGCCGCAAGATCGCGTACATTTGTGTCTGAACTTTAGTCGTCGGATGTAATTAAGTCTCATAATGTAAACAGATTTAGGCTGCATTCAAGTGCACACGCAGTCGAACTCTCGAGGGCATTGTCGATCAAAACAACATTAATTATCATTTTACTGTGTGTAAGGAAATTGGTTTCTGGTCTTCTTTAAATCTTAAAACATATAAGAGGTATTTCAGTTTCACACGATAATTTTAACTGAGTCCAGAATATTCAACAAAAAGACTTTGTCCTTGAAATGACAGTACATAGCGTTTTTCTTACGTCCAACACTGTTTATAGGAACAAAAAACGGTAGAAGAGATAAAATAAACATTGACCAACAGAGTCATGCTGTTAGTGGGATTCGACTCTAAGCCATATGACAGACGAGCACCTAAAGAACTAACGTGTATTCTACCGAAGACTGACGTGTATTCTGGAAGCGACTGTGCTTGTGTGCAGTGCTTACTGTCTGTGATTTATAAAACACCGTAGTGGGAAATTGAGTTTTCATGGGCAGAATTAAGTGATATGCATCTCACCTATGGCGCAGCTTTGGGAAAAACAAGGGAGGCACAGAGACTGTATAGAGAACGTTTTCCAGAACGACAGTGCCCACATCACACTTCACTTACGTCAATTGATCGGCAGCTGCGAAAATCAGGTTCCTTACATATACACCGGCCAGATGCAGGAAAACCACGAACAGTGAGAACACCAGCATTCGAAGTGAATGTGTTGGACCAATTTGAACAAAATCCCTCAACAAGTACGCGGGTCGTTGGACATTTGTTGCATGTTCAGTACCAGCAAGTGTGGAATGTCCTACATGAAGAACATCTCTATCCATATCATCCTCAAAGCCTACAAATTTTGCGTCCTACAGACTATCCCAAACGTGTGCGAATTGCCCGATGGTACCTGCGGCAGTGTGTGGAGAATCCGCAGTTCGCGCGGCATGTTTGGTTCACGGATGAGAGTAGTTTTACTTGTGACGGATGTTACAATGTTCATAATAGGCATGTGTGGGCAGCAAACTAACCGCATGCAATGTTTCGCCGAGGTCATCAAGAACGATTCACAGTTAATGTGTGGGCCGGTATAGTGGATAATGTCTTATTAGGACCTTATGTATTACCTCCACGACTGAACATGCATACTAACAGTGTGTTTCTTTCAGAGTTACTCCCTACTGCTAGAAAATGTCCCCCTTGCAGTCCGGTGACAAATGTGGTTCCAGCATGACGGAGCTCCACCCCATCGGCCGCGGCGTGTTCAAAATGTACTTTCTGATATGTGTGGGACTCTTTGGATCGGGCATGGTGGTCCTGTAGCATGGCCTCCTAGATCACCGGGTATGACACTTATGGACTTTTACCTATGGGTACACATGAAGGAGTTGGCCTACCAGACACCAGTGGAGAATGAATTGGACCTTGTGGGCCTCATTTTCGAGGCTTCCGCAAGAATTCGTGTTAACCACAACGTTTTTTCTCGTGTGCGAGACGAGGTGCTTCGACGCTATCTCTTGTGCATTGAAGTCAATGGCTCACTTTTTTTAGTAGATTTCGTGACGTTGTAAGGCACAATTGAATTACAAACACAATTTCCTCTATTGACTCTTCTTCTGTCTTTGTACTTGTTGTATTTTAATTGTTTGCCTGGGGGTTATGCTTTATAGCATTGTACGCCACCTACTATGCCATTATTATACGAATCACATGATCGCTGTTCCCAGTAGGTCATTTGTCAGCTGCTTCTTACGTACGTTAATACTATACTCCACAATGCTGGATATGTCAACATACACTCGTCCACGGTAATTTATGTACATTTTGATAGCGGGCTTGCATCTAGTTTCAACAGCTCTCAATCACTCTGCTTCGTGTGTTATGCTGTAGCAACAACGCACGTGCCTCACTACGAACTTTCGTCTGCATATTCACAGTACTTCATATTCCGAACTTCATTATTGGGCACCATCCGTATGTGGCGGTTAAGCAGCCACACACAGCAGGTATGCAAGTGTCCACCATTTTGTATCTGTTTGAGTTATCGTCTTGGTACAAGGAAGGACTGTTAACAGGCGAGGAAGTCGTCCATTCATACCCTTTCGATCCATCTGCACTCGGCAGATTATCCGGGAATCCCTATGCTCATTTGGGGAATCCCTTCCGCAGGCATTGCAAGATTATGAAACATGCATGTTTAAACAGAGCAGGTATGACTTCGCTGGTGAGTTTTCAAACCGCACCCTCTACGTTGAATAGTTTCTGAAATATACGCCTTTGAAGAATCATTTCCCACGGTTTCGGCGCCTTATGTCTCCGACATAACGCATTTGCGGACCCATTTTTACTGAGGGTTTTTGTTTCTTCGTATGAGAGGATTTACCTCCCGAAGTTTGTCGGGGGAATTTTTTGTCACCCAATATATATATATATATATATATATATATATATATATATATATATATATATATATATATATATATGATTTTATATGTGATAAATACATTTCTGCAGGAAATATATTGAAGAACCAATTATTAATATAATACTGACAAGTTAATTTATATAATATAATATATATTGATAAATATTAAATTGTCAGTATAGTATGAATAATTGTTATATAATATATTTCCTGTAGAAATGTCTTTTATCACATATAAAATTAGTTCGTTGTACACAGTAGCGTATTGACGATTTTGTTTCGGGGAGGGCTTTGCTAACTTTCGAGGGGGGGGCTTTGCCTGAGAATGTGAAAATTCTGCAATATAATTCATATACTTTACTATAGTAAGTAAGATTTCAAAGAGGCTTAAGCCCGGAAGCGCCCTAAATACGCCACTGGTTGTACAGATTCCTATTTACATGCTTCTTTGCGTTTATTTCAGTTTAGTTTCACACCAACCGAGTGACGCTCAAAATTGTAGAGATTTTAAACAGAATATTCTTACAAGTATTTTTTTGGAAATGCATTATAGGCAATAAACGCCAATTTTAAAACCGTATCATTACATTTCAATTTTACATATGTACCAATATTATACTTTTAATTATTTTGTCATATCTTGTGTGAAACGTAAATAAAAATGTTAGAAACAGATTGCGAGCTTTCGACCTTTAACTTTAAGAAGTCGTTCATCAAGACTTCAATCTCACCATAGGCCTACTCGGCTGCCGCCGACACAAATACCTCTTGCAGCTAGTGTCTATAAAAAATTGAGAGAAAATGTAATTCCTTCTGTACAGGTCTGTGGGGATTGTGATGGTACTAGCTTAACTTCTTTTTACCTAGTCGCTAAAAGAGTTTCCAGATTTATGTGAACATGACTCTATCTAGAAGAAGCTCAAAATAAAATTCTTTAGTGTTAACAGGTAAGAAATCTTTATATTTATTTCTTGTTATTATAAAATAATAATTTTATCTGTAAATCATTAAATGTAATAATATAATTACGTTCATGTGTAAATCTAAGAAACATCTGATAAATCAAAATCTTCGGATATGCGAATTTTTCTTTCCCTCTTTCGGCTTTATAATAATAATAATAATAATAATAATAATAATAATAATAATAATAATAATAATAATAATAATACTGTTTTATTCAACAGTTAGATAAACTGTTAGATATAATACTGTCAGATAAACTTGTGAAGTTTCTGAGGCACCGTACCCTTTTTAAATTGTACTGCAAGCTAGCAACCATATGATCTACCTACTTTTTCAAAGTCTTACATTTGTTTATTGGCTACAAACACAGATTTTCAATTTAACTAACCTCAGCGTTAATGCAATCGACCAAAAATGTTTCCGCGATATTTCATGATCAATGTTTTGTCGATCACTGGGGCACAGCTTTGTCGGGGATAACATATAGGGCATTGTCTATAAAACCACTTTTCACTAACTCATTGTCAATGGTTTGGACTGCAAGAAATGACTTATTCGAACTAATATGCCTACCAAGGCAAAATGCTAAGTTTGTACACAAGTTACATTATTCACATGACTGGATAATTAAGAAGAAATAATTATTATGCTAAGGAAAACAAAACTTATTTGTTTGGCGGGAATCCATCGGAAGACCCCATCAATAGAAGGCTTCTTTATATGTATATATTAAAAATTTTACATTGAGTGATTTGACGACAGAGGCAGAGTACTTTACACAAAATCCTTTTCTTTGTTTCTTTAGCATTGCGTTCACACTTTGTTTTTATTTTTAGTGATGGAAAAGTTGCTCTAGGAGTTGCTGGTGACTGTTTTATATCAAAATGAAAGGCAAAAAAGGAAATTTGTCGTGCCTGTAGTTTGGTGTGAGAAATAAAATTGTAAACTAATGGATTTACAACAACTCGTGTTATTAACAAACTATGTCAATGATAATTATATACCTCTATAATCGGAAACACACTTAATTGTTTGCATACTTCCACAAAACATACAAACACCAAATTTTGCATACTTGTTCGTCATGGGATGTGAGTAATGGGAAAATTCCGATATCACGAAAAAGGCGACATTTTCCATGGAAATGAAGTGTCGAAATTTTTCGTCGTTTCGAAATGCTGGTTTTTAGAGTAGTTCCACACACCATAGAAACGTCATATTTTGTCAGGCAGTGAAGCTAGGAACATAGTTTATGATAGAAAAAAGAGCATTAAAATTCGTTTTCGTTTCGCGGCGCAAATCGAAAAAATGTGAAATTTGTAATGGCTGTATGTAGGACGTTGAAATTTCGAGGTGATGTTTATTCTGATGCGTAGTTTGCGAATCCGCCCTTAAACTTGAAAGAAATAGTCATGTTCGGTGTAAGATGGTGCTAGGAATGTTATAAGGGGGCGTCTAATTCTACACAACTTGTATATATGGTGGAATCACGAAATTGCGTTCAAGTGTGTAGATTACAGCATATGTGAGGGGAAAATTCCGACATGTTGGAAAAGTCGCCATCTTCGATTCAAAATGGCGGCTGAAAAATTTGTAACCATGAAAATTGTAAGTTGTGCTCTTGGTAGGTAAGCCAGGTTTCGCTATGTTATTAAGGACGTAGTTCAGTTTAAGTGAAGAAACAAATCATTCGAGAAGTCGCCATCTTGAATGCAAAATTGCCATATTTTTGAATTGCCTTCATTTGGACTCTTATGTGGTATATTGAGGAGAATAAAACAAACAAAATTCAACTTAGTAAGTTAGCTCCGCGGTAAAGTGTCTGCTTTCTCAGTAGCAGGTCTGGGTTCGATTCCCCGCCGAACCTTGTTTTATCATACGTTTTTTTTCTTATCACGTTGCTTCGTTTTATCAAAATAGTTTCTGTTGGCATTGCGTGAACAAAATATTTTCGTTATTACAGACATGGACGAAAAGAATATATTTATACACTAACTGTTGATATCGTCTTGAAACTAGGCAGTTTGTTCGTGTGAAGCTTCGAGACGATACTCAACTATTTAGAAAGAAACATATGTAGCTTTAGAGATGGGGCAACACCAGTGTTTCTTTCAGAAACAATGTTCCTGAGGATCACAGTTAGTATTCCCAGGGGCACTGCTCATAGTTTTCTATTTATTATTCTATTATACACGTATTATTTGGTCTCCTGCGGGGGCACTCTAAGAGCCCCAAGGAGGCAGTGTACCCCCAAAAAACATTTTGGAAAAAAACATTGAGCATCATTTGCACGATATAGTATAGAGACGAGACAAAAATACATTTTGTCTCGCGAGGATAGTGTGTGCTTCAAACCGGAAATAATTGCAAACAATCTCCCTTTTTATACTGGTCGTTTAGATAGATGCGTATACCAAGTTTGAAGTCTATACCACAACTGAAAAAGTATAAGATTATAACTTTTCAGGAAATACACACACACACACATATATATATATATATATATATATATATATATATATATATATATATATATATATATATATATATATATATATACGCACCTTTTGACAATTTTCTCGTTGGCAGCGTATATAGTTATAATATACGGGATACGTGGAATAGTGCCTCTTTCGGTTCAGTAGTTTGTTTACAGGACCGGTTGGAGTGAAATGCGTTTTATAATAGACTCAACCTTTTAGGCAAACAATATATGCTATAAAAATAAACTTTCAAAGAAAGAAAAAGTGAGAAAAAGATTGTTAGGAATCGAACCCAGGTCTCCTGTCCAGTAGGCTCACGTCAATCCCCTACACTACCGATTTCCTTAGATTTTCGACTTCGTTCTTACTGCTCACATAATACTGGTACGTTGCGGCCTGCATCTGTGGGGAATTATATACCTCTATAATTGGAAACACACTTAATTGTTTGCATACTTCCACAAAACATACAAACACCAAATTTAGCATACTTGTTCGTCATGGGATGTGAGTAATGGGAAAATTCCGATATCACGAAAAAGGCGACATTTTCCATGGAAATGAAGTGTCGAAATTTTTCGTCGTTTCGAAATGCTGGTTTTTAGAGTAGTTCCACACAACATAGAAACGTCATATTTTGTCAGGCAGTGAAGCTAGGAACATAGTTTATGATAGAAAAAAGAGCATTAAAATTCGTTTTTGTTTCGCGGCGCAAATCGAAAAAATGTGAAATTTGTAATGGCTGTATGTAGGACGTTGAAATTTCGAGGTGATGTTTATTCTGATGCGTAGTTTGCGAATCCGCCATTAAACTTGAAAGAAATAGTCATGTTCGGTGTAAGATGGTGCTAGGAATGTTATAAGGGGGCGTCTAATTCTACACAACTTGTAGATATGGTGGAATCACGAAATTGCGTTCAAGTGTGTAGATTACAGCGTATGTGAGGGGAAAATTCCGACATGTTGGAAAAGTCGCCATCTTCGATTCAAAATGGCGGCTCAAAAATTTGTAACCATGAAAATTGTAAGTTGTGCTCTTGGTAGGTAAGCCAGGTTTCGCTATGTTATTAAGGACGTAGTTCAGTTTAAGTGAAGAAACAAATCATTCGAGAAGTCGCCATCTTGAATGCAAAATTGCCATATTTTTGAATTGCCTTCATTTGGACTCTTATGTGGTATATTGAGGAGAATAAAACAAATAAAATTCAACGTAGTAAGTTAGCTCCGCGGTAATGTGTCTGCTTTCTGAGTAGCAGGTCTGGGTTCGATTCCCCGCCGAACCTTGTTTTATCATACGTTTTTTTTCTTATCACGTTGCTTCGTTTTATCAAAATAGTTTCTGTTGGCATTGCGTGAACAAAATATTTTCGTTATTACAGACATGGACGAAAAGAATATATTTATACACTAACTGTTGATATCGTCTTGAAACTAGGCAGTTTGTTCGTGTGAAGCTTCGAGACGATACTCAACTATTTAGAAAGAAACATATGTAGCTTTAGAGATGGGGCAACACCAGTGTTTCTTTCAGAAACAATGTTCCTGAGGATCACAGTTAGTATTCCCAGGGGCACTGCTCATAGTTTTCTATTTATTATTCTATTATACACGTATTATTTGGTCTCCTGCGGGGGCACTCTAAGAGCCCCAAGGAGGCAGTGTACCCCCAAAAAACATTTTGGAAAAAAACATTGAGCATCATTTGCACGATATAGTATAGAGACGAGACAAAAATACATTTTGTCTCGCGAGGATAGTGTGTGCTTCAAACCGGAAATAATTGCAAACAATCTCCCTTTTTATACTGGTCGTTTAGATAGATGCGTATACCAAGTTTGAAGTCTATACCACAACTGAAAAAGTATAAGATTATAACTTTTAAGGAAATACACACACACACACACACACATATATATATATATATATATATATATATATATATATATATATATATATTTATATATATATATATATATACGCACCTTTTGACAATTTTCTCGTTGGCAGCGTATATAGTTATAATATACGGGATACGTGGAATAGTGCCTCTTTCGGTTCAGTAGTTTGTTTACAGGACCGGTTGGAGTGAAATGCGTTTTATAATAGACTCAACCTTTTAGGCAAACAATATATGCTATAAAAATAAACATTCAAAGAAAGAAAAAGATTGTTAGGAATCGAACCCAGGTCTCCTGTCCAGTAGGCTCACGTCAATCCCCTACACTACCGATTTCCTTAGATTTACGACTTCGTTCTTACTGCTCACATAATACTGGTACGTTGCGGCCTGCATCTGTGGGGAATTATTATATACCTCTATAATCGGAAACACACTTAATTGTTTGCATACTTCCACAAAACATACAAACACCAAATTTTGCATACTTGTTCGTCATGGGATGTGAGTAATGGGAAAATTCCGATATCACGAAAAAGGCGACATTTTCCATGGAAATGAAGTGTCGAAATTTTTCGTCGTTTCGAAATGCTGGTTTTTAGAGTAGTTCCACACACCATAGAAACGTCATATTTTGTCAGGCAGTGAAGCTAGGAACATAGTTTATGATAGAAAAAAGAGCATTAAAATTCGTTTTCGTTTCGCGGCGCAAATCGAAAAAATGTGAAATTTGTAATGGCTGTATGTAGGACGTTGAAATTTCGAGGTGATGTTTATTCTGATGCGTAGTTTGCGAATCCGCCCTTAAACTTGAAAGAAATAGTCATGTTCGGTGTAAGATGGTGCTAGGAATGTTATAAGGGGGCGTCTAATTCTACACAACTTGTAGATATGGTGGAATCACGAAATTGCGTTCAAGTGTGTAGATTACAGCGTATGTGAGGGGAAAATTCCGACATGTTGGAAAAGTCGCCATCTTCGATTCAAAATGGCGGCTGAAAAATTTGTAACCATGAAAATTGTAAGTTGTGCTCTTGGTAGGTAAGCCAGGTTTCGCTATGTTATTAAGGACGTAGTTCAGTTTAAGTGAAGAAACAAATCATTCGAGAAGTCGCCATCTTGAATGCAAAATTGCCATATTTTTGAATTGCCTTCATTTGGACTCTTATGTGGTATATTGAGGAGAATCAAACAATCAAAATTCAACGTAGTAAGTTAGCTCCGCGGTAAAGTGTCTGCTTTCTGAGTAGCAGGTCTGGGTTCGATTCCCCGCCGAACCTTGTTTTATCATACGTTTTTTTTTCTTATCACGTTGCTTCGTTTTATCAAAATAGTTTCTGTTGGCATTGCGTGAACAAAATATTTTCGTTATTACAGACATGGACGAAAAGAATATATTTATACACTAACTGTTGATATCGTCTTGAAACTAGGCAGTTTGTTCGTGTGAAGCTTCGAGACGATACTCAACTATTTAGAAAGAAACATATGTAGCTTTAGAGATGGGGCAACACCAGTGTTTCTTTCAGAAACAATGTTCCTGAGGATCACAGTTAGTATTCCCAGGGGCACTGCTCATAGTTTTCTATTTATTATTCTATTATACACGTATTATTTGGTCTCCTGCGGGGGCACTCTAAGAGCCCCAAGGAGGCAGTGTACCCCCAAAAAACATTTTGGAAAAAAACATTGAGCATCATTTGCACGATATAGTATAGAGACGAGACAAAAATACATTTTGTCTCGCTAGGATAGTGTGTGCTTCAAACCGGAAATAATTGCAAACAATCTCCCTTTTTATACTGGTCGTTTAGATAGATGCGTATACCAAGTTTGAAGTCTATACCACAACTGAAAAAGTATAAGATTATAACTTTTCAGGAAATACACACACACACACACACACACATATATATATATATATATATATATATATATATATATATATATATAGATATATACGCACCTTTTGACAATTTTCTCGTTGGCAGCGTATATAGTTATAATATACGGGATACGTGGAATAGTGCCTCTTTCGGTTCAGTAGTTTGTTTACAGGACCGGTTGGAGTGAAATGCGTTTTATAATAGACTCAACCTTTTAGGCAAACAATATATGCTATAAAAATAAACTTTCAAAGAAAGAAAAAGTGAGAAAAAGATTGTTAGGAATCGAACCCAGGTCTCCTGCCCAGTAGGCTCACGTCAATCCCCTACACTACCGATTTCCTTAGATTTTCGACTTCGTTCTTACTGCTCACATAATACTGGTACGTTGCGGCATGCATCTGTGGGGAATTATATACCTCTATAATCGGAAACACACTTAATTGTTTGCATACTTCCACAAAACATACAAACACCAAATTTTGCATACTTGTTCGTCATGGGATGTGAGTAATGGGAAAATTCCGATATCACGAAAAAGGCGACATTTTCCATGGAAATGAAGTGTCGAAATTTTTCGTCGTTTCGAAATGCTGGTTTTTAGAGTAGTTCCACACACCATAGAAACGTCATATTTTGTCAGGCAGTGAAGCTAGGAACATAGTTTATGATAGAAAAAAGGAAATTAAAATTCGTTTTCGTTTCGCGGCGCAAATCGAAAAAATGTGAAATTTGTAATGGCTGTATGTAGGACGTTGAAATTTCGAGGTGATGTTTATTCTGATGCGTAGTTTGCGAATCCGCCCTTAAACTTGAAAGAAATAGTCATGTTCGGTGTAAGATGGTGCTAGGAATGTTATAAGGGGGCGTCTAATTCTACACAACTTGTATATATGGTGGAATCACGAAATTGCGTTCAAGTGTGTAGATTACAGCATATGTGAGGGGAAAATTCCGACATGTTGGAAAAGTCGCCATCTTCGATTCAAAATGGCGGCTGAAAAATTTGTAACCATGAAAATTGTAAGTTGTGCTCTTGGTAGGTAAGCCAGGTTTCGCTATGTTATTAAGGACGTAGTTCAGTTTAAGTGAAGAAACAAATCATTCGAGAAGTCGCCATCTTGAATGCAAAATTGCCATATTTTTGAATTGCCTTCATTTGGACTCTTATGTGGTATATTGAGGAGAATAAAACAAACAAAATTCAACGTAGTAAGTTAGCTCCGCGGTAAAGTGTCTGCTTTCTGAGTAGCAGGTCTGGGTTCGATTCCCCGCCGAACCTTGTTTTATCATACGTTTTTTTTCTTATCACGTTGCTTCGTTTTATCAAAATAGTTTCTGTTGGCATTGCGTGAACAAAATATTTTCGTTATTACAGACATGGACGAAAAGAATATATTTATACACTAACTGTTGATATCGTCTTGAAACTAGGCAGTTTGTTCGTGTGAAGCTTCGAGACGATACTCAACTATTTAGAAAGAAACATATGTAGCTTTAGAGATGGGGCAACACCAGTGTTTCTTTCAGAAACAATGTTCCTGAGGATCACAGTTAGTATTCCCAGGGGCACTGCTCATAGTTTTCTATTTATTATTCTATTATACACGTATTATTTGGTCTCCTGCGGGGGCACTCTAAGAGCCCCAAGGAGGCAGTGTACCCCCAAAAAACATTTTGGAAAAAAACATTGAGCATCATTTGCACGATATAGTATAGAGACGAGACAAAAATACATTTTGTCTCGCGAGGATAGTGTGTGCTTCAAACCGGAAATAATTGCAAACAATCTCCCTTTTTATACTGGTCGTTTAGATAGATGCGTATACCAAGTTTGAAGTCTATACCACAACTGAAAAAGTATAAGATTATAACTTTTCAGGAAATACACACACACACACACACACACACACACACATATATATATATATATATATATATATATATATATATATATATATATATATATATATACGCACCTTTTGACAATTTTCTCGTTGGCAGCGTATATAGTTATAATATACGGGATACGTGGAATAGTGTCTCTTTCGGTTCAGTAGTTTGTTTACAGGACCGGTTGGAGTGAAATGCGTTTTATAATAGACTCAACCTTTTAGGCAAACAATATATGCTATAAAAATAAACTTTCAAAGAAAGAAAAAGTGATTAAAAGATTGTTAGGAATCGAACCCAGGTCTCCTGTCCAGTAGGCTTACGTCAATCCCCTACACTACCGATTTCCTTAGATTTTCGACTTCGTTCTTACTGCTCACATAATACTGGTACGTTGCGGCCTGCATCTGTGGGGAATTATATACCTCTATAATCGGAAACACACTTAATTGTTTGCATACTTCCACAAAACATACAAACACCAAATTTTGCATACTTGTTCGTCATGGGATGTGAGTAATGGGAAAATTCCGATATCACGAAAAAGGCGACATTTTCCATGGAAATGAAGTGTCGAAATTTTTCGTCGTTTCGAAATGCTGGTTTTTAGAGTAGTTCCACACACCATAGAAACGTCATATTTTGTCAGGCAGTGAAGCTAGGAACATAGTTTATGATAGAAAAAAGAGCATTAAAATTCGTTTTCGTTTCGCGGCGCAAATCGAAAAAATGTGAAATTTGTAATGGCTGTATGTAGGACGTTGAAATTTCGAGGTGATGTTTATTCTGATGCGTAGTTTGCGAATCCGCCCTTAAACTTGAAAGAAATAGTCATGTTCGGTGTAAGATGGTGCTAGGAATGTTATAAGGGGGCGTCTAATTCTACACAACTTGTAGATATGGTGGAATCACGAAATTGCGTTCAAGTGTGTAGATTACAGCATATGTGAGGGGAAAATTCCGACATGTTGGAAAAGTCGCCATCTTCGATTCAAAATGGCGGCTGAAAAATTTGTAACCATGAAAATTGTAAGTTGTGCTCTTGGTAGGTAAGCCAGGTTTCGCTATGTTATTAAGGACGTAGTTCAGTTTAAGTGAAGAAACAAATCATTCGAGAAGTCGCCATCTTGAATGCAAAATTGCCATATTTTTGAATTGCCTTCATTTGGACTCTTATGTGGTATATTGAGGAGAATAAAACAAACAAAATTCAACGTAGTAAGTTAGCTCCGCGGTAAAGTGTCTGCTTTCTGAGTAGCAGGTCTGGGTTCGATTCCCCGCCGAACCTTGTTTTATCATACGTTTTTTTTCTTATCAAGTTGCTTCGTTTTATCAAAATAGTTTCTGTTGGCATTGCGTGAACAAAATATTTTCGTTATTACAGACATGGACGAAAAGAATATATTTATACACTAACTGTTGATATCGTCTTGAAACTAGGCAGTTTGTTCGTGTGAAGCTTCGAGACGATACTCAACTATTTAGAAAGAAACATATGTAGCTTTAGAGATGGGGCAACACCAGTGTTTCTTTCAGAAACAATGTTCCTGAGGATCACAGTTAGTATTCCCAGGGGCACTGCTCATAGTTTTCTATTTATTATTCTATTATACACGTATTATTTGGTCTCCTGCGGGGGCACTCTAAGAGCCCCAAGGAGGCAGTGTACCCCCAAAAAACATTTTGGAAAAAAACATTGAGCATCATTTGCACGATATAGTATAGAGACGAGACAAAAATACATTTTGTCTCGCGAGGATAGTGTGTGCTTCAAACCGGAAATAATTGCAAACAATCTCCCTTTTTATACTGGTCGTTTAGATAGATGCGTATACCAAGTTTGAAGTCTATACCACAACTGAAAAAGTATAAGATTATAACTTTTCAGGAAATACACACACACACACACACACATATATATATATATATATATATATATATATATATATATATATATATATATATATATATATATAATACGCACCTTTTGACAATTTTCTCGTTGGCAGCGTATATAGTTATAATATACGGGATACGTGGAATAGTGCCTCTTTCGGTTCAGTAGTTTGTTTACAGGACCGGTTGGAGTGAAATGCGTTTTATAATAGACTCAACCTTTTAGGCAAACAATATATGCTATAAAAATAAACTTTCAAAGAAAGAAAAAGTGAGAAAAAGATTGTTAGGAATCGAACCCAGGTCTCCTGTCCAGTAGGCTCACGTCAATCCCCTACACTACCGATTTCCTTAGATTTTCGACTTCGTTCTTACTGCTCACATAATACTGGTACGTTGCGGCCTGCATCTGTGGGGAATTATTATTTATATACCTCTATAATCGGAAACACACTTAATTGTTTGCATACTTCCACAAAACATACAAACACCAAATTTTGCATACTTGTTCGTCATGGGATGTGAGTAATGGGAAAATTCCGATATCACGAAAAAGGCGACATTTTCCATGGAAATGAAGTGTCGAAATTTTTCGTCGTTTCGAAATGCTGGTTTTTAGAGTAGTTCCACACACCATAGAAACGTCATATTTTGTCAGGCAGTGAAGATAGGAACATAGTTTATGATAGAAAAAAGAGCATTAAAATTCGTTTTTGTTTCGCGGCGCAAATCGAAAAAATGTGAAATTTGTAATGGCTGTATGTAGGACGTTGAAATTTCGAGGTGATGTTTATTCTGATGCGTAGTTTGCGAATCCGCCCTTAAACTTGAAAGAAATAGTCATGTTCGGTGTAAGATGGTGCTAGGAATGTTATAAGGGGGCGTCTAATTCTACACAACTTGTAGATATGGTGGAATCACGAAATTGCGTTCAAGTGTGTAGATTACAGCGTATGTGAGGGGAAAATTCCGACATGTTGGAAAAGTCGCCATCTTCGATTCAAAATGGCGGCTCAAAAATTTGTAACCATGAAAATTATAAGTTGTGCTCTTGGTAGGTAAGCCAGGTTTCGCTATGTTATTAAGGACGTAGTTCAGTTTAAGTGAAGAAACAAATCATTCGAGAAGTCGCCATCTTGAATGCAAAATTGCCATATTTTTGAATTGCCTTCATTTGGACTCTTATGTGGTATATTGAGGAGAATAAAACAAATAAAATTCAACTTAGTAAGTTAGCTCCGCGGTAAAGTGTCTGCTTTCTGAATAGCAGGTCTGGGTTCGATTCCCCGCCGAACCTTGTTTTATCATACGTTTTTTTTTCTTATCACGTTGCTTCGTTTTATCAAAATAGTTTCTGTTGGCATTGCGTGAACAAAATATTTTCGTTATTACAGACATGGACGAAAAGAATATATTTATACACTAACTGTTGATATCGTCTTGAAACTAGGCAGTTTGTTCGTGTGAAGCTTCGAGACGATACTCAACTATTTAGAAAGAAACATATGTAGCTTTAGAGATGGGGCAACACCAGTGTTTCTTTCAGAAACAATGTTCCTGAGGATCACAGTTAGTATTCCCAGGGGCACTGCTCATAGTTTTCTATTTATTATTCTATTATACACGTATTATTTGGTCTCCTGCGGGGGCACTCTAAGAGCCCCAAGGAGGCAGTGTACCCCCAAAAAACATTTTGGAAAAAAACATTGAGCATCATTTGCACGATATAGTATAGAGACGAGACAAAAATACATTTTGTCTCGCGAGGATAGTGTGTGCTTCAAACCGGAAATAATTGCAAACAATCTCCCTTTTTATACTGGTCGTTTAGATAGATGCGTATACCAAGTTTGAAGTCATTACCACAACTGAAAAAGTATAAGATTATAACTTTTAAGGAAATACACACACACACACACACACACACATATATATATATATATATATATATATATATATATATATATATATACGCACCTTTTGACAATTTTCTCGTTGGCAGCGTATATAGTTATAATATACGGGATACGTGGAATAGTGCCTCTTTCGGTTCAGTAGTTTGTTTACAGGACCGGTTGGAGTGAAATGCGTTTTATAATAGACTCAACCTTTTAGGCAAACAATATATGCTATAAAAATAAACTTTCAAAGAAAGAAAAAGTGAGAAAAAGATTGTTAGGAATCGAACCCAGGTCTCCTGTCCAGTAGGCTCACGTCAATCCCCTACACTACCGATTTCCTTAGATTTTCGACTTCGTTCTTACTGCTCACATAATACTGGTACGTTGCGGCCTGCATCTGTGGGGAATTATATACCTCTATAATCGGAAACACACTTAATTGTTTGCATACTTCCACAAAACATACAAACACCAAATTTTGCATACTTGTTCGTCATGGGATGTGAGTAATGGGAAAATTCCGATATCACGAAAAAGGCGACATTTTCCATGGAAATGAAGTGTCGAAATTTTTCGTCGTTTCGAAATGCTGGTTTTTAGAGTAGTTCCACACACCATAGAAACGTCATATTTTGTCAGGCAGTGAAGCTAGGAACATAGTTTATGATAGAAAAAAGAGCATTAAAATTCGTTTTTGTTTCGCGGCGCAAATCGAAAAAATGTGAAATTTGTAATGGCTGTATGTAGGACGTTGAAATTTCGAGGTGATGTTTATTCTGATGCGTAGTTTGCGAATCCGCCCTTAAACTTGAAAGAAATAGTCATGTTCGGTGTAAGATGGTGCTAGGAATGTTATAAGGGGGCGTCTAATTCTACTCAACTTGTAGATATGGTGGAATCACGAAATTGCGTTCAAGTGTGTAGATTACAGCGTATGTGAGGGGAAAATTCCGACATGTTGGAAAAGTCGCCATCTTCGATTCAAAATGGCGGCTCAAAAATTTGTAACCATGAAAATTGTAAGTTGTGCTCTTGGTAGGTAAGCCAGGTTTCGCTATGTTATTAAGGACGTAGTTCAGTTTAAGTGAAGAAACAAATCATTCGAGAAGTCGCCATCTTGAATGCAAAATTGCCATATTTTTGAATTGCCTTCATTTGGACTCTTATGTGGTATATTGAGTAGAATAAAACAAATAAAATTCAACTTAGTAAGTTAGCTCCGCGGTAAAGTGTCTGCTTTCTGAGTAGCAGGTCTGGGTTCGATTCCCCGCCGAACCTTGTTTTATCATACGTTTTTTTTTCTTATCACGTTGCTTCTTTTTATCAAAATAGTTTCTGTTGGCATTGCGTGAACAAAATATTTTCGTTATTACAGACATGGACGAAAAGAATATATTTATACACTAACTGTTGATATCGTCTTGAAACTAGGCAGTTTGTTCGTGTGAAGCTTCGAGACGATACTCAACTATTTAGAAAGAAACATATGTAGCTTTAGAGATGGGGCAACACCAGTGTTTCTTTCAGAAACAATGTTCCTGAGGATCACAGTTAGTATTCCAAGGGGCACTGCTCATAGTTTTCTATTTATTATTCTATTATACACGTATTATTTGGTCTCCTGCGGGGGCACTCTAAGAGCCCCAAGGAGGCAGTGTACCCCCAAAAAACATTTTGGAAAAAAACATTGAGCATCATTTGCACGATATAGTATAGAGACGAGACAAAAATACATTTTGTCTCGCGAGGATAGTGTGTGCTTCAAACCGGAAATAATTGCAAACAATCTCCCTTTTTATACTGGTCGTTTAGATAGATGCGTATACCAAGTTTGAAGTCTATACCACAACTGAAAAAGTATAAGATTATAACTTTTCAGGAAATACACACACACACACACACACACATATATATATATATATATATATATATATATATATATATATATATATATATATATATATATATATATATACGCACCTTTTGACAATTTTCTCGTTGGCAGCGTATATAGTTATAATATACGGGATACGTGGAATAGTGCCTCTTTCGGTTCAGTAGTTTGTTTACAGGACCGGTTGGAGTGAAATGCGTTTTATAATAGACTCAACCTTTTAGGCAAACAATATATGCTATAAAAATAAACTTTCAAAGAAAGAAAAAGTGAGAAAAAGATTGTTAGGAATCGAACCCAGGTCTCCTGTCCAGTAGGTTCACGTCAATCCCCTACACTACCGATTTCCTTAGATTTTCGACTTCGTTCTTACTGCTCACATAATACTGGTACGTTGCGGCCTGCATCTGTGGGGAATTATATACCTCTATAATCGGAAACACACTTAATTGTTTGCATACTTCCACAAAACATACAAACACCAAATTTTGCATACTTGTTCGTCATGGGATGTGAGTAATGGGAAAATTCCGATATCACGAAAAAGGCGACATTTTCCATGGAAATGAAGTGTCGAAATTTTTCGTCGTTTCGAAATGCTGGTTTTTAGAGTAGTTCCACACAACATAGAAACGTCATATTTTGTCAGGCAGTGAAGCTAGGAACATAGTTTATGATAGAAAAAAGAGCATTAAAATTCGTTTTTGTTTCGCGGCGCAAATCGAAAAAATGTGAAATTTGTAATGGCTGTATGTAGGACGTTGAAATTTCGAGGTGATGTTTATTCTGATGCGTAGTTTGCGAATCCGCCCTTAAACTTGAAAGAAATAGTCATGTTCGGTGTAAGATGGTGCTAGGAATGTTATAAGGGGGCGTCTAATTCTACACAACTTGTAGATATGGTGGAATCACGAAATTGCGTTCAAGTGTGTAGATTACAGCGTATGTGAGGGGAAAATTCCGACATGTTGGAAAAGTCGCCATCTTCGATTCAAAATGGCGGCTCAAAAATTTGTAACCATGAAAATTGTAAGTTGTGCTCTTGGTAGGTAAGCCAGGTTTCGCTATGTTATTAAGGACGTAGTTCAGTTTAAGTGAAGAAACAAATCATTCGAGAAGTCGCCATCTTGAATGCAAAATTGCCATATTTTTGAATTGCCTTCATTTGGACTCTTATGTGGTATATTGAGGAGAATAAAACAAATAAAATTCAACGTAGTAAGTTAGCTCCGCGGTAAAGTGTCTGCTTTCTGAGTAGCAGGTCTGGGTTCGATTCCCCGCCGAACCTTGTTTTATCATACGTTTTTTTTCTTATCACGTTGCTTCGTTTTATCAAAATAGTTTCTGTTGGCATTGCGTGAACAAAATATTTTCGTTATTACAGACATGGACGAAAAGAATATATTTATACACTAACTGTTGATATCGTCTTGAAACTAGGCAGTTTGTTCGTGTGAAGCTTCGAGACGATACTCAACTATTTAGAAAGAAACATATGTAGCTTTAGAGATGGGGCAACACCAGTGTTTCTTTCAGAAACAATGTTCCTGAGGATCACAGTTAGTATTCCCAGGGGCACTGCTCATAGTTTTCTATTTATTATTCTATTATACACGTATTATTTGGTCTCCTGCGGGGGCACTCTAAGAGCCCCAAGGAGGCAGTGTACCCCCAAAAAACATTTTGGAAAAAAACATTGAGCATCATTTGCACGATATAGTATAGAGACGAGACAAAAATACATTTTGTCTCGCGAGGATAGTGTGTGCTTCAAACCGGAAATAATTGCAAACAATCTCCCTTTTTATACTGGTCGTTTAGATAGATGCGTATACCAAGTTTGAAGTCTATACCACAACTGAAAAAGTATAAGATTATAACTTTTCAGGAAATACACACACACACACACACACACACATATATATATATATATATATATATATATATATATATATATATATATTTATATATATATATATATATATATATATACGCACCTTTTGACAATTTTCTCGTTGGCAGCGTATATAGTTATAATATACGGGATACGTGGAATAGTGCCTCTTTCGGTTCAGTAGTTTGTTTACAGGACCGGTTGGAGTGAAATGCGTTTTATAATAGACTCAACCTTTTAGGCAAACAATATATGCTATAAAAATAAACATTCAAAGAAAGAAAAAGATTGTTAGGAATCGAACCCAGGTCTCCTGTCCAGTAGGCTCACGTCAATCCCCTACACTACCGATTTCCTTAGATTTACGTCTTCGTTCTTACTGCTCACATAATACTGGTACGTTGCGGCCTGCATCTGTGGGGAATTATTATATACCTCTATAATCGGAAACACACTTAATTGTTTGCATACTTCCACAAAACATACAAACACCAAATTTTGCATACTTGTTCGTCATGGGATGTGAGTAATGGGAAAATTCCGATATCACGAAAAAGGCGACATTTTCCATGGAAATGAAGTGTCGAAATTTTTCGTCGTTTCGAAATGCTGGTTTTTAGAGTAGTTCCACACACCATAGAAACGTCATATTTTGTCAGGCAGTGAAGCTAGGAACATAGTTTATGATAGAAAAAAGGAAATTAAAATTCGTTTTCGTTTCGCGGCGCAAATCGAAAAAATGTGAAATTTGTAATGGCTGTATGTAGGACGTTGAAATTTCGAGGTGATGTTTGATCTGATGCGTAGTTTGCGAATCCGCCCTTAAACTTGAAAGAAATAGTCATGTTCGGTGTAAGATGGTGCTAGGAATGTTATAAGGGGGCGTCTAATTCTACACAACTTGTAGATATGGTGGAATCACGAAATTGCGTTCAAGTGTGTAGATTACAGCGTATGTGAGGGGAAAATTCCGACATGTTGGAAAAGTCGCCATCTTCGATTCAAAATGGCGGCTGAAAAATTTGTAACCATGAAAATTGTAAGTTGTGCTCTTGGTAGGTAAGCCAGGTTTCGCTATGTTATTAAGGACGTAGTTCAGTTTAAGTGAAGAAACAAATCATTCGAGAAGTCGCCATCTTGAATGCAAAATTGCCATATTTTTGAATTGCCTTCATTTGGACTCTTATGTGGTATATTGAGGAGAATAAAACAAACAAAATTCAACGTAGTAAGTTAGCTCCGCGGTAAAGTGTCTGCTTTCTGAGTAGCAGGTCTGGGTTCGATTCCCCGCCGAACCTTGTTTTATCATACGTTTTTTTTCTTATCACGTTGCTTCGTTTTATCAAAATAGTTTCTGTTGGCATTGCGTGAACAAAATATTTTCGTTATTACAGACATGGACGAAAAGAATATATTTATACACTAACTGTTGATATCGTCTTGAAACTAGGCAGTTTGTTCGTGTGAAGCTTCGAGACGATACTCAACTATTTAGAAAGAAACATATGTAGCTTTAGAGATGGGGCAACACCAGTGTTTCTTTCAGAAACAATGTTCCTGAGGATCACAGTTAGTATTCCCAGGGGCACTGCTCATAGTTTTCTATTTATTATTCTATTATACACGTATTATTTGGTCTCCTGCGGGGGCACTCTAAGAGCCCCAAGGAGGCAGTGTACCCCCAAAAAACATTTTGGAAAAAAACATTGAGCATCATTTGCACGATATAGTATAGAGACGAGACAAAAATACATTTTGTCTCGCGAGGATAGTGTGTGCTTCAAACCGGAAATAATTGCAAACAATCTCCCTTTTTATACTGGTCGTTTAGATAGATGCGTATAACAAGTTTGAAGTCTATACCACAACTGAAAAAGTATAAGATTATAACTTTTCAGGAAATACACACACACACACACACACACACACACATATATATATATATATATATATATATATATATATATATATATATATATATATATACGCACCTTTTGACAATTTTCTCGTTGGCAGCGTATATAGTTATAATATACGGGATACGTGGAATAGTGCCTCTTTCGGTTCAGTAGTTTGTTTACAGGACCGGTTGGAGTGAAATGCGTTTTATAATAGACTCAACCTTTTAGGCAAACAATATATGCTATAAAAATAAACTTTCAAAGAAAGAAAAAGTGAGAAAAAGATTGTTAGGAATCGAACCCAGGTCTCCTGTCCAGTAGGCTCACGTCAATCCCCTACACTACCGATTTCCTTAGATTTTCGACTTCGTTCTTACTGCTCACATAATACTGGTACGTTGCGGCCTGCATCTGTGGGGAATTATATACCTCTATAATCGGAAACACACTTAATTGTTTGCATACTTCCACAAAACATACAAACACCAAATTTTGCATACTTGTTCGTCATGGGATGTGAGTAATGGGAAAATTCCGATATCACGAAAAAGGCGACATTTTCCATGGAAATGAAGTGTCGAAATTTTTCGTCGTTTCGAAATGCTGGTTTTTAGAGTAGTTCCACACACCATAGAAACGTCATATTTTGTCAGGCAGTGAAGCTAGGAACATAGTTTATGATAGAAAAAAGAGCATTAAAATTCGTTTTTGTTTCGCGGCGCAAATCGAAAAAATGTGAAATTTGTAATGGCTGTATGTAGGACGTTGAAATTTCGAGGTGATGTTTATTCTGATGCGTAGTTTGCGAATCCGCCCTTAAACTTGAAAGAAATAGTCATGTTCGGTGTAAGATGGTGCTAGGAATGTTATAAGGGGGCGTCTAATTCTACACAACTTGTAGATATGGTGGAATCACGAAATTGCGTTCAAGTGTGTAGATTACAGCGTATGTGAGGGGAAAATTCCGACATGTTGGAAAAGTCGCCATCTTCGATTCAAAATGGCGGCTCAAAAATTTGTAACCATGAAAATTGTAAGTTGTGCTCTTGGTAGGTAAGCCAGGTTTCGCTATGTTATTAAGGACGTAGTTCAGTTTAAGTGAAGAAACAAATCATTCGAGAAGTCGCCATCTTGAATGCAAAATTGCCATATTTTTGAATTGCCTTCATTTGGACTCTTATGTGGTATATTGAGGAGAATAAAACAAACAAAATTCAACGTAGTAAGTTAGCTCCGCGGTAAAGTGTCTGCTTTCTCAGTAGCAGGTCTGGGTTCGATTCCCCGCCGAACCTTGTTTTATCATACGTTTTTTTCTTATCACGTTGCTTCGTTTTATCAAAATAGTTTCTGTTGGCATTGCGTGAACAAAATATTTTCGTTATTACAGACATGGACGAAAAGAATATATTTATACACTAACTGTTGATATCGTCTTGAAACTAGGCAGTTTGTTCGTGTGAAGCTTCGAGACGATACTCAACTATTTAGAAAGAAACATATGTAGCTTTAGAGATGGGGCAACACCAGTGTTTCTTTCAGAAACAATGTTCCTGAGGATCACAGTTAGTATTCCCAGGGGCACTGCTCATAGTTTTCTATTTATTATTCTATTATACACGTATTATTTGGTCTCCCGCGGGGGCACTCTAAGAGCCCCAAGGAGGCAGTGTACCCCCAAAAAACATTTTGGAAAAAAACATTGAGCATCATTTGCACGATATAGTATAGAGACGAGACAAAAATACATTTTGTCTCGCGAGGATAGTGTGTGCTTCAAACCGGAAATAATTGCAAACAATCTCCCTTTTTATACTGGTCGTTTAGATAGATGCGTATACCAAGTTTGAAGTCTATACCACAACTGAAAAAGTATAAGATTATAACTTTTCAGGAAATACACACACACACACACACACACACACATATATATATATATATATATATATATATATATATATATATATATATATATATATATATATATATATATATATATATATATATGTGCACCTTTTGACAATTTTCTCGTTGGCAGCGTATATAGTTATAATATACGGGATACGTGGAATAGTGCCTCTTTCGGTTCAGTAGTTTGTTTACAGGACCGGTTGGAGTGAAATGCGTTTTATAATAGACTCAACCTTTTAGGCAAACAATATATGCTATAAAAATAAACTTTCAAAGAAAGAAAAAGTGAGAAAAAGATTGTTAGGAATCGAACCCAGGTCTCCTGTCCAGTAGGCTCACGTCAATCCCCTACACTACCGATTTCCTTAGATTTTCGACTTCGTTCTTACTGCTCACATAATACTGGTACGTTGCGGCCTGCATCTGTGGGGAATTATATACCTCTATAATCGGAAACACACTTAATTGTTTGCATACTTCCACAAAACATACAAACACCAAATTTTGCATACTTGTTCGTCATGGGATGCGAGTAATGGGAAAATTCCGATATCACGAAAAAGGCGACATTTTCCATGGAAATGAAGTGTCGAAATTTTTCGTCGTTTCGAAATGCTGGTTTTTAGAGTAGTTCCACACACCATAGAAACGTCATATTTTGTCAGGCAGTGAAGCTAGGAACATAGTTTATGATAGAAAAAAGAGCATTAAAATTCGTTTTTGTTTCGCGGCGCAAATCGAAAAAATGTGAAATTTGTAATGGCTGTATGTAGGACGTTGAAATTTCGAGGTGATGTTTATTCTGATGCGTAGTTTGCGAATCCGCCATTAAACTTGAAAGAAATAGTCATGTTCGGTGTAAGATGGTGCTAGGAATGTTATAATGGGGCGTCTAATTCTACACAACTTGTAGATATGGTGGAATCACGAAATTGCGTTCAAGTGTGTAGATTACAGCGTATGTGAGGGGAAAATTCCGACATGTTGGAAAAGTCGCCATCTTCGATTCAAAATGGCGGCTCAAAAATTTGTAACCATGAAAATTGTAAGTTGTGCTCTTGGTAGGTAAGCCAGGTTTCGCTATGTTATTAAGGACGTAGTTCAGTTTAAGTGAAGAAACAAATCATTCGAGAAGTCGCCATCTTGAATGCAAAATTGCCATATTTTTGAATTGCCTTCATTTGGACTCTTATGTGGTATATTGAGGAGAATAAAACAAATAAAATTCAACTTAGTAAGTTAGCTCCGCGGTAAAGTGTCTGCTTTCTGAGTAGCAGGTCTGGGTTCGATTCCCCGCCGAACCTTGTTTTATCATACGTTTTTTTTCTTATCACGTTGCTTCGTTTTATCAAAATAGTTTCTGTTGGCATTGCGTGAACAAAATATTTTCGTTATTACAGACATGGACGAAAAGAATATATTTATACACTAACTGTTGATATCGTCTTGAAACTAGGCAGTTTGTTCGTGTGAAGCTTCGAGACGATACTCAACTATTTAGAAAGAAACATATGTAGCTTTAGAGATGGGGCAACACCAGTGTTTCTTTCAGAAACAATGTTCCTGAGGATCACAGTTAGTATTCCCAGGGGCACTGCTCATAGTTTTCTATTTATTATTCTATTATACACGTATTATTTGGTCTCCTGCGGGGGCACTCTAAGAGCCCCAAGGAGGCAGTGTACCCCCAAAAAACATTTTGGAAAAAAACATTGAGCATCATTTGCACGATATAGTATAGAGACGAGACAAAAATACATTTTGTCTCGCGAGGATAGTGTGTGCTTCAAACCGGAAATAATTGCAAACAATCTCCCTTTTTATACTGGTCGTTTAGATAGATGCGTATACCAAGTTTGAAGTCTATACCACAACTGAAAAAGTATAAGATTATAACTTTTCAGGAAATACACACACACACACACATATATATATATATATATATATATATATATATATATATATATATATATATATATATATATATGCACCTTTTGACAATTTTCTCGTTGGCAGCGTATATAGTTATAATATACGGGATACGTGGAATAGTGCCTCTTTCGGTTCAGTAGTTTGTTTACAGGACCGGTTGGAGTGAAATGCGTTTTATAATAGACTCAACCTTTTAGGCAAACAATATATGCTATAAAAATAAACTTTCAAAGAAAGAAAAAGTGAGAAAAAGATTGTTAGGAATCGAACCCAGGTCTCCTGTCCAGTAGGCTCACGTCAATCCCCTACACTACCGATTTCCTTAGATTTTCGACTTCGTTCTTACTGCTCACATAATACTGGTACGTTGCGGCCTGCATCTGTGGGGAATTATATACCTCTATAATCGGAAACACACTTAATTGTTTGCATACTTCCACAAAACATACAAACACCAAATTTTGCATACTTGTTCGTCATGGGATGTGAGTAATGGGAAAATTCCGATATCACGAAAAAGGCGACATTTTCCATGGAAATGAAGTGTCGAAATTTTTCGTCGTTTCGAAATGCTGGTTTTTAGAGTAGTTCCACACACCATAGAAACGTCATATTTTGTCAGGCAGTGAAGATAGGAACATAGTTTATGATAGAAAAAAGAGCATTAAAATTCGTTTTTGTTTCGCGGCGCAAATCGAAAAAATGTGAAATTTGTAATGGCTGTATGTAGGACGTTGAAATTTCGAGGTGATGTTTATTCTGATGCGTAGTTTGCGAATCCGCCCTTAAACTTGAAAGAAATAGTCATGTTCGGTGTAAGATGGTGCTAGGAATGTTATAATGGGGCGTCTAATTCTACACAACTTGTAGATATGGTGGAATCACGAAATTGCGTTCAAGTGTGTAGATTACAGCGTATGTGAGGGGAAAATTCCGACATGTTGGAAAAGTCGCCATCTTCGATTCAAAATGGCGGCTCAAAAATTTGTAACCATGAAAATTGTAAGTTGTGCTCTTGGTAGGTAAGCCAGGTTTCGCTATGTTATTAAGGACGTAGTTCAGTTTAAGTGAAGAAACAAATCATTCGAGAAGTCGCCATCTTGAATGCAAAATTGCCATATTTTTGAATTGCCTTCATTTGGACTCTTATGTGGTATATTGAGGAGAATAAAACAAATAAAATTCAACTTAGTAAGTTAGCTCCGCGGTAAAGTGTCTGCTTTCTCAGTAGCAGGTCTGGGTTCGATTCCCCGCCGAACCTTGTTTTATCATACGTTTTTTTTCTTATCACGTTGCTTCGTTTTATCAAAATAGTTTCTGTTGGCATTGCGTGAACAAAATATTTTCGTTATTACAGACATGGACGAAAAGAATATATTTATACACTAACTGTTGATATCGTCTTGAAACTAGGCAGTTTGTTCGTGTGAAGCTTCGAGACGATACTCAACTATTTAGAAAGAAACATATGTAGCTTTAGAGATGGGGCAACACCAGTGTTTCTTTCAGAAACAATGTTCCTGAGGATCACAGTTAGTATTCCCAGGGGCACTGCTCATAGTTTTCTATTTATTATTCTATTATACACGTATTATTTGGTCTCCTGCGGGGGCACTCTAAGAGCCCCAAGGAGGCAGTGTACCCCCAAAAAACATTTTGGAAAAAAACATTGAGCATCATTTGCACGATATAGTATAGAGACGAGACAAAAATACATTTTGTCTCGCGAGGATAGTGTGTGCTTCAAACCGGAAATAATTGCAAACAATCTCCCTTTTTATACTGGTCGTTTAGATAGATGCGTATACCAAGTTTGAAGTCTATACCACAACTGAAAAAGTATAAGATTATAACTTTTCAGGAAATACACACACACACACACACACACATATATATTATATATATATATATATATATATATACGCACCTTTTGACAATTTTCTCGTTGGCAGCGTATATAGTTATAATATACGGGATACGTGGAATAGTGCCTCTTTCGGTTCAGTAGTTTGTTTACAGGACCGGTTGGAGTGAAATGCGTTTTATAATAGACTCAACCTTTTAGGCAAACAATATATGCTATAAAAATAAACTTTCAAAGAAAGAAAAAGTGAGAAAAAGATTGTTAGGAATCGAACCCAGGTCTCCTGTCCAGTAGGCTCACGTCAATCCCCTACACTACCGATTTCCTTAGATTTTCGACTTCGTTCTTACTGCTCACATAATACTGGTACGTTGCGGCCTGCATCTGTGGGGAATTATATACCTCTATAATCGGAAACACACTTAATTGTTTGCATACTTCCACAAAACATACAAACACCAAATTTTGCATACTTGTTCGTCATGGGATGTGAGTAATGGGAAAATTCCGATATCACGAAAAAGGCGACATTTTCCATGGAAATGAAGTGTCGAAATTTTTCGTCGTTTCGAAATGCTGGTTTTTAGAGTAGTTCCACACACCATAGAAACGTCATATTTTGTCAGGCAGTGAAGCTAGGAACATAGTTTATGATAGAAAAAAGAGCATTAAAATTCGTTTTTGTTTCGCGGCGCAAATCGAAAAAATGTGAAATTTGTAATGGCTGTATGTAGGACGTTGAAATTTCGAGGTGATGTTTGATCTGATGCGTAGTTTGCGAATCCGCCCTTAAACTTGAAAGAAATAGTCATGTTCGGTGTAAGATGGTGCTAGGAATGTTATAATGGGGCGTCTAATTCTACACAACTTGTAGATATGGTGGAATCACGAAATTGCGTTCAAGTGTGTAGATTACAGCGTATGTGAGGGGAAAATTCCGACATGTTGGAAAAGTCGCCATCTTCGATTCAAAATGGCGGCTCAAAAATTTGTAACCATGAAAATTGTAAGTTGTGCTCTTGGTAGGTAAGCCAGGTTTCGCTATGTTATTAAGGACGTAGTTCAGTTTAAGTGAAGAAACAAATCATTCGAGAAGTCGCCATCTTGAATGCAAAATTGCCATATTTTTGAATTGCCTTCATTTGGACTCTTATGTGGTATATTGAGGAGAATAAAACAAACAAAATTCAACGTAGTAAGTTAGCTCCGCGGTAAAGTGTCTGCTTTCTCAGTAGCAGGTCTGGGTTCGATTCCCCGCCGAACCTTGTTTTATCATAAGTTTTTTTTCTTATCACGTTGCTTCGTTTTATCAAAATAGTTTCTGTTGGCATTGCGTGAACAAAATATTTTCGTTATTACAGACATGGACGAAAAGAATATATTTATACACTAACTGTTGATATCGTCTTGAAACTAGGCAGTTTGTTCGTGTGAAGCTTCGAGACGATACTCAACTATTTAGAAAGAAACATATGTAGCTTTAGAGATGGGGCAACACCAGTGTTTCTTTCAGAAACAATGTTCCTGAGGATCACAGTTAGTATTCCCAGGGGCACTGCTCATAGTTTTCTATTTATTATTCTATTATACACGTATTATTTGGTCTCCTGCGGGGGCACTCTAAGAGCCCCAAGGAGGCAGTGTACCCCCAAAAAACATTTTGGAAAAAAACATTGAGCATCATTTGCACGATATAGTATAGAGACGAGACAAAAATACATTTTGTCTCGCGAGGATAGTGTGTGCTTCAAACCGGAAATAATTGCAAACAATCTCCCTTTTTATACTGGTCGTTTAGATAGATGCGTATACCAAGTTTGAAGTCTATACCACAACTGAAAAAGTATAAGAGTATAACTTTTCAGGAAATACAGACACACACACGCACACACACACACATATATATATATATATATATATATATATATATATATATATATATATATATATATATATACGCACCTTTTGACAATTTTCTCGTTGGCAGCGTATATAGTTATAATATACGGGATACGTGGAATAGTGCCTCTTTCGGTTCAGTAGTTTGTTTACAGGACCGATTGGAGTGAAATGCGTTTTATAATAGACTCAACCTTTTAGGCAAACAATATATGCTATAAAAATAAACTTTCAAAGAAAGAAAAAGTGAGAAAAAGATTGTTAGGAATCGAACCCAGGTCTCCTGTCCAGTAGGCTCACATCAATCCCCTACACTACCGATTTCCTTAGATTTTCGACTTCGTTCTTACTGCTCACATAATACTGGTACGTTGCGGCCTGCATCTGTGGGGAATTATATACCTCTATAATCGGAAACACACTTAATTGTTTGCATACTTCCACAAAACATACAAACACCAAATTTTGCATACTTGTTCGTCATGGGATGTGAGTAATGGGAAAATTCCGATATCACGAAAAAGGCGACATTTTCCATGGAAATGAAGTGTCGAAATTTTTCGTCGTTTCGAAATGCTGGTTTTTAGAGTAGTTCCACACACCATAGAAACGTCATATTTTGTCAGGCAGTGAAGCTAGGAACATAGTTTATGATAGAAAAAAGAGCATTAAAATTCGTTTTTGTTTCGCGGCGCAAATCGAAAAAATGTGAAATTTGTAATGGCTGTATGTAGGACGTTGAAATTTCGAGGTGATGTTTATTCTGATGCGTAGTTTGCGAATCCGCCCTTAAACTTGAAAGAAATAGTCATGTTCGGTGTAAGATGGTGCTAGGAATGTTATAAGGGGGCGTCTAATTCTACACAACTTGTAGATATGGTGGAATCACGAAATTGCGTTCAAGTGTGTAGATTACAGCGTATGTGAGGGGAAAATTCCGACATGTTGGAAAAGTCGCCATCTTCGATTCAAAATGGCGGCTCAAAAATTTGTAACCATGAAAATTGTAAGTTGTGCTCTTGGTAGGTAAGCCAGGTTTCGCTATGTTATTAAGGACGTAGTTCAGTTTAAGTGAAGAAACAAATCATTCGAGAAGTCGCCATCTTGAATGCAAAATTGCCATATTTTTGAATTGCCTTCATTTGGACTCTTATGTGGTATATTGAGGAGAATAAAACAAATAAAATTCAACGTAGTAAGTTAGCTCCGCGGTAAAGTGTCTGCTTTCTCAGTAGCAGGTCTGGGTTCGATTCCCCGCCGAACCTTGTTTTATCATACGTTTTTTTTCTTATCACGTTGCTTCGTTTTATCAAAATAGTTTCTGTTGGCATTGCGTGAACAAAATATTTTCGTTATTACAGACATGGACGAAAAGAATATATTTATACACTAACTGTTGATATCGTCTTGAAACTAGGCAGTTTGTTCGTGTGAAGCTTCGAGACGATACTCAACTATTTAGAAAGAAACATATGTAGCTTTAGAGATGGGGCAACACCAGTGTTTCTTTCAGAAACAATGTTCCTGAGGATCACAGTTAGTATTCCCAGGGGCACTGCTCATAGTTTTCTATTTATTATTCTATTATACACGTATTATTTGGTCTCCCGCGGGGGCACTCTAAGAGCCCCAAGGAGGCAGTGTACCCCCAAAAAACATTTTGGAAAAAAACATTGAGCATCATTTGCACGATATAGTATAGAGACGAGACAAAAATACATTTTGTCTCGCGAGGATAGTGTGTGCTTCAAACCGGAAATAATTGCAAACAATCTCCCTTTTTATACTGGTCGTTTAGATAGATGCGTATACCAAGTTTGAAGTCTATACCACAACTGAAAAAGTATAAGATTATAACTTTTCAGGAAATACACACACACACACACACACACACACACACACATATATATATATATATATATATATATATATATATATATATATATATATATATATATGTGCACCTTTTGACAATTTTCTCGTTGGCAGCGTATATAGTTATAATATACGGGATACGTGGAATAGTGCCTCTTTCGGTTCAGTAGTTTGTTTACAGGACCGGTTGGAGTGAAATGCGTTTTATAATAGACTCAACCTTTTAGGCAAACAATATATGCTATAAAAATAAACTTTCAAAGAAAGAAAAAGTGAGAAAAAGATTGTTAGGAATCGAACCCAGGTCTCCTGTCCAGTAGGCTCACGTCAATCCCCTACACTACCGATTTCCTTAGATTTTCGACTTCGTTCTTACTGCTCACATAATACTGGTACGTTGCGGCCTGCATCTGTGGGGAATTATATACCTCTATAATCGGAAACACACTTAATTGTTTGCATACTTCCACAAAACATACAAACACCAAATTTTGCATACTTGTTCGTCATGGGATGTGAGTAATGGGAAAATTCCGATATCACGAAAAAGGCGACATTTTCCATGGAAATGAAGTGTCGAAATTTTTCGTCGTTTCGAAATGCTGGTTTTTAGAGTAGTTCCACACACCATAGAAACGTCATATTTTGTCAGGCAGTGAAGATAGGAACATAGTTTATGATAGAAAAAAGAGCATTAAAATTCGTTTTTGTTTCGCGGCGCAAATCGAAAAAATGTGAAATTTGTAATGGCTGTATGTAGGACGTTGAAATTTCGAGGTGATGTTTATTCTGATGCGTAGTTTGCGAATCCGCCCTTAAACTTGAAAGAAATAGTCATGTTCGGTGTAAGATGGTGCTAGGAATGTTATAATGGGGCGTCTAATTCTACACAACTTGTAGATATGGTGGAATCACGAAATTGCGTTCAAGTGTGTAGATTACAGCGTATGTGAGGGGAAAATTCCGACATGTTGGAAAAGTCGCCATCTTCGATTCAAAATGGCGGCTCAAAAATTTGTAACCATGAAAATTGTAAGTTGTGCTCTTGGTAGGTAAGCCAGGTTTCGCTATGTTATTAAGGACGTAGTTCAGTTTAAGTGAAGAAACAAATCATTCGAGAAGTCGCCATCTTGAATGCAAAATTGCCATATTTTTGAATTGCCTTCATTTGGACTCTTATGTGGTATATTGAGGAGAATAAAACAATTAAAATTCAACTTAGTAAGTTAGCTCCGCGGTAAAGTGTCTGCTTTCTCAGTAGCAGGTCTGGGTTCGATTCCCCGCCGAACCTTGTTTTATCATACGTTTTTTTTCTTATCACGTTGCTTCGTTTTATCAAAATAGTTTCTGTTGGCATTGCGTGAACAAAATATTTTCGTTATTACAGACATGGACGAAAAGAATATATTTATACACTAACTGTTGATATCGTCTTGAAACTAGGCAGTTTGTTCGTGTGAAGCTTCGAGACGATACTCAACTATTTAGAAAGAAACATATGTAGCTTTAGAGATGGGGCAACACCAGTGTTTCTTTCAGAAACAATGTTCCTGAGGATCACAGTTAGTATTCCCAGGGGCACTGCTCATAGTTTTCTATTTATTATTCTATTATACACGTATTATTTGGTCTCCTGCGGGGGCACTCTAAGAGCCCCAAGGAGGCAGTGTACCCCCAAAAAACTTTTTGGAAAAAAACATTGAGCATCATTTGCACGATATAGTATAGAGACGAGACAAAAATACATTTTGTCTCGCGAGGATAGTGTGTGCTTCAAACCGGAAATAATTGCAAACAATCTCCCTTTTTATACTGGTCGTTTAGATAGATGCGTATACCAAGTTTGAAGTCTATACCACAACTGAAAAAGTATAAGATTATAACTTTTCAGGAAATACACACACACAAATATATATATATATATATATATATATATATATATATATATATATATATATATATATATATATATATATATACGCACCTTTTGACAATTTTCTCGTTGGCAGCGTATATAGTTATAATATACGGGATACGTGGAATAGTGCCTCTTTCGGTTCAGTAGTTTGTTTACAGGACCGGTTGGAGTGAAATGCGTTTTATAATAGACTCAACCTTTTAGGCAAACAATATATGCTATAAAAATAAACTTTCAAAGAAAGAAAAAGTGAGAAAAAGATTGTTAGAAATCGAACCCAGGTCTCCTGTCCAGTAGGCTCACGTCAATCCCCTACACTACCGATTTCCTTAGATTTTCGACTTCGTTCTTACTGCTCACATAATACTGGTACGTTGCGGCCTGCATCTGTGGGGAATTATATACCTCTATAATCGGAAACACACTTAATTGTTTGCATACTTCCACAAAACATACAAACACCAAATTTTGCATACTTGTTCGTCATGGGATGTGAGTAATGGGAAAATTCCGATATCACGAAAAAGGCGACATTTTCCATGGAAATGAAGTGTCGAAATTTTTCGTCGTTTCGAAATGCTGGTTTTTAGAGTAGTTCCACACACCATAGAAACGTCATATTTTGTCAGGCAGTGAAGCTAGGAACATAGTTTATGATAGAAAAAAGAGCATTAAAATTCGTTTTTGTTTCGCGGCGCAAATCGAAAAAATGTGAAATTTGTAATGGCTGTATGTAGGACGTTGAAATTTCGAGGTGATGTTTGATCTGATGCGTAGTTTGCGAATCCGCCCTTAAACTTGAAAGAAATAGTCATGTTCGGTGTAAGATGGTGCTAGGAATGTTATAAGGGGGCGTCTAATTCTACACAACTTGTAGATATGGTGGAATCACGAAATTGCGTTCAAGTGTGTAGATTACAGCGTATGTGAGGGGAAAATTCCGACATGTTGGAAAAGTCGCCATCTTCGATTCAAAATGGCGGCTCAAAAATTTGTAACCATGAAAATTGTAAGTTGTGCTCTTGGTAGGTAAGCCAGGTTTCGCTATGTTATTAAGGACGTAGTTCAGTTTAAGTGAAGAAACAAATCATTCGAGAAGTCGCCATCTTGAATGCAAAATTGCCATATTTTTGAATTGCCTTCATTTGGACTCTTATGTGGTATATTGAGGAGAATAAAACAAACAAAATTCAACGTAGTAAGTTAGCTCCGCGGTAAAGTGTCTGCTTTCTCAGTAGCAGGTCTGGGTTCGATTCCCCGCCGAACCTTGTTTTATCATAAGTTTTTTTTCTTATCACGTTGCTTCGTTTTATCAAAATAGTTTCTGTTGGCATTGCGTGAACAAAATATTTTCGTTATTACAGACATGGACGAAAAGAATATATTTATACACTAACTGTTGATATCGTCTTGAAACTAGGCAGTTTGTTCGTGTGAAGCTTCGAGACGATACTCAACTATTTAGAAAGAAACATATGTAGCTTTAGAGATGGGGCAACACCAGTGTTTCTTTCAGAAACAATGTTCCTGAGGATCACAGTTAGTATTCCCAGGGGCACTGCTCATAGTTTTCTATTTATTATTCTATTATACACGTATTATTTGGTCTCCTGCGGGGGCACTCTAAGAGCCCCAAGGAGGCAGTGTACCCCCAAAAAACATTTTGGAAAAAAACATTGAGCATCATTTGCACGATATAGTATAGAGACGAGACAAAAATACATTTTGTCTCGCGAGGATAGTGTGTGCTTCAAACCGGAAATAATTGCAAACAATCTCCCTTTTTATACTGGTCGTTTAGATAGATGCGTATACCAAGTTTGAAGTCTATACCACAACTGAAAAAGTATAAGATTATAACTTTTCAGGAAATACAGACACACACACGCACACACACACACATATATATATATATATATATATATATATATATATATATATATATATATACGCACCTTTTGACAATTTTCTCGTTGGCAGCGTATATAGTTATAATATACGGGATACGTGGAATAGTGCCTCTTTCGGTTCAGTAGTTTGTTTACAGGACCGATTGGAGTGAAATGCGTTTTATAATAGACTCAACCTTTTAGGCAAACAATATATGCTATAAAAATAAACTTTCAAAGAAAGAAAAAGTGAGAAAAAGATTGTTAGGAATCGAACCCAGGTCTCCTGTCCAGTAGGCTCACGTCAATCCCCTACACTACCGATTTCCTTAGATTTTCGACTTCGTTCTTACTGCTCACATAATACTGGTACGTTGCGGCCTGCATCTGTGGGGAATTATATACCTCTATAATCGGAAACACACTTAATTGTTTGCATACTTCCACAAAACATACAAACACCAAATTTTGCATACTTGTTCGTCATGGGATGTGAGTAATGGGAAAATTCCGATATCACGAAAAAGGCGACATTTTCCATGGAAATGAAGTGTCGAAATTTTTCGTCGTTTCGAAATGCTGGTTTTTAGAGTAGTTCCACACACCATAGAAACGTCATATTTTGTCAGGCAGTGAAGCTAGGAACATAGTTTATGATAGAAAAAAGAGCATTAAAATTCGTTTTCGTTTCGCGGCGCAAATCGAAAAAATGTGAAATTTGTAATGGCTGTATGTAGGACGTTGAAATTTCGAGGTGATGTTTATTCTGATGCGTAGTTTGCGAATCCGCCCTTAAACTTGAAAGAAATAGTCATGTTCGGTGTAAGATGGTGCTAGGAATGTTATAAGGGGGCGTCTAATTCTACACAACTTGTTGATATGGTGGAATCACGAAATTGCGTTCAAGTGTGTAGATTACAGCGTATGTGAGGGGAAAATTCCGACATGTTGGAAAAGTCGCCATCTTCGATTCAAAATGGCGGCTGAAAAATTTGTAACCATGAAAATTGTAAGTTGTGCTCTTGGTAGGTAAGCCAGGTTTCGCTATGTTATTAAGGACGTAGTTCAGTTTAAGTGAAGAAACAAATCATTCGAGAAGTCGCCATCTTGAATGCAAAATTGCCATATTTTTGAATTGCCTTCATTTGGACTCTTATGTCGTATATTGAGGAGAATAAAACAAACAAAATTCAACGTAGTGAGTTAGCTCCGCGGTAAAGTGTCTGCTTTCTCAGTAGCAGGTCTGGGTTCGATTCCCCGCCGAACCTTGTTTTATCATACGTTTTTTTTTCTTATCACGTTGCTTCGTTTTATCAAAATAGTTTCTGTTTGCATTGCGTGAACAAAATATTTTCGTTATTACAGACATGGACGAAAAGAATATATTTATACACTAACTGTTGATATCGTCTTGAAACTAGGCAGTTTGTTCGTGTGAAGCTTCGAGACGATACTCAACTATTTAGAAAGAAACATATGTAGCTTTAGAGATGGGGCAACACCAGTGTTTCTTTCAGAAACAATGTTCCTGAGGATCACAGTTAGTATTCCCAGGGGCACTGCTCATAGTTTTCTATTTATTATTCTATTATACACGTATTATTTGGTCTCCTGCGGGGGCACTCTAAGAGCCCCAAGGAGGCAGTGTACCCCCAAAAAACATTTTGGAAAAAAACATTGAGCATCATTTGCACGATATAGTATAGAGACGAGACAAAAATACATTTTGTCTCGCGAGGATAGTGTGTGCTTCAAACCGGAAATAATTGCAAACAATCTCCCTTTTTATACTGGTCGTTTAGATAGATGCGTATACCAAGTTTGAAGTCTATACCACAACTGAAAAAGTATAAGATTATAACTTTTCAGGAAATACACACACACACACACACACATATATATATATATATATATATATATATATATATATATATATATATATATATATATATATACGCACCTTTTGACAATTTTCTCGTTGGCAGCGTATATAGTTATAATATACGGGATACGTGGAATAGTGCCTCTTTCGGTTCAGTAGTTTGTTTACAGGACCGGTTGGAGTGAAATGCGTTTTATAATAGACTCAACCTTTTAGGCAAACAATATATGCTATAAAAATAAACATTCAAAGAAGGAAAAAGTGAGAAAAAGATGGTTAGGAATCGAACCCAGGTCTCCTGTCCAGTAGGCTCACGTCAATCCCCTACACTACCGATTTCCTTAGATTTACGACTTCGTTCTTACTGCTCACATAATACTGGTACGTTGCGGCCTGCATCTGTGGGGAATTATATACCTCTATAATCGGAAACACACTTAATTGTTTGCATACTTCCACAAAACATACAAACACCAAATTTTGCATACTTGTTCGTCATGGGATGTGAGTAATGGGAAAATTCCGATATCACGAAAAAGGCGACATTTTCCATGGAAATGAATTGTCGAAATTTTTCGTCGTTTCGAAATGCTGGTTTTTAGAGGAGTTCCACACACCATAGAAACGTCATATTTTGTCAGGCAGTGAAGCTAGGAACATAGTTTATGATAGAAAAAAGGAAATTAAAATTCGTTTTCGTTTCGCGGCGCAAATCGAAAAAATGTGAAATTTTTAATGGCTGTATGTAGGACGTTGAAATTTCGAGGTGATGTTTATTCTGATGCGTAGTTTGCGAATCCGCCCTTAAACTTGAAAGAAATAGTCATGTTCGGTGTAAGATGGTGCTAGGAATGTTATAATGGGGCGTCTAATTCTACACAACTTGTAGATATGGTGGAATCACGAAATTGCGTTCAAGTGTGTAGATTACAGCGTATGTGAGGGGAAAATTCCGACATGTTGGAAAAGTCGCCATCTTCGATTCAAAATGGCGGCTGAAAAATTTGTAACCATGAAAATTGTAAGTTGTGCTCTTGGTAGGTAAGCCAGGTTTCGCTATGTTATTAAGGACGTAGTTCAGTTTAAGTGAAGAAACAAATCATTCGAGAAGTCGCCATCTTGAATGCAAAATTGCCATATTTTTGAATTGCCTTCATTTGGACTCTTATGTGGTATATTGAGGAGAATAAAACAAACAAAATTCAACGTAGTAAGTTAGCTCCGCGGTCAGTTCCGCTCGAGCCGTCGAGCGAAGCACATCGTGGAGTAGTTTGACTGTGTTACGACTGTTTGTTCTACTCCTGCGCACTTGTGTGCTGTGACAGTTTTCTCGTACTTATTGTGTTGGGCCAGTTAGTGCCTCCCAGTGAGTGAGTTCAGTGTTTTTTGCTGTTGCTTGTTTCTTAGTAATAATGGCTTACAAAAAGGACCTGCAATTTAAATTTGTGTTTGATAAAAAGTTCCGTAGTTCACGCCCGAATTCCAGTCACGTTTATCAGTGGTTAAGTGAAACGTTTCCGGGCATTTTTGACAATATTAGTGCTCTTCAGTTACACGCCGAGTCTTATAGTATTTATCTGAAATTTAAGAATGTACAAGCGTATGAACAGTTTGCTTCTAGTGCCCCTGATTCTGTGGTCTTTCATCATGCCGATGGAATTTCTAGCACTGTCAGGATTGTTCCCGCGGAAACCCCAATAAAGCAGATTAGGATATACGACTTCCCTTTGGAGGCGCCATTACAGTTACTTGAAGAACATTTTCGTGCTTATGGAAAGGTGCGTCAAGTGGAACCCCAATTTTGGGCAGCTCCTTTTCCCCCAGGAATTGATAGTGGTATCCGCATTATTCATATGGAACTCCAGAAACACATTCCGTCACGAGTAATAGTTCAGGGCTATAAAGTAGGTGTATCTTATGATGGTCAACCTATTACTTGTTTTTTTTGCCAATCTCATTTACATACCATATCCCTCTGCCCGTTGAAAAAATCAAAACCTGTGAGTGCGAAACCGGCCCCTGTCTCTGTCCAAATGACTGAACTTGGAAAAGTGCAACGTTCCCTTCTGTCATCACGGCCTTTGGAGGTTCGAGCAGATGTCCACCAGGAACCTGCTCGGGGTCCCCCAGAAGTTTCTTTTTTGAACGATGAGAGTGAGTTTCCTGAGTTACCAACTTCCCGCCCAGTATCGCAGTTCTCATCAGAACAACCTACTTCGGCGGAGGCAGTGCCAAAGGTACCACCCCCGATAATCCAAGAGCCGCCACTGGATGTTGTGAGTCCAGTGTTAACTAGTGTTGCGCCGCCTGATACTCTTCAGGAATCGAGTGACTCCTCTTTAGTACAGGCAGAAGCTTTCCTTTCTCCTACAGTTCCTGAAGGTGATGTTTCTCTTTCTCCTGATCCCGCTTCGCAACAAAAAAGAAGACGAGTTTCAAGGTCATCTGCAAGGAAAAAAGAATTGAGTTTACTTCTTAGTGCGGTTAAAGGAACGGATAAAACTGACTCACGTGCCCCTACAGCGAAAGTGCATGCAATTTCTGATTCGGAACTCACGTGAGTGTAGGTGTGTCTGTCCTTGGAATTCTTTCTCTCACAGCAAGCATTTTGTAGCCACAGGTTGGCTATGTCTGTCTGTTTGTTTATGTTTCTCTTTGGTGTTGTTACGGGACAACAGAACTCTATATTACAAGCAGTGCCATGGGTGGATAGAAACTTCTCCCTTGTGTGCGCAGACAACAATTTTCATTTTCATAGTGAGTCTGTTATTGTTATTATTATTATTATTATTATTATTATTATTATTATTATTATTTGTACCGACATGTCAGCGGTAAATTCATTTACTGTGTTAGCTCTTAATATCCATCGCATCAGTTCAGCGTCTAATAAAGCCCTTCTTAAACACTTCATTGAACAACGTCACCCCGATGTATGTGGTATCGTTGAACTGACTTTTCCGTCGTTAGACTTTCTTAGTGACTACCACGCAATAATTAATTGTGAATCATCTACAGGGGTGGCTCTTTTGGTAAGGAAGGGTCTTACGTATGATAGAGTGGCTTTATCTCCCGATGGGAGGGCAATACGTTGTTATATTCACGATATTTGTGTGATTCTTCTCTATGCGCCTTCGGGCTATCTCATGGTACGAGAAAGGGAACAGTTTTATGAGCATACCATCCCGTCTTTAATTCCGCCTGGCATTAATCAGTGTATTTTGATCGGTGATTTTAATGCTGTAATTAACCCCCAAGATTCTCTCAACCCCTCCCCTCCATGTTATGCGTTAGAGGCGCTTGTGCGAGCTATGCAGCTACAGGATGCGCTCAGTGTATCCAACTCGCCGCATGCGTTCACATTCTGTGGGTCCACAAATAAGAGTCGCCTCGATCGAGCGTATTTAACGGCACCTTTAAGTTCGACGGTGGTCCATTTGTTAACTCTTCACTTGCCGTTCTCCGACCATTCGGCTATTGAAATGGCTCTTAAATTGCCGTTTTCCATACCTGCCGCACGAGGTTCTTCTTTTTGGAAAATTAATACGGAAGTTATGTCACGAGAGGAAGTGGTGGAGTTGTTTGCTACTAAGTTTGTCTATTGGTGTAGTATGAAAAAATATTATTCGACTGTCGGATCATGGTGGAATGTATATTGTAAGCCCAAAATCCGTAGTTTTTTTCAATGGCGCGGTAGAATCGCGCGCGAGGACGATCGTCTGTTGCACGATTTTTTTTATCGTGCTCTTTGTGAACTTTGGGCGGCTCCTGCTTCCCTGGAAAATTTCGTACGTATCAACGATCTTAAATTCCGGATGAAACAGATTTACGCACATTCCTCGCTGCAAGCGTATTTTTCTGAGGATTTCTATCATTGTTTCCCAGAGGAAACTGCGTCTATATATCATGTAGACCGCCTGCTACGAAAAAGGAGATCGACTTTCATCCATTCCCTTGTTTTACATGATGGGAAGACTACGAACGATGTTTTCCAGATTTTACATGAATTTAAGCGATATTATACTGAGTTTGCAAGTGCAAAACCAATGGATTATGCTTACGGAACGGAATTCTTGTCCACGTTACCCCACCAACTAACGGATCAAGAAGGTCAGGCATTAATGAGTCCCATCACCGAACATGAAATTTTCAATGTTCTCAAGAAAGCTAAAGGTCGCAGTGCCCCTGGCATAGATGGCTTGAACATAGCATTTTACAAACGTTATTGGCCATGTCTTAGTGCAACGCTCGTTACTCTCTTTAACGCGTTATTATCGGGGGCCGCGTTTTCGCACAACACCGCCGTCCTTGTACTTATTCCTAAATCCTCTTCCGCACGACAGGTTTCAGACTTCCGACCTATCTCTTTATTGCCGGTTGACCTCAAACTATTTACCAAGATACTCACCTCGCGACTACGACCAATTGTTCGACGCTATATCAGTCCTTTTCAAGCCGCACTCCACGAGACCCATAACCTTCAGTATACTTTACGTTCACTTCGAGATCTTTTTGCGTATTTTCAATCCCGTCATGTGCCGGCGGGAGCACTGGCGGTGGACCTGGAAAAAGCGTATGATTGCGTCGATCATGGCTTCTTAGCGTTAACGCTTGAAGCCTGGGGTTTCCCGTTAGCCTTCCGGCGGGTCATCTCCAATCTGTATTCTACAGCCAACTTTCGCATTCAGCTTAATGGCCATTTATCCCCCGTTATTCAGTTACAACGCGGTTTGCGTCAGGGTTGTAGTTTGAGTTTCACGCTCTTTGCATTGGTGCTTGACCCTTTACTTCGGCGGTTGGCCACATTATCGCCTCCTGGGCCCTCTATGTTTCGCAGCCAAAATATCTTTGCGTATGCTGATGATCTGAACGTAACCGGAGTGGATCCCGCGGCTATGATGGAATGTTTTCCAGTTTTGCAGCGATTTTCGCGTTGTTCCGGTCTCCACTATAATACCCGTAAGACTCAAGTTCTACAGTTTCATGGTTTTCATTTACCTCCCAGTGACCCTGGCACACCACCTTTACCTCATGTCACGTCTTTAAACATCCTCGGGATTCCTTTTACGTCCTGTCCCACTCCGCATTATGATGAGATTTGGTTCCCACTGTTATCACAAGTCCGTCAACTGTTGTATTCCATGCGTTTTCGAAGACTCCATCTATTACATCGTATTCAATTTATTAACGTTTATGTGGCGACCAAATTGTGGTACCGTGCGAGAATCTACCCTCTCCCGGAACTATTTGCACGTAAGTTTGAATCCCTGTTTCTTTGGCATATTTGGCGCGGTTTCTTTTTCCGCATTCCTCGTACTGCCCTTTACCTTCCGCGTTTTCGTGGGGGATTAAGTCTCGTTCACCTTCGCCTTAAATGCCAAACTTTGTTTATGAGCGACTTCTATAATGCTCTTGTCATTGGAGACTCTGTAACACAACGATGGATTAGTTGCTTCTGGCCGAGCTATGAATCTCCTCTAAACCCTCCTTTTATACAATTTGCCGCACAGTGTCCATCTTATGTTTTGACCTTAATTCGTCATTGGACCTACGCTGGGACGATCATTGATCCCGCCCGTCATAATGCCCGTACATTATATCGTCTTCTTTTGGAGTTAACATATCCTCAGACACGACTTCGAATACTCCACCATTTCCCGCAGGTGATATGGCCTCAAGTCTGGAAAAATATTTTTGATGCTGTGTTACCTTCTTATATGCAAGAGGCCTGGTTTAAAGTTGTTCAACAGCTTATCCCTACTCGTGCGCGTTTATACGCAGTTCATCGCGCACCCGATGCGCTTTGCGAAAGATGCAATGAAGAAGATACATTGGACCATCGTTACACGCAGTGCGTAGGTGCGTCCACAATCTGGAGACATCTGACGGTGATGTTAGGTCGAATTAGTCGCCGTCCACCACATCAGTTCACTGTTGATTACTTGCTACTTCCAGATTTTCATTTCTTCCCACCTGCCAAACATCATGCTGTGCTCTTCCTAATTGCGTGTACGATAATTTATGTTCAGCGCTACACGCCTTTCTTGGATGCATGCACGTATTTTGACTTTTTGCGCCGAACGCGCAGAAAACTCTTCCCAAACGCGGTGGACCGGCGTCTCTTCAGTCGGTATTTAGAGGTGGTGTTGCTATAAACTCTTTCCTTCCCGTACGTATGAATTTTGACAAGTATGTAGCCAAAAGTTTTTTTTTTAGTTTTTTTTTTTTTTTACATTTTTCCATTTTTTCATTTTTTTCATTTTTTTTCAAATCATTTCTTTTCTAAAATTTCTGAAATGTTGATTTTTTATATGTTAATATTCGTTCAGTACAGCTATTGATAGAGCTGCTCTCTTGTGTTAATTCATACCGGCAGTTGTCCGGTTCTTGTTAAGTTAGTGTATGTTCTGTCAGTACAATAAAAACTAGCGGTAAAGTGTCTGCTTTCTGAGTAGCAGGTCTGGGTTCGATTCCCCGCCGAACCTTGTTTTATCATACGTTTTTTTTCTTATCACGTTGCTTCGTTTTATCAAAATAGTTTCTGTTGGCATTGCGTGAACAAAATATTTTCGTTATTACAGACATGGACGAAAAGAATATATTTATACACTAACTGTTGATATCGTCTTGAAACTAGGCAGTTTGTTTGTGTGAAGCTTCGAGACGATACTCAACTATTTAGAAAGAAACATATGTAGCTTTAGAGATGGGGCAACACCAGTGTTTCTTTCAGAAACAATGTTCCTGAGGATCACAGTTAGTATTCCCAGGGGCACTGCTCATAGTTTTCTATTTATTATTCTATTATACACGTATTATTTGGTCTCCTGCGGGGGCACTCTAAGAGCCCCAAGGAGGCAGTGTACCCCCAAAAAACATTTTGGAAAAAAACATTGAGCATCATTTGCACGATATAGTATAGAGACGAGACAAAAATACATTTTGTCTCGCGAGGATAGTGTGTGCTTCAAACCGGAAATAATTGCAAACAATCTCCCTTTTTATACTGGTCGTTTAGATAGATGCGTATACCAAGTTTGAAGTCTATACCACAACTGAAAAAGTATAAGATTATAACTTTTCAGGAAATACACACACACACACACACACATATATATATATATATATATATATATATATATATATATATATATATATATATATATATATATATACGCACCTTTTGACAATTTTCTCGTTGGCAGCGTATATAGTTATAATATACGGGATACGTGGTATAGTGCCTCTTTCGGTTCAGTAGTTTGTTTACAGGACCGGTTGGAGTGAAATGCGTTTTATAATAGACTCAACCTTTTAGGCAAACAATATATGCTATAAAAATAAACTTTCAAAGAAAGAAAAAGTGAGAAAAAGATTGTTAGGAATCGAACCCAGGTCTCCTGTCCAGTAGGCTCACGTCAATCCTCTACACTACCGATTTCCTTAGATTTTCGACTTCGTTCTTACTGCTCACATAATACTGGTACGTTGCGGCCTGCATCTGTGGGGAATTATATACCTCTATAATCGGAAACACACTTAATTGTTTGCATACTTCCACAAAACATACAAACACCAAATTTTGCATACTTGTTCGTCATGGGATGTGAGTAATGGGAAAATTCCGATATCACGAAAAAGGCGACATTTTCCATGGAAATGAAGTGTCGAAATTTTTCGTCGTTTCGAAATGCTGGTTTTTAGAGTAGTTCCACACACCATAGAAACGTCATATTTTGTCAGGCAGTGAAGCTAGGAACATAGTTTATGATAGAAAAAAGAGCATTAAAATTCGTTTTCGTTTCGCGGCGCAAATCGAAAAAATGTGAAATTTGTAATGGCTGTATGTAGGACGTTGAAATTTCGAGGTGATGTTTATTCTGATGCGTAGTTTGCGAATCCGCCCTTAAACTTGAAAGAAATAGTCATGTTCGGTGTAAGATGGTGCTAGGAATGTTATAAGGGGGCGTCTAATTCTACACAACTTGTAGATATGGTGGAATCACGAAATTGCGTTCAAGTGTGTAGATTACAGCATATGTGAGGGGAAAATTCCGACATGTTGGAAAAGTCGCCATCTTCGATTCAAAATGGCGGCTCAAAAATTTGTAACCATGAAAATTGTAAGTTGTGCTCTTGGTAGGTAAGCCAGGTTTCGCTATGTTATTAAGGACGTAGTTCAGTTTAAGTGAAGAAACAAATCATTCGAGAAGTCGCCATCTTGAATGCAAAATTGCCATATTTTTGAATTGCCTTCATTTGGACTCTTATGTGGTATATTGAGGAGAATAAAACAAACAAAATTCAACTTAGTAAGTTAGCTCCGCGGTAAAGTGTCTGCTTTCTCAGTAGCAGGTCTGGGTTCGATTCCCCGCCGAACCTTGTTTTATCATACGTTTTTTTTCTTATCACGTTGCTTCGTTTTATCAAAATAGTTTCTGTTGGCATTGCGTGAACAAAATATTTTCGTTATTACAGACATGGACGAAAAGAATATATTTATACACTAACTGTTGATATCGTCTTGAAACTAGGCAGTTTGTTCGTGTGAAGCTTCGAGACGATACTCAACTATTTAGAAAGAAACATATGTAGCTTTAGAGATGGGGCAACACCAGTGTTTCTTTCAGAAACAATGTTCCTGAGGATCACAGTTAGTATTCCCAGGGGCACTGCTCATAGTTTTCTATTTATTATTCTATTATACACGTATTATTTGGTCTCCTGCGGGGGCACTCTAAGAGCCCCAAGGAGGCAGTGTACCCCCAAAAAACATTTTGGAAAAAAACATTGAGCATCATTTGCACGATATAGTATAGAGACGAGACAAAAATACATTTTGTCTCGCGAGGATAGTGTGTGCTTCAAACCGGAAATAATTGCAAACAATCTCCCTTTTTATACTGGTCGTTTAGATAGATGCGTATACCAAGTTTGAAGTCTATACCACAACTGAAAAAGTATAAGATTATAACTTTTCAGGAAATACACACACACACACACACACATACATATATATATATATATATATATATATATATATATATATATATATATATATATATATATATATATATATATATATATATATATACGCACCTTTTGACAATTTTCTCGTTGGCAGCGTATATAGTTATAATATACGGGATACGTGGAATAGTGCCTCTTTCGGTTCAGTAGTTTGTTTACAGGACCGGTTGGAGTGAAATGCGTTTTATAATAGACTCAACCTTTTAGGCAAACAATATATGCTATAAAAATAAACTTTCAAAGAAAGAAAAAGTGAGAAAAAGATTGTTAGGAATCGAACCCAGGTCTCCTGTCCAGTAGGCTCACATCAATCCCCTACACTACCGATTTCCTTAGATTTTCGACTTCGTTCTTACTGCTCACATAATACTGGTACGTTGCGGCCTGCATCTGTGGGGAATTATATACCTCTATAATCGGAAACACACTTAATTGTTTGCATACTTCCACAAAACATACAAACACCAAATTTTGCATACTTGTTCGTCATGGGATGTGAGTAATGGGAAAATTCCGATATCACGAAAAAGGCGACATTTTCCATGGAAATGAAGTGTCGAAATTTTTCGTCGTTTCGAAATGCTGGTTTTTAGAGTAGTTCCACACACCATAGAAACGTCATATTTTGTCAGGCAGTGAAGCTAGGAACATAGTTTATGATAGAAAAAAGAGCATTAAAATTCGTTTTTGTTTCGCGGCGCAAATCGAAAAAATGTGAAATTTGTAATGGCTGTATGTAGGACGTTGAAATTTCGAGGTGATGTTTGATCTGATGCGTAGTTTGCGAATCCGCCCTTAAACTTGAAAGAAATAGTCATGTTCGGTGTAAGATGGTGCTAGGAATGTTATAAGGGGGCGTCTAATTCTACACAACTTGTAGATATGGTGGAATCACGAAATTGCGTTCAAGTGTGTAGAATACAGCGTATGTGAGGGGAAAATTCCGACATGTTGGAAAAGTCGCCATCTTCGATTCAAAATGGCGGCTCAAAAATTTGTAACCATGAAAATTGTAAGTTGTGCTCTTGGTAGGTAAGCCAGGTTTCGCTATGTTATTAAGGACGTAGTTCAGTTTAAGTGAAGAAACAAATCATTCGAGAAGTCGCCATCTTGAATGCAAAATTGCCATATTTTTGAATTGCCTTCATTTGGACTCTTATGTGGTATATTGAGGAGAATAAAACAAATAAAATTCAACTTAGTAAGTTAGCTCCGCGGTAAAGTGTCTGCTTTCTGAGTAGCAGGTCTGGGTTCGATTCCCCGCCGAACCTTGTTTTATCATACGTTTTTTTTCTTATCACGTTGCTTCGTTTTATCAAAATAGTTTCTGTTGGCATTGCGTGAACAAAATATTTTCGTTATTACAGACATGGACGAAAAGAATATATTTATACACTAACTGTTGATATCGTCTTGAAACTAGGCAGTTTGTTCGTGTGAAGCTTCGAGACGATACTCAACTATTTAGAAAGAAACATATGTAGCTTTAGAGATGGGGCAACACCAGTGTTTCTTTCAGAAACAATGTTCCTGAGGATCACAGTTAGTATTCCCAGGGGCACTGCTCATAGTTTTCTATTTATTATTCTATTATACACGTATTATTTGGTCTCCTGCGGGGGCACTCTAAGAGCCCCAAGGAGGCAGTGTACCCCCAAAAAACATTTTGGAAAAAAACATTGAGCATCATTTGCACGATATAGTATAGAGACGAGACAAAAATACATTTTGTCTCGCGAGGATAGTGTGTGCTTCAAACCGGAAATAATTGCAAACAATCTCCCTTTTTATACTGGTCGTTTAGATAGATGCGTATACCAAGTTTGAAGTCTATACCACAACTGAAAAAGTATAAGATTATAACTTTTCAGGAAATACACACACACACACACACACATACATACATATATATATATATATATATATATATATATATATATATATATATATATATATATATACGCACCTTTTGACAATTTTCTCGTTGGCAGCGTATATAGTTATAATATACGGGATACGTGGAATAGTGCCTCTTTCGGTTCAGTAGTTTGTTTACAGGACCGGTTGGAGTGAAATGCGTTTTATAATAGACTCAACCTTTTAGGCAAACAATATATGCTATAAAAATAAACATTCAAAGAAGGAAAAAGTGAGAAAAAGATTGTTAGGAATCGAACCCAGGTCTCCTGTCCAGTAGGCTCACGTCAATCCCCTACACTACCGATTTCCTTAGATTTACGACTTCGTTCTTACTGCTCACATAATACTGGTACGTTGCGGCCTGCATCTGTGGGGAATTATATACCTCTATAATCGGAAACACACTTAATTGTTTGCATACTTCCACAAAACATACAAACACCAAATTTTGCATACTTGTTCGTCATGGGATGTGAGTAATGGGAAAATTCCGATATCACGAAAAAGGCGACATTTTCCATGGAAATGAAGTGTCGAAATTTTTCGTCGTTTCGAAATGCTGGTTTTTAGAGTAGTTCCACACACCATAGAAACGTCATATTTTGTCAGGCAGTGAAGCTAGGAACATAGTTTATGATAGAAAAAAGGAAATTAAAATTCGTTTTCGTTTCGCGGCGCAAATCGAAAAAATGTGAAATTTGTAATGGCTGTATGTAGGACGTTGAAATTTCGAGGTGATGTTTATTCTGATGCGTAGTTTGCGAATCCGCCCTTAAACTTGAAAGAAATAGTCATGTTCGGTGTAAGATGGTGCTAGGAATGTTATAAGGGGGCGTCTAATTCTACACAACTTGTAGATATGGTGGAATCACGAAATTGCGTTCAAGTGTGTAGATTACAGCATATGTGAGGGGAAAATTCCGACATGTTGGAAAAGTCGCCATCTTCGATTCAAAATGGCGGCTGAAAAATTTGTAACCATGAAAATTGTAAGTTGTGCTCTTGGTAGGTAAGCCAGGTTTCGCTATGTTATTAAGGACGTAGTTCAGTTTAAGTGAAGAAACAAATCATTCGAGAAGTCGCCATCTTGAATGCAAAATTGCCATATTTTTGAATTGCCTTCATTTGGACTCTTATGTGGTATATTGAGGAGAATAAAACAAACAAAATTCAACTTAGTAAGTTAGCTCCGCGGTAAAGTGTCTGCTTTCTCAGTAGCAGGTCTGGGTTCGATTCCCCGCCGAACCTTGTTTTATCATACGTTTTTTTTCTTATCACGTTGCTTCGTTTTATCAAAATAGTTTCTGTTGGCATTGCGTGAACAAAATATTTTCGTTATTACAGACATGGACGAAAAGAATATATTTATACACTAACTGTTGATATCGTCTTGAAACTAGGCAGTTTGTTCGTGTGAAGCTTCGAGACGATACTCAACTATTTAGAAAGAAACATATGTAGCTTTAGAGATGGGGCAACACCAGTGTTTCTTTCAGAAACAATGTTCCTGAGGATCACAGTTAGTATTCCCAGGGGCACTGCTCATAGTTTTCTATTTATTATTCTATTATACACGTATTATTTGGTCTCCTGCGGGGGCACTCTAAGAGCCCCAAGGAGGCAGTGTACCCCCAAAAAACATTTTGGAAAAAAACATTGAGCATCATTTGCACGATATAGTATAGAGACGAGACAAAAATACATTTTGTCTCGCGAGGATAGTGTGTGCTTCAAACCGGAAATAATTGCAAACAATCTCCCTTTTTATACTGGTCGTTTAGATAGATGCGTATACCAAGTTTGAAGTCTATACCACAACTGAAAAAGTATAAGATTATAACTTTTCAGGAAATACACACACACACACACACACATATATATATATATATATATATATATATATACGCACCTTTTGACAATTTTCTCGTTGGCAGCGTATATAGTTATAATATACGGGATACGTGGAATAGTGCCTCTTTCGGTTCAGTAGTTTGTTTACAGGACCGGTTGGAGTGAAATGCGTTTTATAATAGACTCAACCTTTTAGGCAAACAATATATGCTATAAAAATAAACTTTCAAAGAAAGAAAAAGTGAGAAAAAGATTGTTAGGAATCGAACCCAGGTCTCCTGTCCAGTAGGCTCACATCAATCCCCTACACTACCGATTTCCTTAGATTTTCGACTTCGTTCTTACTGCTCACATAATACTGGTACGTTGCGGCCTGCATCTGTGGGGAATTATATACCTCTATAATCGGAAACACACTTAATTGTTTGCATACTTCCACAAAACATACAAACACCAAATTTTGCATACTTGTTCGTCATGGGATGTGAGTAATGGGAAAATTCCGATATCACGAAAAAGGCGACATTTTCCATGGAAATGAAGTGTCGAAATTTTTCGTCGTTTCGAAATGCTGGTTTTTAGAGTAGTTCCACACACCATAGAAACGTCATATTTTGTCAGGCAGTGAAGCTAGGAACATAGTTTATGATAGAAAAAAGAGCATTAAAATTCGTTTTTGTTTCGCGGCGCAAATCGAAAAAATGTGAAATTTGTAATGGCTGTATGTAGGACGTTGAAATTTCGAGGTGATGTTTGATCTGATGCGTAGTTTGCGAATCCGCCCTTAAACTTGAAAGAAATAGTCATGTTCGGTGTAAGATGGTGCTAGGAATGTTATAAGGGGGCGTCTAATTCTACACAACTTGTAGATATGGTGGAATCACGAAATTGCGTTCAAGTGTGTAGAATACAGCGTATGTGAGGGGAAAATTCCGACATGTTGGAAAAGTCGCCATCTTCGATTCAAAATGGCGGCTCAAAAATTTGTAACCATGAAAATTGTAAGTTGTGCTCTTGGTAGGTAAGCCAGGTTTCGCTATGTTATTAAGGACGTAGTTCAGTTTAAGTGAAGAAACAAATCATTCGAGAAGTCGCCATCTTGAATGCAAAATTGCCATATTTTTGAATTGCCTTCATTTGGACTCTTATGTGGTATATTGAGGAGAATAAAACAAATAAAATTCAACTTAGTAAGTTAGCTCCGCGGTAAAGTGTCTGCTTTCTGAGTAGCAGGTCTGGGTTCGATTCCCCGCCGAACCTTGTTTTATCATACGTTTTTTTTCTTATCACGTTGCTTCGTTTTATCAAAATAGTTTCTGTTGGCATTGCGTGAACAAAATATTTTCGTTATTACAGACATGGACGAAAAGAATATATTTATACACTAACTGTTGATATCGTCTTGAAACTAGGCAGTTTGTTCGTGTGAAGCTTCGAGACGATACTCAACTATTTAGAAAGAAACATATGTAGCTTTAGAGATGGGGCAACACCAGTGTTTCTTTCAGAAACAATGTTCCTGAGGATCACAGTTAGTATTCCCAGGGGCACTGCTCATAGTTTTCTATTTATTATTCTATTATACACGTATTATTTGGTCTCCTGCGGGGGCACTCTAAGAGCCCCAAGGAGGCAGTGTACCCCCAAAAAACATTTTGGAAAAAAACATTGAGCATCATTTGCACGATATAGTATAGAGACGAGACAAAAATACATTTTGTCTCGCGAGGATAGTGTGTGCTTCAAACCGGAAATAATTGCAAACAATCTCCCTTTTTATACTGGTCGTTTAGATAGATGCGTATACCAAGTTTGAAGTCTATACCACAACTGAAAAAGTATAAGATTATAACTTTTCAGGAAATACACACACACACACACACATACATATATATATATATATATATATATATATATATATATATACGCACCTTTTGACAATTTTCTCGTTGGCAGCGTATATAGTTATAATATACGGGATACGTGGAATAGTGCCTCTTTCGGTTCAGTAGTTTGTTTACAGGACCGGTTGGAGTGAAATGCGTTTTATAATAGACTCAACCTTTTAGGCAAACAATATATGCTATAAAAATAAACATTCAAAGAAGGAAAAAGTGAGAAAAAGATTGTTAGGAATCGAACCCAGGTCTCCTGTCCAGTAGGCTCACGTCAATCCCCTACACTACCGATTTCCTTAGATTTACGACTTCGTTCTTACTGCTCACATAATACTGGTACGTTGCGGCCTGCATCTGTGGGGAATTATATACCTCTATAATCGGAAACACACTTAATTGTTTGCATACTTCCACAAAACATACAAACACCAAATTTTGCATACTTGTTCGTCATGGGATGTGAGTAATGGGAAAATTCCGATATCACGAAAAAGGCGACATTTTCCATGGAAATGAAGTGTCGAAATTTTTCGTCGTTTCGAAATGCTGGTTTTTAGAGTAGTTCCACACACCATAGAAACGTCATATTTTGTCAGGCAGTGAAGCTAGGAACATAGTTTATGATAGAAAAAAGGAAATTAAAATTCGTTTTCGTTTCGCGGCGCAAATCGAAAAAATGTGAAATTTGTAATGGCTGTATGTAGGACGTTGAAATTTCGAGGTGATGTTTATTCTGATGCGTAGTTTGCGAATCCGCCCTTAAACTTGAAAGAAATAGTCATGTTCGGTGTAAGATGGTGCTAGGAATGTTATAAGGGGGCGTCTAATTCTACACAACTTGTAGATATGGTGGAATCACGAAATTGCGTTCAAGTGTGTAGATTACAGCGTATGTGAGGGGAAAATTCCGACATGTTGGAAAAGTCGCCATCTTCGATTCAAAATGGCGGCTGAAAAATTTGTAACCATGAAAATTGTAAGTTGTGCTCTTGGTAGGTAAGCCAGGTTTCGCTATGTTATTAAGGACGTAGTTCAGTTTAAGTGAAGAAACAAATCATTCGAGAAGTCGCCATCTTGAATGCAAAATTGCCATATTTTTGAATTGCCTTCATTTGGACTCTTATGTGGTATATTGAGGAGAATAAAACAAACAAAATTCAACTTAGTAAGTTAGCTCCGCGGTAAAGTGTCTGCTTTCTCGAGGATAGTGTGTGCTTCAAACCGGAAATAATTGCAAACAATCTCCCTTTTTATACTGGTCGTTTAGATAGATGCGTATACCAAGTTTGAAGTCTATACCACAACTGAAAAAGTATAAGATTATAACTTTTCAGGAAATACACACACACACACACACACACATATATATATATATATATATATATATATATATATATATATATATATATATACGCACCTTTTGACAATTTTCTCGTTGGCAGCGTATATAGTTATAATATACGGGATACGTGGAATAGTGCCTCTTTCGGTTCAGTAGTTTGTTTACAGGACCGGTTGGAGTGAAATGCGTTTTATAATAGACTCAACCTTTTAGGCAAACAATATATGCTATAAAAATAAACTTTCAAAGAAAGAAAAAGTGAGAAAAAGATTGTTAGGAATCGAACCCAGGTCTCCTGTCCAGTAGGCTCACGTCAATCCTCTACACTACCGATTTCCTTAGATTTTCGACTTCGTTCTTACTGCTCACATAATACTGGTACGTTGCGGCCTGCATCTGTGGGGAATTATATACCTCTATAATCGGAAACACACTTAATTGTTTGCATACTTCCACAAAACATACAAACACCAAATTTTGCATACTTGTTCGTCATGGGATGTGAGTAATGGGAAAATTCCGATATCACGAAAAAGGCGACATTTTCCATGGAAATGAAGTGTCGAAATTTTTCGTCGTTTCGAAATGCTGGTTTTTAGAGTAGTTCCACACACCATAGAAACGTCATATTTTGTCAGGCAGTGAAGCTAGGAACATAGTTTATGATAGAAAAAAGAGCATTAAAATTCGTTTTCGTTTCGCGGCGCAAATCGAAAAAATGTGAAATTTGTAATGGCTGTATGTAGGACGTTGAAATTTCGAGGTGATGTTTATTCTGATGCGTAGTTTGCGAATCCGCCCTTAAACTTGAAAGAAATAGTCATGTTCGGTGTAAGATGGTGCTAGGAATGTTATAAGGGGGCGTCTAATTCTACACAACTTGTAGATATGGTGGAATCACGAAATTGCGTTCAAGTGTGTAGATTACAGCATATGTGAGGGGAAAATTCCGACATGTTGGAAAAGTCGCCATCTTCGATTCAAAATGGCGGCTGAAAAATTTGTAACCATGAAAATTGTAAGTTGTGCTCTTGGTAGGTAAGCCAGGTTTCGCTATGTTATTAAGGACGTAGTTCAGTTTAAGTGAAGAAACAAATCATTCGAGAAGTCGCCATCTTGAATGCAAAATTGCCATATTTTTGAATTGCCTTCATTTGGACTCTTATGTGGTATATTGAGGAGAATAAAACAAACAAAATTCAACTTAGTAAGTTAGCTCCGCGGTAAAGTGTCTGCTTTCTCAGTAGCAGGTCTGGGTTCGATTCCCCGCCGAACCTTGTTTTATCATACGTTTTTTTTCTTATCACGTTGCTTCGTTTTATCAAAATAGTTTCTGTTGGCATTGCGTGAACAAAATATTTTCGTTATTACAGACATGGACGAAAAGAATATATTTATACACTAACTGTTGATATCGTCTTGAAACTAGGCAGTTTGTTCGTGTGAAGCTTCGAGACGATACTCAACTATTTAGAAAGAAACATATGTAGCTTTAGAGATGGGGCAACACCAGTGTTTCTTTCAGAAACAATGTTCCTGAGGATCACAGTTAGTATTCCCAGGGGCACTGCTCATAGTTTTCTATTTATTATTCTATTATACACGTATTATTTGGTCTCCTGCGGGGGCACTCTAAGAGCCCCAAGGAGGCAGTGTACCCCCAAAAAACATTTTGGAAAAAACATTGAGCATCATTTGCACGATATAGTATAGAGACGAGACAAAAATACATTTTGTCTCGCGAGGATAGTGTGTGCTTCAAACCGGAAATAATTGCAAACAATCTCCCTTTTTATACTGGTCGTTTAGATAGATGCGTATACCAAGTTTGAAGTCTATACCACAACTGAAAAAGTATAAGATTATAACTTTTCAGGAAATACACACACACACACACACATATATATATATATATATATATATATATATATATATATATATATATATATATATATACGCACCTTTTGACAATTTTCTCGTTGGCAGCGTATATAGTTATAATATACGGGATACGTGGAATAGTGCCTCTTTCGGTTCAGTAGTTTGTTTACAGGACCGGTTGGAGTGAAATGCGTTTTATAATAGACTCAACCTTTTAGGCAAACAATATATGCTATAAAAATAAACTTTCAAAGAAAGAAAAAGTGAGAAAAAGATTGTTAGGAATCGAACCCAGGTCTCCTGTCCAGTAGGCTCACATCAATCCCCTACACTACCGATTTCCTTAGATTTTCGACTTCGTTCTTACTGCTCACATAATACTGGTACGTTGCGGCCTGCATCTGTGGGGAATTATATACCTCTATAATCGGAAACACACTTAATTGTTTGCATACTTCCACAAAACATACAAACACCAAATTTTGCATACTTGTTCGTCATGGGATGTGAGTAATGGGAAAATTCCGATATCACGAAAAAGGCGACATTTTCCATGGAAATGAAGTGTCGAAATTTTTCGTCGTTTCGAAATGCTGGTTTTTAGAGTAGTTCCACACACCATAGAAACGTCATATTTTGTCAGGCAGTGAAGCTAGGAACATAGTTTATGATAGAAAAAAGAGCATTAAAATTCGTTTTTGTTTCGCGGCGCAAATCGAAAAAATGTGAAATTTGTAATGGCTGTATGTAGGACGTTGAAATTTCGAGGTGATGTTTGATCTGATGCGTAGTTTGCGAATCCGCCCTTAAACTTGAAAGAAATAGTCATGTTCGGTGTAAGATGGTGCTAGGAATGTTATAAGGGGGCGTCTAATTCTACACAACTTGTAGATATGGTGGAATCACGAAATTGCGTTCAAGTGTGTAGATTACAGCGTATGTGAGGGGAAAATTCCGACATGTTGGAAAAGTCGCCATCTTCGATTCAAAATGGCGGCTGAAAAATTTGTAACCATGAAAATTGTAAGTTGTGCTCTTGGTAGGTAAGCCAGGTTTCGCTATGTTATTAAGGACGTAGTTCAGTTTAAGTGAAGAAACAAATCATTCGAGAAGTCGCCATCTTGAATGCAAAATTGCCATATTTTTGAATTGCCTTCATTTGGACTCTTATGTGGTATATTGAGGAGAATAAAACAAATAAAATTCAACTTAGTAAGTTAGCTCCGCGGTAAAGTGTCTGCTTTCTGAGTAGCAGGTCTGGGTTCGATTCCCCGCCGAACCATGTTTTATCATACGTTTTTTTTCTTATCACGTTGCTTCGTTTTATCAAAATAGTTTCTGTTGGCATTGCGTGAACAAAATATTTTCGTTATTACAGACATGGACGAAAAGAATATATTTATACACTAACTGTTGATATCGTCTTGAAACTAGGCAGTTTGTTCGTGTGAAGCTTCGAGACGATACTCAACTATTTAGAAAGAAACATATGTAGCTTTAGAGATGGGGCAACACCAGTGTTTCTTTCAGAAACAATGTTCCTGAGGATCACAGTTAGTATTCCCAGGGGCACTGCTCATAGTTTTCTATTTATTATTCTATTATACACGTATTATTTGGTCTCCTGCGGGGGCACTCTAAGAGCCCCAAGGAGGCAGTGTACCCCCAAAAAACATTTTGGAAAAAAACATTGAGCATCATTTGCACGATATAGTATAGAGACGAGACAAAAATACATTTTGTCTCGCGAGGATAGTGTGTGCTTCAAACCGGAAATAATTGCAAACAATCTCCCTTTTTATACTGGTCGTTTAGATAGATGCGTATACCAAGTTTGAAGTCTATACCACAACTGAAAAAGTATAAGATTATAACTTTTAAGGAAATACACACACACACACACACACATACATATATATATATATATATATATATATATATATATATATATATATATATATATATATATATATATATATATATATATATATATATATATACGCACCTTTTGACAATTTTCTCGTTGGCAGCGTATATAGTTATAATATACGGGATACGTGGAATAGTGCCTCTTTCGGTTCAGTAGTTTGTTTACAGGACCGGTTGGAGTGAAATGCGTTTTATAATAGACTCAACCTTTTAGGCAAACAATATATGCTATAAAAATAAACATTCAAAGAAGGAAAAAGTGAGAAAAAGATTGGTAGGAATCGAACCCAGGTCTCCTGTCCAGTAGGCTCACGTCAATCCCCTACACTACCGATTTCCTTAGATTTACGACTTCGTTCTTACTGCTCACATAATACTGGTACGTTGCGGCCTGCATCTGTGGGGAATTATATACCTCTATAATCGGAAACACACTTAATTGTTTTCATACTTCCACAAAACATACAAACACCAAATTTTGCATACTTGTTCGTCATGGGATGTGAGTAATGGGAAAATTCCGATATCACGAAAAAGGCGACATTTTCCATGGAAATGAAGTGTCGAAATTTTTCGTCGTTTCGAAATGCTGGTTTTTAGAGTAGTTCCACACACCATAGAAACGTCATATTTTGTCAGGCAGTGAAGCTAGGAACATAGTTTATGATAGAAAAAAGGAAATTAAAATTCGTTTTCGTTTCGCGGCGCAAATCGAAAAAATGTGAAATTTGTAATGGCTGTATGTAGGACGTTGAAATTTCGAGGTGATGTTTATTCTGATGCGTAGTTTGCGAATCCGCCCTTAAACTTGAAAGAAATAGTCATGTTCGGTGTAAGATGGTGCTAGGAATGTTATAAGGGGGCGTCTAATTCTACACAACTTGTAGATATGGTGGAATCACGAAATTGCGTTCAAGTGTGTAGATTACAGCGTATGTGAGGGGAAAATTCCGACATGTTGGAAAAGTCGCCATCTTCGATTCAAAATGGCGGCTGAAAAATTTGTAACCATGAAAATTGTAAGTTGTGCTCTTGGTAGGTAAGCAAGGTTTCGCTATGTTATTAAGGACGTAGTTCAGTTTAAGTGAAGAAACAAATCATTCGAGAAGTCCCCATCTTGAATGCAAAATTGCCATATTTTTGAATTGCCTTCATTTGGACTCTTATGTGGTATATTGAGGAGAATAAAACAAACAAAATTCAACGTAGTAAGTTAGCTCCGCGGTAAAGTGTCTGCTTTCTGAGTAGCAGGTCTGGGTTCGATTCCCCGCCGAACCTCGTTTTATCATACGTTTTTTTTCTTATCACGTTGCTTCGTTTTATCAAAATAGTTTCTGTTGGCATTGCGTGAACAAAATATTTTCGTTATTACAGACATGGACGAAAAGAATATATTTATACACTAACTGTTGATATCGTCTTGAAACTAGGCAGTTTGTTTGTGTGAAGCTTCGAGACGATACTCAACTATTTAGAAAGAAACATATGTAGCTTTAGAGATGGGGCAACACCAGTGTTTCTTTCAGAAACAATGTTCCTGAGGATCACAGTTAGTATTCCCAGGGGCACTGCTCATAGTTTTCTATTTATTATTCTATTATACACGTATTATTTGGTCTCCTGCGGGGGCACTCTAAGAGCCTCAAGGAGGCAGTGTACCCCCAAAAAACATTTTGGAAAAAAACATTGAGCATCATTTGCACGATATAGTATAGAGACGAGACAAAAATACATTTTGTCTCGCGAGGATAGTGTGTGCTTCAAACCGGAAATAATTGCAAACAATCTCCCTTTTTATACTGGTCGTTTAGATAGATGCGTATACCAAGTTTGAAGTCTATACCACAACTGAAAAAGTATAAGATTATAACTTTTCAGGAAATACACACACACACACACACACATATATATATATATATATATATATATATATATATATATATATATATATACGCACCTTTTGACAATTTTCTCGTTGGCAGCGTATATAGTTATAATATACGGGATACGTGGAATAGTGCCTCTTTCGGTTCAGTAGTTTGTTTACAGGACCGGTTGGAGTGAAATGCGTTTTATAATAGACTCAACCTTTTAGGCAAACAATATATGCTATAAAAATAAACATTCAAAGAAAGAAAAAGTGAGAAAAAGATTGTTAGGAATCGAACCCAGGTCTCCTGTCCAGTAGGCTCACGTCAATCCCCTACACTACCGATTTCCTTAGATTTACGACTTCGTTCTTACTGCTCACATAATACTGGTACGTTGCGGCCTGCATCTGTGGGGAATTATTATATACCTCTATAATCGGAAACACACTTAATTGTTTGCATACTTCCACAAAACATACAAACACCAAATGTTGCATACTTGTTCGTCATGGGATGTGAGTAATGGGAAAATTCCGATATCACGAAAAAGGCGACATTTTCCATGGAAATGAAGTGTCGAAATTTTTCGTCGTTTCGAAATGCTGGTTTTTAGAGTAGTCCCACACACCATAGAAACGTCATATTTTGTCAGGCAGTGAAGCTAGGAACATAGTTTATGATAGAAAAAAGAGCATTAAAATTCGTTTTCGTTTCGCGGCGCAAATCGAAAAAATGTGAAATTTGTAATGGCTGTATGTAGGACGTTGAAATTTCGAGGTGATGTTTATTCTGATGCGTAGTTTGCGAATCCGCCCTTAAACTTGAAAGAAATAGTCATGTTCGGCGTAAGATGGTGCTAGGAATGTTATAAGGGTGCATCTAATTCTACACAACTTGTAGATATGGTGGAATCACGAAATTGCGTTCAAGTGTGTAGATTACAGCGTATGTGAGGGGAAAATTCCGACATGTTGGAAAAGTCGCCATCTTCGATTCAAAATGGCGGCTGAAAAATTTGTAACCATGAAAATTGTAAGTTGTGCTCTTGGTAGGTAAGCCAGGTTTCGCTATGTTATTAAGGACGTAGTTCAGTTTAAGTGAAGAAACAAATCATTCGAGAAGTCGCCATCTTGAATGCAAAATTGCCATATTTTTGAATTGCCTTCATTTGGACTCTTATGTGGTATATTGCGTTGAATAAAACAAACAAAATTCAACGTAGTAAGTCAGCTCCGCGGTAAAGTGTCTGCTTTCTCAGTAGCAGGTCTGGGTTCGATTCCCCGCCGAACCTTGTTTTATCATACGTTTTTTTTCTTATCACGTTGCTTCGTTTTATCAAAATAGTTTCTGTTGGCATTGCGTGAACAAAATATTTTCGTTATTACAGACATGGACGAAAAGAATATATTTATACACTAACTGTTGATATCGTCTTGAAACTAGGCAGTTTGTTCGTGTGAAGCTTCGAGACGATACTCAACTATTTAGAAAGAAACATATGTAGCTTTAGAGATGGGGCAACACCAGTGTTTCTTTCAGAAACAATGTTCCTGAGGATCACAGTTAGTATTCCCAGGGGCACTGCTCATAGTTTTCTATTTATTATTCTATTATACACGTATTATTTGGTCTCCTGCGGGGGCACTCTAAGAGCCCCAAGGAGGCAGTGTAACCCCAAAAAACATTTTGGAAAAAAACATTGAGCATCATTTGCACGATATAGTATAGAGACGAGACAAAAATACATTTTGTCTCGCGAGGATAGTGTGTGCTTCAAACCGGAAATAATTGCAAACAATCTCCCTTTTTATACTGGTCGTTTAGATAGATGCGTATACCAAGTTTGAAGTCTATACCACAACTGAAAAAGTATAAGATTATAACTTTTCAGGAAATACACACACACACACACACACATATATATATATTTATATATATATATATATATATATATATATATATATATATATATACATATATATATATATATATATATATATATATATATACGCACCTTTTGACAATTTTCTCGTTGGCAGCGTATATAGTTATAATATACGGGATACGTGGAATAGTGCCTCTTTCGGTTCAGTAGTTTGTTTACAGGACCGGTTGGAGTGAAATGCGTTTTATAATAGACTCAACCTTTTAGGCAAACAATATATGCTATAAAAATAAACTTTCAAAGAAAGAAAAAGTGAGAAAAAGATTGTTAGGAATCGAACCCAGGTCTCCTGTCCAGTAGGCTCACGTCAATCCCCTACACTACCGATTTCCTTAGATTTTCGACTTCGTTCTTACTGCTCACATAATACTGGTACGTTGCGGCCTGCATCTGTGGGGAATTATATACCTCTATAATCGGAAACACACTTAATTGTTTGCATACTTCCACAAAACATACAAACACCAAATTTTGCATACTTGTTCGTCATGGGATGTGAGTAATGGGAAAATTCCGATATCACGAAAAAGGCGACATTTTCCATGGAAATGAAGTGTCGAAATTTTTCGTCGTTTCGAAATGCTGGTTTTTAGAGTAGTTCCACACACCATAGAAACGTCATATTTTGTCAGGCAGTGAAGCTAGGAACATAGTTTATGATAGAAAAAAGAGCATTAAAATTCGTTTTCGTTTCGCGGCGCAAATCGAAAAAATGTGAAATTTGTAATGGCTGTATGTAGGACGTTGAAATTTCGAGGTGATGTTTATTCTGATGCGTAGTTTGCGAATCCGCCCTTAAACTTGAAAGAAATAGTCATGTTCGGTGTAAGATGGTGCTAGGAATGTTATAAGGGGGCGTCTAATTCTACACAACTTGTAGATATGGTGGAATCACGAAATTGCGTTCAAGTGTGTAGATTACAGCGTATGTGAGGGGAAAATTCCGACATGTTGGAAAAGTCGCCATCTTCGATTCAAAATGGCGGCTAAAAAATTTGTAACCATGAAAATTGTAAGTTGTGCTCTTGGTAGGTAAGCCAGGTTTCGCTATGTTATTAAGGACGTAGTTCAGTTTAAGTGAAGAAACAAATCATTCGAGAAGTCGCCATCTTGAATGCAAAATTGCCATATTTTTGAATTGCCTTCATTTGGACTCTTATGTGGTATATTGAGGAGAATAAAACAAACAAAATTCAACGTAGTAAGTTAGCTCCGCGGTAAAGTGTCTGCTTTCTGAGTAGCAGGTCTGGGTTCGATTCCCCGCCGAACCTTGTTTTATCATACGTTTTTTTTCTTATCACGTTGCTTCGTTTTATCAAAATAGTTTCTGTTGGCATTGCGTGAACAAAATATTTTCGTTATTGCAGACATGGACGAAAAGAATATATTTATACACTAACTGTTGATATCGTCTTGAAACTAGGCAGTTTGTTCGTGTGAAGCTTCGAGACGATACTCAACTATTTAGAAAGAAACATATGTAGCTTTAGAGATGGGGCAACACCAGTGTTTCTTTCAGAAACAATGTTCCTGAGGATCACAGTTAGTATTCCCAGGGGCACTGCTCATAGTTTTCTATTTATTATTCTATTATACACGTATTATTTGGTCTCCTGCGGGGGCACTCTAAGAGCCCCAAGGAGGCAGTGTACCCCCAAAAAACATTTTGGAAAAAAACATTGAGCATCATTTGCACGATATAGTATAGAGACGAGACAAAAATACATTTTGTCTCGCGAGGATAGTGTGTGCTTCAAACCGGAAATAATTGCAAACAATCTCCCTTTTTATACTGGTCGTTTAGATAGATGCGTATACCAAGTTTGAAGTCTATACCACAACTGAAAAAGTATAAGATTATAACTTTTCAGGAAATACACACACACACACACACATATATATATATATATATATATATATATATATATATATATATATATATATATACGCACCTTTTGACAATTTTCTCGTTGGCAGCGTATATAGTTATAATATACGGGATACGTGGAATAGTGCCTCTTTCGGTTCAGTAGTTTGTTTACAGGACCGATTGGAGTGAAATGCGTTTTATAATAGACTCAACCTTTTAGGCAAACAATATATGCTATAAAAATAAACTTTCAAAGAAAGAAAAAGTGAGAAAAAGATTGTTAGGAATCGAACCCAGGTCTTCTGTCCAGTAGGCTCACGTCAATCCCCTACACTACCGATTTCCTTAGATTTTCGACTTCGTTCTTACTGCTCACATAATACTGGTACGTTGCGGCCTGCATCTGTGGGGAATTATATACCTCTATAATCGGAAACACACTTAATTGTTTGCATACTTCCACAAAACATACAAACACCAAATTTTGCATACTTGTTCGTCATGGGATGTGAGTAATGGGAAAATTCCGATATCACGAAAAAGGCGACATTTTCCATGGAAATGAAGTGTCGAAATTTTTCGTCGTTTCGAAATGCTGGTTTTTAGAGTAGTTCCACACACCATAGAAACGTCATATTTTGTCAGGCAGTGAAGCTAGGAACATAGTTTATGATAGAAAAAAGAGCATTAAAATTCGTTTTCGTTTCGCGGCGCAAATCGAAAAAATGTGAAATTTGTAATGGCTGTATGTAGGACGTTGAAATTTCGAGGTGATGTTTATTCTGATGCGTAGTTTGCGAATCCGCCCTTAAACTTGAAAGAAATAGTCATGTTCGGTGTAAGATGGTGCTAGGAATGTTATAAGGGTGCGTCTAATTCTACACAACTTGTAGATATGGTGGAATCACGAAATTGCGTTCAAGTGTGTAGATTACAGCGTATGTGAGGGGAAAATTCCGACATGTTGGAAAAGTCGCCATCTTCGATTCAAAATGGCGGCTCAAAAATTTGTAACCATGAAAATTGTAAGTTGTGCTCTTGGTAGGTAAGCCAGGTTTCGCTATGTTATTAAGGACGTAGTTCAGTTTAAGTGAAGAAACAAATCATTCGAGAAGTCGCCATCTTGAATGCAAAATTGCCATATTTTTGAATTGCCTTCATTTGGACTCTTATGTGGTATATTGAGGAGAATAAAACAAACAAAATTCAACGTAGTAAGTTAGCTCCGCGGTAAAGTGCCTGCTTTCTCAGTAGCAGGTCTGGGTTCGATTCCCCGCCGAACCTTGTTTTATCATACGTTTTTTTTCTTATCACGTTGCTTCGTTTTATCAAAATAGTTTCTGTTGGCATTGCGTGAACAAAATATTTTCGTTATTACAGACATGGACGAAAAGAATATATTTATACACTAACTGTTGATATCGTCTTGAAACTAGGCAGTTTGTTCGTGTGAAGCTTCGAGACGATACTCAACTATTTAGAAAGAAACATATGTAGCTTTAGAGATGGGGCAACACCAGTGTTTCTTTCAGAAACAATGTTCCTGAGGATCACAGTTAGTATTCCCAGGGGCACTGCTCATAGTTTTCTATTTATTATTCTATTATACACGTATTATTTGGTCTCCTGCGGGGGCACTCTAAGAGCCCCGAGGAGGCAGTGTAACCCCAAAAAACATTTTGGAAAAAAACATTGAGCATCATTTGCACGATATAGTATAGAGACGAGACAAAAATACATTTTGTCTCGCGAGGATAGTGTGTGCTTCAAACCGGAAATAATTGCAAACAATCTCCCTTTTTATACTGGTCGTTTAGATAGATGCGTATACCAAGTTTGAAGTCTATACCACAACTGAAAAAGTATAAGATTATAACTTTTCAGGAAATACACACACACACACACACACACACACATATATATATATATATATATATATATATATATATATATATATATATATATATATATATACGCACCTTTTGACAATTTTCTCGTTGGCAGCGTATATAGTTATAATATACGGGATACGTGGAATAGTGCCTCTTTCGGTTCAGTATTTTGTTTACAGGACCGGTTGGAGTGAAATGCGTTTTATAATAGACTCAACCTTTTAGGCAAACAATATATGCTATAAAAATAAACTTTCAAAGAAAGAAAAAGTGAGAAAAAGATTGTTAGGAATCGAACCCAGGTCTTCTGTCCAGTAGGCTCACGTCAATCCCCTACACTACCGATTTCCTTAGATTTTCGACTTCTTTCTTACTGCTCACATAATACTGGTACGTTGCGGCCTGCATCTGTGGGGAATTATATACCTCTATAATCGGAAACACACTTAATTGTTTGCATACTTCCACAAAACATACAAACACCAAATTTTGCATACTTGTTCGTCATGGGATGTGAGTAATGGGAAAATTCCGATATCACGAAAAAGGCGACATTTTCCATGGAAATGAAGTGTCGAAATTTTTCGTCGTTTCGAAATGCTGGTTTTTAGAGTAGTTCCACACACCATAGAAACGTCATATTTTGTCAGGCAGTGAAGCTAGGAACATAGTTTATGATAGAAAAAAGAGCATTAAAATTCGTTTTTGTTTCGCGGCGCAAATCGAAAAAATGTGAAATTTGTAATGGCTGTATGTAGGACGTTGAAATTTCGAGGTGATGTTTATTCTGATGCGTAGTTTGCGAATCCGCCCTTAAACTTGAAAGAAATAGTCATGTTCGGTGTAAGATGGTGCTAGGAATGTTATAAGGGGGCGTCTAATTCTACACAACTTGTAGATATGGTGGAATCACGAAATTGCGTTCAAGTGTGTAGATTACAGCGTATGTGAGGGGAAAATTCCGACATGTTGGAAAAGTCGCCATCTTCGATTCAAAATGGCGGCTCAAAAATTTGTAACCATGAAAATTGTAAGTTGTGCTCTTGGTAGGTAAGCCAGGTTTCGCTATGTTATTAAGGACGTAGTTCAGTTTAAGTGAAGAAACAAATCATTCGAGAAGTCGCCATCTTGAATGCAAAATTGCCATATTTTTGAATTGCCTTCATTTGGACTCTTATGTGGTATATTGAGGAGAATAAAACAAATAAAATTCAACTTAGTAAGTTAGCTCCGCGGTAAAGTGTCTGCTTTCTGAGTAGCAGGTCTGGGTTCGATTCCCCGCCGAACCTTGTTTTATCATACGTTTTTTTTCTTATCACGTTGCTTCGTTTTATCAAAATAGTTTCTGTTGGCATTGCGTGAACAAAATATTTTCGTTATTACAGACATGGACGAAAAGAATATATTTATACACTAACTGTTGATATCGTCTTGAAACTAGGCAGTTTGTTCGTGTGAAGCTTCGAGACGATACTCAACTATTTAGAAAGAAACATATGTAGCTTTAGAGATGGGGCAACACCAGTGTTTCTTTCAGAAACAATGTTCCTGAGGATCACAGTTAGTATTCCCAGGGGCACTGCTCATAGTTTTCTATTTATTATTCTATTATACACATATTATTTGGTCTCCTGCGGGGGCACTCTAAGAGCCCCAAGGAGGCAGTGTACCCCCAAAAAACATTTTGGAAAAAAACATTGAGCATCATTTGCACGATATAGTATAGAGACGAGACAAAAATACATTTTGTCTCGCGAGGATAGTGTGTGCTTCAAACCGGAAATAATTGCAAACAATCTCCCTTTTTATACTGGTCGTTTAGATAGATGCGTATACCAAGTTTGAAGTCTATACCACAACTTAAAAAGTATAAGATTATAACTTTTCAGGAAATACACACACACACACTCACACATATATATATATATATATATTTATATATATATATATATATATATATATATATATATATATATATATATATATATATATACGCACCTTTTGACAATTTTCTCGTTGGCAGCGTATATAGTTATAATATACGGGATACGTGGAATAGTGCCTCTTTCGGTTCAGTAGTTTGTTTACAGGACCGGTTGGAGTGAAATGCGTTTTATAATAGACTCAACCTTTTAGGCAAACAATATATGCTATAAAAATAAACTTTCAAAGAAAGAAAAAGTGAGAAAAAGATTGTTAGTAATCGAACCCAGGTCTCCTGTCCAGTAGGCTCACGTCAATCCCCTACACTACCGATTTCCTTAGATTTTCGACTTCGTTCTTACTGCTCACATAATACTGGTACGTTGCGGCCTGCATCTGTGGGGAATTATATACCTCTATAATCGGAAACACACTTAATTGTTTGCATACTTCCACAAAACATACAAACACCAAATTTTGCATACTTGTTCGTCATGGGATGTGAGTAATGGGAAAATTCCGATATCACGAAAAAGGCGACATTTTCCATGGAAATGAAGTGTCGAAATTTTTCGTCGTTTCGAAATGCTGGTTTTTAGAGTAGTTCCACACACCATAGAAACGTCATATTTTGTCAGGCAGTGAAGCTAGGAACATAGTTTATGATAGAAAAAAGGAAATTAAAATTCGTTTTCGTTTCGCGGCGCAAATCGAAAAAATGTGAAATTTGTAATGGCTGTATGTAGGACGTTGAAATTTCGAGGTGATGTTTATTCTGATGCGTAGTTTGCGAATCCGCCCTTAAACTTGAAAGAAATAGTCATGTTCGGTGTAAGATGGTGCTAGGAATGTTATAAGGGTGCGTCTAATTCTACACAACTTGTAGATATGGTGGAATCACGAAATTGCGTTCAAGTGTGTAGATTACAGCGTATGTGAGGGGAAAATTCCGACATGTTGGAAAAGTCGCCATCTTCGATTCAAAATGGCGGCTCAAAAATTTGTAACCATGAAAATTGTAAGTTGTGCTCTTGGTAGGTAAGCCAGGTTTCGCTATGTTATTAAGGACGTAGTTCAGTTTAAGTGAAGAAACAAATCATTCGAGAAGTCGCCATCTTGAATGCAAAATTGCCATATTTTTGAATTGCCTTCATTTGGACTCTTATGTGGTATATTGAGGAGATTAAAACAAACAAAATTCAACGTAGTAAGTTAGCTCCGCGGTAAAGTGTCTGCTTTCTGAGTAGCAGGTCTGGGTTCGATTCCCCGCCGAACCTTGTTTTATCATACGTTTTTTTTCTTATCACGTTGCTTCGTTTTATCAAAATAGTTTCTGTTGGCATTGCGTGAACAAAATATTTTCGTTATTACAGACATGGACGAAAAGAATATATTTATACACTAACTGTTGATATCGTCTTGAAACTAGGCAGTTTGTTCGTGTGAAGCTTCGAGACGATACTCAACTATTTAGAAAGAAACATATGTAGCTTTAGAGATGGGGCAACACCAGTGTTTCTTTCAGAAACAATGTTCCTGAGGATCACAGTTAGTATTCCCAGGGGCACTGCTCATAGTTTTCTATTTATTATTCTATTATACACGTATTATTTGGTCTCCTGCGGGGGCACTCTAAGAGCCCCGAGGAGGCAGTGTAACCCCAAAAAACATTTTGGAAAAAAACATTGAGCATCATTTGCACGATATAGTATAGAGACGAGACAAAAATACATTTTGTCTCGCGAGGATAGTGTGTGCTTCAAACCGGAAATAATTGCAAACAATCTCCCTTTTTATACTGGTCGTTTAGATAGATGCGTATACCAAGTTTGAAGTCTATACCACAACTGAAAAAGTATAAGATTATAACTTTTCAGGAAATACACACACACACACACACACACACACATATATATATATATATATATATATATATATATATATATATATATATATATATATATACGCACCTTTTGACAATTTTCTCGTTGGCAGCGTATATAGTTATAATATACGGGATACGTGGAATAGTGCCTCTTTCGGTTCAGTAGTTTGTTTACAGGACCGGTTGGAGTGAAATGCGTTTTATAATAGACTCAACCTTTTAGGCAAACAATATATGCTATAAAAATAAACTTTCAAAGAAAGAAAAAGTGAGAAAAAGATTGTTAGGAATCGAACCCAGGTCTTCTGTCCAGTAGGCTCACGTCAATCCCCTACACTACCGATTTCCTTAGATTTTCGACTTCGTTCTTACTGCTCACATAATACTGGTACGTTGCGGCCTGCATCTGTGGGGAATTATATACCTCTATAATCGGAAACACACTTAATTGTTTGCATACTTCCACAAAACATACAAACACCAAATTTTGCATACTTGTTCGTCATGGGATGTGAGTAATGGGAAAATTCCGATATCACGAAAAAGGCGACATTTTCCATGGAAATGAAGTGTCGAAATTTTTCGTCGTTTCGAAATGCTGGTTTTTAGAGTAGTTCCACACACCATAGAAACGTCATATTTTGTCAGGCAGTGAAGCTAGGAACATAGTTTATGATAGAAAAAAGAGCATTAAAATTCGTTTTTGTTTCGCGGCGCAAATCGAAAAAATGTGAAATTTGTAATGGCTGTATGTAGGACGTTGAAATTTCGAGGTGATGTTTATTCTGATGCGTAGTTTGCGAATCCGCCCTTAAACTTGAAAGAAATAGTCATGTTCGGTGTAAGATGGTGCTAGGAATGTTATAAGGGGGCGTCTAATTCTACACAACTTGTAGATATGGTGGAATCACGAAATTGCGTTCAAGTGTGTAGATTACAGCGTATGTGAGGGGAAAATTCCGACATGTTGGAAAAGTCGCCATCTTCGATTCAAAATGGCGGCTCAAAAATTTGTAACCATGAAAATTGTAAGTTGTGCTCTTGGTAGGTAAGCCAGGTTTCGCTATGTTATTAAGGACGTAGTTCAGTTTAAGTGAAGAAACAAATCATTCGAGAAGTCGCCATCTTGAATGCAAAATTGCCATATTTTTGAATTGCCTTCATTTGGACTCTTATGTGGTATATTGAGGAGAATAAAACAAATAAAATTCAACTTAGTAAGTTAGCTCCGCGGTAAAGTGTCTGCTTTCTGAGTAGCAGGTCTGGGTTCGATTCCCCGCCGAACCTTGTTTTATCATACGTTTTTTTTCTTATCACGTTGCTTCGTTTTATCAAAATAGTTTCTGTTGGCATTGCGTGAACAAAATATTTTCGTTATTACAGACATGGACGAAAAGAATATATTTATACACTAACTGTTGATATCGTCTTGAAACTAGGCAGTTTGTTCGTGTGAAGCTTCGAGACGATACTCAACTATTTAGAAAGAAACATATGTAGCTTTAGAGATGGGGCAACACCAGTGTTTCTTTCAGAAACAATGTTCCTGAGGATCACAGTTAGTATTCCCAGGGGCACTGCTCATAGTTTTCTATTTATTATTCTATTATACACATATTATTTGGTCTCCTGCGGGGGCAGTCTAAGAGCCCCAAGGAGGCAGTGTACCCCCAAAAAACATTTTGGAAAAAAACATTGAGCATCATTTGCACGATATAGTATAGAGACGAGACAAAAATACATTTTGTCTCGCGAGGATAGTGTGTGCTTCAAACCGGAAATAATTGCAAACAATCTCCCTTTTTATACTGGTCGTTTAGATAGATGCGTATACCAAGTTTGAAGTCTATACCACAACTTAAAAAGTATAAGATTATAACTTTTCAGGAAATACACACACACACACTCACACATATATATATATATATATATATTATATATATATATATATATATATATATATATATATATATATATATATATATATATATATATACGCACCTTTTGACAATTTTCTCGTTGGCAGCGTATATAGTTATAATATACGGGATACGTGGAATAGTGCCTCTTTCGGTTCAGTAGTTTGTTTACAGGACCGGTTGGAGTGAAATGCGTTTTATAATAGACTCAACCTTTTAGGCAAACAATATATGCTATAAAAATAAACTTTCAAAGAAAGAAAAAGTGAGAAAAAGATTGTTAGTAATCGAACCCAGGTCTCCTGTCCAGTAGGCTCACGTCAATCCCCTACACTACCGATTTCCTTAGATTTTCGACTTCGTTCTTACTGCTCACATAATACTGGTACGTTGCGGCCTGCATCTGTGGGGAATTATATACCTCTATAATCGGAAACACACTTAATTGTTTGCATACTTCCACAAAACATACAAACACCAAATTTTGCATACTTGTTCGTCATGGGATGTGAGTAATGGGAAAATTCCGATATCACGAAAAAGGCGACATTTTCCATGGAAATGAAGTGTCGAAATTTTTCGTCGTTTCGAAATGCTGGTTTTTAGAGTAGTTCCACACACCATAGAAACGTCATATTTTGTCAGGCAGTGAAGCTAGGAACATAGTTTATGATAGAAAAAAGGAAATTAAAATTCGTTTTCGTTTCGCGGCGCAAATCGAAAAAATGTGAAATTTGTAATGGCTGTATGTAGGACGTTGAAATTTCGAGGTGATGTTTATTCTGATGCGTAGTTTGCGAATCCGCCCTTAAACTTGAAAGAAATAGTCATGTTCGGTGTAAGATGGTGCTAGGAATGTTATAAGGGTGCGTCTAATTCTACACAACTTGTAGATATGGTGGAATCACGAAATTGCGTTCAAGTGTGTAGATTACAGCGTATGTGAGGGGAAAATTCCGACATGTTGGAAAAGTCGCCATCTTCGATTCAAAATGGCGGCTCAAAAATTTGTAACCATGAAAATTGTAAGTTGTGCTCTTGGTAGGTAAGCCAGGTTTCGCTATGTTATTAAGGACGTAGTTCAGTTTAAGTGAAGAAACAAATCATTCGAGAAGTCGCCATCTTGAATGCAAAATTGCCATATTTTTGAATTGCCTTCATTTGGACTCTTATGTGGTATATTGAGGAGATTAAAACAAACAAAATTCAACGTAGTAAGTTAGCTCCGCGGTAAAGTGTCTGCTTTCTGAGTAGCAGGTCTGGGTTCGATTCCCCGCCGAACCTTGTTTTATCATACGTTTTTTTTCTTATCACGTTGCTTCGTTTTATCAAAATAGTTTCTGTTGGCATTGCGTGAACAAAATATTTTCGTTATTACAGACATGGACGAAAAGAATATATTTATACACTAACTGTTGATATCGTCTTGAAACTAGGCAGTTTGTTTGTGTGAAGCTTCGAGACGATACTCAACTATTTAGAAAGAAACATATGTAGCTTTAGAGATGGGGCAACACCAGTGTTTCTTTCAGAAACAATGTTCCTGAGGATCACAGTTAGTATTCCCAGGGGCACTGCTCATAGTTTTCTATTTATTATTCTATTATACACGTATTATTTGGTCTCCTGCGGGGGCACTCTAAGAGCCCCAAGGAGGCAGTGTACCCCCAAAAAACATTTTGGAAAAAAACATTGAGCATCATTTGCACGATATAGTATAGAGACGAGACAAAAATACATTTTGTCTCGCGAGGATAGTGTGTGCTTCAAACCGGAAATAATTGCAAACAATCTCCCTTTTTATACTGGTCGTTTAGATAGATGCGTATACCAAGTTTGAAGTCTATACCACAACTGAAAAAGTATAAGATTATAACTTTTCAGGAAATACACACACACACACACATATATATATATATATATATATATATATATATATATATATATATATATATATATATATATACGCACCTTTTGACAATTTTCTCGTTGGCAGCGTATATAGTTATAATATAGGGATACGTGGAATAGTGCCTCTTTCGGTTCAGTAGTTTGTTTACAGGACCGGTTGGAGTGAAATGCGTTTTATAATAGACTCAACCTTTTAGGCAAACAATATATGCTATAAAAATAAACTTTCAAAGAAAGAAAAAGTGAGAAAAAGATTGTTAGGAATCGAACCCAGGTCTCCTGTCCAGTAGGCTCACGTCAATCCTCTACACTACCGATTTCCTTAGATTTTCGACTTCGTTCTTACTGCTCACATAATACTGGTACGTTGCGGCCTGCATCTGTGGGGAATTATTATTTATATACCTCTATAATCGGAAACACACTTAATTGTTTGCATACTTCCACAAAACATACAAACACCAAATTTTGCATACTTGTTCGTCATGGGATGTGAGTAATGGGAAAATTCCGATATCACGAAAAAGGCGACATTTTCCATGGAAATGAAGTGTCGAAATTTTTCGTCGTTTCGAAATGCTGGTTTTTAGAGTAGTTCCACACACCATAGAAACGTCATATTTTGTCAGGCAGTGAAGCTAGGAACATAGTTTTTGATAGAAAAAAGAGCATTAAAATTCGTTTTCGTTTCGCGGCGCAAATCGAAAAAATGTGAAATTTGTAATGGCTGTATGTAGGACGTTGAAATTTCGAGGTGATGTTTATTCTGATGCGTAGTTTGCGAATCCGCCCTTAAACTTGAAAGAAATAGTCATGTTCGGTGTAAGATGGTGCTAGGAATGTTATAAGGGGGCGTCTAATTCTACACAACTTGTAGATATGGTGGAATCACGAAATTGCGTTCAAGTGTGTAGATTACAGCGTATGTGAGGGGAAAATTCCGACATGTTGGAAAAGTCGCCATCTTCGATTCAAAATGGCGGCTCAAAAATTTGTAACCATGAAAATTGTAAGTTGTGCTCTTGGTAGGTAAGCCAGGTTTCGCTATGTTATTAAGGACGTAGTTCAGTTTAAGTGAAGAAACAAATCATTCGAGAAGTCGCCATCTTGAATGCAAAATTGCCATATTTTTGAATAGCCTTCATTTGGACTCTTATGTGGTATATTGAGGAGAATAAAACAAACAAAATTCAACTTAGTAAGTTAGCTCCGCGGTAAAGTGTCTGCTTTCTGAGTAGCAGGTCTGGGTTCGATTCCCCGCCGAACCTTGTTTTATCATACGTTTTTTTTCTTATCACGTTGCTTCGTTTTATCAAAATAGTTTCTGTTGGCATTGCGTGAACAAAATATTTTCGTTATTACAGACATGGACGAAAAGAATATATTTATACACTAACTGTTGATATCGTCTTGAAACTAGGCAGTTTGTTCGTGTGAAGCTTCGAGACGATACTCAACTATTTAGAAAGAAACATATGTAGCTTTAGAGATGGGGCAACACCAGTGTTTCTTTCAGAAACAATGTTCCTGAGGATCACAGTTAGTATTCCCAGGGGCACTGCTCATAGTTTTCTATTTATTATTCTATTATACACGTATTATTTGGTCTCCTGCGGGGGCACTCTAAGAGCCCCAAGGAGGCAGTGTACCCCCAAAAAACATTTTGGAAAAAAACATTGAGCATCATTTGCACGATATAGTATAGAGACGAGACAAAAATACATTTTGTCTCGCGAGGATAGTGTGTGCTTCAAACCGGAAATAATTGCAAACAATCTCCCTTTTTATACTGGTCGTTTAGATAGATGCGTATACCAAGTTTGAAGTCTATACCACAACTGAAAAAGTATAAGATTATAACTTTTCAGGAAATACACACACACACACACACACACACACATATATATATATATATATATATATATATATATATATATATATATATATATATATATATATACGCACCTTTTGACAATTTTCTCGTTGGCAGCGTATGTAGTTATAATATACGGGATACGTGGAATAGTGCCTCTTTCGGTTCAGTAGTTTGTTTACAGGACCGGTTGGAGTGAAATGCGTTTTATAATAGACTCAACCTTTTAGGCAAACAATATATGCTATAAAAATAAACTTTCAAAGAAAGAAAAAGTGAGAAAAAGATTGTTAGGAATCGAACCCAGGTCTTCTGTCCAGTAGGCTCACGTCAATCCCCTACACTACCGATTTCCTTAGATTTTCGACTTCGTTCTTACTGCTCACATAATACTGGTACGTTGCGGCCTGCATCTGTGGGGAATTATATACCTCTATAATCGGAAACACACTTAATTGTTTGCATACTTCCACAAAACATACAAACACCAAATTTTGCATACTTGTTCGTCATGGGATGTGAGTAATGGGAAAATTCCGATATCACGAAAAAGGCGACATTTTCCATGGAAATGAAGTGTCGAAATTTTTCGTCGTTTCGAAATGCTGGTTTTTAGAGTAGTTCCACACACCATAGAAACGTCATATTTTGTCAGGCAGTGAAGCTAGGAACATAGTTTATGATAGAAAAAAGAGCATTAAAATTCGTTTTTGTTTCGCGGCGCAAATCGAAAAAATGTGAAATTTGTAATGGCTGTATGTAGGACGTTGAAATTTCGAGGTGATGTTTATTCTGATGCGTAGTTTGCGAATCCGCCCTTAAACTTGAAAGAAATAGTCATGTTCGGTGTAAGATGGTGCTAGGAATGTTATAAGGGGGCGTCTAATTCTACACAACTTGTAGATATGGTGGAATCACGAAATTGCGTTCAAGTGTGTAGATTACAGCGTATGTGAGGGGAAAATTCCGACATGTTGGAAAAGTCGCCATCTTCGATTCAAAATGGCGGCTCAAAAATTTGTAACCATGAAAATTGTAAGTTGTGCTCTTGGTAGGTAAGCCAGGTTTCGCTATGTTATTAAGGACGTAGTTCAGTTTAAGTGAAGAAACAAATCATTCGAGAAGTCGCCATCTTGAATGCAAAATTGCCATATTTTTGAATTGCCTTCATTTGGACTCTTATGTGGTATATTGAGGAGAATAAAACAAATAAAATTCAACTTAGTAAGTTAGCTCCGCGGTAAAGTGTCTGCTTTCTGAGTAGCAGGTCTGGGTTCGATTCCCCGCCGAACCTTGTTTTATCATACGTTTTTTTTCTTATCACGTTGCTTCGTTTTATCAAAATAGTTTCTGTTGGCATTGCGTGAACAAAATATTTTCGTTATTACAGACATGGACGAAAAGAATATATTTATACACTAACTGTTGATATCGTCTTGAAACTAGGCAGTTTGTTCGTGTGAAGCTTCGAGACGATACTCAACTATTTAGAAAGAAACATATGTAGCTTTAGAGATGGGGCAACACCAGTGTTTCTTTCAGAAACAATGTTCCTGAGGATCACAGTTAGTATTCCCAGGGGCACTGCTCATAGTTTTCTATTTATTATTCTATTATACACATATTATTTGGTCTCCTGCGGGGGCAGTCTAAGAGCCCCAAGGAGGCAGTGTACCCCCAAAAAACATTTTGGAAAAAAACATTGAGCATCATTTGCACGATATAGTATAGAGACGAGACAAAAATACATTTTGTCTCGCGAGGATAGTGTGTGCTTCAAACCGGAAATAATTGCAAACAATCTCCCTTTTTATACTGGTCGTTTAGATAGATGCGTATACCAAGTTTGAAGTCTATACCACAACTTAAAAAGTATAAGATTATAACTTTTCAGGAAATACACACACACACACTCACACATATATATATATATATATATATTTATATATATATATATATATATATATATATATATATATATATATATATATATATATATATATATACGCACCTTTTGACAATTTTCTCGTTGGCAGCGTATATAGTTATAATATACGGGATACGTGGAATAGTGCCTCTTTCGGTTCAGTAGTTTGTTTACAGGACCGGTTGGAGTGAAATGCGTTTTATAATAGACTCAACCTTTTAGGCAAACAATATATGCTATAAAAATAAACTTTCAAAGAAAGAAAAAGTGAGAAAAAGATTGTTAGTAATCGAACCCAGGTCTCCTGTCCAGTAGGCTCACGTCAATCCCCTACACTACCGATTTCCTTAGATTTTCGACTTCGTTCTTACTGCTCACATAATACTGGTACGTTGCGGCCTGCATCTGTGGGGAATTATATACCTCTATAATCGGAAACACACTTAATTGTTTGCATACTTCCACAAAACATACAAACACCAAATTTTGCATACTTGTTCGTCATGGGATGTGAGTAATGGGAAAATTCCGATATCACGAAAAAGGCGACATTTTCCATGGAAATGAAGTGTCGAAATTTTTCGTCGTTTCGAAATGCTGGTTTTTAGAGTAGTTCCACACACCATAGAAACGTCATATTTTGTCAGGCAGTGAAGCTAGGAACATAGTTTATGATAGAAAAAAGGAAATTAAAATTCGTTTTCGTTTCGCGGCGCAAATCGAAAAAATGTGAAATTTGTAATGGCTGTATGTAGGACGTTGAAATTTCGAGGTGATGTTTATTCTGATGCGTAGTTTGCGAATCCGCCCTTAAACTTGAAAGAAATAGTCATGTTCGGTGTAAGATGGTGCTAGGAATGTTATAAGGGTGCGTCTAATTCTACACAACTTGTAGATATGGTGGAATCACGAAATTGCGTTCAAGTGTGTAGATTACAGCGTATGTGAGGGGAAAATTCCGACATGTTGGAAAAGTCGCCATCTTCGATTCAAAATGGCGGCTCAAAAATTTGTAACCATGAAAATTGTAAGTTGTGCTCTTGGTAGGTAAGCCAGGTTTCGCTATGTTATTAAGGACGTAGTTCAGTTTAAGTGAAGAAACAAATCATTCGAGAAGTCGCCATCTTGAATGCAAAATTGCCATATTTTTGAATTGCCTTCATTTGGACTCTTATGTGGTATATTGAGGAGATTAAAACAAACAAAATTCAACGTAGTAAGTTAGCTCCGCGGTAAAGTGTCTGCTTTCTGAGTAGCAGGTCTGGGTTCGATTCCCCGCCGAACCTTGTTTTATCATACGTTTTTTTTCTTATCACGTTGCTTCGTTTTATCAAAATAGTTTCTGTTGGCATTGCGTGAACAAAATATTTTCGTTATTACAGACATGGACGAAAAGAATATATTTATACACTAACTGTTGATATCGTCTTGAAACTAGGCAGTTTGTTTGTGTGAAGCTTCGAGACGATACTCAACTATTTAGAAAGAAACATATGTAGCTTTAGAGATGGGGCAACACCAGTGTTTCTTTCAGAAACAATGTTCCTGAGGATCACAGTTAGTATTCCCAGGGGCACTGCTCATAGTTTTCTATTTATTATTCTATTATACACGTATTATTTGGTCTCCTGCGGGGGCACTCTAAGAGCCCCAAGGAGGCAGTGTACCCCCAAAAAACATTTTGGAAAAAAACATTGAGCATCATTTGCACGATATAGTATAGAGACGAGACAAAAATACATTTTGTCTCGCGAGGATAGTGTGTGCTTCAAACCGGAAATAATTGCAAACAATCTCCCTTTTTATACTGGTCGTTTAGATAGATGCGTATACCAAGTTTGAAGTCTATACCACAACTGAAAAAGTATAAGATTATAACTTTTCAGGAAATACACACACACACACACATATATATATATATATATATATATATATATATATATATATATATATATATATACGCACCTTTTGACAATTTTCTCGTTGGCAGCGTATATAGTTATAATATAGGGATACGTGGAATAGTGCCTCTTTCGGTTCAGTAGTTTGTTTACAGGACCGGTTGGAGTGAAATGCGTTTTATAATAGACTCAACCTTTTAGGCAAACAATATATGCTATAAAAATAAACTTTCAAAGAAAGAAAAAGTGAGAAAAAGATTGTTAGGAATCGAACCCAGGTCTCCTGTCCAGTAGGCTCACGTCAATCCTCTACACTACCGATTTCCTTAGATTTTCGACTTCGTTCTTACTGCTCACATAATACTGGTACGTTGCGGCCTGCATCTGTGGGGAATTATTATTTATATACCTCTATAATCGGAAACACACTTAATTGTTTGCATACTTCCACAAAACATACAAACACCAAATTTTGCATACTTGTTCGTCATGGGATGTGAGTAATGGGAAAATTCCGATATCACGAAAAAGGCGACATTTTCCATGGAAATGAAGTGTCGAAATTTTTCGTCGTTTCGAAATGCTGGTTTTTAGAGTAGTTCCACACACCATAGAAACGTCATATTTTGTCAGGCAGTGAAGCTAGGAACATAGTTTTTGATAGAAAAAAGAGCATTAAAATTCGTTTTCGTTTCGCGGCGCAAATCGAAAAAATGTGAAATTTGTAATGGCTGTATGTAGGACGTTGAAATTTCGAGGTGATGTTTATTCTGATGCGTAGTTTGCGAATCCGCCCTTAAACTTGAAAGAAATAGTCATGTTCGGTGTAAGATGGTGCTAGGAATGTTATAAGGGGGCGTCTAATTCTACACAACTTGTAGATATGGTGGAATCACGAAATTGCGTTCAAGTGTGTAGATTACAGCGTATGTGAGGGGAAAATTCCGACATGTTGGAAAAGTCGCCATCTTCGATTCAAAATGGCGGCTCAAAAATTTGTAACCATGAAAATTGTAAGTTGTGCTCTTGGTAGGTAAGCCAGGTTTCGCTATGTTATTAAGGACGTAGTTCAGTTTAAGTGAAGAAACAAATCATTCGAGAAGTCGCCATCTTGAATGCAAAATTGCCATATTTTTGAATAGCCTTCATTTGGACTCTTATGTGGTATATTGAGGAGAATAAAACAAACAAAATTCAACTTAGTAAGTTAGCTCCGCGGTAAAGTGTCTGCTTTCTGAGTAGCAGGTCTGGGTTCGATTCCCCGCCGAACCTTGTTTTATCATACGTTTTTTTTCTTATCACGTTGCTTCGTTTTATCAAAATAGTTTCTGTTGGCATTGCGTGATCAAAATATTTTCGTTATTACAGACATGGACGAAAAGAATATATTTATACACTAACTGTTGATATCGTCTTGAAACTAGGCAGTTTGTTCGTGTGAAGCTTCGAGACGATACTCAACTATTTAGAAAGAAACATATGTAGCTTTAGAGATGGGGCAACACCAGTGTTTCTTTCAGAAACAATGTTCCTGAGGATCACAGTTAGTATTCCCAGGGGCACTGCTCATAGTTTTCTATTTATTATTCTATTATACACGTATTATTTGGTCTCCTGCGGGGGCACTCTAAGAGCCCCAAGGAGGCAGTGTACCCCCAAAAAACATTTTGGAAAAAAACATTGAGCATCATTTGCACGATATAGTATAGAGACGAGACAAAAATACATTTTGTCTCGCGAGGATAGTGTGTGCTTCAAACCGGAAATAATTGCAAACAATCTCCCTTTTTATACTGGTCGTTTAGATAGATGCGTATACCAAGTTTGAAGTCTATACCACAACTGAAAAAGTATAAGATTATAACTTTTCAGGAAATACACACACACACACACACACATATATATATATATATATATATATATATATATATATATATATATATATACGCACCTTTTGACAATTTTCTCGTTGGCAGCGTATATAGTTATAATATACGGGATACGTGGAATAGTGCCTCTTTCGGTTCAGTAGTTTGTTTACAGGACCGGTTGGAGTGAAATGCGTTTTATAATAGACTCAACCTTTTAGGCAAACAATATATGCTATAAAAATAAACTTTCAAAGAAAGAAAAAGTGAGAAAAAGATTGTTAGGAATCGAACCCAGGTCTCCTGTCCAGTAGGCTCACATCAATCCCCTACACTACCGATTTCCTTAGATTTTCGACTTCGTTCTTACTGCTCACATAATACTGGTACGTTGCGGCCTGCATCTGTGGGGAATTATATACCTCTATAATCGGAAACACACTTAATTGTTTGCATACTTCCACAAAACATACAAACACCAAATTTTGCATACTTGTTCGTCATGGGATGTGAGTAATGGGAAAATTCCGATATCACGAAAAAGGCGACATTTTCCATGGAAATGAAGTGTCGAAATTTTTCGTCGTTTCGAAATGCTGGTTTTTAGAGTAGTTCCACACACCATAGAAACGTCATATTTTGTCAGGCAGTGAAGCTAGGAACATAGTTTATGATAGAAAAAAGAGCATTAAAATTCGTTTTTGTTTCGCGGCGCAAATCGAAAAAATGTGAAATTTGTAATGGCTGTATGTAGGACGTTGAAATTTCGAGGTGATGTTTGATCTGATGCGTAGTTTGCGAATCCGCCCTTAAACTTGAAAGAAATAGTCATGTTCGGTGTAAGATGGTGCTAGGAATGTTATAAGGGGGCGTCTAGTTCTACACAACTTGTAGATATGGTGGAATCACGAAATTGCGTTCAAGTGTGTAGATTACAGCGTATGTGAGGGGAAAATTCCGACATGTTGGAAAAGTCGCCATCTTCGATTCAAAATGGCGGCTGAAAAATTTGTAACCATGAAAATTGTAAGTTGTGCTCTTGGTAGGTAAGCCAGGTTTCGCTATGTTATTAAGGACGTAGTTCAGTTTAAGTGAAGAAACAAATCATTCGAGAAGTCGCCATCTTGAATGCAAAATTGCCATATTTTTGAATTGCCTTCATTTGGACTCTTATGTGGTATATTGAGGAGAATAAAACAAATAAAATTCAACTTAGTAAGTTAGCTCCGCGGTAAAGTGTCTGCTTTCTGAGTAGCAGGTCTGGGTTCGATTCCCCGCCGAACCATGTTTTATCATACGTTTTTTTTCTTATCACGTTGCTTCGTTTTATCAAAATAGTTTCTGTTGGCATTGCGTGAACAAAATATTTTCGTTATTACAGACATGGACGAAAAGAATATATTTATACACTAACTGTTGATATCGTCTTGAAACTAGGCAGTTTGTTCGTGTGAAGCTTCGAGACGATACTCAACTATTTAGAAAGAAACATATGTAGCTTTAGAGATGGGGCAACACCAGTGTTTCTTTCAGAAACAATGTTCCTGAGGATCACAGTTAGTATTCCCAGGGGCACTGCTCATAGTTTTCTATTTATTATTCTATTATACACGTATTATTTGGTCTCCTGCGGGGGCACTCTAAGAGCCCCAAGGAGGCAGTGTACCCCCAAAAAACATTTTGGAAAAAAACATTGAGCATCATTTGCACGATATAGTATAGAGACGAGACAAAAATACATTTTGTCTCGCGAGGATAGTGTGTGCTTCAAACCGGAAATAATTGCAAACAATCTCCCTTTTTATACTGGTCGTTTAGATAGATGCGTATACCAAGTTTGAAGTCTATACCACAACTGAAAAAGTATAAGATTATAACTTTTCAGGAAATACACACACACACACACACACATACATATATATATATATATATATATATATATATATATATATATATACGCACCTTTTGACAATTTTCTCGTTGGCAGCGTATATAGTTATAATATACGGGATACGTGGAATAGTGCCTCTTTCGGTTCAGTAGTTTGTTTACAGGACCGGTTGGAGTGAAATGCGTTTTATAATAGACTCAACCTTTTAGGCAAACAATATATGCTATAAAAATAAACATTCAAAGAAGGAAAAAGTGAGAAAAAGATTGTTAGGAATCGAACCCAGGTCTCCTGTCCAGTAGGCTCACGTCAAACCCCTACACTACCGATTTCCTTAGATTTACGACTTCGTTCTTACTGCTCACATAATACTGGTACGTTGCGGCCTGCATCTGTGGGGAATTATATACCTCTATAATCGGAAACACACTTAATTGTTTGCATACTTCCACAAAACATACAAACACCAAATTTTGCATACTTGTTCGTCATGGGATGTGAGTAATGGGAAAATTCCGATATCACGAAAAAGGCGACATTTTCCATGGAAATGAAGTGTCGAAATTTTTCGTCGTTTCGAAATGCTGGTTTTTAGAGTAGTTCCACACACCATAGAACCGTCATATTTTGTCAGGCAGTGAAGCTAGGAACATAGTTTATGATAGAAAAAAGGAAATTAAAATTCGTTTTCGTTTCGCGGCGCAAATCGAAAAAATGTGAAATTTGTAATGGCTGTATGTAGGACGTTGAAATTTCGAGGTGATGTTTATTCTGATGCGTAGTTTGCGAATCCGCCCTTAAACTTGAAAGAAATAGTCATGTTCGGTGTAAGATGGTGCTAGGAATGTTATAAGGGGGCGTCTAATTCTACACAACTTGTAGATATGGTGGAATCACGAAATTGCGTTCAAGTGTGTAGATTACAGCGTATGTGAGGGGAAAATTCCGACATGTTGGAAAAGTCGCCATCTTCGATTCAAAATGGCGGCTGAAAAATTTGTAACCATGAAAATTGTAAGTTGTGCTCTTGGTAGGTAAGCCAGGTTTCGCTATGTTATTAAGGACGTAGTTCAGTTTAAGTGAAGAAACAAATCATTCGAGAAGTCGCCATCTTGAATGCAAAATTGCCATATTTTTGAATTGCCTTCATTTGGACTCTTATGTGGTATATTGCGTTGAATAAAACAAACAAAATTCAACGTAGTAAGTCAGCTCCGCGGTAAAGTGTCTGCTTTCTGAGTAGCAGGTCTGGGTTCGATTCCCCGCCGAACCTTGTTTTATCATACGTTTTTTTTCTTATCACGTTGCTTCGTTTTATCAAAATAGTTTCTTTTGGCATTGCGTGAACAAAATATTTTCGTTATTACAGACATGGACGAAAAGAATATATTTATACACTAACTGTTGATATCGTCTTGAAACTAGGCAGTTTGTTTGTGTGAAGCTTCGAGACGATACTCAACTATTTAGAAAGAAACATATGTAGCTTTAGAGATGGGGCAACACCAGTGTTTCTTTCAGAAACAATGTTCCTGAGGATCACAGTTAGTATTCCCAGGGGCACTGCTCATAGTTTTCTATTTATTATTCTATTATACACGTATTATTTGGTCTCCTGCGGGGGCACTCTAAGAGCCCCAAGGAGGCAGTGTACCCCCAAAAAACATGTTGGAAAAAAACATTGAGCATCATTTGCACGATATAGTATAGAGACGAGACAAAAATACATTTTGTCTCGCGAGGATAGTGTGTGCTTCAAACCGGAAATAATTGCAAACAATCTCCCTTTTTATACTGGTCGTTTAGATAGATGCGTATACCAAGTTTGAAGTCTATACCACAACTGAAAAAGTATAAGATTATAACTTTTCAGGAAATACACACACACACACACATATATATATATATATATATATATATATATATATATATATATATATATATATATATATATATATATACGCACCTTTTGACAATTTTCTCGTTGGCAGCGTATATAGTTATAATATACGGGATACGTGGAATAGTGCCTCTTTCGGTTCAGTAGTTTGTTTACAGGACCGGTTGGAGTGAAATGCGTTTTATAATAGACTCAACCTTTTAGGCAAACAATATATGCTATAAAAATAAACTTTCAAAGAAAGAAAAAGTGAGAAAAAGATTGTTAGGAATCGAACCCAGGTCTCCTGTCCAGTAGGCTCACGTCAATCCTCTACACTACCGATTTCCTTAGATTTTCGACTTCGTTCTTACTGCTCACATAATACTGGTACGTTGCGGCCTGCATCTGTGGGGAATTATATACCTCTATAATCGGAAACACACTTAATTGTTTGCATACTTCCACAAAACATACAAACACCAAATTTTGCATACTTGTTCGTCATGGGATGTGAGTAATGGGAAAATTCCGATATCACGAAAAAGGCGACATTTTCCATGGAAATGAAGTGTCGAAATTTTTCGTCGTTTCGAAATGCTGGTTTTTAGAGTAGTTCCACACACCATAGAAACGTCATATTTTGTCAGGCAGTGAAGCTAGGAACATAGTTTATGATAGAAAAAAGAGCATTAAAATTCGTTTTCGTTTCGCGGCGCAAATCGAAAAAATGTGAAATTTGTAATGGCTGTATGTAGGACGTTGAAATTTCGAGGTGATGTTTATTCTGATGCGTAGTTTGCGAATCCGCCCTTAAACTTGAAAGAAATAGTCATGTTCGGTGTAAGATGGTGCTAGGAATGTTATAAGGGGGCGTCTAATTCTACACAACTTGTAGATATGGTGGAATCACGAAATTGCGTTCAAGTGTGTAGATTACAGCATATGTGAGGGGAAAATTCCGACATGTTGGAAAAGTCGCCATCTTCGATTCAAAATGGCGGCTGAAAAATTTGTAACCATGAAAATTGTAAGTTGTGCTCTTGGTAGGTAAGCCAGGTTTCGCTATGTTATTAAGGACGTAGTTCAGTTTAAGTGAAGAAACAAATCATTCGAGAAGTCGCCATCTTGAATGCAAAATTGCCATATTTTTGAATTGCCTTCATTTGGACTCTTATGTGGTATATTGAGGAGAATAAAACAAACAAAATTCAACTTAGTAAGTTAGCTCCGCGGTAAAGTGTCTGCTTTCTCAGTAGCAGGTCTGGGTTCGATTCCCCGCCGAACCTTGTTTTATCATACGTTTTTTTTCTTATCACGTTGCTTCGTTTTATCAAAATAGTTTCTGTTGGCATTGCGTGAACAAAATATTTTCGTTATTACAGACATGGACGAAAAGAATATATTTATACACTAACTGTTGATATCGTCTTGAAACTAGGCAGTTTGTTCGTGTGAAGCTTCGAGACGATACTCAACTATTTAGAAAGAAACATATGTAGCTTTAGAGATGGGGCAACACCAGTGTTTCTTTCAGAAACAATGTTCCTGAGGATCACAGTTAGTATTCCCAGGGGCACTGCTCATAGTTTTCTATTTATTATTCTATTATACACGTATTATTTGGTCTCCTGCGGGGGCACTCTAAGAGCCCCAAGGAGGCAGTGTACCCCCAAAAAACATTTTGGAAAAAAACATTGAGCATCATTTGCACGATATAGTATAGAGACGAGACAAAAATACATTTTGTCTCGCGAGGATAGTGTGTGCTTCAAACCGGAAATAATTGCAAACAATCTCCCTTTTTATACTGGTCGTTTAGATAGATGCGTATACCAAGTTTGAAGTCTATACCACAACTGAAAAAGTATAAGATTATAACTTTTCAGGAAATACACACACACACACACACACACATATATATATATATATATATATATATATATATATATATATATATATATATATATATATATATATATATATATATATACGCACCTTTTGACAATTTTCTCGTTGGCAGCGTATATAGTTATAATATACGGGATACGTGGAATAGTGCCTCTTTCGGTTCAGTAGTTTGTTTACAGGACCGGTTGGAGTGAAATGCGTTTTATAATAGACTCAACCTTTTAGGCAAACAATATATGCTATAAAAATAAGCATTCAAAGAAGGAAAAAGTGAGAAAAAGATTGTTAGGAATCGAACCCAGGTCTCCTGTCCAGTAGGCTCACGTCAATCCCCTACACTACCGATTTCCTTAGATTTACGACTTCGTTCTTACTGCTCACATAATACTGGTACGTTGCGGCCTGCATCTGTGGGGAATTATATACCTCTATAATCGGAAACACACTTAATTGTTTGCATACTTCCACAAAACATACAAACACCAAATTTTGCATACTTGTTCGTCATGGGATGTGAGTAATGGGAAAATTCCGATATCACGAAAAAGGCGACATTTTCCATGGAAATGAAGTGTCGAAATTTTTCGTCGTTTCGAAATGCTGGTTTTTAGAGTAGTTCCACACACCATAGAAACGTCATATTTTGTCAGGCAGTGAAGCTAGGAACATAGTTTATGATAGAAAAAAGGAAATTAAAATTCGTTTTCGTTTCGCGGCGCAAATCGAAAAAATGTGAAATTTGTAATGGCTGTATGTAGGACGTTGAAATTTCGAGGTGATGTTTATTCTGATGCGTAGTTTGCGAATCCGCCCTTAAACTTGAAAGAAATAGTCATGTTCGGTGTAAGATGGTGCTAGGAATGTTATAAGGGGGCGTCTAATTCTACACAACTTGTAGATATGGTGGAATCACGAAATTGCGTTCAAGTGTGTAGATTACAGCGTATGTGAGGGGGAAATTCCGACATGTTGGAAAAGTCGCCATCTTCGATTCAAAATGGCGGCTGAAAAATTTGTAACCATGAAAATTGTAAGTTGTGCTCTTGGTAGGTAAGCCAGGTTTCGCTATGTTATTAAGGACGTAGTTCAGTTTAAGTGAAGAAACAAATCATTCGAGAAGTCCCCATCTTGAATGCAAAATTGCCATATTTTTAATTGCCTTCATTTGGACTCTTATGTGGTATATTGAGGAGAATAAAACAAACAAAATTCAACTTAGTAAGTTAGCTCCGCGGTAAAGTGTCTGCTTTCTGAGTAGCAGGTCTGGGTTCGATTCCCCGCCGAACCTTGTTTTATCATACGTTTTTTTTCTTATCACGTTGCTTCGTTTTATCAAAATAGTTTCTGTTGGCATTGCGTGAACAAAATATTTTCGTTATTACAGACATGGACGAAAAGAATATATTTATACACTAACTGTTGATATCGTCTTGAAACTAGGCAGTTTGTTTGTGTGAAGCTTCGAGACGATACTCAACTATTTAGAAAGAAACATATGTAGCTTTAGAGATGGGGCAACACCAGTGTTTCTTTCAGAAACAATGTTCCTGAGGATCACAGTTAGTATTCCCAGGGGCACTGCTCATAGTTTTCTATTTATTATTCTATTATACACGTATTATTTGGTCTCCTGCGGGGGCACTCTAAGAGCCCCAAGGAGGCAGTGTACCCCCAAAAAACATTTTGGAAAAAAACATTGAGCATCATTTGCACGATATAGTATAGAGACGAGACAAAAATACATTTTGTCTCGCGAGGATAGTGTGTGCTTCAAACCGGAAATAATTGCAAACAATCTCCCTTTTTATACTGGTCGTTTAGATAGATGCGTATACCAAGTTTGAAGTCTATACCACAACTGAAAAAGTATAAGATTATAACTTTTCAGGAAATACACACACACACACACACACACACATATATATATATATATATATATATATATATATATATATATATATATATATATATATATATATATATATATACGCACCTTTTGACAATTTTCTCGTTGGCAGCGTATATAGTTATAATATACGGGATACGTGGAATAGTGCCTCTTTCGGTTCAGTAGTTTGTTTACAGGACCGGTTGGAGTGAAATGCGTTTTATAATAGACTCAACCTTTTAGGCAAACAATATATGCTATAAAAATAAGCATTCAAAGAAGGAAAAAGTGAGAAAAAGATTGTTAGGAATCGAACCCAGGTCTCCTGTCCAGTAGGCTCACGTCAATCCCCTACACTACCGATTTCCTTAGATTTACGACTTCGTTCTTACTGCTCACATAATACTGGTACGTTGCGGCCTGCATCTGTGGGGAATTATATACCTCTATAATCGGAAACACACTTAATTGTTTGCATACTTCCACAAAACATACAAACACCAAATTTTGCATACTTGTTCGTCATGGGATGTGAGTAATGGGAAAATTCCGATATCACGAAAAAGGCGACATTTTCCATGGAAATGAAGTGTCGAAATTTTTCGTCGTTTCGAAATGCTGGTTTTTAGAGTAGTTCCACACACCATAGAAACGTCATATTTTGTCAGGCAGTGAAGCTAGGAACATAGTTTATGATAGAAAAAAGGAAATTAAAATTCGTTTTCGTTTCGCGGCGCAAATCGAAAAAATGTGAAATTTGTAATGGCTGTATGTAGGACGTTGAAATTTCGAGGTGATGTTTATTCTGATGCGTAGTTTGCGAATCCGCCCTTAAACTTGAAAGAAATAGTCATGTTCGGTGTAAGATGGTGCTAGGAATGTTATAAGGGGGCGTCTAATTCTACACAACTTGTAGATATGGTGGAATCACGAAATTGCGTTCAAGTGTGTAGATTACAGCGTATGTGAGGGGGAAATTCCGACATGTTGGAAAAGTCGCCATCTTCGATTCAAAATGGCGGCTGAAAAATTTGTAACCATGAAAATTGTAAGTTGTGCTCTTGGTAGGTAAGCCAGGTTTCGCTATGTTATTAAGGACGTAGTTCAGTTTAAGTGAAGAAACAAATCATTCGAGAAGTCCCCATCTTGAATGCAAAATTGCCATATTTTTAATTGCCTTCATTTGGACTCTTATGTGGTATATTGAGGAGAATAAAACAAACAAAATTCAACTTAGTAAGTTAGCTCCGCGGTAAAGTGTCTGCTTTCTGAGTAGCAGGTCTGGGTTCGATTCCCCGCCGAACCTTGTTTTATCATACGTTTTTTTTCTTATCACGTTGCTTCGTTTTATCAAAATAGTTTCTGTTGGCATTGCGTGAACAAAATATTTTCGTTATTACAGACATGGACGAAAAGAATATATTTATACACTAACTGTTGATATCGTCTTGAAACTAGGCAGTTTGTTTGTGTGAAGCTTCGAGACGATACTCAACTATTTAGAAAGAAACATATGTAGCTTTAGAGATGGGGCAACACCAGTGTTTCTTTCAGAAACAATGTTCCTGAGGATCACAGTTAGTATTCCCAGGGGCACTGCTCATAGTTTTCTATTTATTATTCTATTATACACGTATTATTTGGTCTCCTGCGGGGGCACTCTAAGAGCCCCAAGGAGGCAGTGTACCCCCAAAAAACATTTTGGAAAAAAACATTGAGCATCATTTGCACGATATAGTATAGAGACGAGACAAAAATACATTTTGTCTCGCGAGGATAGTGTGTGCTTCAAACCGGAAATAATTGCAAACAATCTCCCTTTTTATACTGGTCGTTTAGATAGATGCGTATACCAAGTTTGAAGTCTATACCACAACTGAAAAAGTATAAGATTATAACTTTTCAGGAAATACACACACACACACACACACACATATATATATATATATATATATATATATATATATATATATATATACGCACCTTTTGACAATTTTCTCGTTGGCAGCGTATATAGTTATAATATACGGGATACGTGGAATAGTGCCTCTTTCGGTTCAGTAGTTTGTTTACAGGACCGGTTGGAGTGAAATGCGTTTTATAATAGACTCAACCTTTTAGGCAAACAATATATGCTATAAAAATAAACTTTCAAAGAAAGAAAAAGTGAGAAAAAGATTGTTAGGAATCGAACCCAGGTCTCCTGTCCAGTAGGCTCACGTCAATCCTCTACACTACCGATTTCCTTAGATTTTCGACTTCGTTCTTACTGCTCACATAATACTGGTACGTTGCGGCCTGCATCTGTGGGGAATTATATACCTCTATAATCGGAAACACACTTAATTGTTTGCATACTTCCACAAAACATACAAACACCAAATTTTGCATACTTGTTCGTCATGGGATGTGAGTAATGGGAAAATTCCGATATCACGAAAAAGGCGACATTTTCCATGGAAATGAAGTGTCGAAATTTTTCGTCGTTTCGAAATGCTGGTTTTTAGAGTAGTTCCACACACCATAGAAACGTCATATTTTGTCAGGCAGTGAAGCTAGGAACATAGTTTATGATAGAAAAAAGAGCATTAAAATTCGTTTTTGTTTCGCGGCGCAAATCGAAAAAATGTGAAATTTGTAATGGCTGTATGTAGGACGTTGAAATTTCGAGGTGATGTTTATTCTGATGCGTAGTTTGCGAATCCGCCCTTAAACTTGAAAGAAATAGTCATGTTCGGTGTAAGATGGTGCTAGGAATGTTATAAGGGGGCGTCTAATTCTACACAACTTGTAGATATGGTGGAATCACGAAATTGCGTTCAAGTGTGTAGATTACAGCGTATGTGAGGGGAAAATTCCGACATGTTGGAAAAGTCGCCATCTTCGATTCAAAATGGCGGCTGAAAAATTTGTAACCATGAAAATTGTAAGTTGTGCTCTTGGTAGGTAAGCCAGGTTTCGCTATGTTATTAAGGACGTAGTTCAGTTTAAGTGAAGAAACAAATCATTCGAGAAGTCGCCATCTTGAATGCAAAATTGCCATATTTTTGAATTGCCTTCATTTGGACTCTTATGTGGTATATTGAGGAGAATAAAACAAACAAAATTCAACGTAGTAAGTTAGCTCCGCGGTAAAGTGTCTGCTTTCTCAGTAGCAGGTCTGGGTTCGATTCCCCGACGAACCTTGTTTTATCATACGTTTTTTTTCTTATCACGTTGCTTCGTTTTATCAAAATAGTTTCTGTTGGCATTGCGTGAACAAAATATTTTCGTTATTGCAGACATGGACGAAAAGAATATATTTATACACTAACTGTTGATATCGTCTTGAAACTAGGCAGTTTGTTCGTGTGAAGCTTCGAGACGATACTCAACTATTTAGAAAGAAACATATGTAGCTTTAGAGATGGGGCAACACCAGTGTTTCTTTCAGAAACAATGTTCCTGAGGATCACAGTTAGTATTCCCAGGGGCACTGCTCATAGTTTTCTATTTATTATTCTATTATACACGTATTATTTGGTCTCCTGCGGGGGCACTCTAAGAGCCCCAAGGAGGCAGTGTACCCCCAAAAAACATTTTGGAAAAAAACATTGAGCATCATTTGCACGATATAGTATAGAGACGAGACAAAAATACATTTTGTCTCGCGAGGATAGTGTGTGCTTCAAACCGGAAATAATTGCAAACAATCTCCCTTTTTATACTGGTCGTTTAGATAGATGCGTATACCAAGTTTGAAGTCTATACCACAACTGAAAAAGTATAAGATTATAACTTTTCAGGAAATACACACACACACACACACACATATATATATATATATATATATATATATATATATATATACGCACCTTTTGACAATTTTCTCGTTGGCAGCGTATATAGTTATAATATACGGGATACGTGGAATAGTGCCTCTTTCGGTTCAGTAGTTTGTTTACAGGACCGATTGGAGTGAAATGCGTTTTATAATAGACTCAACCTTTTAGGCAAACAATATATGCTATAAAAATAAACTTTCAAAGAAAGAAAAAGTGAGAAAAAGATTGTTAGGAATCGAACCCAGGTCTTCTGTCCAGTAGGCTCACGTCAATCCCCTACACTACCGATTTCCTTAGATTTTCGACTTCGTTCTTACTGCTCACATAATACTGGTACGTTGCGGCCTGCATCTGTGGGGAATTATATACCTCTATAATCGGAAACACACTTAATTGTTTGCATACTTCCACAAAACATACAAACACCAAATTTTGCATACTTGTTCGTCATGGGATGTGAGTAATGGGAAAATTCCGATATCACGAAAAAGGCGACATTTTCCATGGAAATGAAGTGTCGAAATTTTTCGTCGTTTCGAAATGCTGGTTTTTAGAGTAGTTCCACACACCATAGAAACGTCATATTTTGTCAGGCAGTGAAGCTAGGAACATAGTTTATGATAGAAAAAAGAGCATTAAAATTCGTTTTCGTTTCGCGGCGCAAATCGAAAAAATGTGAAATTTGTAATGGCTGTATGTAGGACGTTGAAATTTCGAGGTGATGTTTATTCTGATGCGTAGTTTGCGAATCCGCCCTTAAACTTGAAAGAAATAGTCATGTTCGGTGTAAGATGGTGCTAGGAATGTTATAAGGGTGCGTCTAATTCTACACAACTTGTAGATATGGTGGAATCACGAAATTGCGTTCAAGTGTGTAGATTACAGCGTATGTGAGGGGAAAATTCCGACATGTTGGAAAAGTCGCCATCTTCGATTCAAAATGGCGGCTCAAAAATTTGTAACCATGAAAATTGTAAGTTGTGCTCTTGGTAGGTAAGCCAGGTTTCGCTATGTTATTAAGGACGTAGTTCAGTTTAAGTGAAGAAACAAATCATTCGAGAAGTCGCCATCTTGAATGCAAAATTGCCATATTTTTGAATTGCCTTCATTTGGACTCTTATGTGGTATATTGAGGAGAATAAAACAAATAAAATTCAACTTAGTAAGTTAGCTCCGCGGTAAAGTGTCTGCTTTCTGAGTAGCAGGTCTGGGTTCGATTCCCCGCCGAACCTTGTTTTATCATACGTTTTTTTTCTTATCACGTTGCTTCGTTTTATCAAAATAGTTTCTGTTGGCATTGCGTGAACAAAATATTTTCGTTATTACAGACATGGACGAAAAGAATATATTTATACACTAACTGTTGATATCGTCTTGAAACTAGGCAGTTTGTTCGTGTGAAGCTTCGAGACGATACTCAACTATTTAGAAAGAAACATATGTAGCTTTAGAGATGGGGCAACACCAGTGTTTCTTTCAGAAACAATGTTCCTGAGGATCACAGTTAGTATTCCCAGGGGCACTGCTCATAGTTTTCTATTTATTATTCTATTATACACATATTATTTGGTCTCCTGCGGGGGCACTCTAAGAGCCCCAAGGAGTTAGTGTACCCCCAAAAAACATTTTGGAAAAAAACATTGAGCATCATTTGCACGATATAGTATAGAGACGAGACAAAAATACATTTTGTCTCGCGAGGATAGTGTGTGCTTCAAACCGGAAATAATTGCAAACAATCTCCCTTTTTATACTGGTCGTTTAGATAGATGCGTATACCAAGTTTGAAGTCTATACCACAACTGAAAAAGTATAAGATTATAACTTTTCAGGAAATACACACACACACACACACATATATATATATATATATATATATATATATATATATATATATATATATATATATATACGCACCTTTTGACAATTTTCTCGTTGGCAGCGTATATAGTTATAATATACGGGATACGTGGAATAGTGCCTCTTTCGGTTCAGTAGTTTGTTTACAGGACCGGTTGGAGTGAAATGCGTTTTATAATAGACTCAACCTTTTAGGCAAACAATATATGCTATAAAAATAAACTTTCAAAGAAAGAAAAAGTGAGAAAAAGATTGTTAGGAATCGAACCCAGGTCTCCTGTCCAGTAGGCTCACGTCAATCCCCTACACTACCGATTTCCTTAGATTTTCGACTTCGTTCTTACTGCTCACATAATACTGGTACGTTGCGGCCTGCATCTGTGGGGAATTATATACCTCTATAATCGGAAACACACTTAATTGTTTGCATACTTCCACAAAACATACAAACACCAAATTTTGCATACTTGTTCGTCATGGGATGTGAGTAATGGGAAAATTCCGATATCACGAAAAAGGCGACATTTTCCATGGAAATGAAGTGTCGAAATTTTTCGTCGTTTCGAAATGCTGGTTTTTAGAGTAGTTCCACACACCATAGAAACGTCATATTTTGTCAGGCAGTGAAGCTAGGAACATAGTTTATGATAGAAAAAAGAGCATTAAAATTCGTTTTTGTTTCGCGGCGCAAATCGAAAAAATGTGAAATTTGTAATGGCTGTATGTAGGACGTTGAAATTTCGAGGTGATGTTTGATCTGATGCGTAGTTTGCGAATCCGCCCTTAAACTTGAAAGAAATAGTCATGTTCGGTGTAAGATGGTGCTAGGAATGTTATAAGGGGGCGTCTAATTCTACACAACTTGTAGATATGGTGGAATCACGAAATTGCGTTCAAGTGTGTAGATTACAGCGTATGTGAGGGGAAAATTCCGACATGTTGGAAAAGTCGCCATCTTCGATTCAAAATGGCGGCTCAAAAATTTGTAACCATGAAAATTGTAAGTTGTGCTCTTGGTAGGTAAGCCAGGTTTCGCTATGTTATTAAGGACGTAGTTCAGTTTAAGTGAAGAAACAAATCATTCGAGAAGTCGCCATCTTGAATGCAAAATTGCCATATTTTTGAATTGCCTTCATTTGGACTCTTATGTGGTATATTGAGGAGAATAAAACAAATAAAATTCAACTTAGTAAGTTAGCTCCGCGGTAAAGTGTCTGCTTTCTGAGTAGCAGGTCTGGGTTCGATTCCCCGCCGAACCTTGTTTTATCATACGTTTTTTTTCTTATCACGTTGCTTCGTTTTATCAAAATAGTTTCTGTTGGCATTGCGTGAACAAAATATTTTCGTTATTACAGACATGGACGAAAAGAATATATTTATACACTAACTGTTGATATCGTCTTGAAACTAGGCAGTTTGTTCGTGTGAAGCTTCGAGACGATACTCAACTATTTAGAAAGAAACATATGTAGCTTTAGAGATGGGGCAACACCAGTGTTTCTTTCAGAAACAATGTTCCTGAGGATCACAGTTAGTATTCCCAGGGGCACTGCTCATAGTTTTCTATTTATTATTCTATTATACACATATTATTTGGTCTCCTGCGGGGGCACTCTAAGAGCCCCAAGGAGGCAGTGTACCCCCAAAAAACATTTTGGAAAAAAACATTGAGCATCATTTGCACGATATAGTATAGAGACGAGACAAAAATACATTTTGTCTCGCGAGGATAGTGTGTGCTTCAAACCGGAAATAATTGCAAACAATCTCCCTTTTTATACTGGTCGTTTAGATAGATGCGTATACCAAGTTTGAAGTCTATACCACAACTGAAAAAGTATAAGATTATAACTTTTCAGGAAATACACACACACACACACACACATATATATATATATATATATATATATATATATATATATATATATATATATATATATATATATATATATATATATACGCACCTTTTGACAATTTTCTCGTTGGCAGCGTATATAGTTATAATATACGGGATACGTGGAATAGTGCCTCTTTCGGTTCAGTAGTTTGTTTACAGGACCGGTTGGAGTGAAATGCGTTTTATAATAGACTCAACCTTTTAGGCAAACAATATATGCTATAAAAATAAACTTTCAAAGAAAGAAAAAGTGAGAAAAAGATTGTTAGGAATCGAACCCAGGTCTCCTGTCCAGTAGGCTCACGTCAATCCCCTACACTACCGATTTCCTTAGATTTTCGACTTCGTTCTTACTGCTCACATAATACTGGTACGTTGCGGCCTGCATCTGTGGGGAATTACACCTCTAAAATCGGAATAGTAATCGGGTTATATATGCGTTTTTTAGTATCATTAAGGAAATGATGTCTTTTTATTTAATTGTAATAAGAAATTAGAAAGACACCATTCTAATACACTGTTATACTACTATGCAAAAAGTGGTTTGTTTAAAATGCTATAAACAAATTTTCAAAAGCCTCCAATAATATTCATATTCTAAATTACTTAGTTAATATTCGTCTTCATTGAAAATATGAGAGTAAAGATACACGAAGACTCTATGTAATTGCCCAGTGTATATAAACATTTCAAAAAGTCTTGCTGCCCAGTAAGTACATTTTTTACCAAAGGACACCATTATAATAAGATGTACTACGTTACACTGCAAAAACTAGTGTTGAATCAAATGTTTTGAACTAATGTTTAAAAAGCCTTAACAAAATTCATTTTTATAAATTACCTACAAATTGTAGTGTTTATTGAAAATACAAGACGAGAGATACTGGTTGACTGCAAGAAATTGTCCAGTAAATATGAAATATTTGAAAAAGTCTTGCTGCAAGTAATATGTACAACTATGCCCAAGGTTTCCATTATAATCCACTGTACTACATTACAGTACAAAAGTAGTGTTCACTCAAATGCTATGAAAAAAATTTAAATAATTTCCAACAATATTCATATTTGTAAATTACCTAGTAAATTGTAGTCTTCATTGTAAATACAAGAATAAATATACAGGAAGCCTGAAATATTTTCGCACTCTTATATCACAGATGTGAATTACTTTTAGTGCAGAAAGTATGTAGAATTAACAACAGGGACACTATTATAATACATTGTACGTACTAAATTACACTGCAAAACATAATATTTAAAAGGGTGGAAAAATTCACATTTGTAAACAGTGAGTGTTTTCGGAAAATGAAACGTTATTTGGTAGGCTATTGCAAGACAGTTTCCGCGGTTTATGTTTCAGAAAAAAAAAACTGTTATTGTCTCTAACATGTATAGATGTGCGTAAAGTGTATGCAATTAGCCATGTATATCATTGCCAGAATAGAAGTAGTAATAGAGTTCTTTCTTATAAATTGTGTGTTTGCTGTCCAAAGTTAAATGGAAGAAATAATACCGGTTCAATTGAAGTATGTGTTGGTAACAGATGTGTGCTGTAAAGGGAAGTGAATTCCTCAAGGAATAGTTTTCTAGAACTTGACACCTTATGGCAAAGCCACAACCGGGGGTCTGGGGGCGGAGCCCCCAGCGAGCTTTAGCGAGTTACACCTCTAAAATCGGAATAGTAATCGGGTTATATATGCGTTTTTTAGTATCATTAAGGAAATGATGTCTTTTTATTTAATTGTAATAAGAAATTAGAAAGACACCATTCTAATACACTGTTATACTACTATGCAAAAAGTGGTTTGTTTAAAATGCTATAAACAAATTTTCAAAAGCCTCCAATAATATTCATATTCTAAATTACTTAGTTAATATTCGTCTTCATTGAAAATATGAGAGTAAAGATACACGAAGACTCTATGTAATTGCCCAGTGTATATAAACATTTCAAAAAGTCTTGCTGCCCAGTAAGTACATTTTTTACCAAAGGACACCATTATAATAAGATGTACTACGTTACACTGCAAAAACTAGTGTTGAATCAAATGTTTTGAACTAATGTTTAAAAAGCCTTAACAAAATTCATTTTTATAAATTACCTACAAATTGTAGTGTTTATTGAAAATACAAGACGAGAGATACTGGTTGACTGCAAGAAATTGTCCAGTAAATATGAAATATTTGAAAAAGTCTTGCTGCAAGTAATATGTACAACTATGCCCAAGGTTTCCATTATAATCCACTGTACTACATTACAGTACAAAAGTAGTGTTCACTCAAATGCTATGAAAAAAATTTAAATAATTTCCAACAATATTCATATTTGTAAATTACCTAGTAAATTGTAGTCTTCATTGTAAATACAAGAATAAATATACAGGAAGCCTGAAATATTTTCGCACTCTTATATCACAGATGTGAATTACTTTTAGTGCAGAAAGTATGTAGAATTAACAACAGGGACACTATTATAATACATTGTACGTACTAAATTACACTGCAAAACATAATATTTAAAAGGGTGGAAAAATTCACATTTGTAAACAGTGAGTGTTTTCGGAAAATGAAACGTTATTTGGTAGGCTATTGCAAGACAGTTTCCGCGGTTTATGTTTCAGAAAAAAAAAACTGTTATTGTCTCTAACATGTATAGATGTGCGTAAAGTGTATGCAATTAGCCATGTATATCATTGCCAGAATAGAAGTAGTAATAGAGTTCTTTCTTATAAATTGTGTGTTTGCTGTCCAAAGTTAAATGGAAGAAATAATACCGGTTCAATTGAAGTATGTGTTGGTAACAGATGTGTGCTGTAAAGGGAAGTGAATTCCTCAAGGAATAGTTTTCTAGAACTTGACACCTTATGGCAAAGCCACAACCGGGGGTCTGGGGGCGGAGCCCCCAGCGAGCTTTAGCGAGTTGGCTTATATCGTCGTAAAAGATTTAAGGAAAACCTTTTGAAAGAAAGAAAGAGGACATAAAAATATGTAATGGGGGTATATTAAACAAACTAAATACAAATCATTTAGCGTGCAGTTTTGGTGGTTCAGTGGTCATGATTCGACCAGTAATCTGGAGGATTTCGGGAACACGGTGTAAATATTTTTTTCTTACGATTTTTTTTTATCGTTCGATTTATCGCTGATGACACACGGTTTACTACCTTAAGATATTTGTTACAACACTAGAATTATCAAATCTTCAATAATAATAAAAGTAATAATAACAATTATTACTATTAATACTACTACTACTAGTACTAATAATAATAATATATTATTATTTTTATGAAGTAAAATATTAAAAGTAAGGAGATTATATCAGCTTATACCATTACTAGCAGAAACATGAAATTTGGTTACAATTTTGCGGTTTCAATTATTGTGCCCACGAGAAGAGGAATTTCTCATCTCATTTCTAAACCAAAAGAAACTTGAGACGAAAATTGAAATTTTAAATTTGAGACGGGACTGGAATTATCAAATCATCATCTCGCTTTACAGATAAGAATAGAGACGAAAAGTATCGAAAAAAATTCTTGTCTCATTTCGATTCGAGAAATAGTGCATGTCCATTCTTTAATTAACACTTGCTCTCCATATTGAATCTTATGTATATTCGATTTTGTTACGGGGCCGCGGTGGCTCAGTGGTAAAGCGTTCACCTTCGGTGCTTGGGGTGCCGGTTTTGATCCCAGTCCCCACCAAGTGAACTTCGTGGTGCACAAACACCGTGTGCGTGGGTTTCCTCGGGTTCTCCCGTTCCGTTCCACATTCTAGATTCCACCATTTCTTTCATTACTCATCATCATCGTCTCCTTTAGCCTAACCGGCATAACCGTTGGACGTAAAACTCAAAGATTCCGATTTTGTTACTTCGTATTTTGGAGCTCTACGTATTATGGTCTGTGTAGTTATTTTTGCTTTAAACCATTTATAATTCTTTCTGAAATCTTAAAAGTTAGTTCATTATACGGTTTCAGTGGTATTCAGTTATTTTTCTTAGAGTTACGTTTCTTTTAAAAGTTCAGTAGATTACTTTAGGCATAAAACTGGAGATGAAGGACTTCGTTTACCATTTCGGTAGCTGCAGCAAGTTACGCAGAGGTAAATCCTGCATTCCTACACCATGGTTGCGATCAGAGAACCTCCAGATTACAAATCGACGTCCTTGGCTACTGAACCATAATAACTCCATCTGTAATATGTTTAAATTAGATATTTTTGCCTTCACTTACAAATTTGTACGTTAGTTTTGTTTGTTACGATACGCGTTTCGTATTTCTTTTACGGCCATATAAGTCAATATTCTTCGTCATAGTTTGTATTGATAACCTTAGTTGCTCTTAAAAATGTTCTTCACAATGTTTTTCTTCTCTACACCAAACTACAGATATATCAGATTTAATTTTCATTCTCTGCAGTTGGTTTCAAAGCAATCGCCATTAATTGGTAAAGCAATTTTGTCACCAAATATATAACGCATGATTAAATATGTACTTTTTTCGATACCGTATACAAGAATGTTGTTCTAATTTATCAAAAAATAAGAATGTACTGACTAAATGATATGAGGTAATATGTAGTATTTTACTTTTATACCATCGACAGCAGAAAGGAGCAGATGAAACTATCTTGCGCTTAAATGTTTGACAGATAGTAGAACAATGTTTTTGGGAAACTTTTGTGGTCCAGAATGGGTCATTTGCCTCAAACGGTATCGAAAACATACATTTGTCGGAGAAAGACTGTACTTTCACTGGTATTGGATTTTAAAGAAATCTTGGTTTATGAGCTTATGCTTAGGAATTAAGCAATCGATTCCGAAGGGTACTGTCGGTAATTCAACAGTTTGAACAAAGCCATCATCCAGAAATGGAAAGAAGTTGTTAATCATAATTGCGTCCTAATCGAACACGACAACTCGAAACCACGTAGAAGTACGGTCAAAACATTGTCAACACCTTTCAGAGCGGGGATGAGTTTTAGTAGAGTGGTGACACTTGACAGACTTTTTGACATACTGCACATGCACAAACTGTTCCGGTTCCTGTTCTAGTTTGCGTCCCTGTACCATTTCCGGTTTCTGTTAAGATACCGGTTCCAGTTCCGGTTCCGGTACCTGTCCCGGTTCCGGAGCAGATTACGCGCAACGAGTAGGCTATTACAGCTATGACCTTTTGTATGGATTATCCAAGCATGATCAACACCGTGTCACGCATGTGCAGAAACATTACAGTTCCAATTACACACAACAGCAAGACTATGAACATAGCAGAACGACAATGACTTTGCCGGTGGTGTTTTTCTTCACCTAGTATATAATATCAGAAGTATACTCGTTCTCTTTTACGAGCACTTTTCTTGATGTGAAGAAAAATATAATTGCAAAATAGTAGAGCAGTGATTTTAAAAATAATAACAGCATTTAAGAACACACACACGAATACTTGGTGCATCATGCGCAATTCCAAATTAGTAGAAATTGCACTAATGCCCTGAAAAATGGTAGTTTTAACTCCGGTTTCGATTGAACATAGCAGCAGCAGCAGACTACGTAGCCCTTATTTCACAGCAGAGATTAAACATAACACATATTGTAACCCTATGTAACATGGCAGGATTGTATTTTGTCTCTTTGACAACAGTAAAAATTTAAGGATGAAAGTACTATTTGGCAACGAGTGACATATATGCCTCGCTCAAATTGGTGCTCAGCGTATATAACATTGCAAATAATTTGGTAATGTCGATTCCAAATCTCAGAAACCGTGACAGGAAGTGCGGTTTTATGGGTCAAGATGACGTCGCTGCGACTCGGCGGTTTCATTTTCGTGATCAGCGTATATGCCATAGGTAATAACTTGGTGACGTCGAATTCGAAATTTTAAAAATCGTGACTGGAAGTGCTGTTTATGGGTCAAGATGACATTGTAGCGACATCCCGGTGTGTTTGAATTTGGCACAAAATCACACCCCTAGTCTTAGAACAACGAGTGGTATATCACTTGTTATGAGTTTATCAAATTTGAAAACCTTGTGCCTCTAGCTCTAACCATTCTCGAGAAATATACGATTCTTTTGAAATTTTTGCAAGAATGCCACACCTCTAGTCATAGGATAATGCATGGTATGTGACTTGTCACGACAATGTCAAATTGGAAAACCGTGTGCTTATAGATCTAACTGTTTCTGATAAATTTACGATTATTTCAAATTTTGGCAATAATGGCAAATCCCTGGTCAGAGGAGAATGAGACTCTCTCAAGATTATGCTGCTTGTCGCGGCAATGTCAAATTTAGCAATGTCGAAATATTCATGATTATTCCTGTGGTCCTATGCCAATGAAACCCTCTAAGCTTATATGTATGTATTTCCAATTAAATTGGCAATGAGTTTTATAATGGGAAGAAAGTTATTATTTTTAAAAAAATCCTCTTCGTTTTGAAGTACTGCGCATGTGCCTGATCAAATGAGGTTATCGGGAGAGTATAAAAAGGAGGCCAAGAAAAAAAGTTCTTCACTTCGGAATGGGCCGACAATCCGGTCGAGTGTCCATCTTTCGCGGGACCTATTGGGTTCCGTAATCCAAGGGTGCTTTCCTTTCTAAAAGGCTGAGAGGAAACGTCTTATCTTGGGACCCAGTGCAAACCTTTTATTTAGACATAAACTGTAGAGTAGTGACACGTCCGCACAAGAGTTGCGGCTTTTGTTCCAGTTCCGGTTTGTGTCTCGTTCTCTGCTCCGCTTCAATTCCAATTCAAACTTCTGTTTCGATTCAGTAGAAATGCTATAAACACAGTTTTGTAAGGACCCAGGGTAACCTCTTTATTTATGGTGACAAGCGTTCCGGTTCATGTTCCAGTTCCGATTCTGACTTCTGTTTCGATTCAGTATAAATGCTATAAGCATTGTTTTAAATATAGCGTGAAAGCAGTGAACTTTAAAAATAATACATTATTAGAGAAAAGACTACATGGTGTTTTATAGTAGGAAGAGACCAATTTATAGTAAAGCTACAAATATTAACGATAATACACTATTAGAAAAAAGCTTCTTAGTGTTCTACAGTTATTGATTATTCGTCGTTGTAAAAAAGTGAGCATTAAAAATAATACGTTATTAGAAAAAAACATTTATTGGCATTCTATAGTGGGAAGAGGCCAAACCATAATGAAACTACAAACATGAACCATATCACACTATTGCAAAAAACACTTTTTGGTATACTATATTGAAAAGAACTACTTATTGTAAAACAAAAAACATTAACAATAATACGCTTTTTACAAAATGGAGAGATTTAATAAACGTAAACTCCACAAGATGATGAGGGAGCACACCTCTCATTACATACTCTACCAAATCACGTATACACATTTTCTAGCCAGGCAAGGGGTTTTCTTCCTTTGGGGGAGGTGATAATTTGAAAGTTCTTGGACTGTTTTAGAAAATGTAATTCAATATAACATATCTTTACTATATCAGGACCGTTCCGTTGTCTACTTTCAGCACGTTCAACGGTCTGTTGGTACGGGACAGGTGAAACAGAATTTCACTAACACAAATGAGCATATAAAGCACAACAGAGGAATTGTTGTTATTAAAAATCCCGATTATTATTGTTTGTGCCAGGCTCTGGTAATGGTTATATTCACTCTTAATATTAACAATAGCAGAAAAGAGAGAGATAGATATTTCTATCAATGCTCAACAAATATGTTTAATAAGGTCTCTGAATTGTGTTAGTAGGCTGGTGTTAGGTTAGAGAACGGTGGTGGAATATCGGAATTTAAAAATCAAGCTTGTTTAACAGCGTATAAAATACCTGTGTGTGTCGGGTTGTCTGGGTTAAAACAATATTTTTCGATGGGCATAGTTAGAGTAAGCATATTAATTTACTGTATGTTAACAACCTTTACAATGTAATCACAACCCCAAATGCGGCATTTTTATGCCACTACATTTGCAAAGAATGTCATAAATAATTTCATATTAATGGCAGGCATGTGAGGAAGTGTAATAAATGCCGGGGTAACCCACCATTCACCGTTACAGAAATTGTAATATATTGTAAGGAGTGTAATAAATGCTTTTTCGAAATGTAATAAATGCTTCAATAATCATACCTCTTCTTTATGCGATATGCTGAAAATGTACGCTCAATGTTTGAAAGCATGCGTGGTGAAAAAGAGCGCAATCCGCTCATCCGTGGGGAAATATTCTGCACGGGATGTAATAGTATGACGTCATCAGGACATCTATGTTATATTCAACCGAGCGAATACGTACTTCACGAAAATGGTTATTAGTGTTTTATGAAATTGAGTGCCGACAAGATAAGGAAATAAGCGGTTGGATTTTCAAGTATGAGACCAACGTGCTAGTAAGCCAACAAAAATAAAAATAATACGTGTGAACGTTACGATGAATGTGGCATTAGAGAACATGTCTTTTATGGAGACAAATGTATTGTAGAGTTTCTAGATTATTTAGCACAAATTCGTTCTGATATTAACAAAATAGTCGCCATAGCTCATTACGAGAAGGGCTACGACGCTTCCTTTGTTTTACTTATATTGCTGCTTGAGGAAGAATGGACATCTAGAATGCGTGGCTGTAAAATTTTAGCCATAGAATATTTATATTTAAAATCTATTGATAGCAAAATTTTCTACTAATGCCTGTGGCAAAATTAAGGGATGCGTTAGAATTGTCCGCTTCGAAGGCACATTTCCCTCATTTATTTAACACGAAGGCAAACCAATGTAATCGAGGAGCTTTACGCGCCCTCGAGTATTATAATGTAGAGAACTTTAAAAGAGAAACAGGAAGAGAGGTTTGACAAGTGGTATATTGAGGAAAGGGTAAGACTTGGGGATACGGGATTTATTTTAAAAGAACAATTAATTAAACATTGTGTAACCACATGAAAGTGCTGCGCAATGCGTGAATACAATACTTATGAATGCATTTTCGCTTATATCAGGCGTCAACACGTTTCTGGAAATTATAAAAATTCCAAGAGCTTGAAATTTAATTTATAACAAAAAGTTCTTGCAATCTAACACCATTTGTATTATCCCACATAGTGGGTACAGGTTGCGTGATAACAAATCCGTCGGCGCCGTTCAGTGCCTCGTATCGAACAGAAATCCAGCAAACTAGTATCGGAAGAGAGGTTGTGGTGCGTGGTGATTATAAAGTGGATGGTCATGGGAGCTATAGCTGCGCAGATCATGTTTGGAAGTGCCAAGGGGGTCCATTTAAAGATTACCAGCTGTATTACTACACATACCGTGATAACACCATATGTAACGACTCATTCTCTACTTTTAATGTGCGCTATTTGAATACTATAAGCAAAATTAATAGAACAGGGGTATACAGTGCATGAAATATGGAAATGCCAAGGGCGAGAGTTTCTCAAAGAGTATCCGATTTTAAATAAATTTGTAGAAAACCACATCACGACTTAAAATGTCCAATTCATCCGCGGGATTCCTAATATTGTGGAAGGGTTGATGCCATAAAACTCTACAAATGGTGAAGGAGGGAGAGCGTATCATATACACCGATATAATCTATCTCTATCTTATTGTTGTAATGTCTAAAACTATGATGTGGGTGATCCGAAAATTTATGTCTGAGATAGCTAGTGCCCAGATGATTCTGAATTCAAGGAGATAATACAATGTACGCTATTAACGCCACACAATCTCTATCAGCCCGTATAGCCCTAACGGAGGAAGGGAATTTATTATTCCCCTTATGCCGAACGTGTGTAGACACTCTGAATGAAGGAGATCGCACACAATCGGATGAGGAGGGAGATTTTACCAATGTATTGGTTGTAGATGAGGTGCCGATGGCTTTTGAAAAAGAATACAGATTGATGAAAAACACGAGGTATGTAGCTATGAGGTCATAATTCGTGACGCTGAAAAGAATGAAGGCGGTCTTTTCACGGAGTACATCAACCTGTTTATGAAGAACAAGACTGAATGTAAGGATAGGCCCGCAGGGTGTGCCACCGAACCACCAAAAGACCAGTTCATACACGAAAAATATGAAAAAGAAGGCATCCGCTTAGACCGAGAAAATATTTTGCTTAATAAACCTAAGAAACGTATTTGAAATCTGGGTGTAAACTGACCGCGGTTTTAATTCGCACAGCGGGAAAACATGGAACAAATCGCTATCATTAAAAACCCTGATGAGTATTTCGATAAATTAACAAATCCGAATATTTAATTTAAATCGTGTATTTCAATTGGTCATAAAATCAGCATGCTCAACTGGAGCGTTAACGATAGCGTTGTTGCTCCACAAAAAGTATCAACGTAGTAATTGCACCACGACACACGCTCGCCTCAAGTAATTTCGTTACTTGGATTTTCTTGGCGAACGTGTGCTATATTGTAATACAGACAGTGTTATTTACACCTAATCTTCGGTTGAGCCTCAGTTAAAAATAGGATTGTTCTTATGAGATCGTAAAAATTATTTAGCAGAATATATGCCGGATGAATAGATCGAAGACTTTTGCGCTGGTGGGCCCAAATGTTACGGGCACACCGTTGTCAAAACTCTTACTGGTAAAACGAAGCCAATATGTAAAATCAAGGGAATGACACTGAATAATAAATAATCCACCATATATTAGAATTCCTCTTGGCGGGAAATTGTACGTATTAAAGATCATAAATTAGTTACTAAGCCGGAGGTTTATACATTTTACTAGGTTACTTCCAGTAAAAGAAAACAAATAGATAATTTTGATAATGGGTATAGAAGAAAACGTATATGGTAAATACAATATTAGCAGAAAAACTAGTTTCTAATTAAGTAGAAAGAAAAATGGATAATCAAATTTTAAATTATTACTATTTTAATGAAATCGAAATCTGTTTCCGTCTAGCACACGATGATGAGGAGGATAATTTTCTGTTATTATCATTTTACATAATTACTATGACCGTATTGGTCTTTCACCTGATGAGTGGTATACTTTTCTATCATACTATCTATATATTGAGAACCACTTTAATGCTATTACAGATTTTTCACTCCCTACACAATTTGCATTGATGATAATCATGGGGTAATATTATCAGATACTCTTACAGGGATTCGTCAGTGTTTTATTCTCTCATCAGATTATGATATTAATGATCAGGGAAAATTTTTTTTATACATGTACAAAACTCCATATTTATTAGCAATGCGTTTTGCGGGCAATATTTACGTTTCCTGAATTAAGTAAAGATGTAAGGAAGTATGCTCAAACATTTCTGAAACAGAGCACAACTACCATTCCAGAATTTACCACTACTACTACTACTAAACCATCATCTGAACGAATTGCACTGGAAGTATTCATATTGTTGAATCGTTATAATAATAAGATTTTATAATATATTTAATTATTTTGTAATGTGTTAGAATACAAAGTTTCTACAACCATTTACATGTATTATAGCCAGGCTCAACGGGTGTTGTAAATCATATTTTGTAAAAGAGTTACTAAAATAGGCCTACTATGGCGATAAATGGAAAAATATAGTATGGGTTATGGTGAGTTGCAAACTCTGCATGAAACTCTCTCTTCAGGTTGTACATTTAAAAAATGGGTCTGCCAAAGATAAATGAATGTTACCGGAAGACAGTTCACATCTTATTATAATTGACGATTTAATGCTTGAGTGTAAAAATCAGGTAGTAGACTTTTTTACTAAAGGTAGCCACCACCGAAATTTAATTGTCATTTTTATAACGCAAAATATTTTTCATCATGCCAGAAGTATCGGTGATATGTCGTTAAATAACCATTATTTGGTATGCTTCAAAAATCCAAGTGATCATGCTCAAGTTAGTTACCTAGCACCTCGTTTGTATCCAGCTAACACAAGATTTCTGCAGAAGACCTACGAAAACGCAACTCGAGATCGTCATAGTTACCTACTTTTCGACTTAAAATAGAATACCCCCGATGAACATCGTGTTCGAACAAATATTTCCCCCACAGTTTCTTACAATATTGTTTATGTACCATTAAAACAATATTCTTAATAGTGTATATATATCATCATAACCAATTGTACCATAATTGGCGATAAAATGATTAGTAAAGAAATTACACATTTACTGAAGCTTTTAAGAGATTTTACAGATTGCCGATCCCGATTTAATTCGCTCCATTTGCGAATGTTGATTAACGTATTGCAAGTTAAATAAAAACGAGAAATATAGATTAAAAATGTTTAAAAAGGATTTTAGGTTTTTTTGTGAAACAAGTCCATTATTTAAAAAAGAGAAATATTGAATTATTGTACAGAAAGGTGGTTATCTCACTGCATTGCTTGCATCTATTGTAGGAGGTTTACTGTCTGCTTAAATTAAATAAATATGCGTCATGTGAAAAATCTTTTAATTGCACCACAAAAACTGCATTACTATCAGACAATATTTAATCTAGACCAAGAAATGAAAAATATTTTAAATAATATGGGTATGAGTGTTGAACAAAGATAGGTACTGCAAATATATTTACACAACGTACAGAAACCTACAATAACAGCGACATTAGCAAATGTTGAAACGGTTAAAGAAAGCGTAGGAGTGAGAGGTAGAGGATGAGGAAATACTATCTACACTCCCCGCATTTTTCTTGCGTAAAGCTAAAGCTTTAATACGTAAATTGAAACAGAATCCCAGCATTCTATTTGATGATAATTGTAATGTTAATATTTATAAAAAATAATTCCATGTGTTAATATTGTAGTTATAACATCGGATTTATTAGATGTCGCAAGGAAAAATATTTCAACCACAGGCTGAGAGCTCTTCCCTATGCTATTAGCGAAATGTAATATTCCCTTAGAAAATCTAGCTAACCCTCATTGTATTGCGTATCATTCGTAAACTAGCAAGGGTGAATGAAGAAGGCAAGGAGGAGGAAGAGGAGTAGGAGCCATCACGTAAACGTAAATGGCATGTCTTTGAAATATGAAGAAGGTAGATTCCATTTATTATTACCCCTCACATCCTGCCTTATTTTCCACTGCATTAGATTTATGGGAAATAGTAAAGACATCAGTAACATTACGCCGTGTGGAACAATGGTTAAAAGAACAACCTACCTACACACTACATAAACCAGCATAAAGCAGTTTCCACGCAATTCATATCTTGCGGGGCCGCGGTGGCTCAGTGGTAGAGCGTTCACCTCTGGTGCTTGGGGTCCGGTTCGATCCCAGACCCCGCCAAGTGAACTTTGTGGTGGGCAAACACCGTGTGCGTGGGTTTTCTCGGGGTTCTCCCGTTTCCTCCCACTTTCTTCATTCCACCATTTCATTCATCACTCATCATCACCGTCTCCTTTAGCCTAACCGGCATAACCGTGGGACGTAAAACTCAAAGATTTCATTTTTTTTTTGCAATTCATATCTAGTGTTTAATATTGATGATGAGTGACAAGCTGACTTAAACTAAATGCGAAACGTACAAAAATATAATGGTGGGTACAGGTATATTTTAACAGTAAGAAATGTATTTAGTCTGTACGCATGGGCCGCGCCTGTGTTTACAAAAACTAGTACTGATGTTATAAATGCATTTTAAAAATACTATAATCTACCCGGCGCAAACCTCCACATCTACAAACTGATAAAGGAACAGAGTTTGTTAACACACCATTTCACATGTATTTAAGAAGGAAAAATTCAGTTTTTCACAACAAAAAAACAACAATAGTGCAAGTATAGTGGAACGCTTTAATCGCTATCTTAAGTAACGAATGTGGAAATATTTTACATCGAAGGAGACGCACCGTTACACAGAACGTTGCACGACCTAATTCAGGCATATAATGCTCGCCCTCATAGAGCGCATCATTTACCGCGAGCCAGTGTAGACCAGGATACGTTTCAACAGGTTTGGAATAAATTCATATCGCTGGATACTAGAGTTGTTAAAGTAGCAAAATATCAAGGTGATACTGTGAGCATTACTAAAGCAAAACGCCATTTTGAAAATGCTATAAAGGAAATTGGACCGTGGAAACTTTTACAAAAAACACGTGCAATATAAGGAGAAAAATGTGGTTTGTGTGTTGGAGTATCTAAATGGTGAAGTGATTAACGGTACATTTTACGAAGACGGATTACAAAAGTTACCGCTATCCAGTGTTTTTGAAATAGATTAGATTTTAGAGGTGAAAGATAAACGTTTGTTCATTGGCGCGGGTACCTTGTATCATTTAATCCATGGATTCCTCTGTCAAATCTACAGAGTATTTAGCAACAACTACAATAATACTATATTATAAAATGGTAATATATTTGAGAATGTAGCGAAATGAACGACCCGTATTTTCAATGTTATTCTCATCAGGCTGCTAGTTGTTATAATGTTTATGTGGCGCGCCCTTCCAAGAACGGTACGGTACTGGTAGTTTTCTAGGCGGTTTATTTCGTAGTGAATTTCCATTAATAAAACAAGATACAAACACTTTCGGTAAAGAACTGTTAGTGCTAGTAGTAATGTAGCATAAGATGTACTTGGTAATAATAGACCTACTGAAGAATTACAAGCACGGTAGGAGGAAGAAGAACGTAATTTTGAAAAAGCTCAAAATAAGTTAAATAAGATATTTGAGAGATCAGGTAAGAGAAAAAGAAAAGAAATCAGTTTGCTCAGCAGGTGGTAAGAGGAAGAAGAAAGGAAAAATAGATATCTTCAATTGAAACAAGGAGCAATGTAGTTTTTATCTCCACCTCCCAGTAACACTTCTATGGTTTATTTTCCATAGAATGCTTTATCATGTTATAAGACCAAATTATATCATCCTCTTGTGTTGGAGAATGGTATTTGGGCGACAGTGGTTGTAGAAGTACATTACATTGCTTCACTTCAATATGTTTCCAAATACACTAATGATATTTATTATCCTTTAACGGATAAAGAAGACTGGAGTACAACTACCATTTTGCCAGGTCATTATTATCAGGTTGACGATATTCTTCCCAAATTAATCATAAAAGCAATATATTGAATTTACATTTGAAGGGTAAAGCATCGGTGAAACGAATGGAGGTTACCAGAGTGAGAAAAGATTAGGGTGAAAATATAGAAGTACGTTTAAATCCAGAATTAACCCAAATACTAGATTCTGACCATGTACAAAAAGGAAATATTACACTTGTCCACCACGCGCGTTTCCCACCTCATTTAGAAAAATCACTACCTGCAAACCAGAGATGGAGTGGGTCAGTGGGTCGGTTGGTCAGTGGGTCAAGTGGGTTAAGTTTTCTGTGTTGGCCAGTGGGTCGTGGGTCAACAGCATGTGACCCACTGTGACCAACCGCCCACCGTGACCCACTGCGACCCACCATCCACCGTGACCCACTGCGACCCACCACCCACCATGACCCACTGCGACCCACCACCCACCGTGACCCACTGCGACCCACCGACTCAGTATGATCTACCGACCCTCTCTACTCACTGCATTGTAGAGAGTATCTTCTGAAGATTGGTAAATTTGTCTCCGTTTTACTTTCAAGACCTTCATATCCCTTTATTTTCCACTTGTTTCTGTCTACTTACCTGAGGTGAATATATCTAACCAAGTGAAAAAAAGAACTTCAGACACTTTTGAATACTGATATTTTTAATTGTATTAATAGAATAGGACTTATACTACTACTTGGCTTTCGAGACCTGCGAGTTTTTAGAGGAGCTAACTACTGGAAAAATTACATTTTTGAATCACTGTAATATTTAATATATAAATTATTATATAAAACATTGAATGTAACTATGTGTGCCTGATCATCACGGTCAAATTGCAAAGTCAAATGAAATTACTTTTGGTATATAGTTAGGTCTTAATCCAAATTGGGATGTTATATTGCTGTTATTATAATGCATAATATCCTAAAGAGGTAATGAGGATCCGAATTTTTGCGAAACAAAATGAGTATCTCGCAAGCCGTTAAACTTACGGAGCTGAAATTCAGTATATTAACTCTTTATTGAAAATAAACATAATGTGTCCTAGCATTTTTTTAAATTCTCCTTTACGTGGGGGGATACTTTCTATATATGGAAAATTGGTAGTGAGTTGGTTTGTAAAAATGATCGAAAACCATCGATATTATTTCAGAAAAAAATCAGAATCAAAAAATACAGTGCTCGGCTTCATACATCCATTGTTTTCTGCTATAATAATTGCTGAAGCTTATGTTTATTATATGGAGCGCTCACAGCACAGGGCAATCAACCCATAAAGTTGTGAGAAAAATAGGCATAAAATTTGTACTGTAAGCTTAATTACACGGAAATTTGAAGTTTGGATTGTACGCATAATTGTATGAGAAATTTTACATTTTTTCCCTTAACGTTGGTCTAGTTACTTTGATTTGGAACTTTGAAATTTCATCCTTTTCTCCACTGTAAAGTATCGACAATTCAACAAGGAAATACTTAATTTAACTAAAATTCATCGTAATTTGGCACATGGCAAACAGCAGTGTGGTAATTGAAGTTGAAGAAGGAGGGAAATTCCCATTCACCTCTGAATACTTTACAGAAAGCTCGTTCCCTTTCGCTTTCTAGACGGGGTAGGAACTTGGTAATGGTATCAAACCTTCATGTGTAATTACAAAAAAATAAATTTATAAACAAATAAGAAATCATCAGTTTATCAGGCTTTAATTGATAATTTATTCATAAGATTCCCTATCAAATGCGTGAAGATGAAGTTTCTGTTCTACATGGGTCGACATTGCCAACTGACATGGTCGATATGGAAAAGATGTTGTATGGTGATAGAGAGATGATACTTCTTGCTGAGTATTTCAAAACTGACCGAGAAAAATCGTTATCAGACTTAAGTGTAACAAGTAGATTGTCGACGAGAAGTTCCAGAAATCGGGTAGAAGTATTATCAATTTCCACGACAAAGTGCGAACGGGGATTTCCCCTTATGAATTTACAGATGACTGATATTAGAAATAGATTAAGTGCTCAAACATTGTCTAACTTGTTGCTCATCAATGTTAATGGCCCACCACTAGACAAGCTCAAAGTAAAAGGCTAGTTATTTCTTGGCTAAAGGGTGGACATCATTCCACTGCAGATGATTTATCGCCAAAAAGTTATCAACAGGAAATAAATCCGATTTCAGATTTGTTTTAAGGTGGAAAATTACGAGTTACGGAAAATGTATACTTGTATTACTAATGGCTTATTTGTGTTATTCAACTTTGTACCTACTTTTTAGTAACTCTCTTCTTTGCTTTAGGTAAACTACTTTTGAATAAATATTCATAATAATTGAAATTATGCATATTTGTAACTTAAATTTAACTTGATGTTTTAGTGATTACACAAATTACAATTATGAGCATATTTTATGGAGATGCTCTCACATAGGGTACCCGAGCACCTTTATACCCTTTATACCCTGTGATTTTTCAATTCTTTTGTGAGAAAAATACTGTGAACTGAGAAACCATAACCTTTTCCATATTGTACAGGGGTATTTTCCTGCGAATAAAAATTTCTTGTGGAATGCGTTCAGAAATTAACACTTGCAAGAATACTCTCTTAGTACAAGTATATTTTAGGCACACACTAATTTCCCCCCACCTCGAACTGTTTGAATTTCCTCACTGACAAACACTTTACCATTTTATATCGTAAAGGTCAGATCCACCGTTATTGTAACAGAGTGGTGCTTGAGCGATTGACTAGAAATTCAAACTCCGATTAGTGACAATTTCACAGTCTTGTTTTATTACAAGTGTAAACTCTTTAGTCAGTTCAGAAGAGGCCGTGGATCGTGTTCAGAGTTGATGACGATGGATTTTGTTGAGTCAGAGTAGGTCAAAGTGGATGAAATTGGTTCATATTGTGTAGTGGGTCACGGTGGGTGGTGGGTCACCGTGGGTCACCGTGGGTGGTGGTCAGAGTGGGTCACGGTGGGTCTTGGGTCAGTGGGTCGTGGGCCACGGTGGGTGGTGGGTCAGTGGGTCGTGGGTCACGGTGGGTGGTGGGTCAGTGGGTCGTGGGTCAAGTTTTCATTAGTAACACGTATAGTTATAGCGATATTGTAGAACCACAACTGGTAGGCGATACTGTTGCTCCACTCTAAAGCAATATAGCTACAAATATTAAAAGTATGGTACTACAAATATGCATACCTTTGAAAATCCTCATCATGTCACCGTGCAGCGTAAACACTTTGATCAAATTCTTATTGATTTAAGAGGTTGTACATGTAATCCACTTCTATTCCAATATGGTTGGTGTTTGTGTAAAATTACATTTTCGACGTCCTGATTGATAGTAATGAAATATTTGAAAATGAGTTAATGAAAATATAAATGGTAAGAAAAATGCAGTGTGAGTGTAAGAGATCAGAATTAGACTTATTTGCTAAACTGAACGTTCAAACTACTATTATAAGCAATATAATAATGGGATATAAGCCGCATATATCTGATAACGGTTTAATAGAGTTTGTAGTTCCCGGGTCACCGTTATGATTTTATCGATTTACCGTGCACTATTTTACATAGTAAAGGTAAAACCAATAAAACTGATGATACTAATTTAACTTCTGCCGATAAGAAAATTGGACCTAAATGATTTTATCAGTGCAATGTTCAGTGACGTACAAATATATCTGAATAATCAACTGATATCCTACTTCTCTCATAAATAAGCATATCAATTCTACATAGAAAAAATAATCAAATTATAATGCCAATGAAAACACAACATACCTTCAGACTTCGGTGTGGTTTATATATACTGCAGGTCATACGGATTTGGGACCGATAGTAGTGTGAAGTTAACCTTTTCCAGCACGTTGATAATATTTGGAATCATTAACTCTTTATAATCATAAATCGAATATTAATTCATTGAATTTCGCCATGTAATCATTACCCTTCTTTCGGGTCAATCTCATAAGTTAGTACCTCTACTTACTCGCGGTAAGCAAAACAGCGGATCTAAGACGTGGCATCAATGCAACAGGAAATGCTATGAACATATGTTTTTCCAACACACAAAAAAAATTAGGAAAGGTTAAAGAACATCAACGCTTCACTGGGTTAAGACAACCATTTGAATTACTGTGCGATATGTTCAATCAAGAAAAAGATTATATTAAATGGTTTAGAGCTGATTATTAAGGTAATTCCCGTGAAATCGCCTTTTTTTTCTGTAATGCGCGAAACAGTTGCTAAGAGAAAGTTAAAATTACAGATGCAACAGTGGTGGTGAAAGAGATTGACGTATTGTGTTCTGTAAAAATAGCGCAAAATAAAATATTACAAAATCCTAAATTTAGAGTAAAATATACTATAACAAAGGTGCAGGTAAAAGCAGAAACTTTATGAATAGAACAATTGAAGATGTGTTTTCCGGAATAGTGCCTAAACGTATTATTACTGGTTTTGTTACTAATGCTGATTTTAATGGTATTTATATGACAAATCCTTTTAATATTAAGGATTTCAGTATGAACTCCTTTACATTGTATGTAGACGGAACGCCTGTTCCATCCAAACTGTTACAGCCAGATTTTGATAATAACATATATGTGCAAGCATATTTTACGTTATTTACAGGGTCTGGGATTTACTATTTTTTTATCAAGGCAATTATATTTTGCTTGCCGAATATCGTAATGGTTATACTTTACTGGCATTTGATTTAACTCCTGATTCTAGTGATAGTGCGGCATTTCATACTAGTCCACAATGTTAAGGAAGTGCACGTTTAGAGGTTCATTTTAACCAAGTATTGACATCTCCTGTAACAGCAATTATTACGGCGAGTTCTCTTCAGAGCTAGAAATTGATTTCCAAACATTAATATATATTGATTAATATTTTAAATACACTTCAACTTTATGGGGCAATACAAGAAAAGTCTGTCTAACGATCATTTTATCGGTGTATACGCTGCAGACCATTTACAACATTCTATTCACACATTTCCTGCTGCGTTAATAATAAATACTAATTGTAGTGATAAACCAGGTGAACATTGGGTTACTATTTATATTTCAAAATTAGGGGTTGGTGAATAGTTCCATAGTATATCGTATCATTTAAGGTTTCTAAAACGTAACTGATTTTTTTAATATATGGAACAATAAATGCATTCCAGGTGATTTATCTCAATTTTGTGGACATTGCTGTTTTATGTATTTAGCAAGTGGTGCTGCGGGTTATACATTACATGGTTTTTTAAGTAAATTCTCAACTTCCACCGTTGATGCTAATGATATTATGAAAATATAATGGTACTGGAGCGAGATTAAGTTCTCCGTAGACCATATAGTTGTTTGTGTGTGTGTGTGTGTTGGTCACTGGAGTGGGAATAAGTTCTCCATAAACCATGTGTGTGCTGGTCACATGAGAGGGATTAAGTTATTCGAAAACAATGCGTGGGTGTGTCTGTGTCTGAATAACCAGACTTGTGCAATATTGTTAAATATGTTATTATTTTTAATGTCTGCTCTACTATGTTACCATTGTCTTTTTTCACATCAAAAAAGGGAACGAGTATACCACTGATGTTATATAATGTGTGAAAAAACATTACCGGCATTGTCGTGTTAGTTCTGCTATGGTCAGAGACTTGCTGTTATGTGAAATTGGAAGGGTTGTGTTTTTGCGCATGCTTCTGTGTTTATCTTTATTCTCTGCTCTACTGTAATATATAAGTGTCCCATAGTCGTAAATTGAGGTCGTAAAAGTTTACAGTATTTCGGACGTCCATAATGTTGAGTAGACTGGTCAGGAATCGGAACTGATGCTGGAACATTAGTCGGTAAAGGAATCGGACTCTAAACAAGAATCGGAAGTGGAACAGGAACTGTAGTAGTTTGCGCATGCGCAGTAGATCTAAAAAGTCCGTCTAGTGTCACCACCCTACTGATATGTTACCATATCCACTACTCTCGCCTGATCTTGCAACATCAGACTTTTAGTTGTTTCGTTCTCTTTAACTGTTTTTGTGATATGCAACATTCAATTTCGATTAGGTTGTAGATCAGTACCTTCCTCATTTTTCCGAGCATAAGGGCAGGCCCTGATACGAACGAGAAATTGTGCAGTTTGCTAAAAATTGACTCAATATTATTCAAGAAAATAGACAATATACCATTGATTGAATCGTATTTCTCTATTATGAAATACATGTTGAAAAACATAGACCAAGTGCGTCATGACGTTCCAGAAAACAAAGTAACAGAACTATCAGAATATGATTTAGTACTTCTTCTAAGCATGGTTACCATGTTACCCTAAAAAATAAAATAGTATAAAGAACAAAACGCTGAAACCACAAAGAATCGCTTCTAGAAAAAAAATATAAGTGGTAACTTCTTTGCAGCTCAATTTGAGAAGGAACATTCATGCGACACAATACAGTGCAATATATTTTAATTAAAGTGAAATATTCTCATTTTATTATTAACTATTTTACGGGTGCTTAACTTAAAAAGGATTTTTAGAGAAAGCTGTGTCCTCAATGAGAATTTCTTGGGATGGCTCTAATAGATAGATTGAGTCCTGGGACCGGACTGCACTCGTCTGATTTTAAGAAAAGTAAAAGTGAGGATTTCAAAATACTTGAAAAGAGAGAGAGAGTGTTGATAAGGGATGAGGGAAGGAAGTGTTGAAATCTGATATCACAGTACCTGTTGTTCCAATTTTCCCTTTTGGGCTTCCTGTTATCCTCTCGATGAATTTCCTGTGACCTGCCGTTCACATTTCAACGCGGTCTGATTCTCAAGCCACTGTGCTAGATTGTTCTGTTCACCGAATTAATGGTACTTCGACTAGCTTTCTAAATATGCTACTCCGATGTTCTCCAGGCAACTCTAAAGTCTGGCCCCGACTAACTCCAAACATCGTCGCCGATTGACTCTCTACAAATTATCTCAGCTGTCTCCGAAGTCCGACTCCCGACAGACTCCGTTGGCAGCCTTTCGATAACATCACGACTGACTCCATTGAGAACCTCTAGACAACCTCACGACTGACTTCCCGTTTACGGGTTGAAGAGAGTATTTACGTATAGGAATCTACTGGTGATCTTGCCGTTTCCAGACACGTGTCGTTGTGATGATTTTGTCTCAACAGAAACTTTTAACTTCAGAGATGGTTAGATAAACGGGAAGGGAACTCTCAGCTTTATTACATAAAATACACATTGACATAATACATTACATAACCTAAACAAACACTTTCATGATTCAGCAAAGAAAACACAAAACTACGGAAGAAATCTTTAACCGAATTCTCAAACGTAAATGAATTTCATTACCTTAGTCTTCCGACTGACTAGCGTTCTTGACGTACACAAAACAATATTATGTAATTAGAAAAAAGAATAGCTTCACAACACTGATGAGAAGTCTTAAAGAAAATTATGTTTCTCAGCCAGACAATAAATGAACATGTGGGAGATCAACATAAATCAATAAATAATAGATACTACTTTTTTCACACTCCCACCGCTAACCTTAGACATGCGGGTTTAAAAGAAACACGCATCTTCATTAACACTATTTTGATCACTGTCTGTATATATTAACAGAAAATAAAAAAACACATGTTACATACTATAAGAACAAGTAGAGAGGGAATGGGGATTCTGCAGACAAATTTATTATTAGCCCATTTTAACTATATGTCACCCTATCATCTCTAATAACTTCTAATCTACCTCTAATAATTTTTAGCGCACTTCCTATCCCAAATAACTTCTATCACATCTCAAATAACTTCTATCTTACTCATAATAACTTATAATGCATTCTATCACTAAATTTAGTTACAAAAAATCACTAAATCTGGGTACAAAAAAACACTATACCAAGTTACAAAAACAAAAAATCACTAAATCTAGTTACAAAATCTGGTTATAACCGGTTTTGACTTCAAAAATCACTAAATCTGGTTAAAAATCAATAAATCTAGTTACAAAAAATCACTAAATCTAGTTACAAAAATCACTATATTTAGTAAAAATAAAATTACAAAAACACTTTTATGATTTTACCATAAAAGTTAACTAAATTCTGTATAATTACATAATAGTTACAAATTAGTATATTGATAGTTACCAGTTCGGATATTGATAATGGAATCTTCTGCTAACCTCGTTGTCTATAGGAAACAATGACTTCTTAAACTCTGTCCACTGATCATAATTCAAGCTGAATAGACAGCCGTTAATATCAAAAACTACTTGAACTTTGGTTTGCACATTTTTTACAATTACATTGAAATTATTAGTAAGTATAAATTTCTTTTGAGGATCCATTCTATTTACTCCATTTTTTACTTCTGACGACATATTTTTGATCATTTTTATTATTTTTTGGATTTACATACAGAACTCAACAGTTGGATAATTATCTTTTAAACCAGTGTATTTGATTTTTATTCCATCTTTAACGATCTCATCAATCATTTTATCTGTTAAGTGTTTTGTAAATCTAGGTGGAAGAAATACCTTAAACTCTTCACACTCAACTAAAATACTCTTTCCAAACTTAGTTTTAATCTTTTCCATTTTCAAAATCTTGTATTCTGTATTTAATTCTAATTCTCTTAATCCAATAACCTGTTTTTGCTCAAGACTTCCAAGTTTATTTAAAAAATCAACGTTTTTCGCCATATTTATTATATAGAATTTTTCTAATAGTCTCGAATTTCGTTAAGTATGTCATTGATTCTGTTAACAATATCTCTTACATTTTCATCTGTTAATTCACCATTCATGAGCTTAATTACATTAAGCTCATCTCTAAACAACCCAATTCGATTCACCATATTTTTATAATATTCTTTTTTTTTCAAGCTATATTAAACCGTGTTGATAGACCAGTGATAACAGCTGAAGCCGAAGCAAATGCAGTTGTAATAATTGAATACACTGTAACAGGAATAAATACATTGATGAACCCTGTAGAAGCTGATAATAGAATTGATAACGTAATAAGAGTAGTATAAACAAATTTTATTCTCTTGAACTTCCTTTTGTTTTTCATTAATAACTTCTCAAGATTTAATATAGTAACTTCAATTAACACAATTAAATTCTCACGTGGAATGTTATCTGGAATAGTCATTTTATTAAATAAGTTTTTATGATATCGTCATAAAAACACTTACAAACTAAACAAATCTAATAAACATATAATTGATTTATATCTTCTCAATTATTTTTTCTTTTTCAACATCATACTCTAAATTTTTCATACCAATCATAACAAAATAGCAAATTGTTTTATCTGGTACATCGCTTTCAAAATTAACAGTCAGTTTCAAATTAGTTCTATCACTTACAGTTACTGATTTATGCTTGCTTGTGTTAATTACGAACATTGGTCTATTTTCTAAAAACTCTTTAGGATAATAAAACATCTCAGCGTTTCCAATTGTAGCTCGCTTATATACCGTATCCATTTCATAAACTTTCAAATACTTATATTTTGCAAAATCTAAGTTTAAAGATTCTAATGGGAAAGATTTATTTCTAGAATCACGAAAACGGATATTCTGTACTTTACAATGATCAAAATAGCTTGAATCTCTTTCTTGATTATCATTTCTATCAGTTTGGAAAAAGGCAATCACAAAATTAGGCATATCAAATTCACTTGAGTTAAATTGTGTGGTTAAATCGAATTCTAAATATTTGCCACTAACTGATTTCTGTAAACATTGATATGTGTTGAATGAAATAGGAATCTTACCTTCTTTTAACATATTAGATCTTAACAAGGTAGCATAGTTAGGTTCATAATTAACAATAGGCATTCTTAACTCCATATTTGTAATCTTAATTTTACCTGGATGTGGTTGATTGTCTTCATATGCTCCATCCTGCTTTTTTGTTTTCCAAATACCAAATGCGTTATCATCAGAACCACTTCTTTTAAATGTATATTTCAAACCTCCTTTCCACATAATATCTTTAAAATCTGAACAAAATCCTGGCAAAAGTCTGAGCAAAAACACTATTTCTTCATCTGTTCTTGCCCACGTAATTCCTTCCCATCCACATTCATAATAGTGATTTGCCTCTGGTTTTGAAATCGTACATGTGTTTACAGCTGTTGAAGTTAAACCAGGATAATCTATAATATATAATATCTGTCCATGCTTACTAACTTGAATTTGAGAAAACAAATTTGGGAAGAAATTATTAATAAGTCTAATATTTTGACCAGCAGTATATTCTCCATCAGCGTCTCTACCTCTAATTTCAAAAGTTACATAAATATCAGCATAATAAGGATGTATGAAGCCATCACCCACGTCAATATCAAATTCAATAGACATGTTTGGCTTATTTAAATTCTCGATTGTTTTTTGATTAGGTTTAAAGGATTGTAATTCATATGATTCTAATCTTATCCATATTTATTATAAAAATATTTGCAATCGTTTTATGAATTAAGCCCATAAAGTAAACCCATAAAAACTTAAATATAACTTCTCCAAATATCCTTATTCCTATTCACCTGACTAATAATTTCTGAAAAACTATACCCATCTGTAAACATTTTTAACACTGTAATGCATAAGTGTCCACAAATTACCTCGTTAAATGTTGTATACGGCTGCTATTGTACTCTATATTATGACCAAGATATTTTACGAGTGTTTTTTGTGGATTACCTCCAAATGAATCAAACACATACTTTCTATTTCCTTTTTTCCAATAACAAATCCAATGCGTTCCTATATTTTTAGACGTATCAAAATTAACAATACCACACTCATTCTTCCTTGGATGTTTAGGCAATTCATCACTCATAAATACACCTCTAAAGTTTCTTATCTTAAGTTTTTTAACAAGTTGTATTAGGTCTAAATTACTTAAAGGTTTAATTTCTTCTTTTTCTTTACTGTTTTGCAGTTTACGTTTTTTGAAAGCTTACCACCTTGTTTTTCTTCCATTGCTAAGTTATGTCGCTTTTGTTCCTCTAATTCCATTTTATTCTTTTTTGCATCATCTATAGTCTTAGCAATAGCAGCCGCACCTCCAGCAACAGAACCTAGAGCACCTATTAAAGCTAAAATCGTTGGAATAGTAAATATAAAACCACCATAATGAACTTTATTATCATTTGCCTTCATTTCTTTGTTTATTTTCTTAAGTTGTGGTATAGAAAGAGATAGAGACATACATTGTCCTTTACTTAGTTTTGCTTCCTTTTGTTTGAGTTGTTTATTAGTTAAAATGTGATCTATATTTAATTGTTTAAGTTCCTGATTAGGAATCGTAAATGTAAAACCTTTTAACTGCATATTTATTATATAATTAAAAGCTTTTTATGAAAAATTTCCATAAAAAGTACACATAAACCTAAATCTAAAAAGTACATATAAACCTAAACCAAATCTTACTTTTGTATTCATCACTAAAGCAGTTCCAAGAGCAGGTAGTTTTTCAGTTATTAAATTAGCATCTTTAGCAAAAACTCTTTCCCAAGCTTTATTTTCTAATTCCTTATCTGCAATATGTCTTGATTCTGTATCTTTATTATCCCTATAGTATATATCATGTTCTTTACAAGCATCGTCTGATGCATTTATACCTTTATCACCTCTTTCTAATCTTTCTTGTAACTTAGTAAAAGGTCCGCAAAATTCATAACCTGGTATATGTAACTCTGGAATTCCTTTCATGTTTAAAATCCTATTCATTAATCGTTTTCCATACTTCTCACTATTCCAAAATTTTGGTGGCAGCGTATTCAATATCTTTATCAAATAACCTATACCTTTTGGATCATTAGGAATAAATTGTATGAGTTTAGAATTAATCATATCCATAATACCTACTTTCTCATTATAAAAGTTATCATTTCCAGCTTTTTCTTCTCCATCGATTACAATTAAACGATCAATTAACTTCCTCACATCATCCATCCATATATATTCTTTTGATAATTCGTTATATACCTTTATTCCTTCTCCAGATTTTGGTGTCCTTTTTGAATGTGTTTTTGGTTTTATATATTCATCCCAAATAGGTTTGATAATATCTTTATATTTTTTACCTTTACTAGATTTTTGTTTTCTTATACTTGGATCATTATTATCAAATGCAACACTAGAATCAATTACTATTTGTTTATATTTTTCTAGATCATCATCATTATAATTTGTTGGATTATGTTTTGTCAATAATTCCCATAAACCTTCTGTTCCTGTATAATGTCGATTATTAATAACTAAATCGTCACCATGAATTTTAACTTCTGCATTTCCTATCGTATGTATAATTTTCCCATCTTCATCATATGGTTGTATTCCAAAACTTTTATCATCTCTAGTTGCATAATATCTTGAGGCAATCTTACCAAAATGAGTTGTTGCTAAAGATTCTATTCCTTCTACTTTTTATTTAATTTGTTTTTTCATGTGTTTTATTTCTTCAGTTATAGGCGTATCACTTTTATTTATAGGACTATCATACATAGGTGGTGTTTCTAATAAGCTTGAATCCACTCTCGCACTTTTATGTACAACTGGAACTAACTCTTGAATTAGATTTTTATTTTCTTCTGCTACTTTTGATATATCTTGCCCTAAATCTTTAATTGCATCAATAACAGGCTTATCTTGTTCTTTAAATTTCTCATACTTACTTCGATTACTTTGTTTAATTTCCTTAAATCTTTTAATAAGTTCTTCTTTTAACTTAATATACTTCTTAGCTTTATTAACATCCATTTATAATATAAAGAAAAATAAAAACATAACGTAACATAACATAACATAACATAACATATACGTTCACCTGCATTCATATACGTCTAGTTTATACTTTTAGAAATTCTTTAATTTTATTTCTATATTTACCATTATTCACCTTCCTAGTCATATCTATTGTTAAGAAACCATGTTCTTCACTCCAACACTTGCTACATAATAATTGTAATTTTTCAAACGACATATCAGATGCAACAAATTCATCATATATATGTTTTAAATTTACATTGTCCTGTCTAAATATACAAATAACGTTTAAGTTGTCCCTAATTAATTGTTTTGGTACTTTAGAATATGTTTGTCCAAGATAGAAACAATTCAAACCCTTATGACGACCTCGAGTAAAATATTCTCTAACGTGGTTTTGTTCTTCTAATATGAAATCATCAAATACTACCACAGAATAGTCCTTACATTCATCTAATGGAATAATCTCTTTTTTCTTTCCTTTTATTATTGCTACTGTATCTTTAATATTACGTTCTATATTTCGAAAAAGTTGTATTAAGTGTTGGTATTAGGTTTATTTAAACTTTTAGAATAGATATAAACATTTGCATATTTTAACCATTTAGGTGCCAACAAAAAATTATCATTCATTAACGATTTAGAAGTAGCTGTTGCAGGATTTTACACAACATACTTAACTCCAAACATTACAGAAAAAAACAACAAATTAACGTTTTGCAGTGAAGAACCTGAAGTTACAAGACAAGCCATAGTTCAACCTGGTCAATATAGTTTAAAAGAATTAGAAGAATATATTAAATCAAACCTTCCATTCTACACTGATGAATTCAAAGATACTTTTGAAATTACGGAAGACAGGAAGAGAAATGGAGTTAAAATATTTAGTGAGGTTTGTGATATAACCTTAGATACCATTAATACTGTATTAGGTTTTAGTGACAAAAAGTTAACTAATAATATAGAACATGTTGGAGATAAGCCACCAGTTTCATCCGTTTGATACTATAAATATTCACTGTGATTTAGCAGAAGGTATCATTTTAAAACACAATGACACAACACACAACGAAACAGACTTAATTGCAACATTTAGAACAAATACAGAGTTTAGAGAACCAGTTATATATGAACCTAATGAAAAGATATTTTTCCCAATACATCACAATAAATTTAATAATTTGAAAGTTTCAATTAAAGATGAGAATGGTGATTTGATTGATTTTGGTGGAGCTCGTATAACTGTTTTACTTGCTGTTAATAATTTGAATTGTTATATAATAAATATGGATATCTTTGGTAATGCTAAAAGGGGACTACAAACCTCAATCATGTAAGTGAAGTTTTTACATCAAATAATATAACATGGGTTGATTTCAAAAACAAAAGACTTGTTAATGTAGGTGATGCAATTGACCAACATGATGTAGTAACATTACAACAGCTAGATTTAATAAATAGTAATGTTAATAGTCAATTGGAAGGTGATAGAAACAAATTTGAAGATATATTAAAAACATTACAAGACACATATATAAAGAAAGAAGATTTTCAAAAGGTTAGGATGGATACTACTAAATTGATTATGCAGAAGGAAACTATACCCTTAATATGTCGATTAAGAGCTAAAAATGTTAAGGAACCGATCTTTAGAATATTTAATCTCTCTAATGGTTACAAATTTCTCTATAATGGGAAAATAATGCACATGGAATTAAGTTTGGATAAATACTTTCTAGAGATATATTTAGGTGATACTTTGATTGAAAATTTACCTGTAAACATTAAAAAGGGTGATATAATTACGTTTCAAGCAAATAAGAATTCAACTATGGAAGAAGGACAACCATTGCAAGTTGTTATGTATATAGAAAGAGAGCTTTCATAAAATCATTTGCTATATTCAATCTATATAACAACATTCTAATTCAATCTATATAACAACATTTTAATTCAATCTATATAACAACATTCTAAATTGAATTATACAGATGAATTATAAATTGTTATATAGATTGAATTATTGTTCGAATTATAGGCTAAGTTATAGAATGTTATATTGATTAAATTATATAGATGAACAGTGTTTGAATTGTAGAAGTTATTATATAGATTGATTAGAGATTGAATTATAGATTGAAGTTCATGATCAATTATAGTATTAATCAACAAATACCAACAACAGCATTAATTATAGTATTAATCATCAAATACCGACACCCGTTAATTATAGTATTAATCATCAAATACTGACACCCGTTAATTTATAGTACTAATCATCAAATATCGGCAACAGCATCAAACAAACATATGCTTGAATTATAGTTTGAATTAGGCCGATCTTTAGAATGTATTTGTTAGTTGAATTATATAGTTTGAATTAGACCGATCTTTAGAATGATGTTGTTAGTTGAATTATAGTTTGAATTAGGCCGATCTTTAGAATGATGTTGTTAGTTGATATAGTGTTTGAATTATAGATTGAGGTTAATAAATTTCCATATAATAAATATGATGTATTGTGTTAAGTGTAAGAAATCAACAGATACAAAAATAGATAACATTAGAATAGAACAGACAAAGAATGGGAGATATGTTAAGAAAGGTATATGTGTTGTATGTGGTACTAATAAATCTCAATTCATTAAAAAAACCGATTGACTATATGAAGGTGAAGGTATTAGAGAAGACATTATAGAAGAAATTCATAAACCATCTAGAAAAAATTATCCTAGGTTAAGTGTTATTGTTAAAGGTATTGATGATCTTTGGCAAGCTGATCTTGTAGAAATGGATAGTGGTGTGGTAAAAGGTATTTCCAAATTAAATAAAGGTTATAAGTATCTGCTAACGATTATAGATGTGTTCTCAAAATATGCGTTTGCTGTTCCTGTTAAAGATAAGAGTGCTAAGAATGTTACAGAAATATTTGAATCAGTGTTAAAAGTAAGAAAACCTAGTAACTTAGAAACTGATCAAGGTAAAGAGTTTTACAATAAAGAATTTAAGAAGTTGATGGAGGAAAATAGGATTAATCATTATTCAAAATATAGTGGTAAAAAGCTTCTGTTATTGAAAGATTTAACAAAACACTTAAACAAAATATGTGGAAGAAATTTACTGTTCAAGGTAATTATAAGTGGTTAAAAATATTGCAAGGTATGGTTGATGAATATAATAACAAAGTACATATAATAATTGGTGTGAAACCTGTAGAAGTGAATAAGAATAATGAACATAAGATTTTGAAAAAAGTGTATAAGAAAGAATATGAGCCTGTTAAGTTAAAGTACAAGATTGGTGATTATGTTCGTACAAGTAAAATTAAAGGTTTGTTTGAGAAAGGATATACACCAAATTGGTCAGCAGAAGTGTTTGTTATTAATGAGGTTATACCATCTAATCCACCAACATATAAAATTAAAGATTTAAACAATGAAGAAGTTAGAGGAAGATTTTATGAACCAGAATTATTGAAAACTAAATATAAGGATGAGTATTTGGTTGAAAAAATATTGAGAAAGAAAGGTAACAAAGTGTTTGTTAAATGGTTAGGGTTTGATGATTCACATAATAATTGGATAGATAAGAGTAATGTAATATTATAAATGATATATTTTATGGTTTAATAATTCACATAATAATTAAAAAATGTAATATTATAAATGTTATATTTTATGGTTTAATAATTCACATAATAGTTTGATAAGATAAGGAAAATGTTGTAGTGTAAATTTAATGTTTAACTTTTATGAATATTTTCATTAAAGGTAATAAAGTGTTTGTTAAATAACTAGGATTTATTAAATGGTTAGGGTTTAATAATTCACATAATAATTAAATAATGTAATATTATAAATGTTATATTTTATGGTTTAATAATTCACATAGTAGTTTGATAAGATAAGGAAAATGTTGTAGTGTAAATTTAATGTTTAACTTTTATGAATATTTTCATAAAAGGTAATAAAGTGTTTATTAAATGGTTTGGGTTTAATAATTTGCATAATAATTAAATAAATAAAAGTAATATAATATTATAAATGTTATTTCATTAAAGGTAATAAAGTGTTCGATAAATAACTGGGACTTATTAAATGGTTAGGGTTTAATAATTTGCATAATAATTAAATAAATAAAAGTAATATAATATTATAAATGTTATTTCATTAAAGGTAATAAAGTGTTTGTTAAATAACTAGGATTTAATAAATGGTTAGGGTTTAATAATTTGAATAATAATTAAATAAATAAACAAAAGTAATATAATATTATAAATGTTATCTTTTATATTTATTTCATTAAAGGTAAATAGGATAAGAAGATGAATGATAATTATGATGATGAGTGAGTTTATGAAAATGATTCAGTTTTTATCATATTAATAATGACTTTGATGGGGTGATCCCATAAAAGCCCTATACTAACACAACACACTAATATATGTAGACAATGGCAGGAGTGTACAAGTATTAGCAGTTGTGTTAGGAAAAATAAGTATGCTAATGTTGGTATATATAACATGAAAAAATATTATGAAAATGAACTAAAAAATTTGGTAAATATTAAAAAACGATATAGTACTTTTTCATATAAGATGAGTATAAATAATGTTAATTTTACTGGTGAGGAGATGAGGGAGATGTCGATTACGAAACTAAAATTAATATGTAAAGCCAAGAAAATCCGTAACTATAGTTCTTTAAATAAGAGTGAATTAATCAAAAAAATCGAACAATATCAAAATGAACCAGATGAATTGAAAGTTATATACACAATGAAAGTTGATGAATTAAAAAACCATTGTAAAAGGAAAGGAATAAAAGGTTATTCTAAATTAAGAAAGGCTGAACTTATTGACCGTATTAAAGCCGCATTATATGAAGATGAACAAAACAGATCATAAATTAGAAACATATTTCCATTTAAACAAGATGTTTTTGAAGAATCGAAACCACAACGAATACCAATTAAAGTAGTAACAAAGGAAACATTAATACAGAAACGATTACAAACTACCACAATTGAAAACATAGCAGGATATAAAGATCCGGTGAAGTTTTTAAATATAAGTGGGAAAGTAGTTATTAACAAAATCAAGGAAGAATTAAAGCACCACCCATTAAAAGTCAACCTTGTATTCATTTGTGATTATATTAAAGATAAAGAAGTACAAGAACGCAATTTTAAAACTATGAATGGATGAATATTACAATCAACTGACCTAGATGAATATATAACCCATGCTAAACAAAAACTATGTAGAGAGATGGAGGAATTTCAAGGTAGAGGATCAGGATGGACATTACATCAAATTAAACATTTAGAAATCAGACTAAATAAATATGTACCATTATGAGCTTCTTCCTATATTGACCTTCCTAAACCAATTAAAGATAAGAAAGCAGTAATCAATATTAAAAATCAAGATAATAAATGTTTCTTATATTCAATTGTAAGTTATTCAAAACCTATTGATAGATGTTCTCAATATCAACGACCTTCACACTATACAGAAAGTGTGAATGAGTTACAAGATAAATATTGTAATGGTATTGAATTTCCTGTACAATTAAAAGATGTAGTAAAGTTTGAAAAGAGAAATAACATATCCATTAACGTGTATAGTTATGATAATGAATATAATATATACCCCCTTCAAATCACAAAAAATAAGCAGGACAAACACGTCAATTTATTATATGTAAAAGATGAAAATAGTAGTCATTTTTGTTGGATAAAGGATTTATCGAGATTAATAAGAAGTCAAGTAACAAAACATAAGGAGAAATTGTACTTTTGTGATAGATGTTTGGTAAGACATTTTAGAAATGAGAAGCAATTACAACAACATGAGCTATATTGTAAGGAGCATGAATCTGTTAGAATAGAACTTCCAAAACCATATGACAATCAAATACAATTCCAAAATTATAATAGATCATTAAGAGTACCATTTACGATATATGCCGATTGTGAATGTTTGTTATGTAAAATGGAAGTAGAGCATAATTGTTCTAAAACTGTGAAGTATCAAAAGCATTTACCAATGAGTTTCTGTTATTATATTAAATACTCAAATGGTATGTATAAAAGTCCTGTTAGTTATATTGGTTTAGATGCTGCAAAGGTGTTTGTGAAGAAGCTAAAACAAGAAGCAATAGAAATAATGAAAATATATAACAAAAAAGTTGAAATGAATGTCCTAACTAAAGATGAGAATGAGATATATAGTAATTTCAATAATTGTCATATATGTGAGAGAAACTTGAATGATTTACCACCAGCAATTGAAAAACAAATAAATATGTTAATAAGAAAATACAATTCGCTAAAGATAATGATAGCATGATTGAAAAGTTAGAAGAATGGAAACATGAATTATGAAAATATTTAAAGGATATAAATAAAAATAAAGCAAAAGCAAGAGATCATGATCATTTAACTGGAAAGTTTAGAGGTGCAGCTCACAGTTATTGTAACTTAAGCTATCGAAATCCTAATTTTATTCCAGTATTTATTCACAACTTGTGGTTATGATACTCACCTGTTTGTTAAAGAACTTGCTTATGATAAGAATGAAATAAAACTAATTGCAAATAATGATGAAAAATATATAACATACTCAAAATATGTGAAGGTTGATAAAATGAATGGAATTAATTTACGATTTCTAGATTCATTTAGGTTTATGTCAAGGAGTTTAGCAGAACTAGCAAATAACCTTACAAAAGAACAATATAGAGAAACGTCAAAGTACTTCCCTAATGATTTGTTAGATTTAGTAGTTAAAAAAGGTGTGTACCCATATGATTTTATTGACTCAATTGAAAGATTAGAAGAAACAAAACTACCTTCAAAAGAAATGTTCTTTAATAAACTTACTAAAACACACATCAGTGATGAAGATTATGAGCATGCGGAAAATGTTTGGAAGTTATTCAATATTAAAAATCTAGGTGAATATGCAGAACTTTATAACAAGACAGATGTATTAATATTAGCTGATGTATTTGAAAGCTTTAGAGCTGTGTGTTTAAAAGCATTTGGTTTAGATCCTGCTTGGTATTTCACTGCTCCTGGTTTATCGTGGGATTCAATGTTAAAGATGACTAAGATCAAACTAGAAATGTTAACTGACTATGACAAAATATTAATGATAGAAAAAGGGTATAAGAGGTGGAATTTCACAATGTAGTAAGAGATATGTAAAAGCAAATAATAAGTATATGAAAAATTATAACAAAGACGAACCTTCAAAGTATTTAACTTATCTAGATGCAAATAATTTATATGGATAGGCTATGAGTCAATACATGCCTTACAAAGACTTTAAATGGGTTCAACCTTACATGAACATAATGAATATTCCAGATGATTCAGAAACTGGCTACATATTAGAAGTTGGTTTAGAATATCCAGAATACTTACATGATAAACATTCAGATCTACCATTAGCTCCAAAAAATATGTGTCGACCAGGATCGAAACATTCAAAATTATTAACAACGCTTTACAATAAATAAAGGTAAGTTATTCACTACAGAAACTTAAAATTGTATATGTCACTTGGGATGATATTAAAGATAATTCATAGAGTATTAGAGTTCAAGCAATCAAACTGGTTAAAGGAATATATTGATTTAAATACAAATATGAGAACAAGAGCTAAGAATGATTTCGAGAAAGATTTTTGCAAGTTAGTGAACAATAGCGTATTTGGTAAAACAATGGAAAACATTAGAAAGAGGCCATCTATTACCTTAGAATGTGATCCAATGAGGGTGGAAAAGTTAATAGCCAAACCGAACTTTGATTACAGAACAATATTTACTGAAGATTTGTGTGCGATACATATGAAAAAAGAAAAATTTACTCTCAACAAACCTATATATGTTGGTATGAGTGTGCTAGATTTGTCAAAACTATTAATTATGAAACCTAAATACGATATCGATATAGACTTATGTTACACGGATACTGATAGTTTTATATATGAAATTAATACAGATGACTTCTACAAAGACTTAAAGGAAATGGTTGATCTATTTGACACAAGTGATTATGGAAAGGATAATCAATATGGAATACCACTAGTAAACAAAAAAGTATTAGGAAAGATGAAGGATGAAAACAAAGGTATAATAATGACGGAGTTTATTGGGTTTAGATCATAGATGTATGACTTTAAAGTTGAAAATAAAGAGGAGAAAAAAGCAAAAGGAATAACAAAATGTGTAGTAGCAAAAGAGTTACAATTTGATGATTATAAGCAAACTCTATTCAATGATGAGAAAACATACACAAAATATAAATCTAATTCGAAGTTGTAAGCATGATGTGTATACCATAGCTGTAAATAAGTTAGCATTAAACTCAAATGATGATAAAAAGATATATACTAGAGGGTGGTGTAAGTACATTAGCTTGGGGGCGTTATAAGATATAGTTAAAATGTATTTATGTGTAGTTTAGTTTTAAGTCATATTTAATTAACTCTTATGTATAGTTTAGTTTTAGCTAAAATTTAATTAACTTTTATGTGTGGTGTAATTTACTTTTAGAACATATTTAATTAACTTTTATGTATAGTTTAGTTTTAGGTAAAATTTAGTTAACTTTTATGTGTGGTGTAGTTGATAGGTGTTAGTGAGTAATTACGTATAGTTTAGTTTTAGGTAAAATTTATATTTTTAAGTCATAAAAGTGGTTTTTTGTAATTTATCCTTAGACATAGGCAACCAGTAATACATGAAAATAATTGTTTTGTAGTCTAGTATTTGTGTCCAGTTTACATTTCCTTAATACATTCTTACATAGTGAAGATTTTTGATTTTTTATAATTTTATCCTTAGACAGACAACCAGTAACTTGTTAGAAAAAGATATAAAAGAATAGAAACCATTTACCGTTTGAATTTTGAAAATCGGTTAATATTTGGCGAAATTATAACAAGTTCAAAATTTCGGCATTTTTTACGGGTTTATTTTTGAGTTTTCGGGAAAACGTTATTCTTTAAAAAGTCTCAGAATTTTATTTAACTTATGGTAGTATTTTTTATGTTTCGATTTGTTGAAATTTTGTAGAGATATTGAAAAAGGGAAACATATCCTGTGGGTTATGCAACCATCTACGCATTTTGAAAAATTGGCTATGTTATTAGTATTCATTTGCAGTTTGAATTTTTGAAATCGGTTAATTAGGAGCCGAGCTATGGAATTTTAACCTTATTTGGGGGTGTGACTATCAGTGTTGCCAACTCATTTTTAACAATTATCATATTTATTAGTAATGGGGTGAATTCAGCCCTATATGTTTTAAAGCGATATCTTGAAAAATTAAAATCCTGGAACGTTTCGAAAAAAATATTGAGTAGGAAACGCTGATTCTATAAAGAGATCTAGTGAGAACACCATGTACAATTTGAGAGTTGTGAATTTCTTTCTTTTATTTGAGGAAATCATGTTGAGGAAATCATGTTGAGCTATATATAAGTCATTCTCTCTCTTTCTTGCTGGAGGTGAAAGGATATATGACGTGTATCAATTGATATCATAGTTATTGCGTAGTCCCATCCCGTGGGATTACGTCATTGATATACAGCGCCCTCTCGACTGCTAGCTAGAAGCTGTGTTGAAGAAAGAGAGTTGCTAATGTATATATGTATGTTGGCGTGAACAGAAGGAAAGAGAATCGGATTGGATGGTCCTGTGCTGGTACTGGAATCGTTCAAACGAATCAGTGACAGATCACCTATTCCAGTATATGCTATTTTATTGTACATTTCTTCTCATCAACTTTTTACAGTTAATTGTTGACTGATTTTAATGATTCAAGTGTCAAATGAAAGCTTAGAAACTGGAGATTAAGATGCAGTAAATATTTTTTTATTTTTGTATAGGATATTTTGTATAGGATTCCATTCTAATATTTTAAATGCAAGTTTTAAGTGTAAATTGTTTATAGTTAAGTGCTATAAAGTTCTATTTGATTCTTATGTAAATCCTTTTGTAACTAGATTTAATGATCTTTTGTAATGTTTGTATCTAGATTTAGTGATTTTTTGTAATTTTTGTAACTAGATTTAGTGATTTTTAACCATATTTAGTGATTTTTTGAAGTCAAAACCGGTTATAACCAGATTTAGTGATTTTTGTAACTAAATTTAGTGATTTTTGTAACTAGATTTAGTGATTTCTTGTAATTTTGTAACTAGATTTAGTGATTTATTTGTAATTTTGTAACTAGATTTAGTGATTTTTTGTTTTTGTAACTAGATTTAATGATTTTTTGTAACCAAATTTAATGATTTTTGATGTCAAAACCGGTTATAACCAGATTTTTGTAACCAGATTTTGTGATTTCTTTTGTTTTGTAACTAGATTTAGTGATTTTCTTGTTTTTGTAACTACATTTAGTGATAGAATGCATTAGAAGTTATTATGAGTAAGATAGAAGTTATTTGAGATGTGATAGAAGTTATTTGGGATAGGGAGTGCGCTAGAAATTATTAGGGGTAGATTAGAAGTTATTAGAGATGATAGGGTGATATATATAAATAGTTAAAATGGGCTAATAATAAATTTGTCTGCAGAATCCCCATTCCCTCTCTACTACAACAAACAAAAAGAAAAAATTAATTTCAATTTTCAGAATCTTTCGTTTTTCTACACATACACACACACCTATAAACGTATTTGAGTACTTGTTAGCTCCGAGTTGGGAAACCGACTTGTTGGAAACAAATGTGCATAAAAAACTAAAAGAGATACAAGAACGAGAGTGAGATCAAAATCCATGACTTTTATTGACATTTGCGGTGGGAAAACGCTTATGTCGCTATTTCTGGCAGTTTCTTGGGAAACACGTGTAATGCCGTACTATATTAATTGGATCCTGGTGCCAACATCACTTGCAAAATATAAATGGTACCGGTACCAATAACATATCTGGATGATCTAATGTTACACACTCAAACACTATTAACATTCTTCTACAGAATTGCAGGAGTTATGAGGCCCTCTACAGTGTTGCAATATTTCAGTCACCTATAGTGTAAAATAATAGCACATGTAGAAAAATACATGCAATTTTGGGGGAATAAGTCTACAAGAATTTAAAAGTATGTGGAAAGAAACCTAGTAGTTGTTCATATTAAGTTACCAGATATTCGTCAAGTGAACTTCCTACACTACTTTTTAAATCTGGCAACCACGTTAAACTGAGAGGCACTCTGTATGTTTGGTCTCCACTTCGCTTTATCGGAGTAGAAGTGGGTATTTAAAACAAGTTCTATCGGGAAAGAAACAACTCGTTCGTGAACGGGCGAGAGGCAGTTCGAAAATTGCTCTGTCCACAACTGCTCGCTGCATTTGTTAATAAACGCACAGAAGGATGTATCCACCTTTTCGATTTACTCTCCCGCCATTCAAATAGTTCCTCTCCCTTCTGCGTGACGATTACGTAGAAACATTCTCACGACAGCGAGACTCCCTTTATATCACATTCGTCGAAAGAAAGGAAAAGCACAAGATCTCAATTGTTTTGAAGGAAAAATATTAACAAAGAAACATAAATATTATGTGCTGAGAATTTTAACGCGTAGCTATTTTATGTATTTTCTTGCTAAGCATTTAGACGTTCAATTTGGGACATTTAAAATTACTTTTCGGATAGATGAACCGGACTTTTGATCAGGCTTTTATACTGACCAGATCCAACATATGAATTTAAATGTATGGCACATTTGATACTTTAACGAACAACTTAATTACTTTGAAACATGAGCACACAGTACAAAAATTGCACATTAGAAAACGACTCTTACAACTTTGTTACAGTTTGTACGTACATTCTAGAATTCGAAAATATTCTTGTAATACTCCTGGTCACTGTGTTAGTTAATTCTTGTGGCCATCATTCTTATATTACTGAATGTGTCTCTAACAAGGGAACTTACGGAAGTGTAACTCACCGATTTGAATATATTTTGTAGCATTATAGAACATTGAAAAATAATCGACACGCATTTTTTTCGGTAATGCTACGATTTTAAGGTCCCTCGGTAATCCTTTGAACGTTAAGGAAGATTTTGAAGCATAGACAGAAAACAATCATTTAATGTAGGAGAAAACATACTCCCAGGCAGTGGCGACCGGAGGAGTGTGGTTTCTGGTGTTGCAGTACGAACGATAAGACACAGAAGATATAAAGTTGACTCATTGACTAATCAGCATAACTTGAGATGCAAATGCTATGTGACATGTTAAACAAAATAAAATTCTGCGTTTAAAAAATAAAAATGCAGAACATTTATCACATTAATGACCTTAATTAATTAGTAAGTTCATTCTCCTCTCTTTGATTGGAGCAAATCTGTCTAATACATGCTGGTTGAACTCTGGTATTCTTATTGTCAGGTCTTTTTCGATGGAAAGCATAACCAATGGTGATAACCTTTCTTGGGACATTCAATTTCTTGAAAGTGTCAATTCTTTTTGATGTGAAAAAACATTCTTAGAAAATTGCCGACTTGTGAGGTGAAAGTGGTCGAATCAGAATCAATTCTAATTGTTCTTTTTTTTGCATTTGTATCCGAGATCTGGAATTGATTCTAAAACTGAGATATAGTTCTTTTGATTCAGCGTGTTGGTAGAGAATTAGTTTTCCATCTCTTCCCGGCATTTGAATCACATCAATATTGATAAATGAAAAATATAGGTAACATAGCGAAATAGAACATTTATATTTCGTCACAGGCAATTTCAGTGAAATTAGGGTTGCCATCCTTTTGGCGTTTGCCGAGCAATTCCGACATTTTATGATTTTTCAATGTCCAGACATCATTTCAATTATTTTTGAACAGTCTAACATTTAATCATATTTTGCTTAAAAATTAGGGTTTCTCAATTGCGTTAGAAAACTGTCCTTCATTGGTTTTTAATCAAATCTTTTGTCCTTTATTGGTTTTTAATCAAATATTTATTAAAATTGATACTCGAAAATGTGTCGAAGTGCAAACTCCAAATTACATCTCCTCTAACTTGGTAACTAAAAGCCTGCACTTCATAGTATTTCATATGAGTACAACGTTGTCATGATTTACAACCATGCCAAGTTTGATTCAGATCAATGAGTTGGGTTGAAATCGTACTGTATAACTCCCCTTGATCTTTCCTTGATCTTTCAGAAAATAATCAATTAAAGACGAAACTATAAATGATAGAAGTTTCTACACGGTTTGCGTTATGTATGTAGTTAAGCATATATCCTAGGCCTAATAACTCATTATGTGTCCCTTATTTTATATGAGTTCTTAGTCTAGAATGAAAATCTAGCTCTTGCAGAAGAGTGGTGATGGACATTTTTTCAATTAGAAGTAAAATAGCATTAAAATTTCTAGTCTTTAAAATAAAATTAACTTTATCAATATTATTTTGCGATTTTAGCAGTATTGTAATGCTGCGAGTAAAGAGTGTTTTCTCTAATCAATGCATAGTGAGAAAAAGCTCATTAATACAGTCAATTACGGGATCGGTCATTGTACTAAATTGTACCAAGTTTCATGCACATGGATTATGAAGCATTTTACAAATACTTGTTGCAACAACATAATGCATTACTTCGGTCAAAAAATGTTGGCTGGGGCAACTACAATTCTGATCCAAGAACCAATGCAGAGTCAACATCATTCACACAATTATAAGGTAAAATGTTTTCAAATTTACATTTAAAAATGTGCAGTTTTTTAATAAGAAGTCAGCTGTTTTCTGAAAGAATGTTCACTTTTCGACGATTTGGATGTAATAACCTTACAAAATGAAAGAAGGAAGAATGAAATGAGAACAAATATTGAGCAGTTGGTAACTGTATTTCGTTGTAGCTATAATTTATTACCACTCTATAGATATACGTACATTCACTTAATTGACTTCAAAATAGGTTCTTTGAGAACACATACACTTGTTCCACGCTCTTGCCATTACTGGAAACAAGTTTGAAAGTCCTGTTTTAATATGTTCCGAGGTTCAGCCATCAGGTTGTTTTGAATGTGTCTTCCACGGTGGAAAAACGGTTCCCTTTGAGGCTTTAGTTGATCGTAGGGAAAGAGCCAGAAATCCGCTGGTGCTAAATCCGGTGAAGAGGGGGCTGGTAGAGGAGAGGAATTTTCGTTTCTGCAAGCAGTTTATCACAGTAGAAGACATCCAAACCAACTCGACGGCTGAACTTCAGAACATACGAGAACAGGTCTTTCAGCGTTGTTTCAGCAATGATAGGATCGGTGGAATATTTATTTATTTATAAAACAACACAACAGGCTTAATGCCTAATTATAGTGTCGTATAATAGATACATATACATATATATTTTACCCGTGCAATTAATCAATTCACTTCGAGTGTCAGGTACTTGGTAATAACCCTGTTTCTAAATACATATTCTGACATACTGAATATATCTAATACATCTGTTTTATGACTTAATTCATTGTATGAGTCACATATTCTCCACAGCGGAGATTTACTGAGAATATTTGTTCGTGCCCTTTCACAGAAAAATATGCCAGTATTCCCTGGTCTTGTTCTGCCTGTTGGAAGGCTCAGATATATTTTCGTGAGTAGCTCTGGACAGTCAATTTTATTATTTAATACTTTATATAAAAATAGTAAATCAAACATCTTTCGTCGATTCGTCAACGTTAGGAATTTCAAACTCCTTGCTAAGTCCACGTAGGGAATCGGTTTGGTATAGAAAGCTGTTTTGTTGTACGTAACTATTTTTAGAAACTTAAATTGTATGTTTTCTATTGCATGTAAGTATTTATTTACATTCGGTGTCCAAATAACGCATGCATATCCTAATCGGGACCTTACGTACAAATTATAAAGTTTAATGAATATTGACTCGTTTCTAAACTCTTTAAACATTCTATAGATAAAACCGAGGTTTCTGAATGCAGCGTTAGAGATTGTATCGATGTGATGAGAGAAGGTCAATTTTGAACCAAAAATTACTCCTAAATCTTTAACTGAATTTGGTTTACACAGAGATATGCCATTAATTATATACAGATGATTGATGACACTTTCTTTCCTTGAGAGCGATAAAGACTTGCATTTAGAGATATTCGATGAAAGTTTGTTTTGGCACACCATTGCCCAACGCCCTGTACATCCTGCACAGCTGTGTGCAGATATCTATTGTGCTTATTTTAGAATATAATTTGAGATCATTAGTAAACAACAGAAAGTGAGAGTTTTTAACACAGGTTGAAATATCATTAATTACAACAAGAAATAATAGCGGACCCAAATGGGGTCCTTGAAGAACACCTGATAATGTGGTAAATTTCGTGGTAATATATCCCTTGTAAGAGACAGCTTGCTCTCGATTGTACAAGTAGGAAGCGAAGAACTCTATTGCTCGTTTAGAAAAATTGAAAGATACCAATTTCTGTAGCAGCACGTCATGGTCAACTCTGTCGAAAGCCCTACTGAAATCCGTATAAATGACGTCCACTTGACCGCCTTTGTCTATCTCTCTTGCTATGTAATCCCTTATTATTGCTAGATTAGTTGTTGTGGATTTATTCCTTAAAAATCAGTTTTGATGTTCAGATATGACAGGCTTTACATGGTTTAAAATTCTGTTGTATAATATGGTTTCATGAAATTTTGCAAAGGGAGATAGGAGGGCTACTGGTCTGAAGTTCTCTATCTCATTCCTGTTTCCAGATCTAGGAATAGGGCAAATGAGACCTCCTTTCCATTTATTCGGAAATATATTGGTTTTAATGGACATATTAAAGATAATGTGGAGTGGATGCTTGAATATGTCTAAACAGCCCTTCATTACATACGGTGGAATGTCATCTATACTACAAGATGTTTTGGGTTTCAGCGCTTTAATAGCCTGCTCAATTTCTTCTAATTCTATTTCCTTTATATGAAAGGTGTCCATATACTACATTCCGATTTATTTGTTATTAGATAATCCGTGTCGCATTTAGCAGGTACACTACCATATACTGACTGAAAAATAATGCGCGAATGCCTGAGAAATTTCTTTGTTATGTTTTAACTCGTTACCATATATGTTAGAGAATCTGACGAAAGATGCTTGGTTTCACTTTTAATAAAATACCAGAACTGCCGTGCGTCTTTCTCTACAGTAAATTCAGAATGTGAAATAAATGTCTTGTACGCTCTCGACATTTCTGATTTAATTTCTTTTCGTAGTTCCACGAACTGTTCACGATGTATGCAATATTATTTAGCCCCTCTTTCCACTTTTTACGATGGTAAGATTTCCGTTTGATTTTTTTTGATTATATCATAGGTAAACCAGCACGGATAACTGGCATTGACGTGCATTTTAGCAGGGACGCATCTTCTGAATACGTTATAAATCATTTCGTAGAATTTTGAAAGAGTACAATTAACATCATCATTTTGAGAAAGGCAATCCCAAGATAAGTTTGACAATTCTATGTATAATTTTCTGAAATCAGCCCTTTTAAAGTTGAAACCAGTTACTTTAGGAACTTGCTTTAATTTAGTAATATGATTAAGCGTTAAAGACACTAGGATTGCTGGGTGATGTCTATCCTCTCGAACAAGTGGATATTCTATAGAAACAACTACATCTTTGATATTAGAAAGTACTAGGTCTAATGTACGGCCGTTTTGTGTTTTGTTTTGAATGATGATAAATTGTATAAGATCATAATGTTATACACATCTTTACACTTCGTTGTTGAGGACATAAGATCAAAACAAGAATTTGTAATTTCTGTAACATTAAAATCTCCGATGCAGAGAATTTGTGCTTCCTGGTGGACAGTTACTCTCGATAGATTGATAAAACTTTTCGTAAATTTTTAAATTTGAATCCGGTGAAATATAAATGGCAAAGACAAATACATCTGAAGAATGTAATACTAATTTAACAAGAACACACTCTAGATTTGTATCGGAGGAACTTACATAATACACATTATATTTTTTAAGAATAGCTGTTATTACCGCACCCCCTTTACTCTTGTTAGCCAGCTCAAAATTTCTGTCCTGACGGAAAGCACAATATCGATCATCAAATATTTCAGAGTCTGAGTAACTAGCAGTTTCACTAATGACTACTATATCGTATGTATTCGATACAATACTTGTAAAGAACTTTTGACTTTTTGAACCTCTGAGACCACAAACACTCTGGTAATACACTGAAAGTTTAATAGTGCGATGCTGGTTATATGGTACTGTTATATCACAATTTAATACATCAGTTTTCATAGTTGAGTCTGACCTTGAACTTTTCACGGCGCTTGTCAAGTTCACATTGTTTGACACGAGAAATCTATTTTTATTTTCATTAGCAGAAAACTGTGTTGTACTTACTAGTTGCTGTTCCTAGAAACCTGTTTCTCACCGATTGAAATTCGAGTTCCGCTTCACTGGGATCTGCTTGGTACGGCTACTCCCTGAGGTACTGAAGGGAGAACACTTTCTCTGTACACTGACATCTTCGTCCAGACCAGGCTCAGGCTCTTCGGCGGCAGAAGTATTGTTTGGCACGTTGGAAAGATTTTTATCGCTATTTGTCATTTCTTGTAGTGAAAACTTCTTCCCATCAATGCAGGCATAACGGAATTGCAAATAAGCATAACACCCTCGTTGTCTAGCTTCGTTAACATACGTTTGAAGGGCTTTGCGTTCTTGTCTAACTTTAGAAGAGAAATCCTCACTAATATAAATGTTGGTGCCCTTTAATTTATTCCTAGATTTAAAAATTGCTTCCTTCGTTTTATCTCGCAAGAACTTGCACACTATAGGACGAATTTGACCACTGACTTTTCTTCCTAGCCCAATCAAAACATCAAATGCAGACTTCCCACTATCACATCAGTACAACAAATATCATAATAATAAACTACAGTATGAGGGTTAGATAATAAGTAACAAGAATTGAAACCTTTGGGGCAAAACCCCGTCAAGTCCAAAACGTGAAAGTGTAAAGGAGATGATAGCTTTACAAGGGTTCCTCATGATCAGATTTTCTTCAAACATGGCACCTATAAACTAGACCGAAAGTAAATCGACACGTAATCTTTTTCTTTTTTTTTTTCGAAAATAGGTTAAGGGGGGCAAAGGTCCCCGTGATTAAGGTGGGCACAATAAAGAAACGAAACTCTGCCGATGGAATGATGACTTCAAAGTAGGAAATACGGGTTTTGTCGTTTTTGCGAGAAAATGGTTACGGGGGGCAACGGGCTCCTTCGAAATCACAAAGGACTCCGCACATTCCTTATGGAAATTGGATTTCGGTGGAATTGCTTGAAACCGTGATATGTTGTAGATATGGTGTTCATGAGAAAAAGTCTCATTGAGCACAACCTCAAATCACTGACCATTTGGTTATTACAGGGCCATTTTTTTTTAAAATTGCTGAAGAGAACGACGTTTTGGATTCCGATAAAAATGACTAAAATCGTGATATGTGGTACCTATTGTGATTCTGAGAAAAAGTCTTAATGGGCACAACCACCAATTACTAATAGTTTGGCCACTACGAGGCCATTATTTTTGAAAGCAGCCAAAGATAGTGATATTTTGGATATCGATGAAAATGACTGCAACTGTGATATGTTGTAGATATTTTTTTTAGGGATGCGCACGAGTCGAGTCGAGTCGAGATTTAAGGCTGTCTCGACTCGTCTCGAGATAATCGTGTCTCGACTCGTGTCTCGAGATAATATTGTCTCGACTCGTGTCTCGACAGTTTCTGTCTCGACTCGAACCCGAATAAGAAACAAGACGTCTCGATTTTCAACTCGAGACAAAATATACGAGTTAAAATATACGCATACATCAGCCAGAACATTATGACTACCTACCTAATTGTCAGTATGTCTACCTTTTGCACAGATAACAACGGCGACGCGTCTTGGCATGGACACAATGATCCTTGTAGGTCGCTGGAGAGAGTTGGTACCTTATGTACACACACAGGTCACCTAATTCCCGTAAATTCCGGGGAGGGAGTGATGCGCTCTGACGTCACGTTAAATTACATCCCTGATGTGTTCGATTGTGTTCAGATCCGGCTAGTTGGGAGGACAAGCACACAGGCCCGTATCCACGGCGGGTTAGGGAGTCCGGGCCTCCTCTAAACTTTGGCTAGCCCCCTAAAAGTTTTACGGTAGGCTTGCAAATGAACTATAATGTGGTGGTAAAGTATAATATGATTGGGTCGGCCCCCCTAACTTCTATCCCCCCTAAATTTTGAGGTTGGCTACGAGTCTGCAAGCACATCACTTGGAACTCTCCCTTGTGTTTCTCGAACCACTCCATCGCACTCCTGACCTTGTGACATGGTGCATTATCTTGTCCAAAAACGCCAATACCGTTGGGAAACATGGTCGTCATGAAGAGGTGTACATATTTTGCAATCAGTATGCGATACACCTCGGCCGTCACGGTGCCTTGCTCGAGCTCCACTAGAGCGTGGATGCTCATGTGAATGTTCTCTATAGCATAATTAAGCCTCTGTTAGCTTGTCTCCTTCCCGCAGTACAATTGTCAAGGTTTTGTTTCCTTGGAACAGGGTGAATTCACACCCTCCCATCGTCATAATGACGATATCGGGACTCATCAGAAAATGCAACACTGCCACTGCGCCAAGGTTCAGTGGCGATGGCCATGTGTTCATTTCAGTCGTAGCTGCCTATGTCATGGTGTTAACATTCACTCCTGGGTCGTCGGCTGAGGCCCTTTGTTAGGAGTATTCGATGCACTGTGTGTTCAAACACACTTCTACTTTGCCAAGTACTGAAGTTTTATGTTAGTTCCACCACAGTTCGCTGCCTGTCCTTTCTTACCAGTCTGATCAGCCTACGACGTTCGACATTTGTAATTTATGTGGGGGCGCCCAACCCCTCGAGCTTTGAACTTCAATTCTTCTTGGTTTCGCCACTTTTTGATGGCACTCACCAGAGCACTCCGCGAACATTCGACAAGTCCTGCTGTTTACGAAATTCTCGTGCCGAGTCTTCGGGTCATTACAACCTGCCCTCGGACAAACTCAGATAGATCGCGCGCTTTCCCCATTCTACACACAATCAGCATTCTCACTGATACTACATGCACAGTACGAGTGTCTGACTAGCAGGAATTTCTCGGCAGGTGACTCTGCTATCGCCTGGACGGGTTTATATGGAAAGAAGGTAGGTGGTCATAATGTTGTTTCTGATCGACTCGAATTCCAAATTATAGAAAGATTTCCAAGACATTTGAGTTAAGTCGAGGTTTTTACAAGCAGTTTCGACTCGACTCAAAAATTCGGGTCAAGAAATACGTTTATCTCGCCTCGTCTCGAATTTTACAAAGTGTGTCTCAAATTGAATCTCAACTCGAATTCGAGTAGAGATTCGAGAAACGTCTCGACTCGTGCGCATCCATAATTGTGATTCTGAGGAAAAGTTTCAATAAGCACAATCACCAATCGTTGACCGTTTTGCCACTACAGGGCATTTTTTAGAACAGCAGAAGGTAACGTTATTCAGTATTTCGGTGGAATTGCTTGAAACCGTCATATGTTGTAGATATTTTGATCATAAGAAAAGGTTTCAATTTGCACAACCATCCAGCACTGACCATTTGGGCACTGCAGGACCACTTGTTTTCTTTTTTAAAAAAATAAAGCTGAAGGTAATGGTGTTCTGGATTTTGCTGGAATTGCTTGAAACCGTGATATGTTGTAGATATGGTAATTCTAAAAAAAAGTCTCAACAGGCTAAGCCACCAATCAATAACCGTTTGACCACTACATGGCCACTTAAAAAACAGACGGTAACTGTATTCTAGATTTCGGTTTAACTGATGAAACTACCATATGTTGTAGACATTGTGATCCTGCGAAATAGGCTCAATGGACACAACCACCAATCAGTGACTATTTAGCAACTACGGGGCCACATTTTTTAAAAACAGCAGAAGGTAAGGATACTATGGAATTTTGGTATAATTGTTTGAAACCCTGAAATGTCCTATCGTACAGCCTGGAAAAGCAATGGGTAGAGTAGCGGCCAACACCATTACAGCATAGACAACATTCAGAGAAAAAAAAGTAAAACGCTGGTAAACCTAGACAATTTTCATAGGTTCACTACATCTACAATTTATCACAGTTTCATTCATTTACAGAAGATCTTCAACATATCTTAGTTTTACTCAATCGTACCGAAATCCAGAACATGACTGTACTCGGCTGTTTTTAAGAAAGTAGCCCTGTAGTGACCAAACGATTAGTGATTTGAGGTCGTGTCTATTGAGATGTTTTCTCAGGATGACAATATCTACAACATATCACGGTTTCTGTCATTTTGACGGAAATCCAGAATATCATTATTTACGGATCGGCTGCATTCAAAAAAGTGGCCTCATAGGGACCAAATGGTCAGTGATTAGTGGTTGTGCTCATTAACAACTTTTCTCAGGATCACAATATCTACAACATATCACAGTTTCCCTCATTTTCACCTAAATCGAAAGCATAATTATTTTCGATTGCTTTCAAAAAAGTAACCTCGTAGTAGCCAAACGGTCTGTGAGCAGTACTTATGCTCTTTAAGACTTTTCCTCACGATCATAATATCTACAACATATCACTCTTTCAAGCAATTCCACCGAATTCCAGAATACCATTGTCTTCTGTTTTTTAAGTGGCCATGTAGTGGCCAAGCGGTCATTGGTTGGTGGCTGCACCTGTTGAGATTTTTTTCGGGATTATTGCAATATCTGCAACATATCACGGTTTTAACAATTCCACCGCAATCCAGAACAGCGTTACCTTCAGCTTTTTTTTTTTTAAAAAAAGTGGTCGTATAGTGGCCAAACGGTCAGTGATGGATGGTTGTGCAAATTGACTCTTTTTCTCAGGATCAGAATATCTACAACGTATCACGGTTTCAAGTAATTCCACTGAAATCCAGAATTACGTTACCTTTTGCTGTTTTCAAAAATGTGGCCCTGTAGTGGCCAAACAGTCAGTGATTGGTGGTTGTGCTTATTAAAACTTTTCTCAGTATCACAGCATCTACAACATATCACAGTTTCAGTCATTTTCATCGAAATCCAGAATATCTCTATCTTCGGCTGCTTTCAAAGAAGCGGCCTCGTAGCGGCTAAATGATCAGTGATTGGTGATTATGCCCATTATGATTTTCTCTCAGGATTACAATTCCTACAACATATCACGGTTTCAGTCATTTTTACCGAAATCTAGAATGTCGTTATCTTTGACTGTTTTCAAAAAAGTGGCCTTGTAGTGGTCAAACGGTCAGTGATGGCTGGCTGATTTTGCCCATTGGGATTTTTCTTAGAAACACAATATGTACAACATATCGTTTGGTCTGAGTTTTTGTGACCTACACAAATCGTCAAAGACAGCATTGATAGAGATTTTTTTGTGAGTCGTTGTAGAGTTTCATCGCAAATTCTTCTGCACGTGCTATCGTCTCATCCACATTACCAGATCCTATGAGTAGTAGGCCCCCCCGTTTGCGCGAATGACTCATCCTCACTCTCTTTTATGACCAGGGTGAAAGGTCAATGACCTGGCCCAGGGTCAATGACCTAGGGGTACTTAGGACCACCCCCTCTAAATTTTGGCAGGGGTACCTTGGCCCATCCCCTAAATTTTGGCAGGGGTACATAGGACCACCCCCCTTAAATTTTGGAAATTGCCAAATCTAAAAATTTGGTATGGTAGCCTAGGACCATAGTATGTACTCCTATTAGTATTGGGTGTCTATGTGGTTCCCTTTCATGGGTAAAAAATTGCCAAAAATTCAAATTTCGGGGGTTTTTGACCTAATTTATCCCCTTTGATGAGGTATTATTACCCTATATAGTTATATGGACGTATACAGGGGTCCATTCCCTTTCATAAGACATGGGTATATTAATGCACCCCTTGAAAAATTTGGGAGGGGTACCTTGGCCCACCCCTTAAATTTTGGAAATTGCCCAATTTAAACATTGGGTATTATAGTACAGGACCCTAATATCTATTATGATAAATTTGGACGGTCCACCTTGTTTCCTTCTAGGGGTACAACATTGCCAAAAATATAAACGTAAGCAATACGTTATACCACGTGTTTGGTTTTCGACCTAATTTATCTCCTTGGATGAGGTCCTATTACCTTATATAGTTATATGGTCATGTATAGTGGTCCATTATCTATCATAAGACATGGGTACATTGGTGCACCCCTTGAAAAATTTGGGAAGAGTACCTTGGCCCACCCCTTAAATTTTGGAAATTGCCAAATCTAAAAATTTGGTGTGGTAGCCTAGGACCATAGTATGTACCTCTATCAGTATTGGGTGTCTATGTCGTTCCCTTTCATGGGTAAAATATTGCCAAAAATTCAAATTTCGGGGGTTTTTGACGTAATTTATCACCTTTGATGAGGTGTTATTACCCTATATAGTTATATGAGCGTATACAGGAGTCTATTATCTTTCATAAGATATGGGTACATTGGTGCACCCCTTTAAAAATTTGGGAGGGGTACCTTGGCCCACCCCTTAAATTTTAGAAATTGCCCAATTTAAACATTGGGTATTATAGTACAGGACCCTAATATGTATTATGATAAATTTGGATGGTCCACCTCGTTCCCTTTTAGGGGTACAAAATTGCCAAAATATAAACGTAAGCAATACGTAGTACCACGTGTTTGGATTTTGGTCGATTTTATCCCCGTTGATGAGGTCCTATTACCTTATATGCTTATATGCGCGTATACAGGTGTCCATTACCTTTCATAAGACATGGGTACATTAATGCACCCCATGAAAAATTTGGGAGGGGTACTTTGGCCCACCCCTTAAATTTTGGAAATTGACCAATTTAAACATTGGGTATTATAGTACCGGATCCTAACATGTATTATGATAAATTTGGATGGTCCACCTCGTTTCCTTCTAGGGGTACAAAATTGTCAAAATATAAACGTAAGCAATACGTTGTACCACGTGTTTGGTCTTTTGGCCCAATTTATCCTCTTGGATGAGGTTCTATTACCTTATATGGTTATATGGTTATGTATAGGGGTCTATTCTTTATCATAAGACATAGGTACATTTGTGCACTCCTTTAAAAATTTGGGAGGGGTACTTTGGCCCACCCCTTAAATTTTAGAAATTGCTCATTTTATATATTTGGTATTATAGTACTGGACCCTAACATGTATTATGATAAAATTTGGGTGGTCCACCTCGTTCCCTTTTAGGGGTACAAAATTGCCAAAATATAAACGTAAGCAATACGTTGTACCACGTGTTTGGTCTTTTGGCCCAATTTATCCTCTTGGATGAGGTTCTATTACCTTATATGGTTATATGGTTATGTATAGGGGTCTATTCCCTATCATAAGACATAGGTACATTTGTGCACTCCTTTAAAAATTTGGGAGGGGTACTTTGGCCCATCCCTTTAATTTTGGAAATTGCCCCTTTTACATGTTTGGTATTATAGTATAGAACCCTAATATATATATATTACTATAAATTTGGGTGGTTCACCACGTTTCCTTTGATGGGTACGAAATTGCCAAATTTTAGTACAACCACGTGTTTGGTTTCGGCTCAATTTATCCCCTTGGATGAGGTCCTATTACCTTATATGGTTATATGATCATGTATAGGGGTCCATTCCATATCCCCTTAAATTTTGGAAATTTTCCAATTTAAGCATTCGGTATCATAGTACATGACCTCAACATGTATCATGATAAATTTGGGTGGTCCATCTTGTTCCCTTTCATGGGTAAAAATTATTAAAATATAAACATAAGCAATATGTTGTACCATGCGTTTGGTTTTTGGCCCAATTTCTTCCCTTTGATGGGGTTCTATTACCTTATATTGTTATATGGTCATGTATATGGGTTCATTTCCTATCATAAGACATGGGTACATTGACGCACCCCTTGAAAAATTTGGGAGGGGTATCTTGGCTCATCCACTCGGTTTTAGAAATTGTTTTAATATAAGCATTTGGTATCATAGTACAGGACTTCAATATGTACCACTATAAATTTGGATGGTCCACATCGTTCCCTTTCATGGGTAAAGAACTACCAAAAATCGAATTTCGGAGGTTATTGACACCTATTTAGCACGTTATATGGTTTATTACCTTTATATGTTTATGTTCCCTTTTAAATTTGGGAATTATCAAATAACAAAATTCGGTAAACGTTTTCTAGGACCCGTTGGTATTCCTCTTATGGCCAAATATTCAAAATTTAAATGTTATTGACCGGCTTTATTATTGAATAAGTACAGGATTTATTACTTTTTTCATGACACAGGTGTATTTGTGTACCAATCTTAAATTTTGGGAGGGGGTACATTTCTTATTGTCATATCAATAATTGGTAATTGTTCTTTGGGTAAATCATTGTGATCACGTGATCAGTTATTGACCTATGATGGGATTAGGAGTCCAGGACATTGGTACATTGAAACTTTGTAGGATAATTTGAGAATGCGTCATTGGTATTGATTATTACAGCCAAATATAAACGTAAGCAAGACGTTGTACCACGTGATTGACCTTGAGTTTTAGAAATCTGATAGCTAACCTTATTGAAAGTTATGACTCATAGTCTTAAGGGAATACATGCTACAACACTGGCAAAGTTATTGTTGATGCAATTTGATTGGCTGATCACTATCTTTCCTGCAATCTGATTGGCTGATCACTATCTTTCGTGCAATCTGATTGGTTGATGAGTTTCAAATCTTTGCTGAGTTCAGTTTTGTTTTAACATTTAAAAAGTTTTTGAATTTTTTGTTTGAAACTTTGGTTTGACATTTTTTCGTGTGATATTTTTAGTTTAAAAAATTTTTGTTTCGAAAGTTTTGTTTGAAAATTTTGTTTCAAAATTTTGTTTGAAACTTTTCGTTTGAAAAAATTTTTGTTTGAAATTTTTGTTTCAAAATTTTGTTTGAATTTTTTTTGCTTGAAACATTTTGTTTGAAAATTTTTTCGTTTCCAAAATTTTTTTTTGTTTCAGAATTTTGTTTGAAATTTTTTTGACAACTTTTGTTTCAAAATTTTTTGTTTAAAATTTTTTTGTTTGAAATTTTTTTCGTTTCAAAATTTTGTTTAAAATTTTTGTTTGAAATTTTTCGTTTCCAAATTTTTTTTGTTTAAATTTGTTTAAGTTTGTGCACTCATTAGTGAAGAACCGAAACTGCTTAAAAGAAAATTTGGTTTGAAATTTTTTCGTTTAAAAAATTTTGTTTCAAAATTTTGGTTTGACATTTTTAAAAGTTTGTGCGCTTATTAGTAAAGAACCGGAACTGTTTAGAACAAAAACCTTTGTCAATATTTGTTTTCATGATGCAATAGTACACGTCAGAACATGTGGTTTGTTCTTGAAATGAAAAAACACAATTCATTGAAATGGATCATTTTATTACACTCCACATACATCCATACCAGATAGTGGTTCTGGATATTGTCGATACAATGTATTTTGAACTTCTTGCACTAGTTTGTCTTTAGCATATAATTTTAATTCCAATTGAAGTTTTTTAAGGTCTAATGCAATATCAATTGGTGGAAACTCAATGTCCATTTGATCACAAATAAACTGTTTATCAATACAGGTATGCACCCACGAACGATGTTGACAACCATCACAATATCTAGATACATGTTGTACAATATGCATAACACATTTTTCAAAATAGTACTTTTTCAGGAATATACTTGTTTTGATGCAGACTTCCACTGCATGTTTCACACACTGAAATACGCTGATGAATTTGTTCCATTCTGTTTCCGTTAGATACACCATGTTGCGAGGGACATGAAATGTACTCTTTTTATGTAACAGCACCATCTTCTCTTCGAGGACTGTACGCAGCACCACTTCATGATTTGAGCCTAATGATTTGACTATGGTCACATTTAGCTCATCATGAAAATAATCGTTCATTTGGTCGATTCGTGAACATAATATTTGCCATTCTTCACAGGTCAGTTGTACACCAAATTGTTCTGCTTTGCCCAATCGAATCACAGGTTCAAATGTTCTAGCACTGATACCAATCATCACATGTTTTGTTTGAAATATATTTATTGGATAATAGCTTGCGAAGATGAACTCTTTATCGTTAGAAGTACACATCTTTCCTCCTGAAAAGCACTTGCTCAAATGATTTCGTGGGATGACACTGTATTGGTTGATTTATAGTTATTGCTGACGTCATTGGTAAGGAATGTGCTGACGTTTGAATTCATGATTTCATCACAGTTGCTGACCAACCAAATTCATACAACTATGTCTGACGTGCTGATTCATGATTTCATCACAATGGCTGACGAATCCGGCTGTGTACTAAATTCAAACTGATGACTTCGACCCAAGAGTCTTTTATAGCATAAAGATACAGATCCAGTATTTAAGAAACGCAGCAGTTCTTCTTGTTTTGATGCCTCCATGGGTAAATATCTTGCTGGTAAAATTATATTCTTATCATTTTCAAGCTTCACTACGATTCTTAATCCAAACTCTGTAGGGATCATTTGGCTAGCTATGATTCTATAAGGTACATTCTGTTGTAAATCAGTAATCTTGGTAAATGATTTCATCACATCACGCGTGTTTAGAAACTGCAGACAAGTAGCCATGATGACGTTATCATGAATACTAACTCGAACGATGATGCAAAACTGATGACGTTGCGTTATCATGTTCTGACGTGTACTATTGCACCATGTTCTAACGTGTACTATTGCACCACAATGTTGCCAGAGGTTTTTGTTCTAAACAGTTCCGGTTCTTTACTAATGAGTGCACAAACTTTAAAAATGTCAAACCAAACTTTGAAACAAAAAATTTCAAACAAAAATTTTTGAAACAAAATTTTGAAACGAAAAAACATTCAAACAAAAAAATTTCAAACGAAAGAAATTCAAACAAAATTTTGAAACAAAAAAAATTTCAAACAAAATTTTGAAACAAAAAATTTCAAACAAAAATTTTTTCAAACAAAAATTTCAAACGAAAAGTTTCAAACAAAATTTTGAAACGAAAAAAATTTCAAACAAAAAAATTTTAAACAAAAAAATTTGAAACAAAAGTTGTCAAAAAAATTTCAAACAAAATTCTGAAACAAAAAATTCAAACAAAAAATTTGAAAGCAAGAATTTTCAAACAAAATGTTTCAAGCAAAAAAAAAATTCAAACTAAAAAATTTTTACGTTTCACGGTTAACCGTCAAATTTTATCCGGTTTTTAACTATTCGATTAACAAATAAACGGTTTTGATCATATTTATCATTGAGTGTAAAATGTTGAACGAAAACAAGATTTTTAAATGTAAAACAAAACTTAAAAACTGAATACAGTAAAGATTTAAAACTCATCAACCAATCAGATTGCACGAAAGATAGTGATCAGCCAATCAGATTGCAGGAAAGATAGTGATCAGCCAATCAAATTGCATCAACAATAACTTTGCCAGTGTTGTAGCATGTATTCCCTTAAGACTATGAGTCATAACTTTCAATAAGGTTAGCTATCAGATTTCTAAAACTCAAGGTCAATCACGTGGTACAACGTCTTGCTTACGTTTATATTTGGCTGTAATAATCAATACCAATGACGCATTCTCAAATTATCCTACAAAGTTTCAATGTACCAATGTCCTGGACTCCTAATCCCATCATAGGTCAATAACTGATCACGTGATCACAATGATTTACCCAAAGAACAATTACCAATTATTGATATGACAATAAGAAATGTACCCCCTCCCAAAATTTAAGATTGGTACACAAATACACCTGTGTCTTATGAAAAAAGTAATAAATCCTGTACTTATTCAATAATAAAGCCGGTCAATAACATTTAAATTTTGAATATTTGGCCATAAGAGGAATACCAACGGGTCCTAGAAAACGTTTACCGAATTTTGTTATTTGATAATTCCCAAATTTAAAAGGGAACATAAACATATAAAGGTAATAAACCATATAACGTGCTAAATAGGTGTCAATAACCTCCGAAATTCGATTTTTGGTAGTTCTTTACCCATGAAAGGGAACGATGTGGACCATCCAAATTTATAGTGGTACATATTGAAGTCCTGTACTATGATACCAAATGCTTATATTAAACAATTTCTAAAACCGAGTGGATGAGCCAAGATACCCCTCCCAAATTTTTCAAGGGGTGCGTCAATGTACCCATGTCTTATGATAGGAAATGAACCCATATACATGACCATATAACAATATAAGGTAATAGAACCCCATCAAAGGGAAGAAATTGGGCCAAAAACCAAACGCATGGTACAACATATTGCTTATGTTTATATTTTAATAATTTTTACCCATGAAAGGGAACAAGATGGACCACCCAAATTTATCATGATACATGTTGAGGTCATGTACTATGATACCGAATGCTTAAATTGGAAAATTTCCAAAATTTAAGGGGATATGGAATGGACCCCTATACATGATCATATAACCATATAAGGTAATAGGACCTCATCCAAGGGGATAAATTGAGCCGAAACCAAACACGTGGTTGTACTAAAATTTGGCAATTTCGTACCCATCAAAGGAAACGTGGTGAACCACCCAAATTTATAGTAATATATATATATTAGGGTTCTATACTATAATACCAAACATGTAAAAGGGGCAATTTCCAAAATTAAAGGGGTGGGCCAAAGTACCCCTCCCAAATTTTTAAAGGAGTGCACAAATGTACCTATGTCTTATGATAGGGAATAGACCCCTATACATAACCATATAACCATATAAGGTAATAGAACCTCATCCAAGAGGATAAATTGGGCCAAAAGACCAAACACGTGGTACAACGTATTGCTTACGTTTATATTTTGGCAATTTTGTACCCCTAAAAGGGAACGAGGTGGACCACCCAAATTTTATCATAATACATGTTAGGGTCCAGTACTATAATACCAAATATATAAAATGAGCAATTTCTAAAATTTAAGGGGTGGGCCAAAGTACCCCTCCCAAATTTTTAAAGGAGTGCACAAATGTACCTATGTCTTATGATAGGGAATAGACCCCTATACATAACCATATAACCATATAAGGTAATAGAACCTCATCCAAGAGGATAAATTGGGCCAAAAGACCAAACACGTGGTACAACGTATTGCTTACGTTTATATTTTGACAATTTTGTACCCCTAGAAGGAAACGAGGTGGACCATCCAAATTTATCATAATACATGTTAGGATCCGGTACTATAATACCCAATGTTTAAATTGGTCAATTTCCAAAATTTAAGGGGTGGGCCAAAGTACCCCTCCCAAATTTTTCAAGGGGTGCATTAATGTACCCATGTCTTATGAAAGGTAATGGACACCTGTATACGCCCATATAAGCATATAAGGTAATAGGACCTCATCAACGGGGATAAAATCGACCAAAATCCAAACACGTGGTACTACGTATTGCTTACGTTTATATTTTGGCAATTTTGTACCCCTAAAAGGGAACGAGGTGGACCATCCAAATTTATCATAATACATATTAGGGTCCTGTACTATAATACCCAATGTTTAAATTGGGCAATTTCTAAAATTTAAGGGGTGGGCCAAGGTACCCCTCCCAAATTTTTAAAGGGGTGCACCAATGTACCCATATCTTATGAAAGATAATAGACTCCTGTATACGCTCATATAACTATATAGGGTAATAACACCTCATCAAAGGTGATAAATTACGTCAAAAACCCCCGAAATTTGAATTTTTGGCAATATTTTACCCATGAAAGGGAACGACATAGACACCCAATACTGATAGAGGTACATACTATGGTCCTAGGCTACCACACCAAATTTTTAGATTTGGCAATTTCCAAAATTTAAGGGGTGGGCCAAGGTACTCTTCCCAAATTTTTCAAGGGGTGCACCAATGTACCCATGTCTTATGATAGATAATGGACCACTATACATGACCATATAACTATATAAGGTAATAGGACCTCATCCAAGGAGATAAATTAGGTCGAAAACCAAACACGTGGTATAACGTATTGCTTACGTTTATATTTTTGGCAATGTTGTACCCCTAGAAGGAAACAAGGTGGACCGTCCAAATTTATCATAATAGATATTAGGGTCCTGTACTATAATACCCAATGTTTAAATTGGGCAATTTCCAAAATTAAAGGGGTGGGCCAAGGTACCCCTCCCAAATTTTTCAAGGGGTGCATTAATATACCCATGTCTTATGAAAGGGAATGGACCCCTGTATACGTCCATATAACTATATAGGGTAATAATACCTCATCAAAGGGGATAAATTAGGTCAAAAACCCCCGAAATTTGAATTTTTGGCAATTTTTTACCCATGAAAGGGAACCACATAGACACCCAATACTAATAGGAGTACATACTATGGTCCTAGGCTACCATACCAAATTTTTAGATTTGGCAATTTCCAAAATTTAAGGGGGGTGGTCCTATGTACCCCTGCCAAAATTTAGGGGATGGGCCAAGGTACCCCTGCCAAAATTTAGAGGGGGTGGTCCTAAGTACCCCTAGGTCATTGACCCTGGGCCAGGTCATTGACCTTTCACCCTGGTCATAAAAGAGAGTGAGGATGAGTCATTCGCGCAAACGGGGGGGCCTACTACTCTATGTTACTTAGCAAGTATGATTTTTTACAATATACATTCCATGCTTTCTGTTTCCCAATGTCTGCGAACTGACTAGTGGTGATTTGGCGAATATCTTTGTAAAATGTGTGATGAACTTTCTAAACAGAGCGTGCTCACGTATTCCACTATTAGAGCCCATGTTCTATTAAAGCAAATACAAGATTTATACGAACAGCAAGTATTTACTGATGACAAATCAGGAGAAATAATGAAGGTCGAGATTGGTCCGATTCCTCAACATTGGAAATATTTTATTGATTTTCCTGAAAACAAATCTGACCTCGCAGCATTTTTTTAGAGCTGATTAGGTTCTGTAGTCCAACAGTTAGTTATTTCATCGGGTAGATTTACAGACTTACTTTAATCACAGGGAGAAGAGCTATTGTTTCTGAAATATAATCAAGAATAGGGTGATACGAGGATAATTCATCGCTTATACCATACTTTCAGCTGCGGTTATAAGCAGCTGCTCTTTGACTCCAAAGACACCGATGTTCTTGTTCTCCTTATACATCTTTCAAAACAATTAAGTCGGAGGAAAATGGATGTCTATTAGAACAGCAATAAAATCACAATTTATTAGAATGCAAACAATCGTGAATGAGCTCAACGGTGAAATGCCATTACTTGCCGGCGTTCCTTGTACTAAGTGGAAGCGACACCATCAGTCAGTTCGCAGGAACTTAAAAAAACGTGGAATGTATATTGTAAAAAAAATAACATACTTGCTAAGTAACATAGGATCTGGTAATGTGTATGAGACGATAGCACGTGCAGAAGAATTTGCAATGAAACTCTACACCGACTCACAAAAAAATCTCGATCAATGCTGTTTGTGACGATTTGGTCGGTTACAAAAACTCAGACCATCTTCCACGAACGAATGATGTTCTAATGCCCAGCATTAAGTGAGCACACCTTCAAACATACAGTTAGCGGCACGTCAGCGACTCGAATATTGATTTCCTTAAAACCGTACTTTTTGGTTGGCAAACTGCGAATGGAAAATTGGTGCCCAAATGGACCACTCATGAGTCTGTGGCTAAAAGTTGCCCAGAATTAGTCTTATACATGTAAACATGCGTGGGACACAAATAATTGCAAGTGTGAGCAGGATTCAGTGGAGTGCATGGGAACCTGTAGCTGTAATGGTAACAAGTGTTATAACTTACCTATAAACACTTATGTACCAGAAAATGATTCATCTGATGAGGATTTAAAAAAAAAACCAAAGAAACATGTAACTTTGCGCAGATTTGATATAATAATGTAGAACATTATAATAGTTTTGCTTGTTTCCAGTAATTAGTAAGTATTTAATGAAGTTCGATGTAATATTCTAATAAATTACATACAAATAGAGTTATTGAGGTTTCTGCAAAAACATTTTTAGGGAGAAAATAAAGATTATTCTTGATTTTAGAAACACCCTTTAGGTGTACAACGATGTTATCAATCACCCTATATATCACCTGTAAATGGAGTTTGCCCCCACTTAAGACATCTTTACATATGTTCTTACCTTATTTATATTTTTTGCTAAACAATTTTGTTAAAGAAATAAGGAATTATTTTCAAAGACCGGTGGAAATACGGTACACAAATAGAGTTGAATAATCTGAATCAACCTGAATATGAGCTGTAAATGGATTTTAACACTATAAAAGAAATCTCTACTTACCTCAAAATTTTGTGATCCTTAACATACGTTAGTATCAAGTGACCGGAGACCTAGAAATGATCATGACAGTGCAGGAGAGCTCAAGGGAGAAGGGTGAGACCTGTTCTTCAAATATTGGGGAAAAATCAGCTTTTATCTCGGAAACAAAACCTTTATTGACTGACGTGAACTGAAATTCAGTGGTGCCATTCGGAGCACCAGCATTCCAATCAAAGTGCACGTTCCTTCAAAATTACCTCGCTGTACGGCTGTTTGTGGAAGTAAACCTAACAATATAGGTACCGTTGGAAAGATTATTTAATGTTCTACACAGTTAATTAGGGATGTTTGTTATCATATCACAAATCCTTGGGAAGATATTGAGCAAGAAAGAAAATATTAATTACAAAATATGTCAGTGTTTAATGTTTAAGTTACATTTTCCGAAAACCAGTTTCGTCTATCCTATGCATGAATAGACAAAAGCGTAAAGCACACCTAAAAGATGAAACCGGAAAAAGAAATTCGTTAATATGTTGATTAGTTTCGGAGATATGCTTTTTATTTGAAATGCTCATTTTTTAGCTTCAGTAGAGGAGGCAGAAGGTGTACGGGGGGACCTTCCGCTCACATCAACCGACCGGCGGTCTAGAACTGATAAGGATAGGGGACTTGATAATTTAGGACCACCGGTTGCTTTTACTCTCTCGTGTTGGTCCAACTTCTTACTTTAGAGACTTTTTCCACAATCTTCCTCGCGACTAATACGATTTATTAAATGGTATGTGTTTGTAAAAAAAAAAAAAAAATGAGTGACAATTACCGTCTATGCCCTCCCAAAATGTCGTTGCTGGTGGTGAGCATTTTTGCCTTCTAAATCCACGATTTTTTTGGACGAAGCTTAAATTTTCATGAAGTAACGTAAAATTTTGGCATTCCTAATAAATACCGTTTATTATTATTTTCTTTGATGTTACTAATAACTAGAGTAGCCTTCAAGCCTTCTAGAGTGTGTCTATACACTGTCATCAGCCCCAAAATGACGTCGCTTCACTGCTATTGTAGGAGCAGGAAACATTCTCAAAGCTATGTAACTTGTCATTTGAAAAGAGTTATTATTCCGGTTTCAATATTGATCTCAATACAGGGAGGAGACCGTAAAGGATATCAAGAAGCGGTTTTCTGGAATTGATTCGCCATCTCAAGAATATGTCCCATTTTCTCTGTTAATGCTTTTCTGGAACCGGAAGTAGTAGAAATCAACCTTTTACGGTTTCACACTGATTAACATAGTAACAGATAGCGACAGGCGGTTTTCTAGAATTAATTGAGCATCTGAAGAAAGTATACCCTCTTCACTCTCTCTCTCTCTCCCTCTCTATTAAACCTTAAATGATCAAGAAATTACTACTACTTTTAGCGTCAGTATTGATCCCAATTTAAATAAAACTGAAAGATATTTATATTTATGAGAATTAGTTTTCTGTGATCGATTGAAGGTCCCAAGGATCCATCCCATCTTTGACCAATTTAAATAGGAAGTTGTCAAAATAGACAGTTTCTGATTTTAACGATAATCTCCAAAGAGCAAAAATGGATATATATTTTTTTTACTCTTATCTCGGCACTAAAAGCAAAAATGGTAAAACCGAATACTACTTCCGGTTCCATTGTTGATTTCCATAGAGTAAAAACGATAATATATAGTGAACTTTTTGTTATGGACTCAACGTCCGAAGAACATGTTATATCTAGCTTTATTCCTCTATTGTAATCGAAAGCATTATATCTCCTGCAAGCAGGTTTTAATATTGAATGTGCATAGGTTCGAAGTCTACTGTATTCACATTGTGAACGAAGTACAGTTGTTCTCTCTACTATAGTATTATCAAATTCATTGTAGCTCATTTCCATCGCAAGTAGCCCACTTGAAACGAATTTTGATCGTTGCAATTCTCAGCAATTTTATCGTCCTGATATGCGAATTGTCAGCCTTAACAACACCATAAATTGTAGTATTTGTCCCTTTTCCTCTCCCATGTATTACCGCCTCTCCCACAATACAATTTGTTCAGCAGTGGTGGCCTATTTTTGTCTCCAGTTATGTTCTTTTCTTTTCTATTATTCTCTATGGGTTCTGCTGAGTGAATTCCCTAGTTCTATTCCGCCAAATGAACTTTGTGGTGGACAAACACCGTGTGCATTTGTTTCCTCGGGGTTCGTCAGTTTCCTCCCATTTTCTTCATTCCACCATTTCATTCATTACTCACATTATTGTTTCCTTTAGCCTAGCCGGCATAACTGAGGTACGTAAAAGTGAAAGTTTTCGTTTCATTCCCTATCGGCTCTTTGGTTTTAGGTTTTGCACAGCTACGGTCGCGTTTTTTCAACACAAATATTTTGATTAATTTTAGTTTTCTTCTTTAGTTCCCTTGTAGTTATATCGCTGTCGTTACTGTCTTCAATATCGAAAACCTGGATTCTAAAAGCTTGACTCATACAACTCAATAAACTAAAATAAACAGGGCTACTATTACGTATAAGCGCTACCTACAAATAGCTTTATAGCACCATCATACGAAGACAGACGACAAGGCCGTTCGAGAAGAAATACTGTCAATCATGGCGCAAACATAGATCGAATGCCTGCATGTCGCAGGTATGCTTATTGTTTGCATGACCTTGTATAGGACTACCGAGTAGTCTCTTCTTAAATTGTTATAAATGAAGAGTCCATGGGAAAAGAGGGGATGTCCATTATTACTGTTTTTTCAGGAAACAATTTTTAAAATTCAAAACATTTTATTTCCGAAACTAATCGTAAAAATTGCTTGAAATTTGATTTACAAGCTTTTATTATATGGGAACTATCTTACAAAATCTTATGTTCGACGTATATTATTGTGAGTAAAAGAACACAAGAAAACTGACATGCGGTCGGTATATACTGGAAAAAATGTGTCTATTTCATGGAAAACAATGGATGAAAGAGGCGATTGTTTTTTAAATCATAAACAATATGATTAAAAATAGATTGCTTTCTTCGTTTGTCATTTTTATTCTTCTTTGCTAAGCTAATTACTTCTTTAGGAGTTATATATAGAAAGCTTGAGCATATGAGCTGCATAAGTCATTCGAAGCTTGCAGATCCTGCCATTTTTCTTCGAGATAGGCAACTTCCCTTTAAGAAAGAGGAAAAATCAAAACCAAACCAATAATTATAATGTTTTTCATAGCATCCTATTAAAACTGTTCTCGCCAGTTCTTTAATGTACAACGAAAATTTTGGAAATGTGGTTTTGTCCTCTAATCAGTATCAATTATGGGAGAGTGAGGCAAGGAGAATAAGTATGCTACAAACGTTCAATTACTTTGTTGATCTGATAATCAAGGTCGCATAAATGACTATTTGCATTGTTTAGTAAAAGGTGCAGTTGCTTAAGCAAGTTTGTCGACATTAAAATTTGAAATATCAAGTTCTGGGGCAAGAGTTATATATTTTTAAATCATTTAATATACAGGATGGTCCAAAAGTATTAGTACAGTGTATTATTTTGGAAACAAACATGATTAAACAAATCTGAGTAGCGGAGGGCGGACTTGAGTAAAGGTGCTACCGATTGATGCATGCGTTGTAAATGATAGCCAAATTGGATCCAGGTTATTTTTTCAAATGGGAAGGTAGCCATGTGACACATCAGTTAACACGGTTTCTTGCACGGAAATGCAGTCCCGCAAGCAGAAATGCGTCATCGTTTCCCTTCGAAAGTTATGATACCCCAGAGACCCACCTACATGATGCTCCACATGTTGCCTATCCATTGTAATACACAACCGAAGTCTCTTAATCCAGTCCTTCTGAACCCTAACAACACAGCGGGGGTGATGCTATCAGAGGCATTATGAATACGTCCCTGTAGGTGTGCAACATCCCGAATCTTTCACCAGGTGTTTCAAGTGCCCTCATAATAACTTTAAGGAGGTCCGGCGACCGTGCTGGCTACCCCATAGGGCCAAGGCGGCGACCAATCGAACGTCCTGGATAATGAAGATCCAAGCATTCCCGCACAGGCAGCACATAGTGTTGTGGGGCACAATCTTGCTGAAAATATCGCGCCAAGGAGGCATCAGGCGAGGAGAAGCAACGCAAACACCAACTACTGTAATATGCCAATATATCTGACACCATTTAGTGTACCAGGAATGAATAGTGGTCCTATGATCGACCTGTTCTACATGCCACACCACTCCAAAAGATGAGCAGAGTCAACCCTCTTGCAGGGGTTGATCGCATGTGCGGTTGCATCCGACCAATATCGTATGTTCTGGTGATTCACTTCCCCAAAACAAATAAGTTTGCCTAGACTCTGAAGAGAACGCTGGCTGGGAAATGCGGAACTCGGTCGTATTGTGACAAAGCCCAATTGGCAAATTCCATGTGCTGGTCTGGATAATCCTCTGAAAGGTTGTGGACAAGCTGCAGCTTGAAGGGTGACACTTGTTTGTATGGAGAATCCTCATCACGGAAGCAAGTGGTACGCCTGTTATTTCTGGTGGTTGACTTACGCTGCGCTTCTTACTTTCCACACTCGCAGCAAGCACCATTGTGAATGTTTCATCATCTGTCGCGGTTCATGGGGGACCTGACCGTGGTCTGTCGGCCACATTACTAGTTACACTGCATTTCCAAATGAGGTAGCTAACGATGTTGTGGCTTATTGCAGATCTTTCGGAATAGGGCGCGTTGAAGTCCTAAGCAATCACACGACAGCTTCTTTCTCCAGACATTAGGATGATCTCAATTCTTTCTTGCTCCGTTAGTGCCATCTCGGTCTACCTGCAACGAGAAGAAAGCCTGTCAAATTTGAGGCGTCACGACTTTCTTGCAGCGTTTGTGCTATGTCGCTCTCCCTACAAGAAAACAAAAAATTGTCAATTTTGAGGCACCATAACTTTCGAACAGAATATGATAACGCATTTCTGGTTCCAGGGTTGCATTCCTCTACAAAAAGAATGTTAATTGATGTGTCACATTCCTACTTTTTTATTTAAAAAGTAACTTGGATCCAAATGACCGTCAATTACCACGCATCCATCAATCGGTAGCTCCTTTACCCAAGTCCGCCCTCCATTAGTCAGATTAGCTTTAGTCGTGTTTGTTTTCAAGATAATTTACTGTACTACGACTTATGGACCACCCTGTATAATAAGTCATGAATATACCTGTATTGCAGGCATGCCGTGACAGAGCAATATCAAGGTGTATAATATGATTTTTACAATCTAGGCCTACTTTTCATTCTATTTTTCGTCAAATTTGATTGTAATGTGTATGCAGGCCTTTACGCTTTATTGCAAACTGTTATTGTAGTAAATTACAACATTCATACAATTTGTAGTATACGCGTCCTGCTTTCCCACGCGAGTCATTTCTGGATGTAAGAATTATTCTTCCAATAAATCTGGTTGTGGTTGCCTTTTCTTAATAGTAGGTGGATCACAGAAGAAAACCGAAACCGATTATAAGTGTCCCTACGTCTTGGGTCACTTTCCTCTATTCGAAGCTCCATGATCGGCCTAGAGTGAAATGAACATTTTCTCAAGTACAGTGGTTGTAAGAATAATATCCAATCTCGAATCATGAAGCTGTCAAATTCACTTTCTTGATATGGTGTAGTTTTCACTCTTCTGCCTTTGACCACATTATTCCAATAGTCTGCTATTTCTGCTCTTGATTTTATGTTCACCAGTCCCATGTTCTTATCACGTTCAAGGTAGGAATAACACGAACTGGAAATATTAGTTAAATTGAAATGAACTTCTGTCTTTCATGTGCAATGCAAGGAAGGCATCGGAATAAAGTATAATCGTTATTTTGATGACTGCAAGTCACAGAAGAGCACAAGATGATGGATGTTGGGAGATATTTTGTTTTACTACTATTTAAAGAAATAGATTCTTGAAGTTATATTTAGATGTATCACCAATCAACACTGGAACATAAACAGTTGAACATTATTGAAAAAAGACGCAAAAAATAAGAGTAAAACGAATGCCCTTTTCTTCCACTGTAAGTAATGACGATACCTCTTCCATTTCAGAAGAATTTTTTAAACTGCTATAGCAAGCTAACAGTAAATCTTTTCCCCATTATTGATATATTTTATCTATATTTTATAAATTTCGCCCAAAAGTGGGCAACCCCCCATTTCTCCTGGACTCTTCAAATGTTAATTAGACGGTTGCTATCTTTTATTTAATTGAGTTTTTTCTATAAAATAACAGTTTCTTCGTTTCTATATTTCTCAGCTGTGAACAAATTGTTTTTAAAACATCATGACCTTTTTTGATAGTCGAAAATCGGAATACTTGAAAGTTCTCCAAGAAATTGTTTCTTTTCTCTTAGTTTTATGTGAAGATATGTAATAGTGGGTTAATATCACTCTGCTCTCTCTGCAGGATGCTAGGTGGGGTGAGCTTTTGCATTGCTCACCCATATTACAGGTGCGGGGAAACTTTTGTATTCCATGGATTTTCTGAGTGTTCTTCTGTTTCTTAATGGAGACAACTGGACCAGAAAGTAGATGATTCTCAAAATGGACGACGCAATCATGGGCACTCTAATGCATCAGCACAGAATCTACTGAAAGCAGGATATTTGAGCCTACAACGGCACAGAGACGTCGACATGTATCATTGTTGACATTGTGCTAAAGCGCCATCGTCTCTTATGAAGGTCATCTATGTCAGGTCATATTCGTGTCATGTAACTTGGCAGACTGTGATTGTCTACGCCGGTTGAGGAAGGTGCTACTTATGTTTCTCCATTATTTGCGCCGCAGTCACACGAGGACTCTTTATTCACCTGCTGTTTCACTTCGCTTATGAGGATTTGCCGTCAGTTTTGTAGGTTGTAAATACTTTTTTCATTGTATTTTACGGCACACCTAAAAGAACTGCAAGTTTTATCGCGCTTGCTGAACTTGACAGGGCAACAATTTTCCTTCCTTAAAAACTAGATAGAGCGCTCATTTTACACTATCATTGTCTGCTCAGCACATTGCCCATCCACGTTCTACTACTCCTCACGCAGTGCGGAGTTGGACATAACACGTCACAACCATCGGCTCAGATCTGCGGTGGTCGCGTGGTCCTTGGTACTCCAGATATCTGACGTGTTTTCAGCTCCATGTGTTAAATAGGTAAGCATTTGTAGATCTGGAAGAACAAATATTTGTACGTTGGACATATGGGCATTGAGTGGAAGTGTATTTAGTGAATTCGTTAATAGCCCATAGAAAATACAATTTTAATTTTGGATACTCTTAGAAAGACTTACTGAATTTCCGTTTTCATATTCCCTAGTGGCTACATGGTTAGCATGTGCGCCTTAAGTGTGTGAAACCTGGGTCGATTTCTCTTGGGAGCTCAAGTTCTTAGGATTCCGCATTAAACTGTATTTCACGTTTCCTATAGCCTCGGTGCTGTACGAGATGCTAAGCCCTGAACCAACCAACAACTCTAACGTAAGGATCCGAAGAAACTGATGAACGTGATGCAGATACGTAAAGAAAGAAACGAAAAACTGAAGACAAAAGCTACCGAAGATGGAGTAAGGTTGAGTGTTCGCAATTGAAAGGCTTCAAGTGCGCTAATTGAAAGGTTTTTATGTATTCAGAAAAATAGAAACTGTCCTGCTGATTTGCATGCAAAGTTAAACGGACAGGAAATAGAGAAAGAGATAGAACAAGCTTAATAATAATAAATATTACCATGTAGATACCAGATTCGGCTGGAGAGAGAAGTGATGTCCGTAAAAATTAAGTTTTGTTGCATCAAACTGAAAGAAGAACTGTTGCTTACAGTTCTTATTTTTGTTCTCAACAGTCAGAATCCGAGAAAATTTTACGTCTGTTTGTTTGAAGCATTACCACATTAGTTTTTACTGTCATAATTAACCTTAGGAGCCGCCTTTGGTAGACACCTTAGACCCAATGAGCTTGTATTTTGATAGCTGAACAACTTTAATATACGTAGTGCACTAGATAATGAATACGCTGAAATTCATATTTTTTCTTTTTTTTTCGATTATTCACCTTCGGGTTATAAACATAAATATTCTTCGGTACTGTCTTCTTACAAAACGTCATTTTTTTGTTTTATTGCACTCCAATTTAAAAATATACAAATTTGGTTTTTCTACTATGTCAGATACCTGGGATTGAATACGTTAAATAGAAAATATCGAAATACTGCGAAAAGAACATATTTATTTATTTATTTATTTTTTGAACGAATTCCCAGATACAGCATAATTGTACTATTTTGCAGAATGAAATGTCAATAAGCGGGAAAAAAGAAAAAAGAATTAAAAACTAAACAACAACAGTAACATCAATAGTATTAACAAAGAGTGCACAAGTAATATTATTTAGCCAGCACGCATTATATTGCTCTTTCAAACACTGGGTAGCTCAAAAAAATGTCCACCTCACTTGCTAGATTATTATAATAGTTGGGTACTCGGTGAAAAGGAGACCTCTGTATAATTGTCAACCTAGTGCGTGCAAGATGGAATAGGTGGGTATTCCGGGTTTTGCGGGAAGGGACATGTAAGGATAGTTGTTGAATTATGGTTTCTGATCTTAGGTTTCCATTTACAATCTTATGAAGAAACTTCAAATCAGAGTTATTTCTGCGTACTTCCGGTGTCTGGATATTAAGATGTCGCAAAATTTCCTCCTTAGGTAATATTCGAAGTGCGGGAACACAAAAACGTACTATTGCAATAAAGAAATTGAATATAGACTCAAGTATAGAGAGATGTGTAGGTGCGGCCATGGCCCATATGGGAGAGCAGTACTTGACCTTGGGTGCTATTAGAGTTTTATAGAATGTTGTTAATGATCCCACAGTACGTAGTTCAGTGAATCGGTAAAGAAGCCCCAGCATACGCATTGAACTATTGAGAACATGTGGTCAGAGAAGAGAGTTTCGAATCAAAGATGACAACAAGATCATTATGACTGGCAGAATGTGTTATAGGGGAATCGTTAATATGATATTTAAAGGGAACAGGAGATTTTTCAGACTAATTGTAATACCGTCACATTTCTTTCTGTTAAGTTTCAATTGCCACATTTCAGACCAGTCTACAAGATAATTTATGTCTTCCTATAGGACAGTTGGGTCATGGAAACATGATATTCCTCTATGTAATTCCCTAGTACGCTTCCCTGAGGCACTCCTGAGATCACGGGTTGGGAGTTAGAAGTCACCCCTGAAATAACAACTTTCTGTTTACAGCCCTTTAGATAGCTGGTGATTCAGAATTGAAGTATCAAAAGAATCGAAGAATCGTAATATGCTAATACTGAAAAATAAAGAAATATTGAAAAATATTAAAATATCGAAATATTAAAAACAAACGCCGGTCTTAGAAATTGTTGATATTTGAAAATATCTATCGATCTATATATCGAAATATTGCACAGCTGTAAGTGGGACCGGTCACCGAGGATTTTCTTTTAACCATTGTTCCTCTTCGAGAATGTGGTTTCCCCGTAATTTTGTAGAATTTAATCACTTTGACCGTCACCTAAATGTTCATCGCGCTACTCTGAGTCCAATTACCACTTTCACCAGGCTTACTTCACATAGCCGAACATTAATAATTTGGCCTCTTTGGAAATGAGAGTTAACTTATTTTACTTTATGACCACTTATTCGATACAAGCACACTACCATTCTACTGAGCATCACAGAATAACGAGTTAACTTTATCACCCCCACCAACAATCACGGGCTGGGGTCGCTGCCTGTCCTTTGCCAATCCAGATATCATACGTGTTTCCGACTCCATATGTTTGAAATAATTTAATGAATATGTATACTACATATTGGTAAACTACGATTGTGAGTTTTTTATATGTTAAGGTTAAAATAAATATTTAGTTTATTATTATGTTTAAACTAACGGGTTTTATTTGACAAAACAAGGAAATAAAATAGTGTGAAAGTTGGAACATGTTTTATGCAGATATGTATGAATCTGTGATTTGCAAATGTGCTTGTGAATTTTCAATCTTAGACTATTCTAATGTATCTCTAAGCTTACATTTGTTTCGCTCTGGTTCAAATGGATTAATTGGTCCCAGACCTTTTTATCTGGAGCAACAGAAAGTCGAAATACGTACGCAGATAGAAACAATAATTGAGTCCCGATAAGATCATGCGCCGTGTATATGTTTTACGCTAGCCTCTCTACAATTCATTTATCACAATCCTTGCTTCTGTTCCCATCGTTTTTGGAAGCACGAGTTGTGAATATATGCATATACGTTCTTCCAATTGTGAGCAACACCTCCCCTGATTTCAACCCATTCTCTTTAATTATAGTCATGTGACAGGCAGGCTACTGTGAGTCGACGCAACTGCGCAAACGAAAATATCAAGGTTGTATCGGTAGTAAGAAATACTGTGCAAATTTACTAGTGTGTTTATTCCCTCGCACGACTCACCTCCTCTTTCCACTCCCCTTAAGTTTCTCCATCCCGTAGGCAGGGCAGTGCCAATAGATGCGATGTGCGTCATATTTACAAGCCGTTTCTTAGTTAAAGTATGAGACCACCAGGAGGCAGATAATTTGGCAGAGCATACACACGGTTTACATATTCTCACATTTTTCTATAATTATTGGGACCTTCCCGAAATTGGGCCAGGAGACCCAGGAGGTCGCCTGTAGGCTTAAAAATTGTTGGCACCGGTAAATGTCCCAACATTTTTTCCAGTCCCACTTGGTAAGGTGTTAAACCATATGCAAGTACCAACAAGGATAGGAATGCGGGAACACACAGTAACACACACACACACACACACACACACATATATATATATATATATATATATATAGCACATAAAAGAAATTGAATATAAGCAATAAGCCATTTTCCAAACACTGCACGTATATACACAAAGCAATAAATAACACTTTTTGTATGATGGATAAATTTGGATGTAAATAAAACATACGAAGAAACACGTGTAGTTGTTGTTGAGTGAACTTCAATACACTTAGATCAGTAAACTGAACGTCTACACTGAGTCAATGTTAGGAAGGTAGGCAATTCTGGGAATGCATGTGTCCTTGCTGTATGAGAATAATTATCAAATTGACCACAAGTTAGCAGCACTAATCAAGATTGATTTTGTGTTAGTTATTTTTTGTATTTGGGAAATTTCAAAAACAAGAAAAATGATCATTGTAGTTGTGGAGCTGAACAATTAGCTAATTAATCAGTTGAGTAAAACTGGGATCAACTCTAGATGTTTCCATGTTGAAAAGTCCTTGGTTTATGTCCATCGAAATTGCAGTATGGAAAAGAATTAGTGTCATCTTTTTCTTAAATTCTTTGTAAAGAATTTTTCCAACTCTTTCCTCTTGAGTAATAGCCGAGTCTTTTCTTCCACTATTAAATCACTGAATAACGCAGACATCGTATTGTATTCTTCGTGAATGACGACCTTGAGAAAGTCAGGCAATAACCCTTATATGATATGTTGTATCTACTTTTTGTCAGGCGCGTTAGATATGCTCTCAGATTGACAACCTGTTATGCATCTACATAGTCAACAACTGACTCATAATCTCCTTGATCCCGTGCTCGCATTTGTGCCTCTGACAACTAAGGAACCAAATTATCTTTAAACGCTGTTATCAATGCCTTTTTAAATTGCTTATATGAAATCTGAGCAAAATCGGGCTTACTTTCCAAAGATGTAAAACATAGATTCGGCTGAACCGCTAAGGAGATTTCCAAGTACTAGCTTCCGTCTCATCCCATCCCAACGATTAATGTCAGCTATAGAATCATATCTCAGTGCAAAACCTTCCACGTCTTCCCCTAACTTAGCATAGAAAGGTTCTGGTCTAACTATGGTATTAAAAATAGGCAGCGGTTCGTTATCACCACCTGACAGTATGTCTATAATGGGCTTCTCAACAGTAACTTCTAAAGATTCGGGGGTAATATCCGATAAGACCTAAGAGAATTCCAACTTTCTCCCAAGCTGGTCTAAATAGTTTCTTGTAAACTTAGCCGATACAGGTGACGAACACGCCGTGGGATCGATGTAAATCGTGTCACTGAGATTTAAGAAGTCATCAACCGGTAATAAAAGTTGTAAACAAGACGTCGCAATATATACACAAAAAGGAACTAAAATGGGCACTAGTTTAATGAAATAACCAGGGTAGATATATCACTACTTTACTCTCAATTACACATGCAAAAACTGAGAGGGAGGAAGAGATAAAGGGGATGTCATAAAACGAAAGATGTATTTCGGGGCTTCTCCACCACTCTTCAAAGTATTGAAGAGAAAAGAAAACAAATTTTGATAACGAAAAAAGATAAAACAATAGTTTTGTAGTAGTGTAATGTAGAGAAGGAGGCGGAGGGGAAGCGGTAGCGAAAATGATTAGAAAAGTACGAATGGGAAAGAAAGAAAAATTACAGAGAAAACAAAGGCATTATTACCATTTTAGGAAACTAGAAAAAGAAAGAAATCAGAATCTAAACCATTTTAAGGTGGGGAAATATAGGAAAAATTACTGCGAAAAGATTAGCATCACCACCGTTTTACGGGCGCCTAACTTGAAAAGGGATTTCAAAGAAACCTGTGTCGTCAATGAGAATTTCTTGGGATGTTACTCATAGGTATATCGGGTCGTGGGACCGGAACACACCCCTTTCAATAAAAGAGAAATAAAAGTTAAGATTTCAAGATATTTGGAAAGAGAGAGTGTGGCTGAGGGGTGAGGGAAGGAAGGTTTGAATCTCATATCACAGTGCCTGTTATTCCATTATTCTCCGCTGGGCTTCTTGTTATCCTCTCGATGATCTTCCGGTGCTAAGCCGTTCAGCTTTTCACCTGGTCTGATTCTCTAGCCACTGTGCTAGATCCTACTGTTCACCTAATTAAAGGTAGTTCGACTAGCTTTCTAAATATCCGACTCCGATGTTCTCCAGCCAACTCTAAATTCTGGCTCCGCCTAACTCCAAACATAGTTGCCGACTGACTATCGACAAATTCTCTCAGCTGTCTCCGAAGTCCGACTCACGACTGACTCCATTGACAGCCTGTCGACAACCTCACGACTGACTCTCCGTTTACGGGTTGAAGAGAGTATTTAAAGATTCAAATCTGCTGGTGATCTTGCCGTTTCCAGACACGTGTCGATGTAATGATTTCACCTCAACAGGTACACCTTGTCTCAAAAAGGTTGAGCGCATTCTTTATTGGTGTTTTGAGGCAAAAATTTTCTAAGTCCAGCTTCGGGTATCTTCGGGAAAAAGTAAGCCAGGTTCGAACCTCCAAACCAGCCTTTGCAATCGGGAAAAAGGTTGCAGATGTGTTTTTCTTCTTTTAAATATAATAAGACTTGTTACCAAGTGTTTAAAAAAGCAACATTGATTGAAATACTTAATGATACAATATCTCGAAACCTTTTATTAATGTGAGCACATGCTTGTTTGTCATTTAGCTCTCTATACGTAATGGAACATTTAAATACGTTAAAGAATCTTTCCATATGTAAAAGAATGCTCAAAATTAAGAAATAGAACGTAATTATCGCCTGAGTACTAAAATAAAAGTCAAAGTAGAACAGAAACAGCGTTTGTAATGGATATGAATGTCATAATTATCTTGAGATCCGTTATACATCACTAGAAGCTTAGCTCTAGAGGTCCTTGTGTTAGTTCATTGGTAAGCTGTCGGATTTCAAATCATAAGGTTGTGAGTTCGATCCCCATCTGGGTCAATACTTTTTTCAAAATTATATTTTCCGCAATGCATGAAAAATTATATAAAATAATTACATTAAAATGCATAAGTTGTTTATATATAACATAATCATTGCAGAACATAGTAATTATTATGTTTAAAATATAACATCTGAGATAATTTTCACAGTAGGTCGGTATTATATATGAGAATGTTAAATACGAGTTAGGAAAATCGTTTAATAGCAATAAATAAGTTAGGTAGTGTATTTATTTGCAGCTATTTGTCATACAGATTTAACTTCTCAATATTCTCATTACAGTATGTTATTTATATTCGTGAAGTACAGTATATTCCTACGGATATAGAAATTGTATAAACAGAGTATCCAAAGTCGTATCCTGCTTCTAGACACATAACTTTTCCCGATCCCCTTAACGTCACGGGAAGAAACTTAAATTCTCTTTAGAACGGAATGTCGTTACTTAGAGTCTCATTCGAATACGTTGAATATGCTTTTGTGTATTCATCTCTCTCTCTCTCTCTCTTTCGCTTTGTTTATGTGTGTGTGTGTGTGTTGCGAAATATCCCAAGTTGAATACAACATTTGCAAAGTATATGAGCATCATTGTCATCGAATACCAGAAATTGAAAGTCGTGTTTTATTCAGGGTGGGTTTGCGTGTTCATGTTAGCTCACTGGGAGAGTACGGACTTGCCACTGAAGAGGTCTTGAGTTCAAAGCCTACAGCTAATTATCATTCTTTTGTTAGTAGGATTGCACAGAAATGGGATACAAGGAGTGGTTTACTTCTAGAAATATTTTCAGAAGCGTTTAGGTAACCCTGAAAAGGGCTGTTTTCAGGAGTTAAGGCGGGGACATTAATATTGTGTCCAAGACCCTTCTGAATTTATTACACGCTCCATTCTTCTGGGCATGGAATCTATTACATGGGTGACAAATCTATCTCCTTCCCCTACCTCCAGCCATGCTTCGGAAACAAGATGCCACAGGTTATCCTGAGTTCTTGGTGGATCTGCCTCAGGCCAACTTTCCCTTAGAGTACGCTTCACTTCTGCCCACATATTTTCCATGAGATTGAGGTCTGCTCCACGAGGCGGCCAGTCGATTAAATCAATCTCAGGGTGCCCTGCGAACCATTCCTGAACCACACGGGAAGTATGTATTGGCGACTGGTATTGCTAGAACTGAATTACATCATCAGGCTGAAATACTCGTACAGATGGCACCATGATATTACTGATAATGTCTAAGTACTGAGCATTGTCCAGATGTCCTTCAGTTCTATGAAGCTGTCCTGCTCCGCGACTGGAAATCGAACCCCAACATAAAATAGATACATGGCCACTGCGATTGCAAGCAGCCACATATCCATGGTCATATCGGGTGCCTCTCGGACGATACACAAAACGGCGTCCCTCCTTTGATGTTGTGAATATGGATTCATCTGAGAAAACTACGTTTTCCCAATTGAGACCCACATTCGCCTGTGCAAACGCGAGACGGTAAATTTTGTGGCCGTCTGAGAGTTTTTTCTTCACGGCAGCAACACGGCCACGTAACCCAGCATGACGAAGCCTTCGCAGAGCTGTATGTTTATTACCAGGAAAGAGAGAAGCTTCCCTTAGCTGTTTAGACGTCCTTAGTGGGTCTAAACGGGCTTCGTTTACTAATCTCGCATCTTGGGTTTCGGTTAACGTGCGGACGACCAGGAGATCGTAAATTACCAGTCTGACCTGTAGCACCATATTTCCGAAGCCATCGCCTTCCTGTAGAGGCCGGGACACCTACTCGCCTGCTAGCTGTAGTTGCAGAATAACCTTCCAACTCCCATAAAGTAATTACTGCTGTACGTCTATCCATAGTTACCAATGTTCTGAACTGTGAGAAGGAAGCAATAGGTAAAAGCTAGTACCTGACATGTGATTGGTTACTTGCACGACACGCCTATTGTGGGGAACAGCGTTGCCAGATCTAGCATAATGATGCTAGATCTAGCATAATTTGCATGTCTCTAGCATCTAGCATCTTGCTTTTAGCATCCTGCCCAAATCTAGCACAATTTCAGCAAGTTATCAAAAAGCCGTAAAACCTGGAGATGAGAAAGAAGTTGGTCGTGGGAAGAAAAAGAACGGCAGAAATGTATCCTCTTCCATTGATTCATACACTCGGTAAACTATACAGGCAGTCTTATTTTCCGAAGTAAGTTCGGAACGGCTTTGGGATTTTTTTTGTGGCTCCACCCAGGGTTTTCTAATCCTTTAACTCCAAGGCATGGGCGGAGCTATGGGTGCCATTCTCCCCCCAACCTTTTGACAACTTCACAATCTTTCTTTCTGACTTCATGATCATATTTATTCCTGAAATGACAGCTCCGAGACCGACCAAAAATCTGCCCCCCCCCCTAGCAGACGATTCCCAACTCCGCTTATGCTGCGAAGTAATTTTCTTTCAAAATATGTAAACAAAAACTTTGCATTCATTTATACGATATATACGCCATTGAGTCTGGCAACGACTGCAGTAATTTAGTTGACTTAAAATTTTGGTGCGTGAAGTATTGAGTTCTATCCATGCATTCTTGCTCTCTGTGTATTTTAAGTTACGTTATCGTATCTAAACTTCGTTTTTTTTTAACTCCTGAATTAGTAATTATGAGGATCTAGCATAATTTGACCGAATCTAGCATAAGTTCGATCAGGTTTTGGAATAATTCCGAGCTGTGACTCTGGCAACGCTGGTGGCGAACGACTTGGTCAACGACTCGCGAAAGAAATCTGAAAATGGTGCGCCGTAATAATAATATTAAAAACAGTTTTTATAAAGGAATATTAATACATACGAAAAGCTGTTTAAAGAATGAGTTGTTATACTGACTTTACACGTATAAAAACATATACCATATACCAAACAGATTGAGCGATATGATGATAGCTGTTTTGAGACGAACAGTTTCGAAGTCCAACTTCGAGTATCTTCGGAAAACAGTAAACTAAAGCTGCTGGTTCGAACCTCCAAAGCCAACCTTAGTAATCGGGGAGAGATGTACAGATATGTTTTTCGTTCTGTTAAATATAATAAGACATGTTGAAATGGTATTAAGTGTAGAAAAAAGTAACATTGATTGAAATACTTAATGATACAATATTCGAGACTATGTATTCACACTCTCGTTTCGTCATTGTGATTTCCATACGGAAAAGAGCATTTACGTATGAGCTCAGTTAAATTTCAGAAGCAGCTTCCGAAAAGCGGTCATGTTAGCTCAGTGGTACACCACCGAGCGTTTAAATCGTGAGTTCGATACCCGTTCAGGTGAGATTCTTTTATGATATTCTACTTTCCTCAATGCATGAAAATTATGTAAAATAGTTACATTACAATTCATCAGTTGTATATATATTTTCATATCATCAGTTGTATATATGAGTTGAATATATATATTCATATCATCAGTTGTATATCATTTCACGACATAAGTAATTCTTATCTTTAAAATATAACATCTGAGGTATTCACAGAACGTCGGTGTGTTATGTGTGAATATTGAATACAAATTTTAAAAGATCGTGTAATAGCAATAAATAAGTTATGTAATGTATTTATTTGTAGCTACTTTCATCGCAGATAACTTCTCAATATTCGCATTACAGCATTTAGGTAGAGCATATCGAAAATCGGATCGTGGTTCAAGACAAAAAACTAGCTAGCCCCAAACTGTCACGTAAGAAATTCACGAATCGCAAAAGTAAAGTGAAGAGATTGAGAGGGGTAATTCCTTAATCGCTCTCTCTCAATTCTCTCTTATCTGCATTTATACATATAAAAGTGTATGTATGTATGTTCCGTCATAACTCATGTATGCCTAGAGCAGGGTTTCTCAACCTGGGAGTCGCGGCCCCTAGGGGATCGCGAACATAGGCGGAAGAGATAAATATAGGTAGAATCTAATACCAGAAATTATTTTTAAATATTATTTTTAATTTTGTTCTGATAGGCATACTTTTATTTTTTATACACACTGTAAAGAACAATAAAAAATAAGTCTACTGAACATTTTCAAAGGGTGTAGAATTCGTGTTACTATTCGGTTCAAAGTCTCTTGTCGTCGCGAATTCTGTTGAGAAATTTGAAGCTTAAAATATACAAAACGATAATCATGCCTGTTGTTCTGTATGGTTGCGAAACATGGTCGCTTACTCTGAGGGAAGAACATAGACTGAAAGTATTTGAGAACAAGATCCTTAGACGAATATTCGGACTGAAGAGGAACGGGAATGGGGAATGGCGGAAACTTCATAACGAGGAACTACATAATTTATACGGTTACCCAACATTGTTAGGGTCATCAAGTCTAGGAGGCTTAGGTGGGCAGGTCATAGCTAGAATGGAAGAAAGTAGAAACGCTTTCAAAGTCTTGACTGGAAGACCAAACGGAAAACGACTATTAGGAAAACCTAGGCGCAGATGGGAGGACAATATTAAGATGGATCTCTCTGAGATAAGAATACAAAGTAGAAACTGGATCCAATTGGCTAAGGATAGAAGTCAGTGTAGAGCTATTGTGAACGCGGCATTGAACCTCCGGGTTCCGTAGGCCATAGAATTAGTTAGTTAGTAGAGTTGTTTAAAAATTAATTTAAATCAAAGAGGTATGATATAAAACTAATGAGAACTGTATATAGAAATACTAGAAAAATACACATGAAACAAAACCTGCACGTTGAAATACAATTAAAATTAAAACCTAATGAGATACCTAAGCATGGTGTAATTTCACTAGTGCAGCAATGCCCGGTTCAATCTTCATGACGAACATTATCAAGCCATTTTCAACTGATAAGCGATTTCTTATCTTTGTTTTAATGTTTACCATAAAAAACACACTTTCGCACAAGTACGATATAGCAAATGGAATTATTACTTTTAAAGCAGCAATCACCAGACCGGGATATTCTTCTCTCCTCATCAGGCAGAACTTGTCCAAGTCTTCGTTACAGAAAACCAGTTGCAAAGACTTGTCGCATGATCATTCTATTATTTGGTCAAGAAGTTGTGGGCTTAGATCAGATACGTTAATGACCTCTTCAATGAAGGAGTTTAACATCCATCTTGAACCAGCACCTTCGTCGTTGGGAACATAGATATTACAGTTACTGTATCCACTGTCAGTGCCTGGCGCCGAAAAAAGGGGCCACACATTTCGGAGGAAGTGTGTTACTCATGTTAGGAAAGTGCATGTGCACATGTGTAAAATAGAAGGAAAAACGTAATAAAATATGCTCAAAATTAAGGAAAGGTAGGGTTTATTTTGAAAATGTTATTGAGCTTCGTGCCAACCATGGTGGCGCTTCGTAGCTAGTCTGTCGACGTCACTCATATATACGGTGACATCGTACTATACTCTCGCCCCGGGCAATGATTTTCCATGGCACTGTTCTCTATAAACAAAAAAATGGATTCTACTATTATAGAAATAGGTATGTTAAAAATCCCACACAAGCTTATTATAAAACAAATTATAAAAGGGTCGCTGGCAAGAGCGTGTGATAAAAGGGGATCGTGATAGGAATTAGATTGAGAACCACTGGCCTAGAGTAATTTTAACCACATTTCTTATAGTTTCAAAAAGAGTGCTGTCGGGTTACCTATGGTGAATAGGAGGGGGATACATATAAAAGATTGCTAGAAAATGATCGATATTAGATTCATAGTTTTCGAGGTCGCTTAGATAAATAGTGAGACTTTCAATTTCGCTTAACTCCGATTAAGCTCTCATTAGTAGGGATGGGCACGAACGACTTTTCTTTGAAACTAGACTCGACTTGAAACAGACCTCTTTGAGGTCTACTCTTGGACTAGGCGCGAAAAATATCTTCCAACTCGACTCGGATTAGAGTCAAGTCGAACCAAAACGAGCCAAATCCTGTGTGTAGTCCTACCTAGACAATACATAGACAATAATTATTCTATCATCAACTATACTACTGTTACTACAAATAATAATAATAATAATAATAATAATAATAATAATAATAATAATAATAATAATAATAATAATAATAATTATTATTATTATTATTATTATTATTATTATTATTATTATTATTATTATTATTATTATTATTATTATTATTACTATGACAACACCGTGTACAAAAATGAACGATAGATGGTTAGTAAAGGAATACTAAAAGCTAGTTGACTGCCGACGTCGGTAGTCATGAAGTCTACAAGGCAAGGACATCGTTCATTACCCTAAGCTGTAAGCGTCGGTGGACTACAGATGGTCAACTATTAACCTCTCGCCAGAAATTGGTGGCCCCGCAGCGACGATCCGTGATGGCCCAAGTTCCATTTTGAAAACTTTACTACCAGCGGCAGAGACGCGATGAAACGCCAACGAACCACAAAATTACTCTCCCAAAATATGTTAAAATGCCTATATGTGTGATTTGTTTATATTTAGGTGAATCAAAAAAACACAAAACAAATACCCCGGGGTGGACGCGAACTATCAATATTACGATTACTAGGCACGTGTTCTTCTGACTTCCCCACGGAAACGATCATAAAAAGCTTGCTTGTTGAAGGATAAATCATTGACGTCTTAATTTAGCCATCAGACAAACCCCTACATCTCGAGTTCTAGGAGGTGATACCGTGAACCGTTTCAGATTTATTGCTTTCTGTTGGAGTACTATCCATGCGCAAAATTTGAGCATAATAGCCGACATGCATCTTCGGTGCCTCTTATCTTTAGTACAATTTTAACCAGAGATGGTGTGGGTCAATGAAAATTTGATCCACGACCCACCATGACCCACTATCACCCACCACCCAAATGACCCATTGGCCCACTCTGACCCATCAACCATCGTGATCCACTCTGACCCACCACCAACTATGAACCACTCTGAACTATTGCGACCAACTCCGACCCACCAAAACCCATCAACATCAACTCTGACCGATGACCCACGTCCTCCTCTCCATTGACTAAAGAGATTACACTTGTAATAAAACAAGACTGTGAAATTATCACTTATCGGAGTTTGAATTTCTACCGTCATTGGCTCAAGCACCTCTTTTTTACAATACTGGTGGGTCTGACCTTTACGATATATAATGGCAAAGTGTGTCTCATCTTCCGAATTAAAATGAATTTAAATTTATCATATGTAATTATTTCTTTGTTGCCTTACAGACACATTTCAGTAGAAAATAGTGGGAAATTTAAGTTTCGAATCAAGGAAAAGTAGACCAACGTTAAAAAAAAAAAAAAAAAAAAAAAAAGAGAGAGAGAGAGAAACTAATTTTCTATATAATTAAGCATGCCGTACTAATTGAAAATGCCCATGTAATTAAGTTTAGAATACAAATTTTATGGCCATTTTTCTCTAACTTTATGGCTTGATTGCCTTATGCTCGGAACGCTCCATATTTTAAACACCAGCTTCAGCAATTATAAATAGAAAGCAGTGGGTATAAAATTCAAAAAGAACTTTAGTTTGCATTACTCATTTTTTTCTCAACTAATATAAATCGTTTTCGATTATTTTTACAAATCAACCCACTACCAATTTCCAATATATAGAAAATGCACCCCCGTCCCCCCGCTCATAAAAGACAATTTAAAAAAATGCCAGGGCATATTCTCTTTATTTTCAATAAAGAGTTATATGCTGAATTTCAGCTCTCAGTTGAACGGCTTGTGAGATACTAAATTTTTCGCAAAAATTCGGACTTCTACTCCCCCTAAGGATATGTATTATAATGAAAGTGACACGCGTATGATAACTTCCCAGTTGGGATTGGAGCCTGATTATATACCAAACGTCAATTCATTTGACTTTGCAATTTGACCGTGATGATTACGCAGACATAGTTACTTTCAATTTTTTATGATACGTATCCTTATTTCATATGTTACAGATGATTCAAAAATATTTTTTCAAGCAGTTAGCTCCTCTAGAATCTCACAGACTGCATCCCAAAATCCAACTCCTACTATCCTATGACAATCCAAAAGTGACTGAACTTTTTTTATTAGGAACAAATGACAAAAGAAAAATGGAGATCTTGAAAGTAAAATGTAGAAAAGCTCGGTGCCCCCAATAACTACATATTTCTCCGCCCCTTCATTCCGAACTTAAAAATAAAACTTAATTCGAATATGATTAATTAGTGAATTTATTACAGTTAAATTCCACTCACTACATGCTACAGCTACAACTATGTAACAAAAAATAACAACTGTGAAACATGTTCTGAATTACTATTACATTTCTTACGCTATTATTAAACATATTAGAATAGTAAAAGAGGATTGTTCGTGAAATAGTATATTTGCTCATGATTTTTAACTTTTTCATACGGAAAAAATTAAAATATTATTCAAGTTTTAAAATTTGCACTCTGCAAATATGTTGCCCTCTAGGCAATGGGACTAATGTGGACTAATGGGAAATGCTGCACTATTAGCGGCGCTGAAAACTTACGATTCGATTCTAATATCGGTTGATTTCGATATCTTTATGTCGCTACGTAACCACCCTGGGTGCTAATGGGAGCTTAATTGGACTTGAATTGAAAGTAGAGCTATTCACCTAAGCGACCACGAAACTATGGATTCGATACTAATATCGACCCGTTTCTAGTATTTTTGATATGTATCCCGACAGTGCTCTTTTTCCAGACTGTAAGAAATATAGTTAAAATTGCTCTAGATATATCAGAATTATGTTGAAACACACACATAAATCCACTTTTATATTCTGTATAAATAGAGAGTGAGCGAGCGAGCGAGAGAGGGCGACTCAAGGCATCACCACTTCCACATTGCAAAAGCATATATCAGGAATTGAATTGAAAATCTACGTATGTAAAGACTTTCTGCTGTGGCATGCTTCATAAGGACAATTCCAGTCTGCTCACGTGACCTTTGGGGTTCATGATTTTTTTTTTTTGCGAGAGTTCCGACTTTGGATTCTCTGTTTATACCCTCTGTTTATGCATCGAATAACTTTTCAAGAACATAAATGACATTCTGTATTATGAATGTTGAGAATTACTCTCTATATGACAAATAGCTGCAAATAAATACACTATATGATTTATTTATTGCTATTGAACGAGTTTCTTAACTTGTATTTACATCCTCATATATAATACTGACCTACTGTGAAAATTATTTCAGATGTTATATTTTAAACATAATTACTATGTTCTGCAATGCAATTATTATGTTATATATAAACAACTTATGTATTTTAATGTCATTATTTTATATAATTTTTCATGCATTGCGGAAAATATAATTTTAAGAAAGTATTGACCCAGATGGGGATCGAACTCACAACCTTATGATTTAAAATCCGATAGCTTACCAATGGGCTAACACAAGGACTTCTAGAACTAACCTTCTAGCGATGTATAATGGATCTCAAGATAATTATGACATTCATATCCATTACAAACGCTGTTTCTGTTCTACTTTGACTTTTATTTTAGTACTCAGGCGATAATTACGTTCTATTTCTTAATTTTGAGCATTCTTTTACATATGGAAAGATTCTTTAACGTATTTAAATGTTCCATTACGTATAGAGAGCTAAATGACAAACAAGCATGTGCTCACATTAATAAAAGGTTTCGAGATATTGTATCATTAAGTATTTCAATCAATGTTGCTTTTTTAAACACTTGGTAACAAGTCTTATTATATTTAAAAGAAGAAAAACACATCTGCAACCTTTTTCCCGATTGCAAAGGCTGGCTTGGAGGTTCGAACCTGGCTTACTTTTTCCCGAAGATACCCGAAGCTGGACTTAGAAAATTTTTGCCTCAAAACACCAATAAAGAATGCGCTCAACCTTTTTGAGACAAGGTGTACTTTTGACGTCAGAGATGGTTAGATAATCAGGTAGGGAACTCTCACAACTTTATTACATAAAATACACATTGAATTAATACATTACATAACGTAAACAATCATTTCCACGATTCAGCAAAGAAAACACAAAATTACGGAAGAAAACATAACCGAATTCTCAGACGTAAATGAATTTCATTAGTTAAGTCTTTCGAATAACTAGCGTTGTTGATGTATACAAAACAAGTTTATGTAATTAGAAAAAAAGAATAGCTTCACAACACTGATGACAAGTCTTAATGAAAATTATGTTTCTCACACAGATAGTAAATGAACATGTGGGAGATCAACATAAATCAATAAATAATAAATACTACTCTCTTCGACTATTATTGAGTTGACTTGACTTTGAGTTTTACGCCCCGTTCAGCAGCAAGGCTATATGAGACGTGGACCTACTGAGTAACGTGGAATCCGAACAACACGAGCTCCCGCCGGGAATCGAACCCGGGTCTCCCACGCCAAATGCGCGTACGCTAACCGCTTAGCCACGAAGGAGCTCAGTCGACTATTATTTATGCATATGAAACCGAGTGCGGGTATAGGACTTTGTCTACTGATATAATTCTCATAAATTACCATACATGGTTGGATTAACAAGTTCAGTGTTCCGTAACAGCCAAGTCATAAAATTTTCCTACACTAAGATGTAGAGGTTGATATTATTTTAAGAATCAAAGTATTGCATTTGGTACAGCTGAAATAGACTTGGTTCTACATGAGATAAGGGATCGATGCTCGAGGTGGAGCAAATTGCTTATATGAAATATTTTTTGAGATGATTTATTTTTTAATAAAACAAAGCATAGATTATCATTAATAATAATAATAATAATAATAATAATAATAATAATAATAATAATAATAATAATAATAATAATATTAATAATAATAATAATAATAATAATAATAATAATAATAATAATAATAATAATAATAAGGGAATAACAGAACTAGAATACCAATTACGTAAGCAACCTTTAATAAAGAAAACTATTTGCCGTGACAAGATTCGATCCCAGGTCGTTGCGATATCTGTCTGGTGCTTTCATACTTTAACACAAATTCCTTAAACGTATATAAGAAAGTAAATCAGTAGTTAAGGACGATAAGTATAGAGCTCTCTATTTCTACATGTGTTGGTACAATTGAAAGAATGTGAAAATTATTCTGCCGTCTTTTCTTCTTTGGAGTTTGCAAGTTAAGGTAAGGTAGAAATGTAATGGGAACGATTAAGAAACATGGCTGAGAACGATAAAGTAGCCTGAACTTGGTGGAAGATGAAGGTAGGCCGTAGGTAAGTAGTTAGCGCATTGAAGTTCTATTCGAGAGATCTGAGTTTGGGTCCAAATATCCACCACGTTCAATTTTTTTCAAGTGCTGCAATTTCAATTTCAATGCATACTCAGGGTGACACCTCTCCAGAAAAAAAATATGTTGGAGAATTGCAGAATCTGTAGAATTGGAGAATTTTTTTTGAATAGAAACATTGATTTACAAACTTATTTCCAGTAGGTGATCCAAATTATATATTTTTGTCTAGTTTTAAGCATTTTCTGATCCATGTGTCCTCAATGTCTTTTATTTCTTTGAACATATATTAAGTAATGAAATAATGCATTACATACACATCAATATTGACATTAATGTATGGTGTTCATTGGACAACACGCTCCGAGCCATATACGTACATTAATCTTGGGATCGGGAACTGTTCGTATGCTATCTAATCACAATTTTACTTCCATAAAAACCTCACTAAGCGTAAACAACTGTCGTCACTGCCCAGAAAAGGTAATTGTAAGTTGGGTTCCATTTGTTCGTGTGTTTTGCAAAGTGCAAATGATATGGGCCCTAACTAACAGAATTAGTACACTCAGGGGAGATACACTTATGCTGGAGGATGTATAGGAGATGACGTCCCACGGGAAGCACACTACCTGGTTAAGGAGAAATTAAAGAAACGGCCTGAGGCATGTAGATAAGGTATGATCCTGTCACTTCTATGATCTCAATAATAATGTCCAGAAATAAAACCTAACAAGGTTCGCGACACAGTTGGCCCGCCCCTTTTGGGACCAAACCTAGTGGACATTGTAGACTTTGACCCCGATGGCGGAATGGGTTGGCATTCGCCAGAATAAAACCTGGTTTAGGAGCAAACGTCGTTGGAATTTTTGTAGAACTTTTCGATTCTGACCTCCACAGGGTGGTTAGGGTTCATTTCTATATATCCGCAAATAATACTCTATGAGTACAGTAATGTAACCCCCAATTTAATCCTGTCCAACTTCCGGTCCAGGTGGAGCAAGAATAAATGCGGAGAAGTTCTAACCCTTCCTTCTCGACCTCCAGAAGGCGCAAGTTAACAATGTAGGTGTCATAGAATGTAGTACACTATATCTAACCAACACGACCATTTTGGTTACTCTGGGTCTAACATAAACCATTTATTTTTGGTTGCAAAGAAAATGAGTACAGGATTTCATCTAGTAATTCTACTCGACATATTCTTCAAGATTGTCATGGTAATGATGATCATAATAAAAATGTCTGAAACACAAGTTCTTTTTACACCAAGCACATACAATAAAAGTGAAACATTCACCTGTAATTTGATCGAAACAGAACTTTTTGGGAATGATGAATGCCCCAGCATCACCGACGTCGAAACCAGCCTTTGTCCAAGCCGATCGATTCATTTCACGAAATCTAGGAGAGCACAGCTGATGATGAATTAAAGATTGCAGTTTCATTATTTGTTTCCGCTGCTTCAAATAAATGTCAGGCTCGTCGCACAAGACGTGGTCCTCGATGTATCGTTGGAAAACTTTACGTTGACAGAAGTGGCGAACATCAAGCGGCTGTCCTTCGTCCGTAATCATTCGGGAACTTGTTGGATGTCAACAGTCATTTCAGTTGGAAACATGCTATAAGTGTCCGCGTATGTTTTCCACGAGTCGATGATCAGACACGACACTCGAGCTGGAGGTGCTGCGTTGGGGTAAACATCTATGCACCACTCTTCCAGGAGCTCGTTGGTCATTTTCCCGGACTTTGAGGCGACAATGTAAACATTTGCAAATGTTGCGAGGAGTGGTCTTGGATTAGCAGGAATTTTGCCAGATGTTTCCTTGAGTACGATGAATAACATTGGATGTAAAGTTCCGTTAGCACACAGAATCGGTTGAATTGTGTAACTGAGCTTTGTAGAATCAACGTTTTGGACACCGACACCGTTTTGGACACCGTGAACCTTTGATTGCCAAAGTACGCCCTGCGTACATTTCCAGTTGAAAACCAGACTGATCCATGTTGAAAACGCTATCGACACCGTACCGCTCGATCTTGCCATTGACTCGCACTCGGAATGTTTCCAATTCCTCGGTTCGTTTAGGTTCTTTGACCAACTATGAACGTGTGATGATTTTCGTGATTTACGTGATGTCAAGTCGTAGGTGCGCTTCAATCTTTGAATCCAGCGGTCGCTTGCTGTGAAATTCGGAATACCAAAGAGTTCTTTCGCTCTTGCATTTGCCCAGTACTTGATTCGAGTGTCATGGATGATTTCGCGATTGTCTCCGGCTTTAATGAACTTATCATAAACATGCTCGTAGATATCTCGCAGCTTTTTCTATCGACTACCTCCTATTTGATGTGCTTTGAGCCAACGATTTCGTGATTTCCGAGCCGAGTCTTCATTACTGCCAAGGAACGAGCATTTTGACATGACGTACTTGACAGTTTTCCAAGTTTTCTTGTATTGGTGAAAATTGTTCGTCCTCAAGGAAATGGCTTTGAACTTTTGCTTGGCAGTAGGACCTTCACCAGATGCTCTATGCCGCTTTGTAGGGCTTGACTTGTATGGAGAATCGACGGAAGTTGCTGCGGTATGCGAATCGTCAACCACAATTTGGAAATTCTCATCACTGTCACGCCCAACAGATCCAATGTCCAATTTTTCCATGACTTCGACATCATAAACATCACTGCAGTTTGCAGCCAAGACCGTGTCCCAAATAGTATTAGCCAGTTCGATTTCCTGTTGATTCGGTCGTGTCTGCGCAAATTCCCGTGTGCGCAGGCGCTCCTGGAGGAGGTGAATAATGTTCGCAGGATTGATTTTATTCGTCACTCGGGTAACCATGTCGCTTATTCGGGATTCCGCACAAGTCTATCTGTCAAACATATTACTCTTAAAGGAGAGTCCACTATAATCAGTCACTCTTGATCCACACTCACAGGATGCAGAGTCCACACAATCAGTCCAAACGCACTGGTAATGTAACACAAAACTCTCTTTCCAGCCGTTGCCATACCACAACAGCGTTAAAACACACACTTGCAAAGAAACAGCAAGAACCAGCGCGAAAAAGCACAAAACAACGGTCAGTTTGTCTGTAGCCACAGGCATGTCTGTCGGCCTTGGCGGACTGCTTGACGACGTTCCAACGGCGGTTACTGCTAAACCAGGCTTTAGTGTGCGAATGCCAACCCATTCCTCACTTCGGGAGTCAAGGTCTACAATGTCCACTAGGTTTGGTCCCAAAAAAGGCGGGACAACTGTGTCATGAACCTTGTAAGTGAGAATCGCTTAAGTGAGAAAGTTGTTACATCTATTCAGGTGAATGTTGCTAACAGGAATATAACAGAAAACCACTCGCACTAAGTCATCAATATAACTTTCTTCAGGTAACCGTTTGCAGTTTACAAATAAGGCCCTCGGGTACATTTGGACCCATTATGCAATTTCGTCTCTTTTTTATTTTGTGCTTAAATGTTGAATTAATAAAGCGATTTTATTTATTTACTTGTTATCGTTAAATCATTTTGATTTGCGTACGAAAACCGTGCACATTGTACAAGAGCATATGAGTGAAATGTACAGATCAGTCCTATGCCCTTGTATCGTCATCCGCAAAAAAAGTTCGCATATACTGTAACTTCCACATTTTCATTAATAACTCAGTTTACTTAATATATTATCGCTTCTTTGTGCTTTCCTTAACAAAGCAGTGTAGTAATGAATAATTATTTATGGTTTTTGTGAAAAAATAAAGCAAAATAAGAAAATTATAAGCAATAAACTGTGATTGTTATGAAACTTTAGTCTGTCAGATAATTATGCGAAGAATATCCCGAGGGAAATTCACTACATACAGTGCACAAATATTAGGAGCACTCACAAATACGTAAAATTGAAGGAACAGAAAATAATGTATTTTTTAGATGAACATACAATTCACACTTCACGAAGTTCCAATATGGGAAATCAATCAATATATTCAGTTGAAATTACTGAAAAAGAAAAGAAAATGGCTATTTAAAACTCCAAGTGTAAACCTGCGCTTGGAGCGAGTCTATTTCTAATATCAGAACGCGTTATTTCGTAACATGCCTGCGTTGCCAAGCGGGTTTAGCAATGCTGTTGAAATTCTAGAACCGAAGGGTGGCAGTTCGAGCCTGAGTGCGGAACGCTTTTTTTTCAATATAGTGAAATATTTTTTAAAATATAAATGTCTAGTTTGAAGTGCTTATAAACACAAGACCAGATGAACAATCACTTTTCAAAGCTCAGTCACATTTATTCACTATGTTAATCAATTAGGCTATATACGAATACACTAAAATGTGGAACGTTAACGATCCTTATTAACGTTAATACCACATCCGTTATAATGAGAACAGATTTGTGATCTGAATACCAACCTTAAACCATACGCCCAAAATGAAAATTATTCATGTTCTTGATACCTATTGCAACACTCAGTTGTAATATAGAGAGTGAGAGTGCAAAAGAGAGAGATAAAATACTGTATACAGGGTGCGGAAAAATTCCCGGAACGGTCCAATATCTCGCGAAGTATAAATATCACTAAAACAAGAATAACACATGTTAAATAGTTTTAAAGCTATCCAATGATAGAAAACACAATCACCTATCCCTACCTCCTTGGGGACTACGGGGGATAACTTTAAAATTTTAAATGGAATCCCCTATTTTTTATTTCATATGTGGATTCTCCAGAAAAAGTGATAGTGATTTGATCAAAAATTGAAAACAGTGTGTGCAAAGATGAAGTTACATGGAATAGAATATCGATAATTGTTTTGCAAAGTAGCTTTATGAGGTAGTTCTTAGTAGTAGGGTTATTTACAACAAAAATAAGCCATTTTTGTCACCATTTTTATTTTCTTGCCAATTAATAAATATGGAGAAATGCATTATTTTATGGAAGTTAAAATGTATGAATTCGTTATGTGGGTAAAAAAATCACATGACAATTTTACTCTGCGTGGAAATCGAACTCATGACCTTTCATGCCGCAGTCCCGTACGCCAACCGCATGGCCCAGAGCTCGACACTGAGAGGCCACATTTTCATAAAGATTTGCCGCCCCCATTTTTTATGGGTCGATTCAAGTGCTATCCGTGAAGGCACTGTTTTCTATTTTGGGTCAAATCACTGTTACTTATTCTGAAGAATCCAAATGTGCAACAAAATATGGGGATTTCCATTTAAAATTTTAAAGATACCCCCCGTGTGGGAATGGAGGGTTGCGTTTGGTATCATTGGATAGATTTTTCAAAACTGTTTAACACGTGCTATTTTTGTTTTGCTGATCTGTGTATTTCGCGAGATATTGGATAGTTCCGGGACTTTCCCCGCACCCTGTATAAGCTTGTATTTTTAATTAAAACAGTTAGTGTAAATCATAATCTGGATTTTTATAAAGTAAATGAAACAATCATATAGAAAATGTATACAGTTTAAAATTGAATTAAATTGCAATTCCAGAATCTGTAACATTATACATGTCTTATTTATTTAGAACGAATGTTAACTTATTGTGTAGTTTATAGCATGAGTATCAGCTGATATGTAACACAAAATTATCTATAAATTGAATTTAAATAGGAAATGATATAGTTGCTATAAGAACAAGTTTATGAAAATGAACTGTATAATAATGGTTGTATTTCAAACTGAGTTTGCGTAATGGAGTAAATATTTACACCGCCAGCTTTGCAATACTGTCCGGTTTAAATTGTCAATCTCATCAATTTTACTTATTTCGCTTGAATGTTTATGGAATTTAGTATAGCATTATGAAACATTCGACAACTGATCTAGTAGTGAAACATATTTAATAAGATTACCGCACATTACGGTAGATTCCGAGATCGCTCCCAGCTTTGCGAGCACTTGATAATATCTTATTATTATTTCAGATAAAATACACTGCTCCACAAAACTTAAGCAACCCGAGAGAACGTGGTATAAGTGACGTGTGGGGCCCATTCAACACTGGTTAGTGGCATGTACATGGACAGAGACACACAGGCAAGTCGAGCACCCACTCTATCGCATAAGCAGCATCGTTGCAAGCGCGGTGAACAACTTATGCCATGAGCCGTACACCACAGCCCAGTAGTGTCCGAGGCTCCAAGCATTGAGTTAGTGGTTCTTGTGTGGGGTAAACACCTTGCAATGGCTGGTAGACGACATTTGAGTGACTTTGACCGCGGGCAAACAATTGGGCGGTGGAATTCAGCCGATCGCAAGTGGAAGTGGCGCAGGAACAAAAGTGTTGTGTCGAGGCTGTGCAATCGCTTTCAAAATGGAGGTGAAGTCAGTAGACGTCATGGAGGAGGCCGTCCGAAGAAGACGTCGGCCGTCGAGGACCGATTTCTCACAATTTCTGTCAAACGTAACCGTCAAGCTTCATGCTCTTACCTGGCCAATGAGTTATTTCAGGCTACAGGACAACGCGTGAGTCGTGAAACTGTTCGTCGGCGACTCAATAGAGCAGGACTGTATGCAAAAAGGCCTGCGCTGTGTGTGCCATGAAACTGGAGCACAAACGTGCGCGTTACACATGGTGTCAGGAACATGTTGTATGGGGGAACACCAGTGGGCGCGTGTCATGTTCTCCAATGAGTCGAGATTCAGCGTGTCGTCAGATTCTGATCGGACTTTAGTGTGGAGAGAGCCAGGAGCACGCTATCATCCAAACTTCATTGCTAAACGGCCCTCCTATGGCGGTGGTTCCATTATGGTTTGGGGTGGAATTATGCTGGACGGGAAAACGGACCTCCATATTGTGCAACATGGTACTTTGACAGCACAACAGTACCTGGATGAAATTCTCAATACACATGTGTGCAATATCCGCGGAACATTTGGCCCAGACTTCCTGTTCATGGATGACAATGCCCACCCACACCGTGCACATCGTGTGTCCGAGTATCTGGAGAGCGAAAGCATTACGCGTATTGCATGGCCTGCATATTCGCCGGACTTGAATCTCATCGAGCGTGTGTGGGATGCTCTTGGGCTTCGAATAGCGCAGCGTAGTTCACCAGCAAACAGCTCTCCTCGAGGAGTGGCGCCATCTGCCGCAAGACTTGATCAACACTCTGATTTGCAGCATGGAGGCCAGATGTCGTGCCTGTATATCTGTTCGTGGTGGTTACATGCCATATTGACTGCCTATGCCCTCGCACAACCCAGCTTCACTTGTTTAGGTATCGTAGTGCTGAACTTTTTGGTCACCCTGTACATCCTAAGTGTATTGTTCGTCTTCACTTGTGTTGCATTGTGCATCTGGACCGTCTGTTTGTTCATTATACTTGGTGCGGTGATCGTGTCGTTTTATTTTCTGCCACTTTCTTCGAGTTGCTTAAGTTTTGTGGAGCAGTGTATTATGTGGAAGAGCTAAATTAAATTAGAAAATGAAATGAAATATTTAACATCCCACTATTACGCCCTTTAGGCGGGAAGGTTCTAGATTGCTAGTCCTCACATAGAGGAGAATTTGGATTAGTAACCAGTTTGGTTCTTTTCTTTATCAAATCTCAATACACAATTCATATAGTAATGTCGAGCAAGCGATAGCCAGTGAAGGCACGTTAACCAGGTTGATTGCTTTCTTCATCACCACTCAATTGGTATACGGACCAGTGTTCTAGAATCCTGCTATTTTAGGCTAAGGGAGAAGATAATTAAAGTAAGAAAATGATATAAGAATTGGTGGAATGAGAAAGTGGAAGGAAAAGGAAATGCATTGAGAAAAGTTACGGACATAATGTTGTCCACCACAAGCTTACTTGAACGGAATAAAACCAGAGACCGCATGCACCAAAGGTAAGCGCTCTACCAGTGAACCTTCGCGCCCCATAAATTAAATAAGAAAGATAAGTAGTAGGCATTTTATAATTGAATATTGTATGTAAGAAACTTATTGTCCATAAAGATTCTTTCTCTTCAAGCTTTTGTAATTGATGTTGCAAATTGTCCGATGCTTTGCAATGCGGGTCAAAGGAATAAATGCATTTTTTCGGGATAGTATCGTCTGCCCCTTGCTGCTATTGGTGGTATAAAAGTAGTGTTGAGTTGATTTTTAGTTTCTTGTTCCTTTTGTTATGTGAATGTAGACTAGACCAAAATTTTTTACTGGTGTTCATTTCAGGATCACTCGGTAGCATGTTTTTAGTGAAGGAATGTTACGTGAATATAGATTACACCAAGTCACAAATATTTTGACAAAGATATACATTTTTATTACACAAATAATTTCTGCTTTTCCTTTTACTGCAAATGTTTGTTTCTAATAGTGATTTTTATTCTTATTGTATCCGTGAATACACATTCAAGACTTTTTTTTTAAAAAATAAGTTGTTTAATAAGGCACTGAAAAGTGTTGGATTTTGTAACACTCTAACACTTAAAAACATAATACTGAGTGATCCTGAAATGGACACCAATAATTAATTTTGGTCTAGTCTATATTCACGTAACACTTTCAACAGCGAGGCTATATGAAACGTGGGCTTACTAATTAACGTGGAATAAAAATAAAAAAGTCTAGTGGCTAGCGCGAGTGTTTTTGGTTCTTGTAGTCTCGGGTTCGATTCCCGGTAAGGGTCGATTCAGGTTAAATTTTCAGGGAAGTTTATGGGAAAAACGTTAAAAAATATAATTGCAAAAGTCTGATGCCAGTGTTTTGTAAGCTATTGACAAAATAATAGAAAGACAGGAAAGAAATTCTCTTGAGAACTGAAAGTGAACAAAGTTTTCGCATTTATGCTTAATTTGTTACTAGCGTGACACATTAAATTGAATATAATATAAATATTAGACACAAAATTCGCTACTTCACGGTTGATAACATGGTAAATGCTAGGTATTGTTAAACATTAAACGTAACACCTCAATTTTATATCAATAAATAACTTAAATAAATAAATAACAAGACAGAAAAATACTATTAACCTATATTTGCATAGTATATAAATTAAAAACACGTTGTTTATCATAACGAAAAATGGCTGAATCGTTTGAAATGAATTTTATTAACATAGTTAACACCTACCTCGGACTGGGTTGTTGTCACGCCATTTTTATTGAAATGCGTATCCAAACAGAAGAGAGGGGGTTAAAATGTATGCCAAAAATAGAATCTCTCACGTTTGTGAGATGAAATATGATACATAAATTCCTTATTTAAAACTAGTGTGCACGTGTCCGACCGTGTTTAGAAATTTCGGTACTAAATGGAGAAGAGGGGCAATTTGTATCGTTTTTGCTCAGTATTTAAGAATGATGACATCGAGGTTGTGTCTTGTCTTCACAGCAAAACGGATGAAGCACTTGAAATTATCTTTTAAATATACGGTATTTAGCATTTGGTCCAGTCGGATTCATTAACACCTATGTCGTAAGAGGAACAGATGTATATAAACACCTTATTTTAAAATATGTAAGCCCATCTTCCGTTGTCCTTAAAAATCCACTTCTGAGGGGGAAATGGGGCAAGTTCCAAATAAGGCGGTCAATATGTAAAACTGACGTCGTGTTTGTCTGTCCGATCATCACGGGAAATCAAATCAGCCGTTTGAAATAAATATTTGAATACATTTAGTACTTGGAAGAAAATGGTTAGCTGACGTTCACTAGAAACTTGACAAAACTTCGATACAAATTAGAGGATAGTCAGCTATGCCTAAATCTAATATTGTAGGTGGAAGTGAAAACGACGAACGAAGTAACAGCGGATTAAAATTTATCATTAGAAGTCATTGAAAAACAGAATGTGGTGCGCGAAAACGAGAAAAAAAGAAAAGGAAAAGCATAACGTTGCCGACGACAACACACTGGGTGGTGCTTATTGAAAGACCCATAAACGCTATTCATTAGCTCATTCTTCACGGTTTGGATTGCAAGAAATAAACTATTTCTTCGTGCCAATACGCCTCTCAAAACGAAATGTTATATTTCTGCAAAATGTGTTTTTCTCACATGATTGGATATTTTTTTTAATTCTATTGTGCTGAAGAAAACAAAACCATATGACAAGCTGTATTTGATCTGAAGACCCCATGATCTTTACTACATGTTGTTATTCATTACATCAGCGAGACGTTGTTTGCAATGACACTGATGCATTGAGTGGTTTGTTCGAGAAAGTTGCTTGTCTCGATTTTGTTTACTCTTTAGGTTTGTCGTAGAATACATGAAAAAGAAATACATTTTTCGCTTAGATATCCAGGAATCCTGTTTTAACTGATCAGAAAACAGCAATCTACTGGTGAAATGATATGGGGTAATGTGTAGCATTTTGTTTTCACGCCATCGATAGCAGCAAGGGACACATGAATTACATAAAAAGGGAGTGTGTTGTTATGAACTACTAATATCTTTTTCAAAAGATCTACGTGTTACTTCGTAGCTCAGGGTATAAGTGAGAGATTACAATACACAAGTTCGCACGATCGACTCTTGTCCACTGCTATTATGTTTTTTTTCATTTTCATTGTTTAACGGTGAAAGTGACGTAGATACATTTTCATTGGCATTCAAAAAAAAAGAATGGAAGGGAATACGTAGCCCTGAAAAAAGCTGTTTATATATAAGTGTCTAATAGGAGGTCCAATGACCTTCTACATCGATGACTGCCTGGAGCCTTCTGGGCATGCTTTCGGTAAGTCTGCGGAGAAAGCGTTCACTACGGGAGACTTCCTCCCAGCTGTTTTCAACGATTTCCCATAGTCTTTTTTTGTGGATGGAGCCGGGTTAGGCCAGTTCTCTTTCATCACCCTTTTGACCTCTGCCCATACTGTCTGAATTATATTCGTATCGGCCCCACGCGGTGGCCAATCTAGGACCTCTAAATCAGCCTGCTGCGAGAGCCAATTCTGAACTAATTGACACATATGAACCGGAGACCTGTCGTGCTGAAACTGGATTACTCCATCGGGGTAGATAAAACGCACAGATGGCAACATAACATCCCGAAGGATATGTAAATATTGCTCACCTGTAAGACGCCCCTCTACCCTATGGAGTACTCCAAGACACTGTGATGTCATGAAACCCCAAGCAGATACAGATACGCGTCCACAGTGACGTTTGTGGAAAACGTATCTGGGATCATGCCTGGAGCCTCTCGGACGATACACGACTACTGGGCCATTATTTGAGGAAGAAAATGTGCATTCGTCTATGAAGACAACATGTCTCCAATCACGGTTCACATTTTCTTCCGCAAACTGAAGCCGTCATCTTATATACTCTTCCGAGAGGAATTCTTTCACCGCAGCACGACGGGCGTGAAGATTAGCTTCCCTAAGACGCCGTACAGCAGTATCTCGAGAGCCTGGAAAAGCTGCCGAAGTTGTCTGGCGGTCATGTTGGGATTAAGTCGCGCAGCAGCAACAAGCTGGGCATCCTGCTCAGGTGTTGTCACACGACGCCTACCACTACCTCGGCGCCGCATAGTTTCTCCAGTCTCTCGAAAACGCTTTATCCACTTCTGTGCTGTTCTTGGTAAAACTCCACACCTTTCAGCGGCTTGTGCAGCGCAATAGCCTTCTTGCACTAAAGCAAGAACACGCTCTTTTCTATTCTCAGCCATTTCTGACTTCTACCCTTTTCACGAGTTGCACGTTGAATGAGCACCCCTTTTAGTTGAAGCTATTAAAAGACATGAGCAGTTGGTTACTCCAAGAGCTAGTAAGATCGTAGTTTTTATTTGCTAAGAGGCAGAAAACACGTTATTTCGATATATGTTGTTTGACTACAAGGGAGCACTTCACAACTGATTACTGAGTAATAAGATCTGTGTTATTCTGTTGAACTTTCCTTTAGGCAATTTTAAACGTAATAGACAATATTTGTCTGACCTTGTCAGTGCCTGAGGCAGAAGACAAAATCAATGAAAATGTTTTCAACATAACATTTTCGATTTATGTTTATCTCCTATCCGTTTTTGTTACGATTGCCTCCTTTAGAAATATCAGCTCTCTTTTTTTTTTGGCCCCTATAAGGAAATGCTATTGCGGTTTTCCAACGTTCAATATTTTTGGCAAAATTAACACTTTCAAATAAAGCTAAACAATCATATGTTTCACAGACAAAACAATATGTAAAGTTCTACTTTCCATTTAGGCAACATTCCTTCAAAAAATTGCAACTATAGTTTGCATCTCAAGTAATAGCCTCCTAACTAACTAGCTAATTCTATTGCCTATGGAACCCGGAGGTTCAATGCCGCATTCACAAAAGCTCTTCACTGACTTCTATCCTTAGCTAACTGGATCCAGTTTCTATTTTGTATTACTATTTCTGCAAGATCCATCTTAATATTGTCCTCCAATCTGCGCCTAGGTCTTCCTAATTATAAGCTCAAGTAATATGTAACATAATAATAATAATAATAATATCTAAGTATCAAACTTTAAGCGATTTTTATATAATGCATATATTCATGAAAATAGTCACTACTTGTTATGTACTCATTTGGTGTTCCCCTAGGGTTACTAGGAATTGAAATCAGGATCTCTGACTGTGCAGTCCAGTATGCTAACTGTATGACCACAGAGCACGAATCTGACAAAAAACCTTTTCATAACGTTTTGCTACCCCTCCTTTTCCCGTATCGATTAAAGTGCCATCCGTGAAGGAATTGTTTTCAATTCTGGGTGAAATCAGTCACTTTTTTCTGGAGAATCGAAATGTCCAATAAGAAATGGGGGTCCCACTTTAAAATTTTAAAGTTACCCATACCGCCAAAGGGAATGGGATAGCGGATTTTGTTTGGTATAATTAAACTATACATATAAAGCAGAAACATATATTCCCATTTTGGGCGTGTGTTTTCAATTTGATATTAACTTAGAAATCTATTTGAACTTTGGTAGTGCTAGCATTTCCATAGCGTCATCTTCGTATACAAACAGATGATGAATAAAAGTAACAGAGGTTTGAAAGCTGACAGTTTATCTGATTTTGTTTCTATAACCAATTCAAATGTTAAAAATGTAACGTTGTATTTAGAAAAAATAAAATATCCTTATATTGAAAGAAAATCGGACTGGGAACCGAACCGTCAATCATTACTGTAATTTCAAGCGCCTCGCTAAATCCACTTATTTTCTTGTTAATTTACGTCGCGAAAGGCGGCCCCGAAGTTTACTTACCAAAGTCTACTTTCCCCTTATCAGTACTTTCTGTATATTTCCTACTCAGTTATACACGTTTTACAGTAACCTTGAATGATAGGGACACAAACACAGACACGTCGAGAACATTTAAAATTCCAAAAGTTCTCCCACCGGGAATCAAACCCGGTACGCTGTACACCACAGACACACATGCTAGCCACTAGACCACAAAGCCAAGTTATAAAGCCAGCGCGTTTTAATAATTCTACTGGAAATGCACGAGATATGCACTTGTAATACATTGAGTGATTTATTCGAGAGATGCAAAGCACTTTACTTTGAATCTATTTCTTGGTTTCGTTTCTACTGTGTTTATTCTTTGTATCTTTCGTACACTACTTGAAAAAGCAAATACATTTTTCGCTACGGTGTCCAGAAATACTATTTTAACTGATCATAAAACAGAAATCTTTCGGTGAAATAATATGGGGTAATGTGTGCTATTCTAGTTTCATACCGAGTTCCTTCGTAGCTAAGCGGTTAGCATACGCACCTTTGACGTAAGAGACCCGGTTCGATTCCCGGTGTGAGCTCATGTGGTTCGGATTTCACGCTAATCAGTAGGTAAACGCCTCATATAGCCTCGATGCTGAAAGGGATGTTAAAATCAACTCAACAGTATTTTATACCATCAATTGAAGCAAAAGGTAGACGATATTATCCTGTTAAAAACATGCATTTATTTCTTTGGCACATATTACAAAGCATCGGACTATTTGCAACACTTCAAGAAAAAGATGCTTTATGAATATTAAGTCGCTTCAAGCGTTCAAATCGCTTTGTAAAAATTCAGACTATGAATTGCAATAACTTTTTACGTTGTAATTAAAATTACAGATTATATTGTTTTCTATCTCTCTCACATACTTTCTCTCTCTCTCTTTCTTTCTCTATATATACACACCTGTATATTACAAAACTTATCAGAACATGAAGAATTTTCATTTTGGACGTGTGATTTAAGGTTGGTATTCAAATCAGAAAGTTGTTCCCATTATAACAATGTTAACGTTCCTCATTTTAGCGTCTTCGTATATAAATGATGACAGGGTGAACAAAGGTAACAGGCTTTGAAACGTGATAGTTCATCTTATTTTTTTTCAAGCACTTCTAAGCAGAACTTTATATTTAAAGAAATGTTTCAATATGTTGAAAAAAATCAAAACTGCCGGGAGGCAGATTCGAACTGCCGCCCTCCGATGCTACACTTTCAAGAACGCTACTAAACACGCTTGACCACCGAGACAATTCATGAAAGCATATGTAGTAATAATGCTCATATATCGCTCCAAGCGCACGTTCACACCTGAAGTTTTAAATAGTCATTTTCTCCCTATATCAGTAATTTCAACTGAAGATATTGACTGATTTTGCATATTGGAACTGTGCATGAAGTGTGAATTGCATATTAAACGCAGAAATACGTAGTTGACTCTTCAGTTCATGTTTCTGTTCATTAGCTTCACATGTTAGTGTGTGTTTCCTAATACCTGTGTCATTTTCCCTCTTTTTTTCCACGGGATATTCTTCGTGTAATTATTTGACACACTAAGGTTTCATAAGATTAAAGGTTTTTTGCTTATATTTTTTTATTTTGCTTTTTTTTCTCTAAAATAATAAATAATTATGCATTATTACACTGCTTTGTTAAGGAAAGCACAAAGAAGCGATAATATAGTCAGAAAAGCGAGTTATTAATGAAAATGTAGAAGTTACAGTATATGCGTTTTTTTTTTTTTTTTTTTTTTTTTTTTTTTTTTTTTTTTTTTGCGGATGAGGATACAAGTTGCAAGTGAGTATTAGTATAGATACTCATGCACAGGTCGTTCAAATATTGATTTATGTAATAAACTTTTGATTATATTTCGTTCGTAGTCCTATGCATATATTATAACATAGTAGCTTCACGTAATTATTTATTGAAGATATTTAAACTACAACAAAAGAAATAATATTATACAAAATACTGTTTCAATATTTCATTCCGTCCATTAAAAACACTCCTTAACAAATGTTTTTCAATAGACATCAACATAAATGTTTCCAAATATCCTGAGACACGATACTCCTTAACCTATTTTAATGTATTTCAGTTTTGAAAAACTTCTCTCATATGTTACCTGAGTTACGGACTAAGCCAATAGAAATTTGTATGCTCGTAGCGAACCTGGATACGCATTACAATAGAAATTACAACTCTACAAAAATACAAAAGTACATTGGATAACTTTTGCAACACGTTTTCCACTCACTTTCGTTGTTCAAGAAAAGTATTTTCTTCTAAATCTGAATCACTTGCGCCACAGACCCGTAGCCAGCCCAAGAATGTAAGGAAGCCCGGGCGAAGTTAGGGGAGCCCGATCCAGCCATATGATAACCATATTATAGTTCATTTGCAAGCCTACCGTGTAATTTGTAGAAGGAACAGCAAAAATTAAGGGGCAGGGCCCCCTAGACCTCCCTGGATCACCTCCATAGACCTCCCTAGATCCCTAGACCATCAGCACAATCAGTCGTTTCTTCTCGGTTGTACATGTCATCAAGACTTCTCACTTCCTTCAAAAGTCCAAGAGAAAACTTCTATTTTAAACTTCTGTACTGAATTGTTTCAGTAGGTTAGTAAGATTACTTAAAGCCGTGTCTGAAGATTCTCTTACTTAGCTAAATTTTCTAAGATCTAAACAATCCATACAGTATCTCGATCCTTGAATCTTGAAGAAATACTCGAAATAACGATATCCAATATTGTGTTGAATGCTTCGATGCAGTAACTCGTCATTGGATCATCTTCAAATTCATAGGGAAACATCCTTTTCCATCAACAAAGGTGAGTTGTCGATAGAACAATACAAACAAAAATATCACGTTCTAATTCTTCAAATTCTTTATTGGTTCATTCTGGAAAATCTTAACGCTGCATTCTTAATAGATTCCAAATCAACTCTCTGCTTTTTCAATTAGGACAGAATAGTCTGCATTATTCGACACGACTACAATACACCAGCACCCTGTGTTTGGAAATATTTTGAAAATGAGTTGTCGTCACTTGAAATATTCTCGGGAACACTTGTGTTGTCAGAATTCTTTTGAACTTAAGAAGATCTTTCGTGTCATATCGCTTTATATATAACTTCTGGGTTTGATATTTTCTTTAGAAGCAATTTTCTTTACTGTTATGGTCACCTCTATGTACAAAGTACTTTCTAATTTCAGAAAATGACCAAACATTTTCTGCAAAGCAGAGTGTACTCTACCATTTAATTTCTGCAATAACCCTAAGACGCCTTCGTTCACATTTGATCTTCCAAATGTCCATTCGCAGATAATACTCACGCATAAATACCGGACAGTCATTCAGCAAAATAAATAATGACACAGAACGAAAAGATTTTTTTATCAGATCATTTATACCAAAATTGAAAAAGATCATTTATACCAACACGACACGTATATGATCATAGGTGCGTAACACGTATATGATCATAGGTGCTTTGAAAAATCCAAATATTGTTCTTGCATGTTACGTGCGTCATTGGTTGAATTTCCAATACACTTCTTAATATCAAGTTTCAACTTCTGCAGAATTTCCAGCAGAAAACCACAAAAACTACAATCCAATGCTACATATGCATTTTAAAACGGCAACAACTCTTTCTTTAAGAACATAGCTTAAAAGTACAAAGCAGTAGTCTGTTGAGTACTGTCTAGTAAACAGAAAACTTTTCAGCTTAACATATTTCTTTCAAAATATATATATTTTTTGAGAAGGGTGTTGATAGCATCCAAAACATAATTCACCGTGTTTTGTAAATTTACGTGACCACCATCCTGCTTACTTCCTCGTACATAACTCAGTTTACTCTTCTCGATGACATCTAAATTACGTTTATGCCATGCCGGAGATGAAAATTTGCTTAACGAAAGAATAATATCCAAAAAGTTTCCATGAATTGTAGGTGTGTCTTCCAGTCTATAGGTTGCTTCACTTTCTCCTCTGCAAGTCAGCCCTGTTTTACCATTAAGTTTCAGCACTTCGACAACTCGATCTGTTTTTCTTCTCAAATTGTTACTGCCGTTGCTGTATCTGTTCATAAGGAAGTGGCTTCTTAATACTATGTTATCTTTTGTTAGGTACGAAGCATCCACGCTGGGCAGCTAAATTTTGGAACACATATGTACTCTTAGTCGCTGATAAGCGTGTTTATTGTTACGTTCGGCACGCACAGAACCTTTAAGAAACATGTTTGTTCGATCTGTAGAATTAGCTGCGCACACGTTGTGAAAACGTATTTTGAGCAGAACAATATGACGGCCAAGCCGTTTTGGTGCCATCTGCTCGTTTATAAGCAAACTCAGGATTAAAGGGTATGCTTTATTTAGGTTGATGGAATGGACTGAAAAACTTTAGGATATTATCCTCTTGTGTACGTGTAAAAGAGTTTGTTGCTATTTTTGATGCTGCATCACGATTTTCAATGTTTTCACTGACTTCGGAGTCAGCATCATTAGAAATAGAGCTTTTCTGTTGATTTTGTTTCTTGACAGAAAAAATCGTATCTGATGTTGGAAGCTCAATAATTTCAAGACTCAAGGAAGTGCGACCCTCTTGTTTATTTTCCACTCTGACAGGAACATTCGTAGCTGATGTAGTGGGATCACTAATTACAGCATTCATGAAACTAGAGTTTTGCTGTCCATTTTTCACTCTGACGGCAGCATTCGTAGCAGATGAGGAGGGATCGCTACTTCAATACTGTGTTCAGTCTATTGGTAGTCAGTAGTTGATAGACTTGCAGATTTGGAAGCACTAAATAGATATGTGATCTTTTTGCAGGCATCAGCATCTGCTTCTAATAGCTTTGCCTTCTTTCCACGAGGACACGTCGATTTTCACTATTTAAAGGTTATTCGATTCATTCCGAAATTTTCTTTTATATGGTGCATCTTGGGGTCAATTCTTTGAGGGAGCGCACCAAGCGCGCACGGTAGCCCGGTGGGCCTATCCGCCTCGTTTTTTTGTTTTTATAAACAACAACCACATTCACCTTACTATGGAGTACTATAGCTGCAGACGACGGAGACAACAGGATCATTACTGATCATATGAAGATGAGGGAACAGCAGCGCCACCGCCTCATTTGTTGCGCGAGTATAACCGAGACTATTCCATGGACAGTAATCGGTTTCATCTGGTCAAATTCCCTCTTTTAGTTAGCATTGGAGCCTAGGATATATCTTACAAAACCCAAAGCCTTAGCTTGCAGTGGAGCTAACAGTTCCTTTTCCTCTTGGCTTGCAGTGTAGCTTTGTGGAAAAGTTACAGCTCTTTGTGCTTGTTGTCGAGCAACGAGATATTCCTAATCACAAACCAGTCTTGTTAAATGTTTAACTTCTCTCTCTTTGTAGTGGCGCAGTGAGTAAGAATCCCTTTGAATAAGCTTTTATTCGCTTTCTTTCCACCGTTTATCCTTTATGGAGATTAATGTTGAAACGAGAAGTACTAACTTTTCATGAACACTTATGGCTACAATAGGGAAATAAAATGAAAGGTAAAACACTTCTTTTCGATATACATTTCTGGTTTATTTATTCTATTGTCAATGCTTTAAGAGAAAATCATATGTTTTAGACAACTCTGATTTTAACAAATACATAAACATCAGAAAAAATGCTAATTCTGAGATTTTCGAAGATCAGTTTTCCATATTTATTACCGCTTTTGATCTATGAAAATAAGTATTGAAACCCGATATACTAGTAAATTTCATATATTTTTGTTTTTCTATAGCGTTGCGTGTTGTGATGACTCAAAGTATTTGAGAACAAGATCCTGAGACGAATATTCGGACCCAAGATGAAAGGGAATGTGGAATGTCGGAAACTTCATAACGAGAAACTACTTAATTTGTACGTTTTTACCAAACATTGTTAGGGTCAAGTCTAGGAGGCTTAGGTGGGCAGGTCATGTAGCTAGAATGGGAGAAAGTAGAAACTCTTTCAAAGTCTTGACTGGAAGACCAATCGGAAAACGACCATTAGGAAGACCTAGGCGCAGATGGGAGGACAATATTAGGACGGATCTCGCAGAGATTGGGATACAAAGTACAAACTGAATGCAGTTAGCTAAGGATAGAAGTCATTCGAGTGCTTTTGTGAACGCTTAATTGAACCTTCGGGTTCAATAGGCCATAGAGTGAGTTAGTTAGTTACTTAGTTGCGTGTTGTGATGAAATGCTCACTTAAAGAGCAGAAACTTGCATAAAACGAAGAGAAAAAATAAACAGTACATCTTGATCTGTTATCGATCGTGTTCCACCCCGACAAAACTTAAAAAGTAGTGAGTATACATTGTTACGTGTATACTCTTGGAATGTATTGACGGAGAAGTATGCAACCAGGAATATAAATGTAAATATTTTTATTAGGGCCTCTGGTGGAAATTTGTGCATTATGCACCTACAATGGAGCTTGAAGAAGATGGCTTAGCAATACGATTACTACTGTGCAAGTGGGCACTATCAGTTCTGTTATTGTCAAATGCGTATAATGTAATCGCGTTTCAGAATTAGTGAATTTTACAGTTTATTCATGAGAAAGAAATCTGTATTCAGAATTTTCTAAAGTATGGGTACCTAAGTTTCGAAAAGTGTTTTTTGTTTGGCGATATTTTGTGGATGATATTTGTTGTGGTGTGACACACGAATTAATTAAATTGGGAGTGCATATAATTACGTACCAGTCTTGTAAAACGGTGACATGTTAAACGAATTTGTTAAATTATCTGAGTTAAGGTATTCCATTAGTTAGGAGTAAATATACAGTATGTCAAATTAAATTATTTAACAGGATGTTAAAACAATGTTGAAAATCATTTTTGTTTTGAAAATTAAAAGTGATGGAATTGTGGTAGGGTAAATTTTACTATTATGTTAGACTCCTCAAATATACTTATTGTAAAACACAATTTTTTCTATAGTATAAAAAGATATTCCTATATCACGATATCACTTAACATATTTAGAAATTCTGTTCTTGTTCGATTCCAATGAAAGCATATATTGCTTGATTGCCTGATGGTTATACATTTTTCAATTCACATATACAATCTTTTATTTCACTATCCTGAGAGCATTTTTTGATTATTTAAATCATGTTTGTTTTTGTTTTGCTAAGATGAAATACGCGGAAAACTGCAGATGAGCATTATTATAGAAAATATAGTTAGGATTTGCACTAGAAGAACTCCCTTTAATTCCCTCATTAAACCATTAGTATTGTAGTATTTTTATTTCCTGTAGAAACTGTTCTGATTGCTGCATAGGAAAAGCGCAAGATAGATTAAATCAGAAATTAAATTTTCTATATGAAATGACTACCGAATGGTCACAAATTACCAGTCATTTGTTTCTAAAATTCATTACCCGATTAGGTAATATAGCACTCATATATAGTTATATTAAAGTTACGCAAAAACCAGAAGAGAATTTATTAGATTATGTAAACAAAATAATAGACTCATATGCTGTTTGTTATCGATCCCTAAATTATGGGAATTGTAATGAAGTCATACAAATTATTATGGAAGGAATGAATCCACACTTAAAACATGACATATGTAAGTATCGTTACCCTACTTCATTAGAGGATTTGCTGAGTGAAATAAAACAATATTACTTACATGAAAGGAATTAGGAGATATACCATGCAGTAATGAAGGTTTCAGGTAGAGGAGGTGAGGTGCGGAAACAGGTTCCCTGTTATTTGTGTGGTCGACTGCATCGAGTAGCGAATTGTCCTGCTAATGAACAGTATTCGCTGAATAAAAAGTTGTTAAAAGCGAACAGGGGGATGAGTATGGAAAGACGCTTTGCAGGGAACAGTGACCGGTCAGGGGCTCTGAATCAGGAACTTGGGTCTGGTGTTAAATCTTCTACGGTTGCGGATGTTCCTTATTCTTTCAATAATCAGTTCATGTAAAGTGAAAGATGGTATAGGAGACGCTTTGCAGGTAACAGTGATTGGCAGCAGTATATATTTCCTAGGGAGACGTCCGAAGCTCACACCCCGGCAGCTAATATTGATCATGAACACCCAAATGTGAGTGATATTGTTTATAATGACGTTTCCGAAATTGACCATCTAAAAACAAAATATTATGCATATAGACCAGTGAGTAATTTAATGCATAGTGGCGAATTTAAAGGGAATCGAGTGCCAGTGTCCCGGAATGGTGTAGAAAATTAGAACTTAAATGTTTTAGTTCGTCACCTGCTTATTATGAAAGTAGTAAGAACTTATGTATTTTGAGACTAGTTCATAGAGAGGGAGGAACAATAACCCTGAAATATTTTGTTAGAAATACAGCGGATATTAAAACAAATGATGGAACAATAGAAAATAAAGCTTCAGGAAATCTAATTGCAGTTTTTGTCGATGCTTTTGTGCTAGGAACTCGTAGGCGAGGGGGACTAGACACTTGTTCATCAGCTTCGCTTATTGATAAACAAAACTTTGAGAGGTGGAATTAAATTTAACATATAATGTGCAGGTGTTTAATGAAACGTTTACAGGAGTAGGGATATATAAACATAAGATAACGTTAGAACAAGGTGTGAGGATTCCCATTAAATTAAAGAATCGTGTTATCGAATTAAGTTTTTTTGGTCGAAAATCTTGAGCCTGTTTTTATTAAGGGAATTAATGTACTTAAACATTTAAAGGCAGAGATTGATTTAGTGGCGAACAAGCTAATTCTTCCTTTAGAGAAATCTTCGGTTCCCATGAACGTTTCATTAAGGGACCCGTAGCTTCTTTACGTGAAGATACTTGTGGTGTTGATTTATTTTGCAGAGATCCATCCCTAATTTCAACAAAATTATTTTTGAGGGAAACATCTTTGAGTGAGTTACATCCGAATGTTTGTCGTGAGTCACATGTTAGGGAATTTACTCAGGGACAAACTGTAACGATCCCGTTACTATGAGTTGGAGACGAAGAAATAATGGAAAAACTAAGTAAAAAAAAGAAGAAAGAAAATGTTTATAATTATGTAATATCGATGATTAACTTTCTCTGATCTGTAAAAACTAACAAGAATTTGTAACCTTTCCTCGTTTGCTTCTTTTTTTTTTAAAAAAAGGCAAAAGAAATAATGTGAATCTACGATTGTGGTGAGTGAGAGAGAGAGAGAAATACATTCCTATTTCTGTTTGGTCAATTCAAGGTCGCTTGCGCGGTAGGTGACGTGCCTTATCGCGATCGTAGCGCTGCTGTCCTTCGTGGGAGCTCGCAGCCTTTCCGGCTGCGAACTGACCTATGAATTTGGAAGGAAGGAGGACGTTTTCCTGCAGTCTCCTAGCAGGCGGATAATTTATCGTCGATGTTAGAGAATGGGACGCGTGTCTTGTTCGTTTGACTTAGTTTGTAGTGTCTGCTATTTTCTGAAAGTAGTTACATCTGGAAGGAGTTGATTTAATGTACAAGAATAAAAGTGCAAGCTGTGTTGTGTTTCGTGTTTTCTTTCTTTTTAAAAGAAAGAAAGAAAAATAGTGATACGACAAATTGCAAACGGAAGGTTGGTGTTTGACCATGTGCATTGGTGCTCTCTGAGTAAAATTGAAGAGGTTAGATTATGCTCTGTGATTATCCAGTGTCTGAATGGTGCTCGAAGTATTGAGTGGAATTTGTATTTGTTTAAATTTCCATACTTTTACGTCAGACAAGATTTATTTCGTGTTCAGGTGTGCAGGGGCATTTGATGAATTCAATCAGTGAGGTAGAAATCTGTATAGTTGACCTAAGTCTTGGTCAATAAGTCGCTATTCTTTTCGGAGACAAAATCTATCGTATTTTATCGAGAGTGTTAAATGGTGAATTTCTATGTGGGTTCCTTACGGCAGGAAGAGTAGATGTGCTAGTGAGTAAAATAAATCTGTTCTTGGCTGTTGCCTTAAAAATAGCATGTTATGCATGCATTAATACTCGTAATATCCAGAATCTGAGGTGGTTTTTCTTTTGTTGGTGGAATGATAAAGTGGGATATTTCGAGTGAGAACAGAGGTCTGCTCCCCATTGCACGTTGGAACGCATGGTCTTGCAATATAATAATATTCCCTGCAATCGTAGTAACGATCACTCTCTGGGTTCAATTGTCTGACGGATTGGTGGAATGATAATGTGGAAAACGAGGGAGAGCATTTCAATTTGTTGAAACCAGACCTAAGTTTGGTCATAGTGGTTTTAGCGAACCTGGAAACAGAGCGTGACTTTCGATCTTTGAATGGAAATTAGTTTGGCTGAATGGTGGAATGAGAATGTTGAAGATTGAGGTGAGAGTAGTGGTGAATGTCGTTTGGTAAGAGACACCATACCTTATCTTGGGTTTTTCTCGTAGTATCACTGATTTCTTGAGTGACTCTTGATGTTTGTGGTCCGAGAGAGCCGACTGAATCAGTGATAGAACTAGTTACATTCGGACGTTTTCGGTTTTCAGCCCTAAGCATTGGTCTTTGAGTTACTTTTTCGATCACTGCCTAAGCACGTTTATTCTTGTAATCTGATAAAGAACAGACGACAAGCAGACTGAGAGTGAGGTAGTAAATACCAAAGAAAGGTAATAAAAAAAGAAGAATATGAGGTGAGTGTTCATTAATATATATTATAGTTGATTTCCTTTGTTTGTGTTCTATGTTTGTGGGTCGTCATTCTTGATTCCAAAATAGAGTCGATTAATAGATTATTTCTCTGGACCGCGTTGATAATTACGTGAATTTCGATTGATAATTCAGCATTGTATTTTTGGTAAGCGGGCTAAAACCCGATGCATATAGTAATTGTTTATAATCTGCTTTATTTTCAGCATATATTAATGCGATTAGTATTGAAATTGAGCCAAATAGTTTTTGAACAATTTTGAGATTTGTCCTATTGCTTGCTATTGTAGGCGAATGGTGCGGTGAGGCACGGCACTCCAAATTTGCTGAAAGATTTTGACATACTTGTTAATTTAATTATTATTGTAGTTTTCAACTTATACCTAACGGATCTCTCGATATTGGAGATTGCCCCCCCCCAAAAAGGATTTTTCTTGATCGTTTTTCTAGATTGTTTTTTAGATTTTTTTTCCTGAGAACTTTGATTTAAGATTCTGAAATTCGATTTAAGGAATTTATTCTCTCTACTCTGGTCAAGTAAATTGAAATTGATAAAAAGAAAAAGGAATTATAAATATTATTTACGAAATTCATATTGAGATTAAATTGTAATTGTTCCTGGATAGGCTTATTACTCCGATGAGAGTTGAACTATAATATGATCAATGACGAAATATTATCGTTGAATCTATATTACGAACAGACGTCGAAGGAATAAAGAATTGTTTGTTGCTCAACATATATTTTACCCGAAATAATATTGTATATTATTATAATAAATTATATACACTTGAATTGTTGTTGTTGTTATTATTTATTTATATATATTTACATATATTTATGACTGGTAATTGATATTTACATTTACTTATTGTTGATTATGCTGAATTATCCATCTGTACCTGCCGTATGACTCGGAATTGCGTTCTTCTTCGTAGATCCCTCTGAGGTCGGACTTGGGTAGTGTTGATTGGTCGACATTGCATGAGCTTTGGTATCCATGAATGTTGTCCTTTTAACATCGGCTCTTGTCCAGATAGCGGATGGGAACGCTACAAAATGGTTCATAGGTCAGTTCCCATTCTTTTTTTTTAGTTTCATTTTTTTTCTTTCGAACCTTTTTTTGCTTCTAGTCATATATGAATTTACATTCGAAGTTTATTGTAAGTAAAAACTATAATCGTGAGACAGTTTAATCATAACAGAGGGTAAAATATTTTGGATTAAATTGAATTAAATTGAGAATATTGAATATTAAGTGAAATTTAAGATTGTAATCAGGTCGATTGAATATAAAAAACAAATATTTTTCAAGACTAGGTTTTGGTATATAGGGTTGTTCCATGCTGGTTCTCCTTGGTTGTTGTAGTATCCGTAGTTAGTGTAGTTATTAATTTGTTTATGCTAACCTGTTATATATTTTCTTGTGTATTATTTCTCTTGTTAAAAAAAACCGTGTAAAAATTTTTTTTTGTGAATTGCCACTTTATCATGGATAATCGATCTGAGTTTGTGAGTATTTATATACCCGACGGTTATTCCGAACTTGTAACACGGGATAGAACTGGTTGTTGTGATGCTGATTCACGTTCTGATTTTGGGCAATTCAATATGTCATTAACTCCTCCCACTCAGGGAAGTCTTTACGCCAGACGGGTTTCAAATGAAGTCAATCGGAGTACTATTGGAAATAATGATAGTATGCATTCTGTTAGTTATGGGTTTAGTAGGCAAGTTAATGCAACTAGTTTAGGAGAGTCTCAGCGAGATGTAAGGCAAGTCGCCTTTGAAGCTCCATTAAGGCAGTCTTAACAGACAGGGTTTGTAAATCGGGATTCTTTAAACGATAACGTTGCTGGAAATATTCAAAGTCAGAATACTAACAGATACCTTAATCTTCGTGACTATTATCGAAGAGTTTCTCAGATAAGGAATTCTACTCCGAAAGCTCCTTTGAGTTTTCCTTTTCTACAACCTATAAATAGATATGAAGCTAGGAATAGTGCGGAATCTGGTGTACATGCTGGAGTTAATAGATTAGATTCTGGTGGGATCGAACATAACTTAATGGTAAAATATGCATTCAAAAGAAACAGTGAATCTCTTGAGTTGAGATTTAAGGATGTAAAATTAACAGATGGGAGTAATAGTCATCAAGTTTTCAATTTATTGTTGAAAATAGAAGAAACATTATTAGAAACTAGTTATTCACTCGGGATGGTATTAACCGTTCTTGTAGCTAAATGTACGGGGGCTTTATTAAGAGAAATCTTATTTGCCTTGAACAACAATGTAAGTTGGTATAATCTACGAGGGAATTTACTAAGTACTTTTGTTACTCCAGTGAGTAGGCATTCTTTTGTATTAGAATATGTTTATAGAAGACAGAAGTTGTCTGAGCAAGTTAATGATTATGTAAGGTCTGTTATTGTAGCTATGAATGTTCTAGGATTTGATGGTCCGGAAACGGAATTAGTGAGTATAATTATGAGTGGTTTAAATCCCAATCAAAAGAACAGGATGTTGAATAACTATTTGCCTGCATCACGTTTGGAATTATTGGAAATAGCTGAAAAACACGTGTTGAGTTTTAGAAACCAGTTAGATTATAATAGAGAAATGAGTGGTAATAGAAAGAAATCTAGTGTTCTAGTATCGAGCTATCATAATAATAAATTGGGTCCGAATGAAACCTCGGTGAATAATACTTTGTTAGAAAATAAATGTAGATTAACCCTTTACGAAAATAAATTGAGTCGATCGATAGGTGGCTCTCGGGATTTTCGGAATTCTAGGGGTCCAAGTAATTTATCTGAGCCTCGAGGGAATCCTAGAACAACTTCATCGTTTATTCCTTCAGAGATGGACAATACTGTGGCGTCTTTCGTTGTCGGAAAAATTAATAGTCAGTTGACGGACATTTGCGTCGACGGTGGTTCAAGCTTCAACATTGTTCGTGCAGATTTGGTTCGTGCTTGTGGTCTCGAGAAATATATTACTACAACACAAGAGAAATTAGTAAATGCTCCTTCAGTATTGAATTTTTCCACGAACAAGGAAATTGTGTTGACCGTCAATTTTTCAGGACACTTTGAAAGAGTTAGTTTCAAGGTGGTAGATGAGTTACCTTGTAAGTGTTTGCTGGGAACTCCGTTTTTGCGTTCCACTAATTCGGTTGTTGATTATTCTAATAATACCTTAGTTCTCCGTGGTGGAAAGAAAAGAATTGCATTGAACTTTAAGAAAACAGTTCGGCATTTTGGTTTTCAATCTAAAGGGTTTAAATCTGGTCCTCATGCCGGCCAGTTGAAGGGGAAGAATGGAAATCAACAGAGAATACAGACTCGGGATTCTCTGGATCAAGATAAAATGGCTTCGATCTTTATATACGAAGATTTCTTTGATTATGGTTTGCGAGATGAAGGAATTCAGTGCGATTTGGATCTAGTTGATGCCGAATCTAGAATTTTGGAGATTCGTGCTCCGAATAACTTACAGCTTGGTCAACTTAGAGCGATGATTGATTCAGAAATCGATTCGGGTCATCATATAGAAAATACTTTATCTTCCATGGTTGATAGTTATGCGAGGGTTCAACCATTTAGTAGTGTGCATGGTGCGATAGAAAGGTCCAACCGTCATTTGTCTCCGAACCGAAACTTAGTTTCTGGGAATTCGAAGCAGAATAACGATTCATCGCAGTTTAATACGTGCAAGACTGGTGGTATGATTGGAAACTCCTGTGACCAGCATCCATCTTACGTGAACTTGGTGACTTCGTCATCGAGATTTGGTTGCTCGTCTGGAACAGCTGCTTGTGCTAGTGGTTCAGATGGTGAAAGGGGGAATTCCATTCCTCGTTTGCCTTTTGATCAGAACTTGGGAGAGATGACGTCGTTAATGAACAATGATACTATCAATTGTCGATCTGTTGAGACTTTAGGTGGTGCGAATGCAATGTCCGGTTTTGTGAATCCGTCTAGTGGAACTTTGGTGACATCTACATGGGAAGATGGTTCTTTTCCGACTCGAACGTGTTGTAATAGAAGATCTGATGGTGCGAGTGACATGCCCTTTGGGAATAATTCGTCCATGGGACAAATAGTGAATTCTGAGTTCGAAGTGAGATGTCGTAATTCGGGAGAATCTTTTCAGGATTATGATAGTGGTGCGAATGAAATGTGCTTTGGTCATCGGATTGTCGCTGATAGAGACACTTCGAAATTAGTTTTAAATAATGAAAGACCTAGTAATATGAATGTTTCGGAACTTACTGATGGTGTTAATCAGTCATCTAGCAAAACTGTTACTACAAAAGACAATTTAGATCTTGTTCAGAATGAGGATCCATCGGCAATTGAGATTCCAGAATCTGAGAGTGTTAAAAAGAACAGTACTCGCAAAAGAAATAGGAATCGTAGAAGAAAGAAGAAAAGGGTGGATAATGTGACAGAATCCTCGAAAAATGGTAGTGTCTTGGAAAAACTAGATGATGTTAGTCCTTCGGGAGTGAAATGTTCGTCGAACGACAATGAACGTAAGGATGCGGTGTTAAACCATAGTAGTGGTTCCGAAGCGTCTGACGTTGACCTAGAACAGTCTGAAAATTTCCACAAATTAATTCAGCGGAATCGGAAGTTTCAGCCTCCTGACCTTTCATCTAATCAACGGGTAATGGCTCAGAATAACACACGGGTGATGAATCAACCTAATATACAGGTGAAAAATCAGAATTTAGGGCAAGACTCGTGGAAGTTCGATAACCCTGAGATTGTTGCTTTCATCGACTCAATGAAAACTAAATATTCCGATGTAATTTCCGATAGGGTTGGATGTGTAAAAGGGTTCGTTGGTCGACTCCATTTAAAGGAGAATAAACCTTTCAAGGATACCCCCTTTCCAGTTCCTAAAAATAAGGAGAAAATTTTTTATGATCAAATTGAAGAACTTGTTAAGGAGGGGATCTTAGAAGAGGTTGACCATGCTAACTATGGCAGTAGTTGTTTTCTAGTGAAAAATAAGAACAATACATATCGAATAGTAGGAAATTACCTTAAGGCTAATAGCTTAATTGTGAATGACGTATATCCATCCCCGAATTTAGAAGCGTGTCTGACAGGCCTTGCGGATAAGAAACTGTACTCTAAATTTGATTTAAAGCGGGCCTACAACCAAATCTATCTTGATAAATCATCACGTGAGATTACTACCTTGGTTACTCCCAAGGGATGTTATCAGTACACCCGAGTTCCGGTCGGAATAAAAACTGGGAGCAACATTTTGTCAAGGGCGATGGAAAAGGTATTAGATGATCTAACAGATAAGGGTGTCAAAATTTATTTTGACGACGTCCTGGTAGCTAGCGATACAATTGAAGAACACATGTTAATGGTTGAAAAGGTGTTACAGAGGTTCAAAGATTATAACATAACTGTATCTCCTGACAAATGCTTCATGTTTTATAAAAAGATCAATTATCTGGGGTATATTATTCAAGGAGACCAGATGGAAATTGACCCAGGCAGAGTATCTGCTATACGAAATATTCCTCCACCTCGTAATAGGCGTGGATTGTTGAAAATATTAGGAGTATTTAGTTATTATTCTAAGTTTGCGTCGGAGCTCCAACAGCTAATGGCTTCCCTTAGTGCCTTGAAATCTCCTAAGATTAAATTTGTTTGGACTCAAAAACATCAACAAATTCTAGATAAATTAAAAAATATTTTGATAGATAACATAGTTTTAAAGACTCCAGACCTTAACAAACGTTTTGTAGTCCATGTCGACGGCAGTGGAAAAAGTATTGCCGGATGTATTTCCCAAAGGAATGCGAATGGGGACCTTCAACCTGTGTGCTTCTATAGCAAGAAACTCTCAGAGGCGGATAAACACCGCAGTATTTATGAGATAGAATTTATAAGTCTTGTAAAAACAATATCTCGTTATAGACACTACTTGGTTAATGAGTTTGACGTGTTAACAGACAATAAAGCCTTGTCCTGGATACTTAATAACAGTAAAAGGCTCTTAAAGTACGGTCCTTTCGTCGAAACGCTTTGTCAGTTTAATTTTAAGATACGCCATATAAAGTCAGCGGAGAATATAGTAGCGGATTTCTTGACACGAATCTACGATCCATTTGAATTCAGTATATTGGTTGGCCCGGTAGGATTAGCTGCATTTAGAAGAAATATGAATATAATGCATCTTTGGAATTTGCCATTAATTAAGGATCCTATCGATAAATTACAACGAGAAGATCCAGATTTGGATAATATTATCAGAAGAATTGAGAACGGGGATGATGTTCAAGGGTATCTCCTTAATAAGAATATTCTGCTAAAAAGAATTAATTCGGCGATTAACCCCTATAAGATAGTAATCCCGAAAGATTTGAGGAAGGTGCTTATTGAATATCATCATGAAGATGCGTTGATTGGTGGTCATGCAGGTGTGTCAAGGACATTGGCTAAACTGATGAAGAAATTTACCTGGAAAGGATTGAAAGAAGACGTCAAAAATTTCGTAAGTACGTGTGATGTGTGCCAAAAGGTTAAGGAATCGAATCAAAAGAAAATGGGACATTTAATTACTGATTTCAGTAAGAGAGTTAATTCTCATTGGATGTTTGACATAGTAGGTGCATTACCAAATTCGAATGGATTTAAATTTATACTTATAGGTGTTGATAACGCCAGCCGATTTGTGGTTTTGGAGCGTTTGAGAACCATAGGTTCCAGTGTTGTTGCTAACAAGATGATGGAAATATTCAGTCGACTAGGTTTTCCGGAGGCCCTGTCCACTGACAATGCTTCAATTTTTGTTTCCGAAAACTTCAAGAAATTCCTGTTTAGTTTGGGTATCAAGCACATACGGCTGAGCCCCTATCACCCTGGTGGTAATGCGGCTGAAAGATTTATAAAAACCCTGAAGGCATCCCTTAGAGCTTACATCTCGACGAAGCAACATCTGTGGTCAACTCTTGTGCCGGAGCTCCAATTCACCTCCAATTCACCTTAAGCGAGCACTCAGGATTAAAGATGTCGCCCATCGAAGTATATTTTGGACGTCCATATAATACACCGTTAGGAAACCGATGGAGCATCAATGATTCTGATTTTGGTGGAAAATCATCTGCTCAGATATGGAAAGAAGCTATTCAGAATATGGAGAAAAGTTGGGCAACAAGGCGTAAGTTGATGTTAAGAAGAAGAAATCCCGTTAATTTAGACATAGGACAAAGTGTCCTCTTAAAGGCACACGTTAAATCATCATTAAGAGATAAGGTAGCGAAATCTTTAAGCGACAAGTGGTATGGTCCATTTGTGATTAGGAAATTTTTGACACCGAATACCGTCTTAGTTTCTGATGAGAATGACACGCCAGACTCATATCGCCGTTCGCATGTCTCAGAATTGAAGGTCTATAGGAGTAGGAGAGATTAAGATTAATATTGTCAGAACTTAGTTATCCTGGTCTTGAAAAATAGTATTGGTTTGTTGGTACATGTAGTTATGATATAAGAACATTTTAAATGTATTAACTGTGATATTGGTTGAGCATTTGTTAATATTGTTGTTTGTTATATACTTATTTATTCATTATGGCCATAATGAACAAAAAATGTAAATAATTGAGTATTTATTGTTGTTTTAGCATTTGCTATTATCATTTATTTTGCATTTGTTGTTGTTTGTATTGTTATGAACGTTACTTATGATATTTATATATTCCGTAGCTATCCAGTCTGGTAACGAAAAATTTCTTGGTGGAGAATTTTTCTTTTTTCGACGAAGGCCAGCCTGTAACGATCCCGTTACTATGAGTTGGAGACGAAGAAATAATGGAAAAACTAAGTAAAAAAAAGAAGAAAGAAAATGTTTATAATTATGTAATATCGATGATTAACTTTCTCTGATCTGTAAAAACTAACAAGAATTTGTAACCTTTCCTCGTTTGCTTCTTTTTTTAAAAAAAAAAAAGGCAAAAGAAATAATGTGAATCTACGATTGTGGTGAGTGAGAGAGAGAGAGAAATACATTCCTATTTCTGTTTGGTCAATTCAAGGTCGCTTGCGCGGTAGGTGACGTGCCTTATCGCGATCGTAGCGCCGCTGTCCTTCGTGGGAGCTCGCAGCCTTTCCGGCTGCGAACTGACCTATGAATTTGGAAGGAAGGAGGACGTTTTCCTGCAGTCTCCTAGCAGGCGGATAATTTATCGTCGATGTTAGAGAATGGGACGCGTGTCTTGTTCGTTTGACTTAGTTTGTAGTGTCTGCTATTTTCTGAAAGTAGTTACATCTGGAAGGAGTTGATTTAATGTACAAGAATAAAAGTGCAAGTTGTGTTGTGTTTCGTGTTTTCTTTCTTTTTAAAAGAAAGAAAGAAAAATAGTGATACGACAAATTGCAAACGGAAGGTTGGTGTTTGACCATGTGCATTGGTGCTCTCTGAGTAAAATTGAAGAGGTTAGATTATGCTCTGTGATTATCCAGTGTCTGAATGGTGCTCGAAGTATTGAGTGGAATTTGTATTTGTTTAAATTTCCATACTTTTACGTCAGACAAGATTTATTTCGTGTTCAGGTGTGCAGGGGCATTTGATGAATTCAATCAGTGAGGTAGAAATCTGTATAGTTGACCTAAGTCTTGGTCAATAAGTCGCTATTCTTTTCGGAGACAAAATCTATCGTATTTTATCGAGAGTGTTAAATGGTGAATTTCTATGTGGGTTCCTTACGGCAGGAAGAGTAGATGTGCTAGTGAGTAAAATAAATCTGTTCTTGGCTGTTGCCTTAAAAATAGCATGTTATGCATGCATTAATACTCGTAATATCCAGAATCTGAGGTGGTTTTTCTTTTGTTGGTGGAATGATAAAGTGGGATATTTCGAGTGAGAACAGAGGTCTGCTCCCCATTGCACGTTGGAACGCATGGTCTTGCAATATAATAATATTCCCTGCAATCGTAGTAACGATCACTCTCTGGGTTCAATTGTCTGACGGATTGGTGGAATGATAATGTGGAAAACGAGGGAGAGCATTTCAATTTGTTGAAACCAGACCTAAGTTTGGTCATAGTGGTTTTAGCGAACCTGGAAACAGAGCGTGACTTTCGATCTTTGAATGGAAATTAGTTTGGCTGAATGGTGGAATAAGAATGTTGAAGATTGAGGTGAGAGTAGTGGTGAATGTCGTTTGGTAAGAGACACCATACCTTATCTTGGGTTTGTCTCGTAGTATCACTGATTTCTTGAGTGACTCTTGATGTTTGTGGTCCGAGAGAGCCGACTGAATCAGTGATAGAACTAGTTACATTCGGACGTTTTCGGTTTTCAGACCTAAGCATTGGTCTTTGAGTTACTTTTTCGATCACTGCCTAAGCACGTTTATTCTTGTAATCTGATAAAGAACAGACGACAAGCAGACTGAGAGTGAGGTAGTAAATACCAAAGAAAGGTAATAAAAAAAGAAGAATATGAGGTGAGTGTTCATTAATATATATTATAGTTGATTTCCTTTGTTTGTGTTCTATGTTTGTGGGTCGTCATTCTTGATTCCAAAATAGAGTCGATTAATAGATTATTTCTCTGGACCGCGTTGATAATTACGTGAATTTCGATTGATAATTCAGCATTGTATTTTTGGTAAGCGGGCTAAAACCCGATGCATATAGTAATTGTTTATAATCTGCTTTATTTTCAGCATATATTAATGCGATTAGTATTGAAATTGAGCCAAATAGTTTTTGAACAATTTTGAGATTTGTCCTATTGCTTGCTATTGTAGGCGAATGGTGCGGTGAGGCACGGCACTCCAAATTTGCTGAAAGATTTTGACATACTTGTTAATTTAATTATTATTGTAGTTTTCAACTTATACCTAACGGATCTCTCGATATTGGAGATTGCCCCCCCCCAAAAAGGATTTTTCTTGATCGTTTTTCTAGATTGTTTTTTAGATTTTTTTTCCTGAGAACTTTGATTTAAGATTCTGAAATTCGATTTAAGGAATTTATTCTCTCTACTCTGGTCAAGTAAATTGAAATTGATAAAAAGAAAAAGGAATTATAAATATTATTTACGAAATTCATATTGAGATTAAATTGTAATTGTTCCTGGATAGGCTTATTACTCCGATGAGAGTTGAACTATAATATGATCAATGACGAAATATTATCGTTGAATCTATATTACGAACAGACGTCGAAGGAATAAAGAATTGTTTGTTGCTCAACATATATTTTACCCGAAATAATATTGTATATTATTATAATAAATTATATACACTTGAATTGTTGTTGTTGTTATTATTTATTTATATATATTTACATATATTTATGACTGGTAATTGATAAAACCAAGGGACATTCCTGTGTGGCGAGCTCGGTGGAGACCAGTGCTTTTTCCCAGACCAGTTTGAATAAACAGTCTATTGAGTATGTATGTCAATTGAGAGTGAATCCGATCATCTTCGAGGAATATCCGGAATTATAAGGGTATGTGTATGAGTTACTTGAAGAATGTCCTAATGTATTTTCACCCAATGTAAGAAAAATTAAGGATTTTAATTATAAAATTATCTTAAATTATTACACACCTATTCGTAAGGAAGCATATTCCATGACACGAGCATCTTAAAGACAACTCGATAAAATTATTGATGAGATGCTAAAACCTGATTTAATCCAACCTAGTAATAGTGAATATGCTTTTCCACGTTTTCTTGTAAAATTTAACGATGGATCTAAACGTATGGTCGTAAACTATTCGGATTTGAATCGTCATCTTTGTTTAAGTACACAGTTTACACCTCGGGTTGAGGATATTTTAGCGGAATTATCAGATGCTAAAATCTATACCCATCTTGATATAAGGAAAGCATATTTAACAATACCATTGACAGAGGATTGTCGTCATTTGACGGCATTTCTTACGCATAGGGGTCAGTTTGAATTTAAGGTACTTCCGTTTGGATTAGCTACAGGAAGTCATGTGTTATCAAAAATACTAAATAAATTGTTATATCCTTTAAAAGATGAAGGGGTAGAGTGGTATATGGACGATCTAATTTCCAAAAGTAAATACAGGGTGTCCGAGAAGTCCTTCCCTAATTACAGAAATTGATAACTCAGGCTAGAAATAAGATAGAAATATGAAACTGGTGCTGAATTGTTTACAAACTATAAAAGTTTTGGTCACATCAGTACACTTCCACATGAGCACCCTTGGTAGCACGTAGCGCATCTAGGTGATATTCAATTTCCATCCACACATTAGCCAACATCACTGAAGGGATCGATGCAACGACCTCCCTGACCTCCCTGTTGAACTCTCTGACCTCCCAGGGGGGTTCTGAACCCCAAATGCGTACATTCACTACTCCACTGACAAAGAATGTCGCTTCGTCGGAAAAGGCAATTCGTCTGAGATAACCAATATCGTCCTCAATACGTGATAGCATTTCGACCGCAAAGTCATATCGACGTGTACCGTCGTCGGGCAACAAGGCCTGAACGAGTTAAAGTTTGTAAGCACGAAACAATAAACGTTTGTGTAAAATGTTATGGATAGAGCTTTTTGGCATCTGTAATTCACGTGAGGCCCTGCGCACCGATTTCTTAGGTCTGCCGCACAGCCTCCACCGTGTCTGCTGAGGTTCTTGGTCGACCAGACCTCGGAAGGTCAGCAACCGACCCTGTGTTCTTGAACTTCTCATACCAGGCTTTAATGCTCTTGACATCAGGTGGAGTCCTCCCAAATGTTGTCTGGAACTGTCTCTGCACCGTGGTTGGTGATCGTGTCTCATGGTACCACAGGACACACTGTGCCTTCTCCTGGTTGGTTGGCATGGCTTCTTGGGCTTCTTACTTACGTACTACAAACCTAAAACAAAAAAATGACACTTGGTAAAACAGAACAAACCTAACACAGACAAAAACGTTTATAGTTTGTAAACAATTCAACACCAGTTTCATATTTCTATCTTATTTCTAGCCTGAGTTATCAATTTCTGTAATCAGGGAAGGACTTCTCGGACACCCTGTATATAGAGAGTCATAAGGTTCTGTTAGATAAAGTTTTAAAAAGGCTAAAGGATAGAAGTCTTACTTTCTCGACTAAGAAGTGTACATTCTTTTCACGTATTTTTTTTATCTGGGGTTTATTATAGAAGGTGGAAAAATGAAAATGAAAGCATCTAGACTTGAGATTATTAAAAGATTGCCCGCTCCAAAAAAAAAAAAGAGTTTGAAATCTTTGGTTTCATTTTTACAATATTATGCAAAGTTTGTTCCAAAATTTCACGAGATTATGGCACCAATAGAAAGGTTAAGGGCGGTTTCTGCAGTATTTACTTGGGGATCAGAACAGCAGAAAGCTCTAGATAATATAAAAGAATTATTTGAGAATTATGTTGTATTAAAATTGCCTGATTTAAATAAAAATTTGTAATTAACAACGATGCAATAGTAAGAAGTTTAGGAGATGTGATCAAACAATATGATGATGATAAAAACTTAGTTCCAGTGGGTTTTTATAGTACACGTCTAAAGAAATACGACTTTAATAAACCTGTATATGTGTTAGAAACGTTAGCGGACATCGAAACCATGGAACGTTATAGAACTTATCTGCATAAACCTTTTGAGCTTAAAATGGATCACGCCGGTTTAGTGTATGCCCTAAAGAATATGAAAAGAGTGAAAAGATATGGATCGTTATTATACCGTCTCTTTGCCTTTAATTTTGAAGTAACATCACTTTCTACTAATATGAATGTCTCTGCAGATTTTATTTCGAGATTGTATGATAGTAGTAACTTTGAGGAAATAGAGATAGAACCTTCACATGCGGATAAAGTAACAAATTATTTTTTAATTAATTTGTGGAATAAGCCTTATGTAAATATGTCTATACGAGATCATCAGTTAAACGATTCTGATTTAAATACCATTATAAGGGATTTAAAAGCAAAATAGGTGATTGAGGGATATGAGTTGATTAACAAAGTATCGTGTCGTAAAACTAATCGTATTAAAAATCCATATAAGATTTGTTTACCCAAAATATTAGCTCCAAGTATAATTGAGGTTTTCCACGCTAGTATTTTACCCGGATCTCATGCCATAACAAGTAAAACTTTTGGGAATATCTGTGCGCGCCTTACGTGGCCTGAGATGCAAAAGGAAATTAGGGAATATCAGTTAAATAAAAGTAATAACGAAAAACCTGCAGGAACGTTCACTTCCCAGTATGAGAAGACGGTAAATGGGAGTTGGCAAATTTACTTAATAGGCCCAATGCTAGAAAGTAAATCAAGGCGTTACTATCTGGTAGGCGTGGATTCATTTTCAAAAAGAGTATTTCTCGAACCAATAAAATTCCTCTCTACACATAGCGTTATAAACAAACTTTACAAATTAATATGTAGAATCTGTTTGTGTTTTCAATATGTAATGACAATCACTCGGTGTTTACATCAGGGAGGTTTAAAGATTTTCTATACACTAATGGAATTAGGGACATAAGTATATCACCCTATCACGCGGTGTCAAATCCGATTGAAAGATACGTGTCTACGAGAAAAAACTCTTTGAGGATATATTTTGGATAAAAAAATCATCTTGGTATAAAAGAATTTCGGAAATTAAGTATTCAGTAAATTGCGCTATTCACGAAGAAACCAAATGTACTCACATGAATTTAGTTTTTAATTATGATGTATGTAATCCGTTGGATGTTAAATGGCAAATAAGAGCTTCAGATTTAAATACTCGAGAACCGGAGATATGGTCAAAGGCTATCCAGAACATAAGCAAGGCGTGGAAACGTAAAAAGAAATTATATGATAGAAGGCATGTTGATCATAATTATAATATAGGGGATAAATATTTATTAAAACTCAATTTCTTTCCTCTTTAAGTGATAAGAAAACTAAGTCTTTGTGTCCCAAATGGAGTTGCTCTTATTCCATAGAACGTTTCTTGGGTGCAAACACTGTTCAAATTAGAAATATTGACATTCCTAGTGATATTAGACAATGTCATGTGAGTCAGACAAAGACATTTAGGAAAAGGAGAAACATTGTAAGATAATAATAAAGTATATACTTCTTATACTGTTAATTAGACATGTGATATAGAGAATCTGTGATATAAAGAAATGATATTTATGGTCTAGCTTTAAAAATTAAAAAAAAAAGATATATATGTGGATGTATTGAAGTATTTTAATATGTTATTAATACTTGTTTTTGTTAGCCTTTCAGATCTTGATGTGTTGTATAATTGTCATGGCTTTGTTAATTGTCCAATTTAATGGTAATTCTCGGAAAATTTTATGGAAAATATATCAAGATTTCCAATGTATGTACCGAGTAAGAATGGAATTAAGATTGTTCTGTAAGATGAGTACTGAAATAAAATTGTAATATTTTATTGTTATTATGAGTTATGGAGAGTAATATTAAATTAATACAATTAGATGAAATTTTGTGTATTTTATGAATAGGATAACGACTGACAACTTTTCTGTAACTAACTTGAGTGGTTGGGACTATAGTAATGAATGAATAGAGCGTTTGTATTTTTAGGGGATTTTTTAGTTTTAGTTTGGTTTTGATTAGTTGAAGCGAATGAGTTTGGGTGAGAGTGAGTTAGTTACAAATAAATATAGGTATATTAAAGGTGGAGGATTACTAACCCCGACTGACAAGGACCAACGAGAAATTAAATTCTATTCATAATTAAGTAAAATAGGGAATCACAAGTTGCAGATTTAGTTATAAAAAGTTGTGCCAACTTTTTTATCGCGGACTCGACGATGTGTGTTACATGCGGAAATTTTATCCATACTTTATTTTAAAAAATCTTGGAATGTATTGACGGAGGACTATGCAACAAGGAATATAGATGTAAACATTTTTATTAGCGCCTCTGGCGGAAAGTTGTGCATTACGCACCTACAACGGTGCTTGAAGAGGATGACTTAGCCATTCGATTGCTACTGTGCTACTGTGTACTCGATTTTGCATTCCAATATAGAGTTCCACTCTCACTTTTGCTTCTCTACTATGACTGAAGTACAATAATTCTACATGAATTTCCTATTGAATATTGATCTTCACAATGCAGAGATAGTAATACATAGATGCTAATTGATGTTTATTCATGAAACAAAGAAGTGTTGAGAATAAATGACGTTTCAAACCTCATCCCTTCCAGGTGGAATAGTAGAAATATATAACTTCAGGTTTCAGCATCGATTGCTGTACTCGAAAAGGATTTTCCTTGTACAGGTAGAAAGCATCAGTTTTGAAATATGGTTCAGAAGGAAAAAATCTCACTTCTACTTTCAAATCTCACTTCTACTGCAAAGAGCTAAAAATGAGAATAGACCAAAAGAAAAAGCGCTTTAATATAGATTCAGTGTCTCAAACATTAATATTAACTTGTACATTGCCCTGAATTCACAGCCGATAAGGAGGAAATCACAACTTCTGGTTTCAAGACTGATGAACATAGTAAAGTAATCTTATTAGGAAACAAGGAAACTACATGGAAATTTACTCCAGTTCCCGAGAGTAAATTACGTCTCCACAACAATGTCGGTAAATAAAAGAGGAGAAAAAGAAGTATACTATAATTTGTGGTTTCAATCTTGTTTTTCGTATTGCAAAGTCAGTAAGAAAAAGCAAGACATTTCTTTCTAGTAGATCATCAAATGGCATGGAATTTCTTGTTTCTTTTTTTTTACGAGAAACGTTTACTGTACGAAAGATATCAGATCAATAATTGTAATAGCAAAAGGAGCATTGGAAACACTCCTAACTAGCAGGCTTTACAGGTCAAATGAATAAGTATTTGAACATTATAGAAAGTATATAATAAACCTTAAAGAAATTCGAAATGATTGAGAAAGATGGAAAAGAAAGCATGACCAAATCTGCAAAAAACAAAGATATTTTAGCATAGGTAGGGAAAAAGCGGAAATATTTGGTTAGCATCATTAGTTGGAAAGAAAACTGGTTTCAACAAATCTTACGAAGAAACTAACTTCTTCATTACACCATAGAGGGAAAAAAATAAAAGGATACCGAAAAGTAGCAAGAATAACAAAACCCATCTTGGATTACAAAAATAGAAGACAATATTATTGGTTTAAAAACGAAGCTGACAATCGAGAAACGTGAGGGAATAATTTCTTCATCTGAACAGAAAGAAGAATACATAAAGTAATAGGAGGAAAATAGCAACAGCTAAATAATAATAATAATAATAATAATAATAATAATAATAATAATAATAATAATAATAATAATAATAATAATAATAATAGTAATAATAATAACTATGGATTAACACTCCAGATAATCATTTGAGCCTCGATTTTGCCAATCTATTAAAACGTAAATCCTGTAAATTACAGTTTACCATTTTAATACTGGTTGACATAGTAACGAAAACTGTAACTAACAATAAAACCAAATACTATGGGCAAATGGACATGCTAACATGCGCTTGTTCGTGTAAATTTCATATTTAATAAAAGCAAATTGATCATAAGTCGAGCATTGCTAGTGCATAACTCTCTTTAAGTTTATTATATTGTTTTCGAAATTTTCCGTAAATAGTTCTTAGGAAAATAGTTGAAATATTTTTTAAGCAGTTAAGAAATTTTCTTTAATCAGTGTTGAAATTTGTGTGTTTAGTTTTCTCAGCTATCGAGACCCATTAGTTTGTTGCCGACGTTGTTGAGAATCGTGAGGTAGAAGGCGAAATTGACAGGTCTTTTACAAAGGAAATAAATTATCGTAATGAGCAGATATATCTGAAGGTGAGAATGATAATACATGTGGTAAGAAACCAGGGTTAGAAAATAATCCAGACTCTCTGGGTTCATAGTTCAATAACACTCAATTAGAAATATACGAAACTAATATAGAATTATGTAAGTGTTCGTCATCGTATAGGGAAGAAATTCATGATTTACCGAAGACTAAGTATACGACTTTTCGAAGGATCAGTTGAAAACTAAGAATTAAGCAAACGAAGTCGTGGTCTCCAACGAAATTAATTTGTAACTATGAATGTTGTTTCAATAAAGTAGATGGGAACGACATTAGGAATTGTCGTGTAAAATGAAGTCCCGATGATTTTTTTCTAAGCTTTGTTTGCTTGCTGAGTGAAGTATATTATTGATCTCATTAATGCTTTTACTGCGACGATGATATTTTAAAATGTTTTTAATATTCAATTAGAACTGGACAATCAACGCAAAATGTCCACTCGATCTGTGAAAACGTCATCTTTTTAGAGCCTGTAGTTTCCGAGATCTCATCGTCGAAAGGATTGGCCACAAACATAATCATAGTTTAAAAGAACTCGGAAGATGGGAGCACATCTCACATGCATTGATTTTAGAGAACGCTTATTAAAATACAAAGGCTTTGAACAAGAATTTTATAGCATAAACTTTATGAAAAAGATATAGTTAACTAATTTAGACTATTTAAAGTGCAAATACTTAAAATGTTTGTCTCTGTTAAACGTGAAACCACACAAACCGTAAATGAAAGATTTGAAAGCTAAAGTTATAGGTTGGAGCTCAGGCGCTTTTAATTGCTATTGTAGCATTTTAATAAGTAGATACATATGACGAACTATCGCTTTTCAAGTATGCAATGAAAGATCTATTGCGCATAGTACTTGAAAGAGCGAAATTTAACTCGAACAATGATTCTTAGTGAAATGTTTGTTTGCAAACCCAGAAAAAAATGGTGTACAAATCGTTTTGGGATAATAGTTAATGCGTATTGTATAGCGCAGCTAATATTAGTGTAAATTGTGTACAGAAAGCAATAAATATGTACTTACGTTTTAAGCCATTGTTGTTGACTCCTGAGGACATTGGAGCTTTGCAAGTGCATTAATTATCCACTGCATAAATTCATCCTGAATCATTTGAAATCTTTGAAAAAAGACATAGTGAAATCTCAAGTACAAACACAATACATGCATCTGTTGTTTTATTAAAGAACACGGACCTTGTTGGCCAAATTATTATTATTTTTTTTTTTGGCAACGTAAATATGAAATTTCGCCATGAGAGAATCAATACATCATTCAAACTCTAGGATTTAACTTTTCAAAGAAGAATTTTTTTATTGTGAATTTTGTTTAAATGCATTCAATGATAAAACAATACATTCTTTCATAATAACACCGGTAAAAGATATTTACTTTAATTAGGATGACAAAATCAAATGATTGTATAACTGTACATTTACATGGAATAACTTGGAAAAATAAACGTGATTATAATCTATATCATATTCCTAACTTTCTTTATCAACTATCTAACAAATATGCAAAATTTTGTTGTAACGGGAAAATATCTTTAGGTTTAAAATATTATTACATTAGTATGGGATATTGGTTTGGAAGGTAAACACTATCCAGCACTAAAGATATTGCTTTCAAGCGCATTTATTGAATTGCATTATTTTAACAATATTAAAAATAATAAATTTTTGGGTTAATAACGACATGCATTTCTTAATGCGCCACAACAATGTATTTGCAAAAACCATGAAAATAAACAAATTTTACTAATGCATTTGAATATTTGTATCACTTTCCACATTTATTTTTGTAAATAATAGTACAGGATTTAAAATTGTAAATATAAAATTATATTAATCTAATCCATTTTTTCTCTTTTTTTACAAGGTTAAATACAATGTTATCATTTTGTTTGAGATTAATGTTATTGAATACTCTTAAAGCTGATTCCAAATTTCTCTTGCATTCAATATGATTAAAAGGTATACAATTTATGCAGACAAGTTGAAATTTCCATTTTTATGTGCGGCAGTATTCATTAAATATCTTATACAGTTTTTATTTTACTTTAAAGGTTTTATTTTTTCCATTGGTAATGCGCAGATATCAAAGTAATAATCTCTTTCATTTTTATTAACGAGTACACCCACAGAATGTGGTTCAGTAGAATTTGAAATGTAAACGTTTATAATTAGACAAGCTGCACTTTTAGGTGTTCGTCTATTGCGTAAATTCCATTCATATTGTCACCGACGAGTTTAATTTTAAAAAATAGCGCTTTTTAAGATTCATCTTTGTAAATATTTTAATCACGTACTATTTTGAAACACATGATGTTTTTTTCCAGACAATCGAAACAATATTATATTCTGATGAATTCAAGTAATATATTGAAAATATCATTGACGAATAATGTTGCACCTTCATCAGTCAATAGGAACGATGCTAACGCCAAGAAAATACTTTTGAACACTCCATCATGTAACTCTCGCGAAATTCACTCTGGAATTATTATTCAAATAATGAATATTTTACTGACCAGAGTATATATTTCTCTATTAACAATAAATTATTTTTAAGAGTTTACACAACGTAATGTTCTCGGAAACTACTATAATATAATTTATTTTTAATAAAAGAAATATATACTCTGGTCAGAAAAAATATTAACTATTCATCGTGTAATATCTTGTCACTCTTTTCATTAAGATATAGATAGTATACCAGCCTTTTCCAAAGCCGGACGCATGAAATGTATTGCTTAGAGGCAAACAGTTATACTTTAATACTAAGTTGATGATTTTGAAAGGTATTATCCATATGCGTATATATATTTCGTTTTGTATCAATTTGAATAAGATAATTCAATTAGGCTTAGATTGCATGTGATTGTTTCATTTAATTTTGTTAGGAAAGGCAACTTTTACAGTGGCATCACGCAAAAACTCCAATGTACAATCATCTAATGTTGAAGTTAATAGTATAAATGCACAATGCGTATAACCACTCACAAACAGTATAAAAGATTTTGATCCCTTCTTGAGATGCAATTTGTTAACTTAAAGTGTTAAAAATTGAATAAAATAAGTTCAGATTTTCCATTAAATACCAGATTAGAAATTAAATTGATAAATATAACTTTAGCCACATTACGCACGAAAATATTATCAAGATTGTATAGATTAGCATTTGTGGAAATAGTATTCATCTTAATTTAACACTTGTAAATGATATTTCGTTGTATGGCGAAGCATATTAGTATTGATTCTCATCGCTTAATGTGGTGAAATATCTATATAACATAAATGTGACATAATATCTTCAAGTTTCAATTTATATGAAATATTTGCAGCAGACATTAAAAACAGATCTTTACTATGATGTAATTTTATACGAAGACCTGTTTTATATACAATTACTCGTGTCAATCTAGCAATATCTCTATACAGACGGCCATACGTTTTAAATAAATTTCTATGTTTACCATAATTGAAACGTTATTGAAAACCTGTATTATCTGCATTATATGTAATGAATCTTTTTATCTTTTTTTTAGCACATATTTAATTGTAAATGTGTGAATAGCATCAGGTAAATAATTCAAAATGTTTCAAGGTTTGCTCAGTAGGTAGAAACAACATCGTGATGAAGCAATTAATTTATTATTTAATGAAATGTCAATTTTACTAAATAATGCCTATGCAAGAATTTGTTTTTTGGTGCTACATTATCATTTTCAATTAAAGGTGAATCATCAGGTTTTGTGATTTTACATTCTACATCAAAATAGAAAAACGCTGTAGGAATAAATTCACCTGTTTCACCCGAAATGAAAAATATTCATGAGCGCTATCAGAAGTTAATTTTGAAATTTGTCGATATTTACAAGAAATTCATGACCAAATTGCAGTTTGTAAAATCGCAGAAAATAAACAAATAAAAATCGTTTGTGCAACATTCCACCCTGTTCGAATAAGTAAAGTTATTATTACATTATATCTTTAACATGATAAATTTGCTTTTTTCTTCTTATTTTACTCTTGTACGAATGCTTACATTCAGTTCAAAACGAATATTTCCTGGAGTTTTAAGACTGAGTACCTGTCTCTTACCATTCCCAATTAATAACTGACCTACTCTGTTAACAGTTTTTGTCTTTAATGTTTTCAGTTTCTTATACACGTGCGCGAGAAAATCTTTAAACGGTTTGTCTTGTAGCACATCACTCGCTACTTGTATATTGTAATACCTGACGTCCTACAATTGAAGACTATGGGGCAAAACTCCGTCAAGTCCAAAAAGTGAAAGTGGAAAGGAGGGTAGCATCACAAGGGCTTCTTTTCATCCGATTTTCTTCAAACTTGACACCTATATACTAGACAGAAAAGAAATCGACACGTATTTTGTATACTTTCGAAAAATAGTTTATGGGGGACAAGGACACCTTTTCAAAAAAAAGGTCCCCTTGACTAAAAGGTCCGTATTAAATAAACTGAACTCTGCCGATGCAAATATGGCTTCAAAGTAGGGAATACGGGTTTTGCCGTTTTGCGAGAAAAGTATTGTAGGGGGCAATGGTCCCCTTGGAAATGACAAAAGACTTCACAATATTTACGGAAATTGGATTTCGGTGAAATTGCTTGAAGCCGTGATATGTTGTAGATACGGTGCTCCTAGAAAAGGCCTTAAGGGGCACAACCACAAATCACTGACCGTTTCGTCACTGCAGAGCTACTTTCTTGAAAACAGCCGATTATAATGGTTCCGCATTTCGGTAAAATTGAAAATGAAATGAAATATTTAAGTTTTACGTCACACGTTTGGCTAAAGGAGTCAGTGATTATGAGAAATGAATGAAATGGTGGAAGAAAGAAAGTGGAAGGAAGAGGGAGAACCCCGAGGCAACCCACGAGCACGGTGTTTGTCCACCCCAAAGTCCACACAGCGCGAACTGCAATCGAAGCAGTGACCCCAAGTATCTGAGGTGAACGCTCTAGCACGGAGCCACCGCGCCCCTCATTTCGGTAAAATTGAGTAACACTAAGATATGTTGAAGATCTCATCATGGGGACAAGTCTTAATGGATACAACCATTGAATTATGCCCGTTTGGCCACTATAGGTCCAGATTTTTTAAAAACAGGCGGGTATAACAATTTTTTTGACTTTGATGTAAATGAATAAAATTGTGATATATATTGTAGATGTCGTGATCCTGAGAAAAATTGTCAAGGGCTTTCTAGGGTTTGCTTTGCCCAACAAGATGAACATATGAATCTTGTCTATGCTTAAATTATGTTTGACGCTATTTTCCCCATCCCTTTTCCGGGTTGATGGATAGGACTTTTCGGGGTTTCATACCAATCTACCAAAATTGCAGAGTATTCTTACCTTCTGCTGTTGGCCGCGATAAGGAAGTGTGTACCCCCCTTTAGTTTCAACAGTATAGTCTTAGTTATGGTATAATGTCTGTACACAGTTACCTTGAAGTCTTAAGAGTCTTAAAGTCATAAACATCGGTATTATCAACATAAATGTCATAACATAGCTGAAGTATGCGCCAAGTACTCGTACATGTTTTCCGGAGATACTCCAGATTCATGGGGTGAAGGCGTGTTCCATAGCTGCTAGTAATTTCTGCGCTGTGTGATATCTAGTGTTTATTACTTGTTGCTTTATGAAACAAAGGAGAGAAATGTCTGGTGTAGTCAGATCTTGACTTGTTGGAGGCCAGGCAAAGAAAGCTGGTGAAGATGAACACCCTCTTCCAATCAAGCTTTTAGGAAACGTCTGATTTATTTAATTGCGCACATGAATCGTGAGGTGCGCTGGTGCTCCATGCCAAGCAATGTTACCAAACAAATGTGGGTAAAACCTAAAACGTTCAGAAGACATCAATTAGTTGTACGCCCGCCCGCCCGCTTATGTACAACATATCGCAGTTTCAAGTAATTACACCGAAATGCAGAATAACGTTACTCCTGCTCGTTTAAAAAAGAGGCCACACAGTCAGTGATGGGTGGTTGTGCCTGTTGAGACTATTTCTGAGGATCACAGTCTCAACCACATATGACGGTTTGAAGCAATTACACCGAAATCCAGAATAACTTTACATTCTGTTTCCAAAAAAGTGGCCAGACAGTCAGTGATTTGTGTTAGTGCCTGTTGGGACTTTTCTCAGGATTACAACATATCACAATTTCAGTCATTTTCGTAGAAATCCAGAATATCACTACCTTCAGCTGCTTTTAGAAAGTAGCCTTGTAGTGGCCAAACAATCACTGATTGGTGGCTATCCCCATTAAGAATTTTTCTCAGAATCACAATATCCACAACATAACACATTTCAATCACTGTTAGCAAACTCCAGACTGTCGTTATCTTCGGCTGTTTTAAAAAAGTGGCCCTGCCTTGGCCAAACTGTCTGTGATTGTGATTGCGCCCATTGAGACTTTTACTCAGAAACATAATATGTAACACATATCACGACTACATGCTATTCCACCTAAATCCAACCTCCGTAAAGACTGTGCGAAGTCCTTTGCCATTTCGAAGGGTACCATTTCCCATGTAACCCTTTTCTCGCAAAAACCACAAAACCTGTATTTGGTACTTTGAGGCCGTCTTTGCATTGGCAGTGTTTAGTTTCTTTAATGTGGCCCTTATAGTCAAGGGGACTGTTTTTTTGAAAAGAGGCCCTTTGCCCCGTTAAACTATTTCTCGAAAGAAACAAAAAATACGTGACGATTTATTTTCGGTCTAGTATATAGGTGTCAAGTTTGAAGAAAATCGGATGAGGAGAAACCCTTTTGAAGCTATCTCTTTTACACTTTCATTTTTGGGACTTGAAATGCTTTTGCCCCGAAGTCTTCAACCTTCCACTTTCGTTAAGAAACGATTATTTCAAAACGAAGTAATCTTTGAAAGAAACGGCATATACCATGTCCCCGTTGATATACAATGTAGAGCTCCTGGAAAGTGTGGTATATTATGTCCGTAATGACGTCTTAAGTTTGCTTTCAATTTATTTATTTTTATTACGAGAGTGTTTAAAATGATGCATTACGCCCAAAACGAAACGGGAAATTTACCCAGCTTGGTTTGGTATTTCTCTTCAATCAGTATACTAGCTGAACCTGCGCTCTCAACACAGCACATCATTCGCATATGAGTATAAATATCCTTTTCATTCTTCACAACATATGCACATGTCCCTTTACAGACACAACTGAAAGACGTCTTGATTTAAAAAAAAATCAACAAGAGGTATAATAAAGGGGAGATTTTTGCAATTATTTTTTTTAATATCTAAGTTCCGGTTGGAGTTTCTAATTCATGTATGACCAATGTTTTCTTTCTTCTTGCATGCAGTATGGAATAAGCAAATACATTACATATACAATTAATTATAATGTCAGTTATATATGGTGTTCATTGGGTAAAACACTCAAAAAATAATGATTTGTCTTAAGACTCGAGAAATGGTTATCCTTCCTTTATCACTATTATTTAGACATGGAACAAACGTCTGAGATATATACAACCCCAATATATAACATTGTGGAGTTGGAATGTATAACGCATAAGAGGTGATGCTTTAGTTTTGTTTTAAGTTCAACGCATCCAGCGTACCATAAAAAATGTAATAAAAATAATGGCCATGTTTTTTTTAAAATATTCAATTAGAACTGGACAATCTACGAAAAATGTCCAATCGATCTGTGTAAACGTCATCTTTCTAGAGCCTGTAGTTTCCGATTTCTCTTTGTCGAAAGGATTGGCCACAAACATATGATCATAGTTTAAAAGAACTATAGAAGGTGGAAGAAGATGGAAGCACATCTCCCATGCATTGATTTTTGATAAGGCTTATTAAAATACAAAAACTTTGAACAATAATTTTATATCATAAACTTTATGAAAAAGATATAGTCAACTAATTTAGACTATTTAAAGTGCAAATACTTAAAATGTTTGTCTCTGTTAAACGTGAAATCACGCATAACCATAAATGAAAGATTTGAAAGCTAAAGTTATAGGTTGAAGCTCAGGCGCTTTTAATTGCTATTGCAGCATTTTAATAGATAGATGGGAGGAATTTGCAACTCGTAAATAGTGAATACCTTGAGATACTATTGTTCGCACTTTAATATATTTAAAATTCAATATTGTTGCAATAGGAAGTAATGTCGTATCACTTGAAAATAATACTCTATCCTATCTGCATAAATAAACATTTGATGGGAATAATCAATATGAGTGTAGGGTTGTTCTCATCCACGAGAATGAAGTAATATCAGTATTTTCGGAAGATCTTAATTGTCATATATTTGTGTCGAAGTAACCTATTCTTCTTATACACCTTGTCAATAAAAGATACAGAAAATTTTACATTATTTGAATTCATTATAGACAAATATCTAAGACTGTACAACCACCAGCTGGTCTCATTATAAACCTCTACATTTCAAATTCTACTGAACCACATTGGGAGAACGTATCGATTAATAAAAATCTAAGACGTTGTTGCTTTGATATCTGCAAATTACCAATACAAAAATGTAACTATTAAAATAAAAAAAAACTGTAAAAGAAATTTTATAAATTCTACAGCACATTAACTTAAAATTTCAAGCTTGTCTACATGTAACCAATATAACCAATATATTAAAAAGAAAAACAGATTAGATTAATATAATTTCATATTTATAATATTAAATTTATACTTGTATCTACAAAAGTAGATGTGGAAAGCAATACAAATATTCAAATGCATTAGTAAGATTTGTTTATTTTCATGGTTTTGGCAAATACATAGTTGTTTCGCATTACGAAATGCATATCTTGATTAACTAAAAACATTATTATTTGTAATAGTGTGAAAATAACCATTAAATCATTACATACGTTTGAAAGCAATATGTTTAGTGGTGGAAAGTATTTACTGTCCAAGCCACTAACCATAACTAATGCAATAATGTTTTAAATCCAAGTATTTTTTCTGCTCGTTGAAACAAAAGTTTGCATCTTAGTTACATAGTTGATAAACAAGGTTGGGAATATGAGATAAATTAGAACAACACTTATCATTCGAACTTAGTCCATGTCAATGTAATGTAAATCAAACATATTTTTGTCATCCTAATGATAGTAAATGATTTTATCGGTGAATGTATGAGACAATGGAAAATTAGATTATCATTGAATGCATTTAGACAAAATTCACAATAGAAAAACTATTCTCAGGAAAGTTTAATCGTAATAATTCTACGCTGTGTTGATTCACTCATATTGAACTTTCATATTTGAGTTGCCGCAAGAACGAATAATAAGTTCAACAAATTCCTACTCCCAGTTGATCCCACTTTGTGATGAATTTCCCACATTTCCCAGGTCCTGCATCATACGAAGAGTTCTATTTTACAGTGTCGCACGATCTACGGTGTCGCGCGTATCGCCCAGCTATGGGAAATTGAACACCAGGGAAACTCACTCTCTTTTAAGAAACCATTTTGAGGCACATGCTCGTTCTCTTTTACGAGCACTAATTTGGGGTGTATTAGTTATCTTTTACGTCCACATTTTTAACATACCAGAAATTACTTATGGCTATGTACATATATTACAACCCCTAATTAACATAGCAGAGATTGCACAAGAAAGTCTACAAGCATAGCACAGACTAATGGGGGTGTACTAGTTCTCATTTAAGACCACGTTCCGCAACACATATATGTAACATAAAATATTATGGCTTATTTTCCAACCCCTATTAAACATAGCTGAATTTAAACAAGAATGGATACAAGCATCTTAAACATACCAGAGCTGATAAAAGAGTATGACCTATTTTTAACCCCTATTTAATAAAGTAGAGAATACATAAGACTATGAACCAATGGGAGGAGTGTATTCGTTCCCTTTCCTCAAACCCCTATGTAACACAGTAGAAATTACCCAAGCATTCATCAAGTATTACACGTACCAAAAGTACTGGCCGTCGAGGTCTAAGGTCAAATATTTAAAACCGAATAACTCGTAAACGAAGCAACGTATTAAGGTGATCTTCCCACATTTAGTAATAGGTCGTCAAGTGCTACATGTCCGAAAAGCAATGTCAATCGAAGTCAAATGTCAACAATTTAAACGTAATAATTTGTAAACGGTGCAACGTATTGAGAGGACGTTTTCGTATTTAGTAATAGATCATCTAGTACTATATGGACCAAAAGTAGTGACTATCGAGGCCAAAAGTCAAATATTTCAACCCGAATAACTTGTAACCGGATCAACGTATTAGGTGCTCTTTACACATTTCATACTTCATCAAGTACTACATGCCCTAAACATACTCACCATCGAGGTCAAAGGTCAAAAATGTAAACGTAAATAACTTCGAGAAGTAGCGACGGATAAATTTGTGACCTATTCCACCAAGAAGTAAAAAGTGAAGAATTTAAAATTTGTTTTCCTACTTTTTACACCAAAGAGAAAAAAGCAAACAAATGCCATTGTAACTAACTGACAATTTCATAACTTTAGTTCTATTGAAACAAACGAAGGTGTACATTTGCACGCCATAAAGGAGGGAGGTACATTTTAAATAGCTAAGTATTTTATACGATTTTGTACTATTGAAGTAAACAAAGGAATAAATTTGCACTAACCAGAAAAAGCGAAAAATGAAATTTTTAACTAGCTCATAATTTATATACCTTTTGTAATACTCAAATAAACGAAATAATAAATTTGGGTGTCCTACTTTTCATACCAACGAGTTAAAGCAAAGAAATGTCATTATTTCTAGTTCAGTGTTTTATACCTTTTTGGCTTATTCAAACAAACGAATGCGTAAATTTGAGTATCCTATTCAATTTTGTACGAAGAAGAAAAAAGTGAAGAAGGTTTATTTTAACCAACTCAGCATTTATACTTTCTGGCCTATTCAAACAAAGGAAGGAATAAATTATAATGGCGTATTTATTTTTGTACCAACTAGAAAAAAGGGATGAAGGGCTATTTTAAATAATTCAGTATTTTATATCTTTTGTGCTATTTAAACAAACAAAGTGTTATATTTGTGTGACCTATTCAATTTTATAGGAAGCAATGAAAATTAAAAAAAATGAATAAAATTTGGATTCCTACTACCATTTCTACCATCAGAAAAAGAGCAAAGAAGAATCTTTTTAAATATCTCTGAATTTATGATCCTTTTGTACTAGTCAAATAAACCAGATAATAAATTTGGGTGTCCTATTTCCTTTTGTAGCAAGCAGAAAAATGGGAAGAATGAATAAATTTGGTTGACTTCTTTACATTTGTATTAACGAGAAAAAAGCAAAGAAACGCAATTTTAATTAACTGTGAATTTTTTAACTTTTGTGATATTCAAATAAACGAAGAAATAAATTTCGGTGTCGTAATTATTTTTGTACTAACCAGAAATAAATATGTTATTCAAATAAGCAAAGAAGGTTCGTTTGAAAAATTTGAGAACTTTATGTCATTTTGATATATTAATATAAACGAAGGAATACATTTTTGTTTCTTACTTTTGTATCAACGACAAGAATGGGAAGAAATGCCATTTTTAACTGGTTAAGATTTGTATATATTTTGCACTATTCAAATAAGCGAAGGAATAAATTTAGCTGGACAATTGAAATTTGTACCTGGGAGATAATATTGCAACGAAATGCCATTTTAACTAACTCAGAATTTCTGTACCATTTTATACTATTCAAATAAACGACGAAATAAATTTAGATGTAGTATTTAGTTTTGTACGAACCAAAAACTAGTTTTTGTACTATTCAAACAAACAAAGATATAAATTTGAGTTTGCTATTTAATTTTGTAACAAACAGAAAAGAACGAAGAAAGTTCATTTTAACTAAGAATTTTGTAGCATTTTGTACTACTCAAACAACCGAAGGACTAAATTTGAGTGGGATATTTAATTTTGTAACAACCAGAAAAGCAAAGAATGTCCTTTTACCTAAAGAATAATTTTGCAACATTTTGTATTACTGAAATAAAGGAAGGAATAAATTTGTGTATCCTATTTAATTTTATACCGCCGAGGAAAAGCAAAAATATACCATTTTAACTAGCTAAGTATTTTTGTACCGTTTTGGGATATCCAAGTAAGCGGAGGAATAAATTTGAGTATCCTAATTTTTGTGTAAACCAGAAGAAGGGCCATTTAAGTAACTCAACATTTTATACCTTTCTTGAGATTAATATAAACGAAGGAATAAATTTTGGTGGACTATTTAGTTGTGGTGCTAGATTTCGTACTATTTTTTACATTTTAGTGTCACCCAGAATAAGGACCATTTTAAAGTTTTGCAGATCAATTTTGCGATGCAAATTTGTAACGTAACATTTTATAGGATTTCTTTTACAAACAGAGCAACATTACTATGTTTGTGCTCTTTTTGTATCTATTGTTCAAAAACATAATAAGAGACAGATGGTATTGTTATCGGCAAGCACACGAAAGACTGGAAGATTTGGGTTAAAGGAGAATTTTGACAAGAATACGGTTATTGTAAATATGTAAATTCGCGTCTATCTGGCGCCATGAAAATATACTTTAGTAGTAATAAAAGTAAAGAATAAAAAACTTATTTTGTAGAAAAGAAGGATAGGTGGTGTAACAAGAATATACATGTTTCTTTGCAGGCCATTCTAGCAGGAATATGATTATTGAAAACATGAATATACGCAGCACACACTCATACAAAACCGTCTCTGGTGCCGATGGTTTTAAGGAAAATGTACTTAATCGGTAAATAGATACATTAAAATATGAACTAAAACTTTTGATAAAGTGGAAAATTTCAAATATTTTAAATCAATATTAACTGACGAAAATCATCTTAAAAGACAAATTAAATGTCGACAAAAAGCAAGAGATTCGTGTTATTGTTCAGTCCGAAATCTTTTGTTGTCGCGAATTCTGTCGAGGAATTTGAAGCTTAAATATGTAAAACGATAACCATGTCTGTTGTTTATATGGTTGCTAAACATAGTTGCTTACTCTGAGGGAAGAATATAGACTGAAAGTATTTGAGAACAAGATCCTGAGGCGAATATTCGGACTCAACAGGAACGGGAATGGGGAATGACGGAAACTTATAACGAGGAACTTGTTTTTTGTACGGTTTACAAACCAGTGTTAGGGTCATCAAGTCTTGGAGGCTTAGATGGGCAGGTCATGTAGCTAGGATGGAAGAAAGTAGAAACGCATTAAACACCTTGACTCGGAAGAGGACCATTAGGAAGATCTAGGCGCATTTGGGTGGACAATATTAAGATGGATCTCGCATAGATAGGACTACAAAGTAGGAACTGCTTTCAGTTGGTAAACGATAAAATCAATGAAGAACTTTTTTGAACGCCGCATTGAACCTCCATAAGCCATCGAATTACTTAATTAGTTACTAATCTTACCAGAACAAGAGCTGGTTTGAAAATTGTCTTCTAAAACACTTAACCATCCTAATTCCCATATTTTATAGATGATAAACCTCACATGTGCTGTATAATGTAAATGAAAAGTATTATTTTCTACAATTTGTAACTGATAAACAAACAAAGCATGTTCCATAGTGCTCAAAAGAACGCTTACTGGATATTCAATTGTACTATGCTATTTGTACTGTCTCTGAGAATAATCTATCCTTAGAGAAGTAGTCAATGAAGTATTCTTAATCAGTGTTGATTACGATTTAAAAATTTCATATGTGATTTTCTCAGATATATAGATGCATGACTAAGAACAACGAAGCATAACATAAACATATATGTCCATGTATATCAGCATGAGATAGACAATCCGTTTTGAAAATAATAAGAGATCGTAATAAAGCTTTCATGGAAATATGATGGAATCCATGCACGCGGCATCCAAACATTAAGCAAATGAATACAGGATATCTGCCATTTTATATGACATGACAGAAATACCTATTCTGCTCAATATATTATACATTGGACTGGTATGGCCTTTGTCATAACAATGCAACAGCTCGCTGCATGAAATGTGAAGTACGACTCGACATAAAATGTGACTTTGAGTGTCATACAAAACCACAAGCAGGACGCTATGAGCAAAACGAACATAAAATAGTTTGTGTTTCTAGTATGAAAAATAATTAGCCAAAAATTGTGATAATCCCAACGAAATGTAATTAGAAAGAAAATATTTGATGTTTTTAGTAATATTTCTGTGATTTAGCAAGAACATTATAGATAGCCTCAGAAAACGCTAATTTTAGACACCGCACAATAATGTAGGTGACATTTAGCTGAATATACTATGTACAATTTTTATTAGCAACAACTCTTCTATTAATACTTTAAATATATGTTATTGGTGCAAAATACAAAATTATTTAGCACTAGAAAGACTGGCGACAAGGTATTTTTGTATTCGAAATAAACCTAGTGTAGGTGTTAATAGATACGTAGAATGACTGTATATGAGCCTGGCATTTTATACATAGGACGTCTGTTATTTCACATCTCCAATCGAGTTCGTTAAAATCCATTCAAGATTATACTTGATTCTGCGAAATGAATAAAATAAAACAAGGTTTACAAAATAAGTCCTAAAATAATTCGGCCCTACCTGGGCCATATATACCCCACAGTTGAAAAAGAAGTCTACAATTCAAGCGCTAGTTCCGTACGAAAGTACGAGAAAGCTATATATCGGTATTTTTTCAAAATGAAGAATGAAATCTTTGAGTTTTACTTCCCAAGGTTATGCCGACCAGGCTAAAGGAGACGGTGATGATGAGAAATGAATGAAATGGTGGAATGAGGAAAGTGGGAGAAAACGGGAGAACCGTGAGAAAACCCACGCATACGGTGTTTGTCCACCACAAAGCTTACTTGGCGGGAGCAGTGTTTGAACTCGGAACCCTATGGAAAAGAGTTGAACGCTCTGCCACCGTATTAGTTCAGTTCAATTAGACCAAAAAGGGGCAAAACATGGTCATTAAGAAAAACAAACCAAAACTTTTTCTCAAACGATCATGATACTGTATTCTGTAACTCAGATAATGTCCCAAAATATCCACGCTGGGTTCGTTCAATATGGTATTGTGTAAAAATTCATTATCCAGAAATGGCATAAGGGAAGTTCTACAAAATTTCTCAGAACAGAAGTGAAACCTTCATTTTTCATTTTTATTGCAACATTGTAAAAGAAGAAACAAACAAACCAAAAATATAATTGTTTTAGCAAAATGACCATGATACTCTATTCAGTAATTCAGAAAAAGTCTCTGATTTGGTCAGTATGGCCGCCATAATAGACGTAACATTCCCAATACCAAACGTTTCCTTGAAGACATAACATTCACTTTAACTGACTATAATACAGGTCCAAAACACAGCAGAGATATAAACAATATCTCGTTGATAAGATATTTATTTAGTTGTTCTTAGTGTGTGAAAATTTAGGAAATTTACATCTCCCAGAAAGAGAAAAAAGGGAAATTCTACAAACTTTCTTCGAATAAAAGTGAAAAATCGGCATTTTTTAAAAAAGTTACAAAGTAGGCCCCACACCATACTAGGTATGATTTTCACAGTTTTGCAAACGTTTAACCCTTTCCGGATCCCGTTTTTTTGGGCTATCTTTCAGACTTTCAGTCAAGCAGCTACTGTATCGACACTATTTATCCTAGGATCATGGTTCATACCTCATTTTCTTCAGAATAGAGCTGGCTTTCAAATGGTGCCATTTGTATGCTCATACAATATACCAGAAAATGTCAAAGTGAAAGTTTCGGAGGGAATTTTTTTTCTCGAACTTTGGCCCCCCCGGATCCCTATTGTGTCAACGTAGCCATCTAAAAAAATCTGAGAAATAGTACTTGGTATACTGAATGTGAGTGCCAAATTTCAAGTTTCTATCTTGAATAGTAAGGGAAGTAGAAATTTTATCAAAATTTCCCACCATGCCCCAAATTACCACAAAACACTATGATCTCAGGGAAAAAATTCCTGAGACATCCCTAATTACCCTAGGGTCATGTGTCGCCCACATTCTCTTCTGAATAGAACTGCCTTTCAGGTGGCACCATTTGCATGTCTCCATCATGTATCTAAGGCGGTAAATTGCAGAAAAAAGGATTTTTTGGTCTAAATTTCCCTTTTTTCAACTTTTATTCACTCTGGACCCCCTGTTTTAACGCAGAAATCTGTAAGAAAATATGTTAAATACTACTCGGTGGACTGAATGTTTGTGCACAATTTCAATCTTCTAGGTACAAAAATAAGCCCGCCAGAAAAAATCAGAAATTTCCCCATGTTACCCTATACAGAAGATATTTTGAAAACAACTCACTGAGACGTTCCTAATTACCCTAGAATAATAATTCGACCGCCATTCTATTCAGAATGGAACTGCCTTTCAGACGGTATGATTCACGTGCTTCCATCATGTATGTGAGGCGGAAAAATCCTGAAAAACCGGATTTATTTGGTCTAAAAATCCTTTTTTTCAGTTTTTCCCCATCTGGACCCCCCTGTCTTTACGCAGAGATCTGAAAAAAAATGTGGTAAATACTACTAGGTAGGCTGAATGTTTGTGCACAATTTCAATCTTCTAGGTGCAAAAGTAAGCCCGCCAAAAAAAAATATATACCCACCATGTCCCATTTTTCCCTATATAGAAGTATATTTTTCAAAAAATCCCTGAGACGTCCCTAATTACCCTAGGACAATGATTCGACCGTCATTCTCTTCAGAATGGAACTGCCTTTCAGACGGTATGGCCTGCGTGTCCCCATCATGTATGTGAGGTGGGAAAATGACGAGAAACGGGACTTGGGGGGTAAAAATATCCCTTTTTCACCCATTTGCCCCTCTGGTTCCCCCTTTGTTTTAGCACTAGACATCGGAACAAAAAATACGGTAAATACTACTCGGTGGGTTGAATGTTTGTGCAAAATTTCAGTCTTCTATGTGGAAAAAATAAGCCCGCCAAAAAATATTGAACATAGGCTTAGAAAATGAGAAAATAAATTTTTGACTGTTGACGTCATCACCTCCTATGTCTGGACGCAGGAAGGTCTGAAACCGTACTAATGTCTTCTACAAGGTTTCTGGACTTGGAAAACAAAAACATGCGGACGAAAAAGTTCAAATAGAAGAGAAATAACGCAATGTACCATGAAAAACGCGTATGGTACAAAATTGTACCATAGGATCCACAAAGGGTTAATTTTTTTGTGTGTCCCTTATATATATATATATATATATATATATATATATATATATATATATATATATATATATATATATATATATATATATATTAGGGTGGAGAGAGGAAATCAAATTTTCGAGTATTGAATTCTAATAGGGCTCAATATTTGCGTATTCTCATGAAAATCAATGGAAAAGTAACGAGAAAAATTACACTCTGGATCTTCAGTTCGGGCAAACGGCCTAAAAGTTGAAAAAAGACCCAAAAACCACCAAATAAACTTTATGCGATATAATACGAGTTTTGATTATCGAATTCTAAAATTGTTCAAAAGTTGTGTGTTTGCATACTAGTGAATGGAAAAAGAATGAAAAAGAGATACTTCGGTTCTTCAGTTCGCGCAAACAATCTAAATTTTAAAAAAATGACAGAAATCACCAAAGTTTATATTGATGCGGAAAAATCAAATTTTTGAGTATTGAGTTCTAAAAGGGTTCAAGTGTTTCGTATTTGCGTGGTAATCAACTGAAAAATAAGTAAAATATCACATTTTGCATCTTCGGTTGGCCGAAACGTCCTAATTAAAAAAACAAAAAAAAATTTACATGTACTCTAGGAATATGCAGATTACTTTCTTCATTTCTATGGCGTCTAAGTACTTTAGTTGTGCGAGGACATGCTTCTTAATAATTCGTTAATTTGAGTGATTCTATACATTTTATTTTCATAATAATATTTGCAGCTCTTCAACAATTTGTCAATGATTCCTTCTTTTTTTTCATGAAATTTCATAAAACTCCCTATTAAATTCAGCTTTTTAATCAAATTTTGGCATTTTGAATCTTGGGAGCAAAGTCGCTCTAATGTAACCATCTCTGTTTTTTTGTTCGTACATTTTTCCTCCAGACTACGCAACAAGTTTGACTTCTTGGGTATGGCATGGAAAACTTATGCCGTGAAACTCATTAGCACATTTGTCAAGCATAAGTGATAAGATTTGTCATGCGTAAGTGATCATTGGAGGGGGCGATTGCTTACATTTTCTCCAATTTTATCAGCTGACTGGTTCGTGGCATGAACATTTATTGAAGTTGCGATAAAAGTTCTAACACAGCAATTCAGACTGGGCAGTGTGCTCTGGATGTGTGTATAAGATATCCTGGTCCTATAAGAGATTCTATAAGAGAGACCTCTTAGTTACTTCCGATGGCTGACATATTAAAACCTGGCCGTACGTGTCTACGTTTCTGAAACAAATCCTACAAACAAACTCAAAATGCTTGTAAACTACATTATAAAGACATATGTAATTAAATGGTTGGACATAAAGAGATATCAGTGGGTGAAATATGGACCTAAACATATTTTAAAGATAATTCAAACAATAGGACATTTGCCAAACAACATAAAAAGAATTCTTGATCCGATGGTTTAGAGATACCTTTTCTTCTGTCATCCAAAAAAAACTATTCTTAGCTATGACAGTGTATGAGAGAAAACACGTAGGAGAGTTCGGTTACAGAAGAGTGCTGTAGGCAAGAAATCAAGATACGAAGTTGGAATTTGTTAAAGCTTTTGTGGAAACTTCAATAAATTTTGATGCCACGGACTACCGTGAGCTGAAAGAGTGGAAAAAAATTAAGTGGGTCTAGGTCAAAACAACCACAGCCAAAACCCCCCACACTCAAGAAATGTCAAAACGACCACACGATTGGTCATACCTCCCACACAAATGGACAAATCTCCCAAACTCACGAACGGTCGAAACCCCCACAGCCAAAACTCCCACACTCAAGAAATGTCAAAACGCCCACACAATCGGTCATAACTCCAACACAAATGGACAAAACAGCCACACATAGCAACGATCATAATCTCCACATAAATGGACAAAACTCCCACACAAATGGTTAAAACTCCCACATGCAGAAATTGTCACAACTGCCACACAAATGGGCAAATCCCCCACACAATCCACCACACTCTGAAATGTTCGTGATTGTACGTCTTTGTTGCGGCTATTTATGAGGCCCCCTTTAGTGTTTCTGTCATTAGAAAACAGTGCAAGAAGAAGAGTTGCAACATCAGTTTAAGTGGAATAAAAATGTTATTAAAAAGTACAAGGGCAAGATATGCAACCAGGATCATTTCAGAGTGTGGGAGATTTGTCCGATTGTGTGGGTTTTTTGTCAAATTGTGTGGCAGTTGTGACAATTTCTGCATGTGGGAATTTTGTCCATTTGTGTGGGGGTATATCCATTTATGTGGGGAATGTGACCGCTGCTATGTGTGGGAATTATGACCGTTGGAGGTTATGACCGATTACTTGTGTGGGGGTTTTGGCTGTGGGAGTTACGACCGTTCGTACATTTGGGAGATTTGTCCGTTTGTGTGGGAGTTATGACCGATTGTGTGGGCGTTTTGACATTCAGAGTATGCGAGAATTGTCCGATTGTGTTTTTTTTTTGTCAATTTGTGTAGCAGTTGTTACAATTTCTGCATGTGGGAGTTTTGTCCAATTGTGAGGGAGTTAGGACCGTTGGAGGAAATGACCAATTACCAGTGTGGGGGTTTTGTTTGTGGGAGTTATGACTATTCGTGCATTTGGGAGATTTGTCCATTTGTGTTGAGGTTATGACCGTTTGTGTGGGCGTTTTGACATTTCTTGAGTGTGGGGGTTTTGGCTGTGGGAGTTTTGAACTGTTCCCACCTAAGCAGCCGGCCTCCTTCAGTGTTCGAAAGCTTGACAACAGACATTATCTTATCGCTTGTGCGTGACAAATCTGCTAACGAGTTTGACGTTGAAAGTTGAAGTTGAAAGTTGAAGATGAAGACGAAGTTGAGAGATGTGTCACAATTATCATGTAGTCTGCAGGAGAAGTGTACGAACAAGAAAACAGAGATAGCTACATTAGAGCAAATAAGCTCTCGATACTCAGAATTCCAAATTTTTTTAAAAATCTGATTTAAAGTCAAAGTACTTGACTAAGTCAATATGATTTAGCACAAACGAATTGGTAGGAGAGATTAGTAGGATGTGTGTGGAACTCGAATTGTAGTCGAGACCATGTAGGGTGTTCTGGGCTATTTCGTGAAAACGAAAGAAACGTTGCCACATAAACCAAGAGCTGCAAAATCATTATGAACGTAAATGTATAAAATCACTCAAATTAACGACTTATTAACAAGCATGCCCTCACAGAATTAAAACACTTAGACGCTAAAGAAATAAAAAAAAGGTAATACTTTATATTCCTTCGTAAAGGTAAATTTTGGTGTTTTCTGTCAGTTTTTTTTTTTCAAAATTTAGAATATTTGCGCGAACTGAAAATCCAAAGCGTGACTTTTTCGTTATTTTTCATCGATTAGCATGCGAATACGCAACTTTTGAGCCCTATTAGAATTCGATATTCGAAAACTTGATATTTCTGCTCAACCCTAATATATATATATATATATATATATATATATATATATATATATATATATATATATATATACATCCTCATGGCATTGTCAAGGCTCTATATTTGTATTTTACATTTAAAGTTGCAACCGGGTGTTTCTCGCTGCCGTATTTGGTTGCCTGATCATCACCCTTGTTCTTCGCGCGCAGAGTCACTCGAAGAACTGAAAACGTACTCTGTACACGAACAGTTTATGGTTGTGAACTTGGAAAGCCTGGTACTTCTGCTTATCAAGGTCAGAAGGTGGGAGATAAAAGGATGTGTAGAATGTAAAGAGGGTGCAACAGTGACTGATACTTGTATGAACCATATTCATTTTTAGTTCGTGCACATTCCGCCTGTAGCGCTACTCTGGCACAACGTATATTGTAACTGTATAACTCTTATTCACCGCTTGTAGGTCTATTGGCGTAAGTGACGACCGAAACTATGTTGTCAGCTCTGACTGCGATAAGGCCCCGCTGTGCTGCTTTTGCTTTTCTTTTTTGTCCTTTGTCATTTGTGAGACGCCAAGCATGTTGTTTTTGCTTGTTGCACGCGTTGAACGGGTTCCTGCGGAGCGAAGTATTTAAGAAGTTAACTACATATTCTTGTTTTGGGATAGAAATATGATACGTACTTTGTATTATAATACGGTTTTAAATTGGTTAACTGTTGAAAAAAACGAAAATAAAGTTGTACTTGTAAATGTATATTAGTCGAGGACGTAGCTACTAACAGTGTTGCAGGCACGTAGCCAGGATTTCGTGAAGGAGAAGTCCGTGACATGAAATACTGTGGTCATCACAAAATGGGGTTCGATCACTTTAAACTATTTTACTGGAACATATATTGGTTCGTTTAGCAAGGATTTCGTAACGCTGGGGGTGGGAGTGACATGAAATTCTGAAAGCCCACTACCTCAATCAATCTAAACTACTTTAGTATCAACATGTATTGGTTTGTTAGGACAATAACATGAGGATATGTTGGCAAGTATTTTAATTACAAACTATAAAGAATAATAAAAAAAGTATTGAAAAAGATTTTGCAATATTTACGTTCTTCTCCTGTTTATTCAAATATAACAATTTTCCTTTCGTTATGACCTCAATTATTATAAAAAGTACATACTGAATACTGTGTTGTAAACTATCTTCTAATATAAATAAAATAACGAGTTTTTTTGTGTGTTTTTCTGTCTGTGTGCGGCCTGGGTACCAGACGAGTGGATCGAGAGTTACCAAGTTTTGGTCAGGGGTACCTTCGCCCAGGCCCCAGATCAAGACGAAGCGTTTTATTTTTCAAATTGCGAAACAGTGGGGTCTCAGGGGGCGTTTACCGGAACTGGCTTGGGAACCAAACAAATTGACCGAGAGTTACCAAAGTTTAATCACGAATACTTTGGTCCAGGCTCCAGACCAGAGTTAAACGTTTTTGTCGAAATTCGAACAAAGGGGACTCAGGGGGGCGTTTAAATGACCGATATTTATTTATTTATTTAAGAATCACCAGATGCAGCTCAGAGGCCATTTTACATTGAATATCCAACAACATTAACAATGGAAAGCATTTGGGAAGGTATCGCCCAGGGCCTGTTTAGTAGGTGCCATCCCGGCATTTGCTTGGTAGGACTGAGGAAAACCCTGGAAAACTTCAGTCAGGATGGCAGGCAGCGGCATTTAAAGCCACGACTTCCCGAATGCGAAGCCAACGATATACCACTTGAGCTATTAGTGTCGAATTCATATTTTCGCGGTCGCTGAAATCAATGGTGAAACTCCAGTCGCATTAACTTCCAAATTCACGCTATTCGGCTCCGGGCCGGGTTCACCGGAGAGGGGGTGAGATAACAAGACATATAAAAGTAATCCAAAATTACCGATATTAGTATCAAATCCATAGTTTTCGCGGTCGCTGAAATTAATGGTGACACTTCTATTAGCGATGACTTGCAAGTATGCGGGCCTGAAGTCAGCGTGGGGTGGATACCAAGATGTAAAAAATAAACCAAAATTATCGATATTAGTATCAAATCCATAGTTTTCGCGGTCGCTAAGATCAATTTTGATACTCCCATAGGCGTTGACTTCCAAATACACCCCCTGTGCGAAGCATGTGTATATTCAACTAGTTTTCAATATATGCATTCCTTTCTCTGTTGAATAAAATGCTAACAGAACTTTCTTTCAACATTTTTTTATTATTATTATTGCGTCAACTACTGTCGGTTCCAAAAAACAGGTTAAAGGAGCAACAGGAAATTGTCCTTGGAGTAACATGTTTGATATTGCAAGGATGCGATGATGAAAAGTTATGATTAAAAATGTACAGGTCGTTACACAACGGCACTTACGCTTTCGAAAGCTTAAATTCTCCCTGACTAGTAGCAGCAATTCTGAGAATTCCATAACTTTTCTTGATTTTTCAAATTCCCTGACTCTTCCAGAATACCTCGCTTACCTCGCACCATATTGCAAGTAATACAAATCTCCTCATAAGAAAGAGTAAGCTAAAGCTTCCTGTAGTTTTCTTTTTAATTTATAACGCTGATCCTTCTTTCTGTCACTTCATTTTGTTTTATCTTTGCTTATTTTTTTCATTTCTGGTCTCGAAGGGGGGTCCGGACCCCAGATCCCCCCTTGGCTACGTGCGTAAGTGTTGATTACAGATTTTCTCGTGGAAGAATTTATTACACTATAGGTGAAAAGCAGTACTGCAAAAATACATGTAATTCATATTGAACACGATAGGAGACAATGTTCATTTCAGATTTTCCAGTACAGGGGGATTGAGTAAACGATGGGTGAATATAGTAACTCATGAAAATTCTGGTAACTCAGATTGAGCACGCTCGGGAAATGGCCTAGAGGGAATTTCGAAGCTCTAGACCCAAGAGCTACCTCTATAATCATTACTGACTGCCATTTCAATAATGTGTTTTATGGTCTTATGTCCGTGTTCCCATCCTTTCCCTGATGGGAAAACTGGATACTTCATACTTTTTGTATTCCAAATGTTTGTGCTAGTTTTCTGTCGAAACCTTGAGTTTTGTACTCTCATCGGCTTCGAGTTAGTTAATTATTTAAGTTTAGGATTCTGCATCGAGGTTATATGAGACATAGACTCAAAGATTATGATGAAACTCAAACACAGTAATTGTCCAAATTTTGTAAGAGACTGCCACTGGGAATCGAACGTGTGACTACGTGCACGAAAGGCGCGCATGCTAGCTACTAGAACATCGGAAATGGCGTCACCATTTTTGAGTCTTAAAAATTAAATTGTATTTACATCTTACAAGTTGTGTGTACTTGCAATATAAGAAACAAACATAAATAAAAATTATAAGAAAATCTTAATAAAATCTTTATAAACGCTCAAGAATATGTTGAAAAGCCAGAAAACTCTCACTCTCTATCCTTCACATGTCGTGGTGCTATTTGAAAGGTATACTTTAAAAATAATAATAAACTCTACAGTCGCACCTACAACTTTGGATGGCAAATAGTCTGGTTTTTATTAATGCAGAAGTTTACATTAATTAAATTCAAAAGTTGCATTCTAACTTCTTTTTAAATTTTATCAAAAGTACCACTATTCGTCTTAACACTATAGAGAACTATGTGTTCGCCTTTAATATCCGTCATTTTCGATTACTTTTAAAATGTCACTCTTCCCGATTCTTCAGGGATGAACTTGAACGCCATGGAAATAGTCATTATCCATATCAGCGACTGGCCCGAAAACTATGGATTCAACTCTTATATCGATCATTACAATTATTTTTAAAATGTCAGCTCTCCCATCCCCACTAATTGGGATGCTAGGGATTCCTTACCCTCCCGAGTATTTCTTTCCAGATTGTAAGACATATATGTGTCAAGTTTAGTTGGAATTAAACCAAGTGTTACATAATTATGTAGGAATTTTTTTTAATTAATGGAGGTGACTCTTGAACTGGAAATAGCAGATATCGACGACTTCCGGTTTAAGATTGATCACTGTAGAACAAAAGACGTTAGTAGAAAGCTCGAAGCTGTTTCTGAAAATCTATTAAGCGTCTTAAGAATGCATATTATCTCTGTTCTTAACCTATAACTAAAACTAAAACAGGAAGTGGTAGCGATTAACTATTTCCTGTTTTTAACGTTGATTACTATGGAAGAAAAACTGTAATAGATAACAAATCGCTGTTTTACATAATCGATTAACCGTCCGTTCTCATCTCCATTCTTAACCCTATACTAAAACCGGAGGTGGTAGACATTAACCCTTTTCGGTTTTAACGTTGATCACGGCAGAGCAGAAACCGTAAGCCGGTTTTCTACAATCGACTAAGAATACACTTCATCTTCATCCTTTATCCTCTACTAAAACTGGAACTGGTAGATATCAACCTCTATACGGAAGTAGGTAGCAAGATGCAGTTTCCTGCAATCAGTTAAGCATCCCAAGAATATAATTGTGTCACCAATCCAATCCTTCTACCAACACCGGAAATGGTATAAATCTACTATCACTTCCTATTTCATTATTAATTAAGAAAATATTGTGTGAGCCTCCTTAATGTCTTCATCAGAGTTTATTCAATACAAGTCTTCGTCTCGCTGAAGGCTTTGCCCTCAGACCCGCAAATTTGTTCGGTCTAACGCTTTGCATCTCAAACCTGCAATCATTAGTGTTTGCTCGGCTTACGGCCTCGCACCTCACATACCTGCAAGTATACTGAATTTCAGTTGAAATACCATGGGGCTTTGCTCCCAGGCCACCGTGTTTTTTCGGCCTATTTCCTTGCACTTTATATATCTGGAAGCATACCAATTTTTAGTTCAAATACCACGTTTCATGTCTTCAACTTCACGGGATCCCGAAATATAAACATCTTAGTATAATAATAATTGTAATATCCACCTCTATTCTCTTCCAAACCCTTTTCTTCCTTTCTAGATCACAATCAAAAACGCTGAAATATGTATCTTATTATTGGGATTACAGAGCAAGATTTATAATAATATTGTACAGTTAGTACTTTGGTCCATCCCGTCCGTTACTCCGCACGAAACTCTTGAACGAAACTGAATTTAACTTCTTTTTTGCAATTGATAGCTAGAGTAATTATCTCGAAAGAGTTCATTAGTAGAGGATCATAAACCAGGAGGTTGTGGATCAGAAACCGGGAGTGGTAGAAATGAACCATATTTGCTTTTAACGTTGATCCTGTAAACCAAAAAGGGTAATAGATAGCAAGAAACGGTTTCAGGCAGTCGATTTAGAATCCCAAGAATATCTTTCAACTCCATCCTTAATACTGTATTGAAATAGAAAGTGGCAGAAATAAACAAGTTCCCTCTTTAACATTGAATACGGAAAAACGGTAATATATAGCGATAAGCAGTTTTGGGAAATCGACTAAAAGATTCCAAGTAGACCTTTCATTTCTATCCTTAACACTTTGATAAAACTAGAACCTGTAGAAATCAAGAATTTTCGGTTTATTTTTCATTGCTGTGGAGCAAAAATTGTAATATATAGCGAGAAGCTGTTTTCGACAATCGACGGAGCATCTCAAGAATACATTTTGTCTATCCATAACACTCTAATAAAATCAGAAGTGACAGGGTGTCTACTAAAATTCCAAAATGAAATTTCACGACCTTTCCTTTACAAACCATTAAATTTAGTAACATTCTCAAAAGCGAATTTGAGTGCGACTTGGGCCAATTTTCACGCACGTGATAGAAGCGTGCTTTACTTGTGATTTGATAGCGTCTAAAACCATAGACGTTTTTGGTGGTGAATTTTGACATTTTATAGAATAACATTTACAAGTATGTACTTATATTTGTACAGATAAAATGAATCGTGACCCAAAAGCAAAAATTTCGTGACTTTTTCTTGACTTTCATAACCATTTTCTGATTTCGTGACTTTCTTTAATCCTTTTCGTAACCGATAGACACCCTGGTAATCCAGTATGACTTCCAGGTTCAATGTAGTATACATAGAACGTGACCTATAAGAGACAGCGAGAAGAGTTTTTTTAAAAAAGGAGTTAGCGTTCTTAAAATATGTACCATCTCTTCTTTTTCCTGTAATCAAACGTAATTATTAGAAATCAACCACTTCCGGTGTTAACGTTCATCGTTGTTCAGTTTTGTTGAAGAGATCTTGACCACTCACCCTGCTATGAAAGATGATATCTTGCAACCGCAAAAGGAAATTATAATGCTGTGGCTCTAAATAAACTTCTTAATCGACCAAACAAAATTCACATTTATTTGATTTAATTCTAACTGTAGGTAGGACCACAGGCCTTTTCAAAGAGAGGTGAGTGGCAAAGTTTTCTTGAACAAGACTATATGACAAACGGCAATAGATAAGCACTGTTTGTATTCGATTAAGCGTCCCTAGAATTTATTCCATCTCCACTATAATCACTACTAAATAACACTAAGTGGTAGATATCTACTACAACTTCTGGTTTCAATTTTAATTGAAAAATATTGGGTGGTTCTGTTTACTGTCTTTAAGAGATTTTGTTTTAAATGAGAAGTTCTAAAGCCAAATTTCATGTTTGTAACTTCCAGAGATTCTGAGATACCGATATGCTATTATACGAGTAATAATTCCCATTCTTACCTTTTCCTTCCCCTTTATTACTAAGATATAAAAGAAATGCTGAAACATGTGTTAAATTATTTTAAATTGAAAATCCAAATACCAAATTTCACGTTCCCATTCCTATACGTTTCGGAGATAAGGGTATCTTATTAAAATAACTCTCGCCCCAAATCCTCCTCTTTTCGTGAATTTTCAAAAATTTTTCTTCGGGGTACCCCACGTCACAAATCCTATGTAGGTGTAAATTCAAAGTTTTTAAGTAGTCCCTAGAGCAGTGGCTCCTAATCTGAGGGTGCGAGTCTCTGACAGAACTAAATTTAAAATTACAAATATTACGAATGTTGTAACAAACATTAAATTAAATATCATTTAAACACGAAATAACTATTGTGTTAGAATAGTGGTTTCATTGACAAAACTGGTGAAGTATAATATTCCACTGCACTACAATGCTATGCAGGAGTCTTGCTGGAAATAAATAAAAATTTGTGAGAATATGGCTATTATTAATTACTATTATTATATGCAAGCCCGTTCTTCGTACGAGTAGAATAGGTTTATGGGAAATATTTGAAAGTTATATTTGACCACCCTTTCCCCGTTACATAACTTATTTGAACAAAAGTGAAAAAAAACCCTAGCTCGACCATGTTCAAAAATGTGTTTCATACGATGCAGTATTTATTCTCTGCAAGAAATCTAAATTCTCTTCTGCTTTTACGATTTTGTTTCAAAGTGAGTTGATAAAATAGAAATGTCCCACGTGCTAAATATGTTTAAAAATTCATTTCTGACGTTTCAAACACTTTGTCACTTGTAACCTGTTTTGGAAGTAGAATTTTCGAAAACGCTGGGGCATGTCCACATGGTGACCTCGTTAAGTAAAAAGTTTATATACCTAGTTTCATCTCTTTGGCTTTTAAGATATTTAATTTTCGACGTATATATTAACTCTTCCACCCTCTTAGGATACGAATTTTATTGAAACTGACATGGTTAAAAAATGGCTTCAGCCAAGTGCTAACTATGTTCTAAAATTCTCAATCATTTTTCATGAGATGAGACGAAAGAGGAATTTCCTAGAACGCTGGGTTGCGTGTCTATTTGGTTTTATATTAAATTTCATGTTCATACATGAGAGATTTGTAAGATATTGTACTTTTAGCAAATAGTTTAGACGTTGACCCCTCCCCTTAGGATACGCATTTCAGTGAAAGTGATATGATGAAACCATGCTCTAGAATAGTTCTAAATATGTTCAGTAATTCTCCTCGAACATTATATGATGATGAGACAGCGAACGCCGATTTAAATGTTGAGAAATAAGTAAATTAATTCCTCCCTCCTTCTGCTTATAAGGAGAATTTGAAAAACTCTGAAATACGTATTCCATTCTTTTTACTTCAGAGTTGGTTTACGAAATTTTACATTAAGAATTTAAGCGAATTTCACATTTCATGACATTTTCGGAATAAATAGTAGTAAATTTTAATATTATAGAAATCGTCTCTTTTCTCCATCTTTAAGAATGGAAATACGGGAAACATACGTTCAATTATTTATAGTTTAGAAATCAAACCCGAATTTCACACCTCAAACGTAAGCAAATGCAGAAATTTTAATAGGTAGACACTATCCTTCATTCTCATCTTAGGACAGAATTTTCGGAAAACCTAAACATGTATTGGTTCATTTCTAATTGAGTTTAATTTTGAAATTTCACGTCTCCAATATAAAGAATTCTTACATTTATCAAGAGAGTATTATGATGGCAGTAGAAAATAAGAATGGAAAGGTAGTCAGCGAGAGAAATGAGGTCATAGGAAGGTGGAAAGAATATGTTGAAGACTTATATGAGAGTAGGGATAGACCGTGTAGCCTAAATGTTGAAGTAGAAAATGAAGTAGGCGAGGATGATAAAGGATTTAGTATTCTTAGGGATGAGTTTGAAAATGCTATATCCAAGATTAGAAATGGAAAGGTAACCGGAATAGATAACATACCAATCGAATTCATTAAAAATATAGGAGACAAGGGAAAGAAAGGATTGTTCGGATTATGCAATGAAATATATGAAACAGGAGAATGGCCAAAAGACTTTCTGAAAACGATCATCATACCGATGGCTAAGAAATCGAACCCAAAGAGATGTGAGGATGATAGAACTATTAGTTTCATATCTCATGCAGTTAAAATTCTGGTCCGAATACTGAACAGAAGGTTATATGAAAGAACAAATACAGAAGTTGAGGAGGAGCAGTTCGGGTTCAGAAGAGGCAAGGGCACAAGAGATGCAATTGGATTATTAAGGGCGATAGGTGAAAGATTTATAGAAAAAGGGAAAGAGGTGTATGTTATATTTATTGATCTACAAAAGGCTTTTGAACGCGTGAATTGGGAATTGTTTTTGGGAGTTCTAACGAAGATAGGGTTGGAATGGAAAGATAGAAGACTAATAAGAATCTTATACATGAACCAACAAGTAAGTGTTAGGATAGGGGAAGAACTGACGGAAGAGAATGCAATTGGAAGGGGAGTTCGACAAGGATGCTGCCTCTCGCCAACACTTTTTAATGTCTATCTAGAAGAGATAGTGAAAAAGAGTTTACTTGATGATGATAGCATTTTGGTAGGAGGTAGAATGATTAGATGCATAAGATTTGCTGACGATATGGCGCTTGTTGCAGAATCTGAAAAGAAAATCAATAAAATGTTAGAAAAAATGAGAAAGGGCTTTGAAGAATATGGGATAAAAATAAATGTTAGAAATACAAAAGCCATGGTGATTGGAACTAAGGGCTCTGTGTCAAATATAAAAGTAGGAGGGTAGAAAATAGAACAAGTGAATAGTTTTCGATATTTGGGTAGTATTCTTAGTAATAACATGAAGTGCGAACTTGAAATAAAAGCAAGGATAGGAATGGTGAAAGAAGCCTTTAGGAGGAACAAAAGTCTGTTTTCTGGGACCTTGAATAAAGACTTGAGAAAAAGACTCATAAAATGCTTCGTGTGGAGTGTTGTACTGTATGGGGCGGAAACGTGGACATTACGTAAAGGTGATGAAAATCGGCTGGAAGCCTTCGAAATGTGGGTGTGGAAAAGATTGGTAAGAATTAGTTGGGTCGAGCGGAAAACGAATGAGAGAGTGTTAGAAATGGTGGGTGAGAAAAGAACACTTTTAGATATTATTAGGAAGAGGAAGAGAAATTGGTTGGGACATTGCCTAAAAAGAGATTGTATCATGAGGGACGTCCTAGAGGGTATGGTGGCGGGAAAGAGAGGGAGGGGGCGAAGTAGACTACAATTAATGGATGATATAGAAACAGAAGGATCATACGCGAAGACGAAGAGGTTAGCGGAGGACAGTGGAGCATGGACGTTTGTCAGGTGCGGCAAGTGATCTGCCAATAAAGGCAGAATACCTATGATGATGACATTTATCATTTTCTAAAAATAAATGAAATAAAATACAGTTGAAAAAATAATGTTATACGAATTACTCCTTTCTTGTTTAGGTGAGGAATTTTCAGAAACTGTGAGCAACATGTTCAGTTATTTTTAATGGTTAGTTTATATGCCTAGTTTCATCTTCCTTACCTCAGGGATTAGCAAGATACACTATCCTATTTACAACAATAAGGATACATATTTCCAAAAATCCTTCTTGATCAATTGCTTTCGACAAAAATAGTATTCTTGCTAATTATAACATTATGGCTTGGTCGATAATGAGTAACTCGCTTATATTGTCTTATATACAGTATAGGTTATTATTGTTGTTATTATTTTGGTTGCTATTACTGATGATTTGAGAATACAATGCAGCAACTAAAATTGCAGAAACGGTCAAAGACATCGCGACTGATGTAGGCGTGAAGTATGTAGTGTTTTAGAATGTGGGCGCTTGTTAAAAATGTTGGAGCAATTGCCCTAGAGGATCCCAAAACTTTAATTTAGAAAACACAGCGTCTTGTATAATTTCCTACTTTATAACACTACAACGAATACTCTATAAGAACATTGTACTTCTGTTAAATTACCTCGCTGAACAGTACTAAATGATCACCGAACGCTAACATGAAATAGAGGACTCACACGACTAGATCCGCTTTTTCTTGAGTTAACTAAACATTAAGTATAATACTGAAGTAGCATTATAGATAAAGTGAGTCTGTAGAAAAAAATGAACCTTTCCTCTAACAGTTAAAAGAATTACAGAACATAGACGCGATAATATTAATAATAATAATAATTCAATGTCTTAAAAATAGTATTCAAAAATAGAGGAAACTGCAGTCTGGTAATAATTATAAGGAACCAGATTAAAACGTATTAGCTTTTCTCAACCCACTGAGGAAGAGAAAAGTTGAAAGTAAGAGATGAAAGGTAAGAAAGGAATAGTAAGAAGAAGAATACAATTGGTCGATGATTTGAAAAATGGTATCAAATATTGGGAATAAAAACAGGAAGCTGAAGACCGAGAAAGGTGAAAGAAGAATTTCCAGACCAGAACCTAAGAAAACACACAATCACACTCACATCTCCCATTAGTCCCAGTACCTGCCAGCAGGTAGAATACTTAATAATAATAATAATAATAATAATAATAATAATAATAATAATAATAATAATAATAATAATAATAATAATAATAATAATAATAATAATAATAATAAAATAATAATAATAATAATAAACCACGATAGCTCCTGCGACTAAGTTACTGCGCACGATAGCTCTTGAAAGAAAGCTAATTTTTATTTATTTATTTATTTATTTATTTATTTGCAAACTATGGGTAGAGTAATTATTTCGGAGGAGCTAGTTAATTGAACTGATCCATAAACCGAAAGTGGTAGAAATCAACCTTTTCCTAGTTTTAACGTTGACCACTATAAAACAAAAACTGTTTTCGGCAATCGATTAAGCATTCCAAGAATATTTTTCATCTCATTTCGTTACCAACCTAAAGTGGTAGAAATAAACCATTTCCGGTTTTACGTTGAACTCTATAAAGCAAAATCGATAAATAGTTACGAGCTGCTTTCTGTATTGGCAAATCCTTTAGATTGGATCTGTCAAGAGATTACCGATAAATAAATTACAACACGCATATCAAGCCCAAAACTTGGCCAAACTCTACCAGCAAATGTAGAGATTTTAATTAGGGTGAGGGCTGCCCACCACCAAATTTTGTTCCGGTTCGGCCAATAGTTATCAAGAAAATGCTGCTGGCTAATTAAGTAGTTATCGAGAAATAAGGTATGCAATGCAACAGGCGTCCACCCTGTTCTTGGCCCAGTTTGACCACAGAATATCCCAGTTCTTATTCCTTAGGGAATGAGCTAGTAGCTCACAAAATTTAGTAAATATCCGGCTAGTATTTAATTTAAAATTAAACTCTAGTAAAAACCGTAAAGAGGATTACTTAATATGTTCTCAATTAATATGGATACCGGAATTTGTATCGTATTTCTTACTGTCGAGAGATTACTGTGTAGAGATTACTGTCGAGATGGAATACACACTTGCGGTACTTAATGACTTACATAAAATCCCTTCTAGCTCTCCAATCTATAACACTCAATTTATAACCGGAAGTGATTGATATATGCCACTTCTGCTTTTAGTATAAAGTTTAGACTCGAGATAGAACATATTCTTGGGACACTAAATGATTATAGAAAACCGCTTCTCCTTATCTGTTATCTTTTCTAATCTATTGCGATCAACACTAAAACCGGAAGTAGTTGGATTTTGCTACTTCCGGTTTGGAGTTTAAGAGAGGTAATAACTTAACTGTTCCCACAACGTTAAATTGATTCCATAAAACTGCTCCTCCCTATATCTTAAAGTTTATACTCTATGTAAATTAAATTGATACCGGACGTTATATGTGATGTCTACACTTCTTTTTTACTAGGGTGTTAAGTACGAAGATGAAAGTTACTCTTTTAACGCTTTGTCGATTGCCGAAAACTGCTTCTTACTATCTATTATCGTTTTCGCTCTATAGTGATCAACGTTGAAACAGAAAATGGCTCAATTCTGTTACTTTCAGAATTTACTAGTTTGTTAAATGTGAGAAAGCTTATCCTTGAAAAGTTTAATTGATTGCCAAAAACATCTTCTCGTTATCTATTATCGTTTTTGCTCCATAGTAATGAGTGTTAAAACCGGAAATGGCTCATTTCTACCATTTCCAGTTCTACTAGAATGTTAAGAATAAGAATAGAGATTCCCTTGAAACGTATAATCGATTGCCCAGAACCGCTTTTCGCTATTCATTATTGTTTTTTTATTATTGATCAACGTTAAAACGTGAAAAAAATCAATTCTACCATTTTGTTTGTCGAATCACCTCTATTAATGAACTCTCTCGAGAAAATCACACTATCTACTTATTGAAAATAATAATAATAATAATAATAATAATAATAATAATAATAATAATAATAATAATAATAATAATAATAATAATAATAGTAATAATAATAATAATAATAATAATATTATTATTATTATTATTATTATTATTATTATTATTATTATTAATAATAATAGAAAATTCGCATCCTTTCAAATGTTATCTTTCGAAGTAACGGACGTATGTATGTACGTACGTACTAACATTACGATATTAGAAGTTCCACTAATAATAATAAAATCTTAAAGAGGATCATGTTATATTTTGTGTAGTGGTTTGGGAACCAGAAGCTCTAGTATATTTATTTCACTTCCGATTTGAGTACAGGGATCACTGCCGAGATGGAATATACTCTTGGAGCACTTAATGAATTACCAAAAAAACCCTTCTCCTATCCATTCTATAACGCTCAATGTTATAACCGGAAGCGATTGATTTCTACCACTTCAAGTTTTAATAGAAAGATTAGAGTCGAGATAGAACATATTCTTGGGACACTTAATTGATTACGGAAAACAGCTTATCGCTAGTTAGTTTCTAATCTATAGCAATCAACACTAAAACCGGAAGTAGTTGGGTTTTGCTACTTCCGGTTCGATTAGAAGATTAATAGAGATGATACATTTTCCTACAACGCTAAATTAGTTCCCAAAAACAGTTTCTATAACTTATAGTTTTTGCACTCTATAGATTAAATTGAAACCGGAAGTTATTGGTAATTTCTGCCACATCTTTTTCACTAAGGTGTTAATTATGAAGAAGAAAGTTATTCTTGAAACTATTTATCGATCGCCGAAAACTACCTCTTACTATCTATTACCCTTTTCTCTCTATAGTGATCAACGTTAAAACCGGAAATGGTTCATTTGTACCAGTTCATGTTTTACTAGAGTGTTAAGGGTGAAGACGTAGATTAATCTTGAAACACTTTTTCGATTGTCCATTCTCGATCGCTCATTCGTACCTCTTCCGGTTTTATTAGACTATTAAGAATGAAGATGAGAGTTGGCTATGAAACGTGTAATCGGCTGCCAAGAACCGCTTTTCCCTATCTATTATCGTTTTTGTTCTATAATGATCAACATTAAAACCGGAAATGACTTATTTTTACCACTTCCGGTTGGGGAATCTTCTCTATTAAAGAACTCCCTTGAGATAATCATTGTATCTTTCTATTGCAAAAACAATTTAAAAATTCGCATCCGTCCAAATGTCATCGTACGAAGTAACGGACGGACGTATATACAAACATTACTATGTTACAAGTTTCACTACGTCATCCTAATAGTAAAAACAGTAAAGATTTACGTAATATTTTCTCAATTGATTTGGAAACCAGAAGTTGTAGTATATATATATATTTTTTTCACTTCCTAGTTGAGTAGAGTGATTACTGTCGAGATGGAACAAACTTTCGGGCACCTAGTAAATTTTCCATTCTATTCCCTTCTCGCTATATATTCTATAACACTCAATGCTTAAACTGGAAGTGATTGATTTCTGTCACTTCCGGTTTGAGTAGAAAGAATAAAGTCGAATTAGAAAATTCTTGGAACACTTAATTGATTACTGAAAACCGCTTCTCGCTATTTATTACGGTTTCTAATCTACTGTGATCAATACTAAAACCGGAAGTAGTTGGGTTTTGCCACTCCCGGTTTATTTAGAAGTTTAAGAGAGGAGACGATACATATTCCCACAACGCTAAACTGATTGCCCAAAACAGCCTCTCCCTATCTCCCTACGTAGATTAATTTGAAGTCGGAAATTAGCCTATAGTTAATTTCTACTGATTCTGGTTTCACTAGAATATTAATGATGAAGATGAAACTTATCCTTGACACGCTTTATCGATTGCCGAAAATTGCTTCTTGCTATCTTTTACCGTTTTTGCTCTATAGTGATCAACAATAAAACCGGAAATGTCTCATTTATACTACTTCCGGTTTTACTATAGTGTTAAAAATGAATATGGGAGTTGTCCTTGAAACGTTTAATCAATTGCCGAAAACCGTTTGTCGCTATCTATTACAGTATGTGCTCTACAGTGATCAACGTTGAAACCGGAAATGGCTCATTTGCACCACTTTCTGTTGACTAAATCATCTCCGTTAACAACCTCCCTCGAGATAATTACTCTTTTTTTCTATTTCAAAAAACAGAATTAAAAAATTCGCATTCGTTCAAAAGTTATCGTGCGGAATGTTACGTTAAGCTCCACTAAGTTATCGTAATAAATACTTCATACCCTCGACCAGGCCACACACACATACTAACTTATGTACACACGAAACTATATATGGTAGTTCCCATATGCCTATGCCGGTAGCTGGAAACAGAGAGAGAGAGATAGAATCTTATTGCACCTTTACACAGAACGCGCAATTACTCAGAACATCAATTAAAAAAAAGAATTAAACTTTCTAATTAAACTTTCAAATATTGGTACCACTACTGCAACATACACATGCAATTCTTCCATAATGATTGATTCGTAAGATGATGTATATGGGTTTCTTAATGACAGTGTAATGAAATGCCTTCAAATTGACCACAAATTAAAAAGTTAAATTTCTCTCTCAAATTTTATAAAATCGAAGTCGATAGTCATTATGGGAACAGTCTACAATAACAATATATGCGAACAAATATTAATATACTCCAAGCTTTCCACTGGATGCCAGAAAGCTTCGGATCATATTTGATGTCATAATCATAAGCAGATGTATATATATATATATATATATATATATATATATATATATATATATATATATATATATATATTTAGGTAAAGCCGTTGTACCGTGAACACTTTTAGAGTCTTCAAATTTTGGTGCTAATATTCAACACGTTTTCCCAATTTTTGTCATATATTTGAAGTGCCATCTCTTTGCTATTAGATAGGATGATTTTTAAAAGTATTACATAATTACAATAGCTTTTATAGTATATAATAGTAAAACCTCCGTTTTGTTCACAGGTACATTATGGTCATGTACCATTGAACAGACCCTCTTTTACCTTTGAACAAATTGATAATTATAATGCTTGTGAGACAATAATATAAAAATAAACCACAAATATTAGTAGTTATAATTTGCAATAAAAGGTTTAGCTATAAAAAGCTGACCAGAATTGAAATTTTACTAATTAAATTAAAAATTGAATAGTAGCTCTAACAAAAACTTGTGAACAATAAAGTTGAGCATATGCAGATCTTCTAACATAACCTTATATGTTATACAATAATCGAATATTTAGAAACTACTTAAAATTATATTAATAACTTTATATCCTAACCTAATCTATTAAAATTATATCAATTGTTTTAACTACTTACATTGTGGAGCTTTAAACAGTGTTATTTGTCGTTCAAAGGTACAGGATGAATTAATGTTCATAGATACAAGAGGGCCACCATTACAAAAAAAAAAATTCTTCACTAGCTTAAATATTGAACAGAAGGTAAAACTAAAATTTTCTCTGTATTTGCCAATGATTCTACCCCAAGTTTGGACAAATAAATATCACAAGATGCGAAAAAAGAAGAGCACAAAACTCGAAAGGTAACTACAAAAAATCTTCGTCTTGGGAATGAATAAATTAAAGGGAACATTACTCGGCACAACACTCACAAGTAAACCTTACGTTTGGGTGAATCGAGTTGCTGGCTGAGACACATATCAGAAAGTAGTACTAAATGTGGTCAGTATTTCAGTGAAGTTGTAGGTGCGAAGCTCCAGGGGTTTAGGAGATACAGCTATCAGAACATCACATGGAAATACAGAATAGTCTTCATACAGTTGGAGGTAAAAGCTCTGTAAGATCTCTTCTAATGACAAAAAGTGAATAACAAATGTATGGGCACATATTAGGACTAGGGGAAGTCATATAGTAAGGGTATACCTGACGGCGGCCATCTTGAAATCCGCCATTTTGAATTAAGGTTAAGTTTTTAAAATAGGAATAGGGTCATGTGATACACGATCTAAGGCACAAATTTAATCAGAAGAACAAAGGTGACCTTAATTTTGATTTACGCGCAATTGGTAAAAAGTTACAGGGAAATTAAATATTGTTGCAGTATATGTATTAGTCCTTTTCCCCACCTTGTAAATTTTGTGTTAATGATAATAATTAAATAAAAAGCAGGTGGATAAATATTAGGTCTATGGTAAGAGTTGCCTTGATGGCGGCCATGTTCAAATCCGCCATTTTGAATCAGACAAAAGTTTTAAACAAAACGCATAACAGTGACACCTTATTAATAGCAAATTTTACCATAAATCCAACGGTATAACCATTTTTGCTTTATGATTAACCAGCACAAAATTAAATGGGAATAGAGTAATGCAATAGATGACTTCGGGCTAGAAGTTAATCAGAAATACAATGGTAGCGTTACAATGTTAGTTGTTTGATGCTGTACTTGGACGCCATTTCGTTGTTTTTTTTTTTTTTTTTTTGTATCCTGTTCACATCTATTTCTTGCTCGCTATTTAAAACTTCTGTCTGATTCAAAATGGCGGATTTGAACGTGGCCGCCACCAAGGCAACTCTTGCCATACACCTAATATTTATCCACCTGCTTTTTATTTAAGTATTACCGGTATCATTAACACAAAATGTACAAGGTGGGGTAAAGGACTAATACATATGCTGCAACAATATTTAATTTCCCTGTAACTTTTTACCAATTGCACGTAAATCAAAATTAAGATCACCGTTGTTCTTCTGATTAAATTTGCGCCTTAAATCATGTATCACATGACCCTATTCCTATTTTAAAAACTTAACCTTAATTCAAAATGGCGGATTTCAAGATGGCCGCAATCAGGTATACCCTTACTATATGACTTCCCCCTAGTCCTAATATGTACCCATATATTTGTTATTCACCTTTTGTCGTTAGAAGAGGTCTTACAGAGCTTTTACCTCCCACTATATGAAGACTATTCTGTACTTCCATATGATGTTCTGGTTGCTGTATCTCCTAAACCCCTGGAGCTTCGCACCTACAACTTCACTGAAATACTGACCACATTTAGTACTACTTTCTGATATGTGTCTCAGCCAGCAACTCGATTCACCCAAACGTAAGGTTTACTTGTCAGTAAAAAAGACAATCGCATTTGTAGTGTTTTCTTTCATTTACTCTTTCAAACGAATTATAATCAGTGCACCTAGAAAGTAATGAATTTGAGAAAAGCACAGGTGTTTAAAGGTACACTGTTTCAAAGGTACAACACCTTTCACTATATATATATCATTTGTAACCTGTTAACCTTGTACAAAACTTATGTTTGAAAAATACATTTATTGCAGCATCTACTATTTAGGACAACCGCATACGTTCATCATATCATTTTCCTTGTTTTCTATACACTTCGTACTTCAGACTCACCCACCGCTTATCAACAGGAAACTTATACGGTAGTTAATTTAAATACTATTCATCATATTCCAAAATATCAAGAAAAACTAACTTGGAAAATTGAATTGGTAACCATAAAACATACGAAACGAAAATATATAAAATTTTAGTCCGCTAACATTCCGCGTGTGGCGTTTCGATCGGAAACTGTATATGTATATCGCAGACAGAAATCCATACTAGCGGCGCTGTTGCAACCGACGCGACTATTGGTACCCTTGCCTAGCTTCGTGAAATGTCTTTTAATTGTTTCATAGGAGTGAACAGCGAAAGCCAATTCAAAGCCTGCCCCAGCACACGTGATGTATGATTCTCTCTTTCTCTCTCTTCATTTGTATTAGCCCGTGTGCGTGATTTCGTCCCACAGGAGTTAGTTGGTTGCTAAGTGTTAAACGTGACGTCATACCATGAAGAATCTGGGCTAACGGAAGATATTCGCCTCCGCGCCTCCGCGGCCCCGTCAACAAAAGTCACATCAACTTACGTTAGTGCTAACATTCTAGAATATGTAAACTCGAGTATTTAATTACAATATCACGAGTTCTCAGCATCTACTCAGCCGATTCTATTTTTCACTACTAGGTAGATCATTTAATGTAGATAACGTTACATTATAGTTTATCTCAAAAAATGGTCTTCGGGTACTTTGGCGTTATTTTGTCATTTATTATAAATAACAAATTTTCAGATCATAATCAGTTTCATTTTTTTATTTTTGGAAAGCATAACTGACACCAGTAAAATTAAGCTATATTTTTCCTGGAAAATGGGCCCTTGGGCACCGGGGTGTCATCTTTTGATTCATTATATATAATAAAATATACAAAAAGTACTGAACTGATTTCAAAATTTCTTGCGATGTGCGGAAGCTCACCTAATGCCAGTGATAATATCCTATATTTTATCCTCGAATAAGGGCTCCCGGACGCTGGGGCGTTGTTTTGTCGTTAAATATATTCAACAGAATTATGCAGAATATACTAAACCACCTCCATTAATTCTTTCCGTGTTATAACGCATGTCTAATGGCAGTGACGTTACGCTATAATTTTTCTGTAAAATGGGACCTTGGAGTAGTCGGTGTCATTTTTGTTTCACTATATATAAGGAATTTTCAGAAACTATTGAACGGATTTCAAAAACTTTTTCAATGTGGGAAAATTTATCTAATGCCAGTGATGTTATCGTATATTTTATACTGGAAAATGGGCTTTCGGACGCTGGGGCGGTTCTGTTTCCTAAATATTTTTAATAAAAACATTCAGAAACTACTTAACCGATATTAAAAATTCTGTCCGGTTTGGAAATCTTGTCTAATTCTAGTGATGATGCGCAATATTTTGTCGTGCAAAATGGACTTTTGGATGTAGAGGTGTCATTTTTTGATTCACTATATCTAAGAAATTATCAGAAACTACTGAACGCATTTCAAACATTCATTGTATTTGGGAAAATTTGTATAATGCCAGTGATGCTATCCTATATATTATCCTGGTAAATGATCTCGAGGGCGCTGAGACGTTATTTTTAGCTTAAATATTTTTAGTAGAATTATTCAGAAACTACTATATTGGTTTCAAAAATTCTTTTAGTGTTGAGAAGTTTGTCTAATGCCAGTGATGATACGCTGTATTTCATCATGGAAAATGAGCCCTTGGGTGCAGGGGCTTAATTTTATGCTTCAATATATAAAAGAAATATACAGAAACTACTGAACCGATTTCAAGAATTTCTTTTTCTGTTGGAAAGCTTGTCTAATACCAGTGATGATACGATATATTATATCCAGAAAACTTCGAAATTGGGTGGAGGAGGTGTCATTTTTTGATTCACTATAACAAAAAAAAATTAGAAACTACTGAACGCATTTCAAAAATTCTTTGCATTTGGGAAAATTTGTCTAATGCCTGTGATGCTATCGTATATATTATCCTGGTAAATGATCTCCAAGGCGCTGGGACGGGGTCCATTTAGTTGTAGTGCGACATCTTCAAATTCGAATTTTAAGTAGCTCAGAATTTTGTCCAATTTTTGTCCATTTTTGTCCACCCAAGAAAAAATTTTGTACCATTAAAATAAACGAGGGAGGGCCATTTCAAAATTTGGGGTACTTCGATCACCTGTAGTGCGACATCTTCAAATTCGAATTTTAAGTAGCTCAGAATTTTGTCCAAATTTTGTCCATTTTTGTCCACCCAAGAAAAAATTGTGTACCATTAAAATAAACGAGGGAGGGCCATTTCAAAATTTGGCCGAACCATTTAGCTGTAGTGCGACATCTTCAAATACGAATTTTAACTAGCTCAGAATTTTGTCCAAATTTTGTCCATTTTTGTCCACCCAAGAAAAATTTTGTACCATTAAAATAAACGAGGGAGGGCCATTTCAAAATTTGGCCGAACCATTTAGCTGTAGTGCGACATCTTCAAATTCGAATTTTAAGTAGCTCAGAATTTTGTCCAATTTTTGTCCATTTTTGTCCACCCAAGAAAAAATTTTGTACCATTAAAATAAACGAGGGAGGGCCATTTCAAAATTTGGCCGAACCATTTAGCTGTAGTGCGACATCTTCAAATTCGAATTTTAAGTAGCTCAGAATTTTGTCCAATTTTTGTCCATTTTTGTCCACACAAGAAAAAATTGTGTACCATTAAAATAAACGAGGGAGGGCCATTTCAAAATTTGGCCGAATCATTTAGCTGTAGTGCGACGTCTTCAAATACGCATTTTAAGTAGCTCAGAATTTTGTCCAATTTTTGTCCATTTTTGTCCACCCAAGAAAATATTTTGTACCATTAAAATAAACGAGGGAGGGCCATTTCAAAATTTGGCCGAACCATTTAGCTGTAGTGCGACATCTTCAAATTCGAATTTTAAGTAGCTCAGAATTTTGTCCAATTTTTGTCCATTTTTGTCCACCCAAGAAAAAATTTTGTACCATTAAAATAAACGAGGGAGGGCCATTTCAAAATTTGGCCGAACCATTTAGCCGTAGTGCGACATCTTCAAATTCGAATTTTAACTAGCTCAGAATTTTGTCCAATTTTTGTCCATTTTTGTCCACACAAGAAAAAATTTTGTACCATTAAAATAAACGAGGGAGGGCCATTTCAAAATTTGGCCGAACCATTTAGCTGTAGTGCGACATCTTCAAATTCGAATTTTAAGTAGCTCAGAATTTTGTCCATTTTTGTCCACCCAAGAAAAAAAATTGTACCATTAAAATAATCGACGGAGGGCCATTTCAAAATTTGGCCGAACCATTTAGCCGTAGTGCGACATCTTCAAATTCGAATTTTAAGTAGCTCAGAATTTTGTCCAATTTTTGTCCATTTTTGTCCACACAAGAAAAATTGTGTACCATTAAAATAAACGAGGGAGGGCCATTTCAAAATTTGGCCGAACCATTTAGCTGTAGTGCGACATCTTCAAATTCGAATTTTAAGTAGCTCAGAATTTTGTCCATTTTTGTCCATTTTTGTCCACCCAAGAAAAAAATTTGTACCATTAAAATAAACGAGGGAGGGCCATTTCAAAATTTGGGATACTTCGATCACCTGTAGTGCGACATCTTTAAATTCGAATTTTAATTAGCTCAGAATTTTGTCCAAGTTTTTTCCACTTTTGTCCACCCAAGAAAAAATTTTGTACCATTAAAATAAACGAGCAAGGGTTTTTTCTAAACTTGGGACATTTCGATCACCTGTAGTGCGACATCTTCGAATTCGAATTTTAAATAACTTAGAATTTTGTCCAATTTTTGTCTCTAGTGCCGTTTCAAATTTTTTGCACTTGCATCACTTGTAGTGATAAAGTTCGAATTCTAATTTTAATTATTTAAAATTTAGTCTAGCTTTTGTTCACTTTTGTAGCACCATGAAAAAATTTTGTACTATTCAATTTAACAATGGAGGGCAATTACAAATAGTGGCCAGTTCGATCACCTGTAGTGCGATATCTTTTTATTCGAATTTTGACTAACTGACAAGTGAGAACTAAGTACATTTCTCTTACCACAAAGAACTTTGTACCATTCAAATAAATGACGGAGGGTCATTTCAAGATTTGGCCAATTCGATGTCTTGTAGTGCGACAATATTTAAATCCTAATTTTTATTAACTCATAATTTTGCCAATGCATGTACGTTGTTGTAGAACCAAAAATAATTTTGTAATATTTAAAAGAACGAATTAGGGACATTTTTAAATTTTAGCCACTGGATTATTTGTAGTGCAACATCTTTAAATTAAAGCTTTTAACAAGCTTAAAATTTTGTCTAAATTTTGTACTTTCTTCTATCACCAGTAAAAGATTTTCAACAATTTAGATAAACATCAAGGGGTCATTTCAAAGTTCGAAAACCTGTAGTGTGACATCTTTATAGTGATGTCAACCTGTTCGGCTGGGCAGGAGCCATCTCGGTTGCGATAAGCCATCGGCTCAGCTCAGACGACCAATCGGCTCGACTCAGGTTAGCCACGGCTTGGGTCGGTTCGGCTCACGTGAGCCATGGGCTCGGTTTGATTCGGTGGAATTGAGTCATCAACTCGAACCGGCTCAGTTGCGACGAGCCACCGGCTCAGTTCGGCTCGGCTCAGGTGAGCCATCATCTCTCTTTTTCTCGACTCGGCTCAGCTCATGTGAGACATCGGCTCGGACCGGCTGGGTTTTGAGATCTGTTGGCTCGGCTCAATTCTCGGTTCGGCTCGGTAGTGACTTAACCGTGAGCCGAGCCGCTCGAGCCGTTATCAACACTATCATATTCGAATGTTATGTAGCTCAGAGTGAATTTTTACTATCAACAAAACTTTTGTAAAATTCAAATAAACGTGGAAGAGTCATTTCAAATTTGGCCAATTAGATCACCTGTAGTGTGACCATCTTCAAATTCTGAATTCAAAATGCCGAATTACCATTAACTTGGAATGCCACCAATTCGTATAAAAGAATTAAGAACAACAGCGTCCTCTACGAGTTTTGCACCTTCAGAAAATGTAGAAATTTTATTTTGTACCCTCGCCGTTAATGAGAAATTCCTAATTAAAAATGGGGAATTACCATTAACTTGGAACACCACCAGCGTCTTCTACGAGTTTTGCACCCTCCGAAAATGTCGATATTTCATTTTGTACGCTCGCCGTTAATGAGAAATTCCGAATTACTATTAACTTGAAACGCCACTATTTTATACTGAAGAATTAAGAACACCAGCGTCTTCTACGAATTTTGCACCCTCAGAAAATGTCGCTTTTTCATTTTGTACCCTCACTGCTAATGATAAATTCCTAATTTCAAATGCCGAATTACTATTAACTTGGAACGCCACTATTTTGTACTGAAGAATTAAGGACACCAGCGTCTTCTACGAGTTTTGCACTCTCCGAAAATGTCGATATTTCATTATGTACCCTCGCTGTTAATGAGAAATTCCTAATTCAAAATGCCGAATTTCCATTAGCTTGAAACGCCACCAATTTGTATTGAAGAACCAAGAATGCCAACGTTTTCTACAAGTTTTGCACGCACAGAAATTCCAAACTCAGAATGCCGAAATAACATTAACCTGGAAAGCCAACAACACATTTCGAAGAAATAACAACATAAGAGTCTTCTGCCGTTTTAGCATTTTCAGAAAATGTGAATAATGAGAAATTTAAAGTTCAAAATGCCGAATAATCATTAATTTGGAATGCCACCAATTCGTATTGCAGAACTAAGAACACTTCTACGTCTTCTACGAGTGTTATATTCTCTGAAACTGTCGATATTTCATTTTGTACCCTTACAGTTAATGAGAAATTTTCAATTTAAAGTGCCTAATTATCATTAACTTGAAACAGCACGAACTCATTTTGAAGAAATAAGATAAGCGTTTCCTATGAGTCCTGCTCCGTCAGAAAATGCCGATAATTCGTTTTGTGTCTTGTCAGTTAACGAGGAATTCAAATTCAACATGTCACAAATCAGATTTTGTCTACAGTAAAACAACATATTTTAGCAAAAGGATAGTTTAGTAATGAATAATTAATTAAACTGTACTAATATGTAGATATTATGTTACAAGGTAGTTCAATTAATTACGTTAAAATATGACTAAGTATACTGATAAAGTACATTATTTTATTATTAGCATAGGTGAAAGTGGATCTGAAAAGGAAGAGGACACATGCGGTCTCGCTGTTCCCTGTACCTATCTTTGTCAATTGCATTTTTTTTTTTTAGGAAGTAGAGAGTGCCATAGATATTGTCATTAACTTTTAACGCCATAGATAGTTTTTGGAAGTGGGGTAACGGCGTCCACTTGCGTTCCCCTTCACTTTTACATCCAATTGTTTGCTCGAAGTTATTTCGATGTGCAAAACTCGTAGAATAAGCTGGTGTTCTTAATTCTTCAAAATGAGTTGGTGGCGTTCCAAGTTAATGGTAATTCGGCATTTTGAATGTTGAATTTCTCATTAACTGTGAGAGTACAAAATAAATTATCGACATTTTCTAGATTGCAAAACTTGTAGAAGACGCTGGTGTTTTTAATTCTTCAGTACAAATTAATGGCGTTCCAAAATAATGGTAATTCTGCATTTCGAATACGGAATTTCTCATTAACTATCGGGGTAAAAACGAAATATCGACATTTTCTGAGGGTGAAATCTCGTAGAGGACGCTGTTGTTCTTAATACTTTAATGCGAATTGGCAGCATTCCAAGTTAATTGTAATTCGGCATTTTGAATTCGAAATTTCTCATTAACTGTCAGATACAAATCTACATATCGACATTTTCTGCGGGTGCAAAATCGTAGAAGACATTGGTGTTCTTTATTCTTCAATACAAATTGGTGGTTTTCCAAGTTAATGGTAATTCGGCATTTTGAATTTTAATTTTCTCATTTACTGGGAGGGTTGAAAATGAAATATAGACATCTTCGGAGGATGCAAAGCTCGTGGAAGACGCTGGTGTTCTTAATTCTTCAGTACGAAATAGTGGCGTTCCAAGTTAATGGTAATTCGGAATTTTGAATTCGGAATTTCTCATTAACTGTAAGAGTATAAAATGAAATATTGGTATTTTCTGAGGGTGCAAAACTCGTAGAAAACGCTGATGTTTTTAATTCTTTAATACGAATTGGCGGCGTTAAAAGTTAATGGTAATTCGACGTTTTGAATTTTAGATTTCTCATTAACTGTGAGGGTATAAAATGAAATATCGACATTTTGTGAGGGTGCAAACCTCGTAGATGATATTGTTAATTCTTCGAAATGAGTTGTTCAAGTGCCCCAAATGTTGAAATGGCCCTCCGTCGATTATTTTAATGGTGCAAAATTTTTTCTTGGGTGGACAAAAATGGGCAAAAATTGGACAAAATTATAAGCTACTTAAATTCGAATTTGAAGATGTCACACTACAGGTGATCGAGGTGCCCCAAATTTTGAAATGGCCCTCCCTCGTTTATTTTAATGGTACAAAATTTTCTTGGGTGGACAAAAATGGACAAAAATTGGACAAAATTCTGAGCTACTTAAAATTCGAATTTGAAGATGTTGCACTACAGCTAAATGGTTCGGCCAAATTTTGAAATGGCCCTCCCTCGTTTATTTTAATGGTACAAAATTTTTTCTTGGATGGACAAAAATGGACAAAAATTGGACAAAATTCTGAGCTACTTAAAATTCGAATTTGAAGATGTCGCACTACAGCTAAATGGTACGGCCAAATTTTGAAATGGCCCTCCCTCGTTTATTTTAATGGTACAAAATTTTTTCTTGGGTGGACAAAAATGGACAAAAATTAGACAAAATTCTGAGCTACTTAAAATTCGAATTTGAAGATGTCGCACTACAGCTAAATGGTTCGGCCAAATTTTGAAATGGCCCTCCCTCGTTTATTTTAATGGTACAAAATTTTTTCTTGGGTGGACAAAAATGGACAAAAATTGGACAAAATTCTGAGCTACTTAAAATTCGAATTTGAAGATGTCGCACTACAGGTGATCGAAGTGCCCCAAATTTTGAAATGGCCCTCCCTCGTTTATTTTAATGGTACAAAATTTTTTCTTGGGTGGACAAAAATGGACAAAAATTGGACAAAATTCTGAGCTAATTAAAATTCGAATTTGAAGATGTCGCACTACAACTAAATGGACCCGCTGGGACGTTATTTTTAACTTAAATATTTTAATACAAATATTTATAAACTACTATATTGGTTTCAAAAATTCTTTTAGTATTGGAAAGTTTGTCTAATGCCAGTGAAAGTTTGTCTATATTTTATCCTGTAAAATGGCCCATTGGGGGTTGAGTTCGTCATTTGTTGGTTCAACATATATAAGAATTATACAGAAAGTACTGGACCGATTTAAGAGAAAAATCCTTCCCTCTTGGAAAGCTTACCTAATACTATGGTGATACGTTATACTTTATTCTGGTAAATTTACTCTCGGGCGCATGGGAGGGTAATATTTTGTTTCGTAATTCATAAACAGATTTTCAAATACTATACTTAAACGATTTCAGAAAGCTCTTTTACTATCTGAGGACTTATTTAATGAAAGTTATGATATACTATATATTATACCGGAACATGATGGCTCAGGTTTTTGCGGGCTATTTTTTATTTTATTATGTATACAATGTGTTAGAAGCAACTGGACCAATTTCGGAAATTCTTTTGCTGTTGGAAAGCTTTTCTTATGCCAATGCTAATGTGACGTAGGGAAAGGTGTTGTACCTTTGAAATAATGTACCTTTGAACACCTGTGCTTTTCTCGATTTCAGAGCTATCTAGGTGCACTGATTAAAATTGGTTTGAAAGACTAAATGCAAAAAGCACCACAAACGCGTTTGGCTGTTGTTTACTGAGTATTGTGCCGAGTAGTGTTCCTTTTAATTTTTCACCCTCAAAACGCAGATTTTTTTAGTTGAATTTTGAGTTTTGTGCTCTTCGGTTTTCGCAACTTGTGATATTTATTTGTCCAAACTTGGGGTAGGATCATTGGTGAATACAGTAATACTTTTAGTTTTACCTTCTGTTCAATATTTAAGCCAGTGAAGAACTTTTTCTCGTAATGACCCTCTTGTACCTATGAACATTAATGCATCGTGTACCTTTGAACGATAAATAGTACTGTTTAAAGCTACACAATGTAAGAAAGTTAAAACAATTGATATATTTTATATAGGATAGGTTAGGATATAAAGTTATTAATTATAATTTTAAGTAGTTTCTAATAACATATAAGGTTATGTTAAAAGAGTTGTATATGCTCAACTTTATTGTTCACAAGTTTTTGTTAGAACTTCTCTTCAATTTTTAATTTAATTAATAAAATTTCAATTCTGGGGAACTTTTTATAGCTGAACCTTTTATAGCAATTTATAACTATTAATATTTTTTACTTCTTTTTATATTATTGCCTCAGAAACGTTGTAATTATCAACTTGTTCAAAGCTACAAGAGGGTTTTTTCAATGGTACATGACCATAATGTACCTGTGAAGAAAACGGATGTTTTCTTATTATATCCTATAAAAGCTATTGTAGTTATGTAACAAGTTTAAAAACCATCCTATCTGATAGCCAATAGATGGATCTTCAAATATAAGACACAAATTGGGGGGAAAGTGCTGAATATTAGCACCAAAATTTCGAAGACTCTTAAAGTGTTCACAGGTACATGCCTTCCTATACTTTGTTTCTGAAACCCTAACATTTTTCATGGATATGAAACCGTCTTAGTAAGAATTCGAAATATATAAAATTGACATTTCTAAATACATAAAATATTTTCATTCAGATATTATCATGGAGCTATAGAAATCCATTGAAATTCACTTGGCAAATAAATATACGATACAGTGTACTAAACAAGTATATGTGCAATATACAGTTAGGTAATATGTATTGTTTGTCGTATCAGTTAGTCAGTATATACTGTATAAACTATATAGCTTCCTAGTATCATATATCCACCCAAGATCAACTTATTTAACGCGATCAATTAAAGTAAGGTTGGATGCTACGTGCAATTTTTCCCCTTCGAGACATTTCAACAACAGGTAAATACCGGAAAATTATCACAATAATTTATTTTATTTATAAATGGTTACTAAAGTGTTGCTCAATGTTAGGTATCTACATAAAATGAACTTGTTTTACGCAATCGAGAAAAGTAAGGCTGGCTGTCATCTGCAATTTGGCCCTTCGAGTTATTTTATAGTGAAATTGGGAAAAAAAACAGGATATTATCCCCAGAAGCACAGTTAGGTGCACAAACGTGGGAAATCCGGGAAAATGTGATGTGGGCACTCATTAAAACCCGATGCGGGCCCCATGCCTATTGACGTTTCTGTCCATGACGGCCAATGTGGCATACTCAACACGGAAAGACGTCAGATCACTTCTCGATCGATATTGCTCCATATGTATCAATGTGGGACCCACATCTTGCCCAGCTGTGGCCCACATCCAACCCACAACTAGGCGCGAGCACCGTCTCATGATAAATAATTAACCGGCAGTTTACTCAGAAGAAAACAAGTTTCACATTCGCACGTGTGTACTTAGTTTTAATGAACTCATAGTTAGTTTTCTTGAACTCCCGAACCATTTTAGTACACACGAATTTCGTCCTGTTCCATTAAAAAGGAGACCAACATACTCTTATATGTGCTTCTAATTCGTAGGCGAATACTTCATCCTCTAGCACCAGGACTTGTTAGAACCAAAGACACCTAAACTTCATATTAAAGATAGTCCAGCAGCATAGTAGGTTGAGTAGCTAATCTTGGAAAGTGGGAAAAAGAAGAATTATGTTTGTGGCTATACCAGTTACAAAATAAAAATACATTAGTATCATTCATCTACAACTTCGTCTGCTATCAATTGTTCTACTATTAATGTTGTTGTTTGTTACTTAAAGATGCGCTGTTGCCGAACTTCTTGCCTTTTTTCCATGGTTTTTACTATACCTTAGTCCATGTGCAAATATACTTGCGTTAAATATCTCAGCAGCCAACTCTCAACAAATGAACAACGTACTGCCTTCCGTGCCAAATCGGTGATCACTGGAAAATATAGGCCGATATATAGCCCCACCTGCGTCCATCGACCCATCTGGGTTCCATGTGGAGTTTCCATTTTCTTTTCACCTATTTCTTGATTTTATACACACCAAAATAGACATGAATTTTTGTATCTACTTATATCGCTAGTTTGGCTTCTTGAAAAACATGTAGTCGAAAAAACATTTCGAAATTTTATCTTACAAGATACATTCACAAAGTGTCCCCTCCGAATTCATGTAAAACTGATTTATGTGCAAAGTTCTCAATGTGTATGGTACTAATTTTAGCGGCCCGTATGGGTAATTTACATATTTATGAGCCTTCATATATCCGGAATTCAATCATACACTATTACAACGCTCGGTCACAAAATTGCTTCTAGTTTCTTTACATGTAACTGAACATATGCAAAACAAATTAAATCAAGTACTTCTTCTCTAACACGTGTTATCCATCTAGCCTTCATCTTGGATCCGCCATATTGGATTCAACTTTCGGTTTTTCAAAAGGGAATAGGTGAATATGATACATCAAATTAATACAAAATTTTCTCCGAAATTCATTGGTGTAGTGAGTTTTATGGTAGCTTGTACAATTTGCGAGATATTACATGTTAAATTCCTCTAGGCACTTCGCGAATACACATTGCAGAGTAATATCAGTTACGCTTGCGTTTTTGATGTTGACAAATCAAAACAATTTCTAACTGGAAAAGAACTGTAGATATAAGCAAACTCTCTACAACATTGGTGTAATAATCTTACATTTCTGCGAGATTGTAACTTATATTATACATTTATACTTGTATTGTACTATACTTGTATTATACTTGTATACTGTATTGTACTTGCACATTTATATTGTAACAAGGAAATATTGTATTATGAACAAAATGCCTAATGTAAATCTAGATACGACCAGATTTTGGTGAAGTTCTACCGTATCATATTTACGTGTATGTGTCTGTATGAATTGTATGTTCACAAAACATTTTATCAACAACATATCACTTAAAAGATCACACATACATACGGGGCTCTGCACAACTTTTTAATGGTTGAATTTGTGAAGTGCCTCACATTTAACGTGCAATATCTTGCAAACGGTACAAGCTATCGTAAAACTCACTATACCAATGAATTTCCGAAAAATTTTTGTATGAATTTGGTGTATCTAATTCAGCTATTCCCATTTGAAAAACTGAAAGTTGAATCCAATATGGCGGATCCAAGATGGCAGCTGGTATGGATAACACGTGTCAGAGAAGCAGTACTTGATCCAATTTGTTTTGCATACGCCCACATTCATTTTCACTTTCATAAAGAAACTAAAGGCAATTATGTTACCAAGCGTTATAGTAGTGTATGAAATACGGATATATGAAGGCCCATAAATATGCAAATCTACCGTATGGGCCGCTAAAGTTAGCACAATACACTTTGGGCCGCTGCGAACTTTGCATTTAAATCAATGTTAGACGAATCCCGAGGGAACACTTCGCGAATGTACCTTGTTAGACCCATATCTGACCAATGGGGGTTCAAATGGGCACAGTTCTATATCACATTTCCCACATCAGACGTAGTGGGAACAAATCTTGGCAAATATGGATAAGCTGCTGTGAATAATTGTAATTTCTTTTAAATTTTAAGTGGTTACTAAAATGTTACGTGTCCATTTAACATCAATTTGATTCATGCAATCATGAAAAGAAAGAATGAATGCTTTCTTCAGTTTTGACCTTTAAGGTTATTATCATGGCCAAACAGGGAAAAATTGGGAAATTAATTATTCTCATTTATATAAGTTATTATCAAAATCGTTGTTCATATCAGATACAGACTCCAGATTATCGAATTGTGTGTAATCAAAAAATAAAATTTCAGTGACTTTCAGAAATATTTGTATATAACCAAAGTCCGGAAATTCGGTTCTCTTTCAATTAAGTGTCAGTCCGGGTCAGTTATTTTTCCTTGTGTCGAAACGCCTTCCCTGAACTTACTTCATTTTGAAAATGAACAATTTAGTTATATGATTTGGAGTAGATATTCCATATTAACAAGCATTACTCTAACAAATTATATATTAAAATAATTAGTAGTATAATTTCCCAATATTGCCCCTGAAGAGTTTTAAATTAAAATTAGGTAAGGATAAGGTTATATGTTGAGTCCCACCTGCGTCATTTTAGGTTATATGTTGAGTGCCTCATCAACAAAGTTATTTCTTTATCTTCAAGGTAACATTAAGGCGCAAAATTGCAGCTGGCATCCGCATTTCTTTTTCTTTCTGAATACGGTTACTTGGTTTCGAGTGGTTATATGTCATTAAGAAGAAATATTTTTATATATCGACATAAACAAAAAATGTAATTTCCCGATTCTTCCAGGTTAAACCTTGAAAATAACCTTAAGGATCGACATTAAATTGCTACGTATATATCCTTACTTTTATTGTTTGCATAAAATTAAATGATCTCGAGTAGTTACCCGATATTAACAAACATTCCAGTAACCTCATCAGTAGCACACCCATTTATCATACTTCCGTCCCAAAACGCTGTATGTGGGAAACATTAGATTGAGCTGTGCATATTTGAACAAACATTGTCCAGTTATGGGTAGTAGATAGAATCCCAACATATAAACTAAAATATAGTGCAAGTTATTTTGAAAAATCTTATGTAACGATCGATGTAGAAACAAAATTTCATGTCGATTTTATTCTGTATAAGTCAAGAAATAACTGAATAGATGATATCAAGGACTTTCTTCTAATTGTATATGGCTTCACAGGATGCTATTCAGTTTAGTCAATTTATCGAAAAGGCAAAATCTCTGCTTACAAAAAGTTAGAATAATAAGGATCCGAGAAAGAAACAAAGTATTTTCAATAATTCTCAAGTATTGTCTGAAACTGAGGCTATAGATGCTGAAGCTTTCTTTCTTTCACTATATGGGTCAAACGATATCGGGAACTTGGACATTTTATGTCACCAGCTATATGAGAAGATAATTGCAAAACAGCCTATACATTTGAAGTTTAACTCAGCTGTACTTCGTTCTACAACAGGAGCCACTCGTGAGCATTCACTCCAAGTCTGTTATCAAGTGCAGCAATGGCGAGGTGTTAATATGAACACTTTATGGTAGGATTTGAATATATTCAATAGTTATATAGGGTAACTGTCCCAATAATTGACAGTGTACCAGTAATTGACACTGTCGTCTTTTTTCCGACGCAACAAGACTGCGGGACTAGGTACAAGGAAATGCTGCCACCTTTTCTTCCTTTGCAGTGTTGTTAATCCCACAACACTGTTAATATTTGCCTCTAAGTAGTAGTTCTCCAAAGAAAACAGAAAATCGATGGACAGTGCAAAATAGTACTATAATAGCTATATTAGCGAAAGAAATAAACATGTTTATCCAGGTGGAAACTTATAAATCAGCTTAATAAGTTGGTAGAAAATTATATGGTTCATTAGAATAAGATATTAGATGTCAATTACTGGGTCACAAGGTGTCAATTACTCGTGAATCTCACAAATCTTGGTGTCAATTACTGGTACAATGATCAACTTTTCGTATACATATTGAAAAAATAATATTTATTAGTCTATTATTTTTATAATGGTCTATATAGATGAAGGAAAGATGCCTTCGTACCTCTACGAGAGATCAGTAAGCCAGGCTCATTTAAAGGGTGAAGAAACATGCAATTTGTCAAACACTGTTTTTATACTGTCAATTATCGGGACAGTTACCCTACGTCCCATACCATCTTCGAAGTCCGCTACTCCAGGAGAACTACTACATCTTATCTTTTGTTCCTGCACCAACGACTGTGATTTAAGATCTGAGTGCCGGAGAAATATGTTGAAATACTCAACTATGTGCTTGCACTTCGTAGGGCATACATGTACCAACAGGAATATGTAGGATAAAGTGGATGTGGATGAAAATTTGGTAGTTCTCGAAAAGGATATCGAAGAAGAGACAAAACGCCAAACATCCTCGTCTGGAATAAAATAGATTCAAGTCAAATAAGATTTCCAAATCAAACTTATCTAAGTTTGAAACCTTTACATAATAAAGAATTGGTTTTTAGATTTTTCCTAGCTCAAAGAATACGAATTATTATACCATGTCAAATTCTTCGGACTAATCTGCCTTGCTTAGAATAAAGCATTTTTAAAAAATCCTTATATTTTTATTTTTTTCTTCTTTTTCCCTTCCCGAAAACAGTCAGCATCGGGGTTAATAATAGATCTGGAAGCCTTTTCAAATTAATATAAATTGATAACTTCACTCGAAACTTATGGATGCACGGGGAAAGATTTTACAATATTTGGACAAGACGTAATTTAACGCGTTATGAGAATCTAAGATTAGAACCCAAGATAAAGAAGGTGTTAATATTGTGTACTTTAGCCAACTATTCGCAAATATTTTATGTTTCTGTTTCCTACAATATAGTAATAAGGATCAAACCAAATCAATGTTTCACTTCTGTTCTGAGAAACTGTTTGGAAATTCCTATTTTTCGCTATAGGAAAGGCGCGAATACCCTCAATTTCCATATAATAAGAACAATTAGTTAACTGTCTTTTCAATGAGGTATAGTTTATTTCTCTGCTGTATTTAGTACCTGTATTATAGTCAGTTAAATTGAATACTATCATTTGCATGAACACTTTTGGCATTGGAAATAGGTTATCCCATACGGGTGCCATGGTGACCAAACTAGATTTTTTTTTTGTATTTTCTCTTAGCTACAGAAAAGAGTATCGTGATTATTTTAGAAAATGTTTCGGCTTGTTTTTTGAGTGTCTCGGTTCAAACCTAATTGCACTGTACTATTTGTGTTATTTCATGCACGAGAATAAATGCAGTGACTTGAGCATTCTGATATAAAGGAACTCACACGAACAACACACAGCATTTATAATTTAACAAGGTACAGTAGGCTTGCGTAGGATTCCTCTCAGGACATCATTCTCCGAGAGGCTTTCAACACAATCCTCAGATATAGGTGAACAAAAGGTTGGTTCAAATTAGGCAAAATTTACATTTTGAATCCAGTGAATACATAATGTGTTAAGCAAAGTGAGATTGTTAACGACCACCAGCTCCACGCTTGTTCGTGTTTGAGAATACTTCTGCTATGTATTATTCACCACAAGCTCTTTCACTCATTTAATGAAGCATTTTTTGTAGTTTTTCACCAATGCAGGTCGTCTGAGTATAAAATTATTACTTTGCCAGAGAGTGCCTTATAAGGATTTATTCTAAACTGAGTAATTTATTCAACTGCATTTCACATGATTCTGTGTACGTATCCTTATATATAGTAAAATTATAAATTCGTATTTAAATTCCCACGAGCATAACAGAGTTAATACCCTAAGATAAGCTCATTCTCTCTTAACCGAATATCCTTTAAAAGTGATATTAGATCTTAGCAGCTGTAAAAAGTACATTTATATGATATATCTGGCATCACGTCAGCTGCTTATTGTAGCGATGCCACAGAATCCATATAAGACATTCATTTTTTTAATGGAAGACAGTCAAGATTTGATCGTAATATTATGAGTCAGTAATGCAGCCAACTACGAACTTCGACTGAATATTTGGTCAACTGTAAGTGTACAAATAATGCGTCCTACATAATGATCAGGAGCAAAGTAACACAACTTAGAAATTGGTGGAAAATACATCTATTGATAAAGTTCAGATCATTCTAAGTGAGGATCATGTCCATACACACATTTTACTGTAACTTTTAGTACGAATACACGTGCACGATCTGTAGTCGACACTGAAGCTTTATTCACTTATTCCCTTAATGTTTGGTAATGATTAACATGCCAAAATTAGATTGGCAAGATTTAAATGGTTAAACTATTTCTCTCACGATCTTCTACTCAGATTACAAAAGAAACTATGTCCTCGAAGCAGTACCGGAGAGACATATCAACAGAATCTTTGCTCTGTTTTCAAGACATAATTTAATATATACTATTATATGGAGTGATTTGCCTGTTTCAAACCAATGGAAATTCCATGAATTAGCTTTTGCTTTAATTTGGTTCTGATGATAACTGGAATATATTAATTTCTCTTTCGTGTGTAGTACATGAATATTTCCGGATAGAAGGCAGAACTCGGCCGTCATTAGAGGAATTAGATAGTTAAGTTATTATCGATGATCATATAATATATACAAAATCTCACCCATCTCTCTACGTTAATGTTAATATCTTTTAGATTCTGGGAATTACTTATTACATTACGGATTAAGCATGAAAAATAATAAAAATATCTTCATATGGTGAAGCCATTATTAAACTCACGTTGTCATTGCTTCTCTCTCACAAATTATTACCGAGATTAGATTCAAACTTACTTGAAAAGTGTGAAAGATATTGACGAGAGATTAGCCCTAATTTCCATTATATAATCAGAAGTATATAGGGGTTAAAATGTTAGATTCGGTATTAATTTGTGAACCAAAAGCTGTGTTTATGCTTTAAGCTTTTCATATTAGATATACATCTTGCTCTTTCATATCTTAATATTGTGATTTCACGTTAGTGTGATTTCACGGTGACACTAAAGAAAGGAATTTTTTTCCCTCAAAGGAGTATCGATATATTAGCGTTGATATTGGTTAGTTTAAAAAAAAATCAAAATTTGTCACATTTCAACAAAAACAAAAATGTATTATTTTCTTATATTTAGAAAATTCCTCTATTCTATCCATTATGAATAACTACTACTAATTATAGTGTATAATTTACAATACAAGTATAATTTACAAAACAATTATAGTGTATAATTTTACCTCTTTCACGCATAACTTGAAAATTGGCAGAACGTGGAGGTATTAAAGCCATACGAAGCTAGCCTGCATTGCAGCCGTTGCACGTTCTAACAAGTCGCCGCTTTCTACGAATGATGCTAAATATATGTTTGCTGTTTAAAAACTATTATGACAAATTACTTCATACTTACGATTAAAATAGTAGCTGCCAGGATGACTGCTTTCATGTTGACATCCATATGCATAGGAAACGAAATTTCGTAATTAGCAGGCAGTGTTCTCTGAATGTTTCCTACTTTCACCTGGAGATCACTAGACAATATCTGAAACGAAGTAAAGGAATATGAATTATTTCTACAATACAGAAAGTCGTAAAACTCCTTTTACATGTACAATAAACACATAGAAGATGTTAGACCTTTAACTAGTCAATTTGCATTATACACTTATTTCGACAGCAAGTATGTTTAAGATTGGATAACAATTTTTAATTATTTATATGTTAATTATTTAAAAGTAGCTTACTTTATTTTAGTCTTACTAAGCCAAGATAGGAAAATTGTCATAGTAATAATTTTTAGCACGATACAAGTGCGAACGGTAATTATTTAAAAAAATAATTTTAAATGAGTTCATTAAATATATTCCTTGCTCTGAGTAATATATCAGCCCGTTAAAGGAAAGACATTACAGCAAAATATATAAAATATATATTTTATCATAGATCAGCCGGACGCTTTATCTTGTAAGAATATGCATTTACTCAAATGATTTTTATTCATCTCATAATCCGATATGTTACACAGATACAGTTATAATATTTTTAATGCGTTTTTTCCAAGAGAGAAGAATAACATAATAAATACGCTGTTTCATTATCCTCTCTGGTGATCATATTTCCAACTTTCCATTTACTGAACAGTTACATACTCTGTCTGGCATGCCGTCCTATATGTAGATCGTTGGTCGTAGACAAAAGTAGATGCTCCTTATTAACAGTAGTTTGAGAACTAACTTTTAAGGAGTGTTACCGTGATCATCTTTCGCTTTCTAAATATTTAATATTCTGTAGTCACGAGTTACGGCAAAACAAATATATTAGGCAGTGATAAGATGATGGCAAGCTTGATTGTTTCGTTTCAAAAATGTGTGAGGTAAAATAAGTGTAAGATAACAATTTAAAAAATGTATCAAATGAATGGAGGTTCGGTTCTTGCCAATGCTTAGAACACCTCCTGACATACGCCTTAGACGAACAAGATATTCCTTACTAACAGTGATTTCAGAACAAACTTTCTGTTCTTTGTTGACAGCCTATGTAAGTCTAGTGAACAACATGTCACCCTTGACTGAAGAGAGATAAAGAAGACACCAAATATTATCTTTTTTTCACATATTTTTTCTGTTTTGAACCATTTCCTGTGTAATTGAGTTCGCTTATAATTCACTTGAATGTCAACGTTTTGTAGACCTATGTTAAACAATAACAAACGTAGCGATTAACATTTGGATGTAAAACCAGTGCCCAAGCCCCCCTCGTCAATACGTTTAATGAAACAATATACCGTTGTAGTTGGGAGGGAAACTAAATTGCGTATTAAAAGGAAAATTGACACAGTTATTGACACAGGAAACGGATATTTGCAATAATGCGTGTGAAAATAATTCCTTGAATAACTTATGCAAAATATAACTATTCGACAATGAGAATTGCAGAATAAACGTGCCGCAAAATTGACGATTTCACTGGATATTTCATTCAAATAACAGTTTTCAAATTTTTCAAGGAAGGCAAGTATCCCACAACAAAAGCACTAATTGAATCAATGATTTACCCTAAAATGCTTTTTTCGGTAAAAGTTTAACACATGTTCGGGTTGGCTCGGAAGAAACTAAAACACATTTATTTAATTAAAAATATTTCTAACACAGCTAAACGCATTTCAGCACAAACCGGTGTTTTCACTTATTTAAAATATATTTTAATTATATACATATTTTTTAGTAAGTTATATGATATTAGCTAGAAAATTATATAAAATTGAATATTTGTTTAGATGTTGTTATAGATGTGTAATATTATAAGATTGTGTGTATTAGTTTATTTAAATAAAAGAAGGTAAAGTTTTGCAACTGTGGCATCTTCCTCTCTTCTGGTCTCTGAAAAAGCTAGCTTGTCCACCCGGATGTCAAAAAATCTTGTTGCTAGAATCCGAGTTTGTGGGAGAGATTTGATTGCCTTGCGCACTACATCATGTAAGGGCTTACCACGATTTCCTTAGCTTCTTGAAATAATCTTATTTTGCCATTTTATTTCGTTTGCCTTGAGATTAAAATAGCAATTCAGTGCGGCAACGTTCATGACTGCTAAAATATGGCAAGTCACGTCACATATTTTCTTGTCCAAGGTACGTCACATCCACATATTATTACGCAATATTTTACTTGTATGAAGTGTGGACACCTCTGTAATCTTCCGTGTAATTTGCAATATTGCCTGCATTATAAGCACCTTAACCGCACAAGTAATAATCATTATCACAAAACCGTTGAACTGTCGGTAATTTATGATTGCAAATACGAGATTTCACTTTGGAATGATATTATAGATTGGATTATCTTGTCTTTTGTAACAATATTGCCCATGTATTCAATATATCGCAGATGTCTAATAAATAAGTAAGTTGTAAAAGTTGAAATATAAAACTGCTACTGATGTAGGTTAGGTTAGGTAGACTGTTCGCGAACCGTGACACATTTCGGATTTTGTTCAAATTTGGCAAAATGCAGAAAGTCCCAACAGACACCTTTGAACAACACCATGTCGGAGCCGAAGCCAGCAAGAGAGCTGCAGTTACATAGCTGGTTCGTCACATCACCAATGGGAGCATAGAAACGTGAGTTGCATGCAGAAGATAATTTCTGATTTCTTGTTTTCTCAGTATTAGGTTCGAAACTATTACTGAAAACTATCACCACTCGACATGTAGTCTAAGACAAAAAAAAAAAAATCGTGCGTTTCTGTTTGTTCCCAGGTATCATTGATATTTTTAGGTGGGTCCGAGACGAGACTTCTCCCTTCGTCTTCAAGAAAGTTTCAAATTTTGTGCATTTTACTTAAATTGAGGTTTATGTGTTATACGGTATGCACGGTTAGAAGATACCATAACTGGAAAACCTGGAAACATCACATAATTTACTTTTGGTCAAGGAAAATCTGAAGAATCTGGAAGTCAGGGAATTTAGTTGTTAATAGTAAAAATGATTACTATTGTTATTATTTTTACTACAATACTTTCGACCATGCAAGACATTATGAGTATAATTTATTTTACTACTAAATTCCCTAGCATAAAGAACTCTAAGAACTTCAGGCAACAAACTGAACTGAACTTGGTAATATCAATCTCACTTTTTGTGAACATAGTGACAATATTGTTGCTGTGCCCCTTTTCTACGAGTACTGTCAATCTCTAGTTGATCGTTATGAATGAAGCAGGGGGAAGATTGGCGATATAATATAGACTAAGCTAGTCCTGGATCGGCAGGTTATATATATATTACTTTGCTGCCAGACTTCAATAACTTTCGTGAAAACAGCATATCATTTTATAGAATGTTGGTGTGATTTTTCCTCAATGCATTCAAAGCAGTGTTGGGATTGCAATCTCTTAAAGATTGGGAATTAATTCAAAGTTCAATCCCAGTTATGAAATTAACTATTCAAATTCATAGCTAAGTAACATTGAATTCTAATTCCCAATGTGTTTTCTGAATTCTCGACATGTATTATACAAAGCAAAAGAAATTATCTAAATAAAAAGAAAACAACAATTCTGATTAAAAAAAGATGATATTTTCCACCCTGCACAAGACTTCCGAGGGGTTCGAGCAGCGTGTTTACGATCAGTAGGTATGCTGGACTGAGCCAGGGCCCCAAATGATTTTCTGGAGTCAGAATGTCCAGCTTTTAAAACATATGAAGATTACCTCACTTCAGTGATTTAAAACGAACAAAGTTTACACATAATCATTAATTTACGGAAAATTATTCACCGATCCTTACTGATGGAAAAATAGTATGGCATCTCTTCTGTGGAAGGAACGATCAAATGTGCAGCTTGGTACTACATCTACTACAATTGATTGATCTAATGCCCCTGTGTGGATCAGGTCCAAATTGGATGGAAAAGGTTTAGATAATGGAAGTATACTATTCCACATCTTTTATAATATTTTGTCTAATTCGTCTTTAGATTTGTATCAATATAAACTGCATAATAAAAAATTGGACTTTGAAAAATACTTTTTTGTGTGACAGTAGGTTAGTCAATTTACTGTGATTTTATATTTGACAGGTGGAAGGCAAACCTTTCAATAAGTTACTATAAATTCTGCAATAAAACATTGTTACCAAAGTGATTTGTAAGAATATTATATTTATATGCTTTAACCAGTGGTTATATAAAAAAATCTCATTGTAAATTTTGTGAAAAACAACGTTGTTATTCACTTTTTCAGTTTGGAATTTCGCTTATTCACTTTTTCAGTATCTTTTTTTCTGTTTTGCTACGTGGTGTAAAACATGAAATGAGATATAGCTGTTAAAATAATTATGGTGTACTTTAGTCATGAATAATAAATAAATATTTTGTTGGCAAACCTTAAAGGAATTAAGTGAAATTTCAAAGAAAATCAGTCTTTGTAAATTGGTTCTGTGTACAAGATCTTAATTCGAAATATTATGCACAAAGATATAATGTTTGATCCTGGATAGTAGTTCTTGGTTAAGCATTATAAAAAGTACCTGGCACATAATATTTATAGAGAAAAAGAAAAAATCTAAAAAAACAAACAGTGTTGTTTTAGATGTACGGACGGAAACCAAAAATTTTCGTCTTTTCCACGCCTCAAAATCACTAGCTATAACAAATTTTTGGATTGGTGCATTCTAGCTGGCCCCCTCAGAAACATCGGGGCTCCCGTAGATAAACCTGTTGGCTACATCCCTGAGAATTTTTTTGATACGTTAAATTATGTATAAATTTACAAACGCTACTGTACAGGATAAAATATATTTGTGTGTAATTTTAATTGATGAAGTATTTACGATTTTGTTAAGGGAGGGGAGTAGGGTACATATGTAGGTTCTGCGCCACTTCCCCCTTCCACCCCCTAACTACCAAAAAATTATGAACCCACCACTAACCATTACACTTTAACACAGAAGGAACCAATTAATTATTCAAAGTTACACGGCGCAAAGTATTCCCATAACTACAATGTTAAAGTGAGATTGAATATGCTTTTATGACATTTAAAATCATAAAAACTTACATCTAAAAACTTACAATGGAATCCTACACAAAATATATTTATTGCATCTTAATCTCCAGTTTATAAGCTTTTATTTGACACTTGAATCATGAAAATCCGTTAATAATTAGCTTTGAAAATTCAATAAGAAGGAATACATACAGCTCCGGAACAGATGATCTGACACTGATTCATTTGAACGATTCCAGTACCAGCACAGGACCATCCAATCCGATTCTCTTTCCTTCTCCTCATTCCAACATACATATATCCATACACATAGAGTCTTATAGCAGCTGCAACATGTTTTCTTTCTTTTTATAAGCAACTCCGCCAGCATTAACTCCGCCAGCATTAACCCAGATGAAACCTTTGGCGGAGTGTCTGTCTTCGATTTCTTGATTCACAATCGTTGCTCATGAAAATTTCTGATCGGACAACTTCAACTATGCAAACTAAAAAACTTTCCGTGTTACTTAGCTAGCATGAACGAGAAACTGTTTAAATAAACCCGCCAACGAAACTAATGTTTTACCATGCAGTCTCCAACTCAATATATTTTTTTTCGGAACGTTCCAGGATTTTAATTTTTCAAGATATCGCTTTAAAACATATAGGGATGAATTCACCCCATTACTAATAAATATGATAATTGTTAAAAGTGAGATGGTAACACTTGCAGTCCCACCCCCAAATAACGTTATTATTTAATACCTCGGCCCCTAATTAACCGATTTCAAAAATTCAAACGGCAAATGAATATTAATACCATAACCAATCTTCAAAAATGCATAAATGGTTGCATAACCCACAGGATACTTTTCCCTTTTTCAATATCTCCACAAAATTTCAACAAATCGAAAAAACTGAAATACTACCATAAGTCAAATAAAATTTTAAGACTTTTTTAAAGAATAACATTTTCCCGAGAACTCAAAAATAAACCCATAAAAAATTCCCGAAATTTTGAACTTGCTATAAAATCGTCAAATATTAACCGATTTACAAAATTCAAACGACAATCAATAGAGAAATAAATTTCCTATCTATTGAATGTCTTATAAATTGCATAACTCTAAGGATAAAATTACAAAAAACTCAAATAAATCCCTTATTTATACATGTATCTTTAACATTCAAATGACATTATGTTCCAGGTCTTAGTTTTTATAGTCTGATACTATAAAAACACTTATACACTTAAAATTACAAGTTCGGATATTGATAAAGAAATCATAAAAACACTTATACACTTAAAATTACAAGTTTTATTTTTTGGATTCATTTCTAAAGTAAAACTGATGTATTTTATAACCATTATCTAAATCTTTCAAACCTTCATACTTAACAAACAGCTTATACTTTTTCAAATCTTTCAATACTTGCTCAGTTTCATCATTATATCTTTGTGGTAATAACGTCTTATATTTCTCATTTTAAAGATACTAAAACTCTTTGACCAAAGCGCTGCGTTTGAATCAAGTTCCATAATGTTATCTCGTACGCTTTACCTTTTTCTAACTCATCTATGCGAAGGAATCTCAATGCTTTAACATCATTTTTTTATTCAAATAATTAGCCATAGTTTATTTATTATAAGGAAAATGCTCGTTTTATGAGAAATTCTTAAAACCAATCCTCATTTACATACAGAACTCAACAGTTGGATAATTATCTTTTAAACCAGTGTATTTTATTTTTATTCTATCTTTAACGATCTCATCAATCGTTTTATCTGTTAAGTGCTTTGTAAATCTAGGTGGAAGAAATACCTTAAACTCTTCACACTCAGCTAAAATGCTCTTCCCAAACTGAGTTTTAATCTTTTCCATTTTCACAATCTTATATTCTGTATTTAATTCTAATTCTCTTAATCCAATAACTTGTTTTTGTTCAAGACTTCCAAGTTTATTTAAAAGCTCAATATGACTTGAAATCGTATTTATTATATGGAAAATCAATGAACACTCTTCAATTTTTATATTCACCAAAAAATATTTAATCGTTTTTTATCAATTTCGTTTATGGAAAAACTTTAATACAAACATACAATTAACTATCTAAAACTCTTCTACTACTTTCTCGTTCTTAGGATCATATGTAAAGTTCTTTTGTCCAATTAAAATCGCATAACATATAGTATTAGCAGCCACAGCTTCTGCAAAGTCTACTACAATCTTTATGTTTGTTCTCTCATTTACCGATACATTCTTCCTCTTACTACAATTAATCACATACATTGGTCTGTTATCTATAAACTCTTTATCATCATAGTACATTTCGATATTGCCACATGTTATTCTCTTAAATGCAGTATAATCTTCGTACATCTTAAAATAATCCTTGTTAGCAATATCTAAGTTTCTTGATTCTTTTGGAAATACCTCATTCCTTCCATTCTTAAGATAGATATTCTTTTCCTTACAATGATCAAACTTACTTGCATCTGCTGTTTGTTTGCCACTTCTATCAGTTTGGAACATTACAACTACGAAATCAGGCATATGAAATTGTCTAGAATTAAATTGAGTAGTAACATCAAACTCCAAGAAAGAACCTACAACAGTCTTTTGAACACATTGATAAGTATGGAATGAAAACATGATTTTAGGTTCTTTAAGAATATTCAACTTTAACTTGTTTTCATAATTAGATTCGTATTCAACAATAGGCATTATTATCTCCATACTTTTTATTGTTATTTTTCCATCATGAGGAGCTGCTGCACCTGCTCCTGATCCAGTCCATTTATACAAGACATCGTTATTGTTGTTAGCTTTTGTAAATGTTATTCTCAATCCACCTTTCCACATAACCTCTTTATAATCACTTAAAAAGCCAGGAATTAATCTTAATGGATATAAAACACTAAAGTCCTTTCTTAGACCAAGTTTATAATCTGTTTCAAACCCTGCTTGTTTAAGATATTCACCTTCTGGTTTGGAAATCTTTAATGTTCCAATAGCTGTAGATGTTATTCCAGGTAGCTCAATCTTATCTATAACAACACCATGCTTTCTAACCTCAATTTGAGAAAAGAAGAATGGTAAGAAGTTATCTACAAGTTTTATAGTATCATTTGCACCAAATGTTCCTCCAACTGATGCACCAACAACTTCAAAAGTCATATGACAATCTGCTTTGTGTGGATGTATAAAACCATCCCACACATCGAAATCAAACTCAATATCTTTGTTAGCTTCATTCAAATTATTAAATTTTCTTGTGTTAGCTTTAAAGCTTTGTAACTCGTAACTCTCAACACTATCCATTTATTATAAAGAAAATCTTGAAACAACGCTTTTATGGGATATACCCATAAAAGAATGATACATAATAACAATTAAAAACTTATAATCCCCATCCTAACTTAACCTTAGCATTCATAGCAGTACCAACCCCAAAAGCAGCTAATCGTTCACCAATAGACGCATCACTACTAAATGCTCTTTTCCACGCTTTAGTTTCTAGTTCCTTATCTGCAATGTATCTTGACTCTGTATCTTTATTGTCTCTGTAGTATATATCGTGTTCTTTACAAGCCTCATCTAATGGGTTAATACATTCATCACCTCTTTCTAATCTTTCTTGTAGCTTAGTTCCCGGACCACAATACGAAAATCCTGGAATATGTAATTCAAATGGGAGTTTATTAATCAAATCATTTACTAATCCTTTCCCAAACTACTTATCATTCCAGAATCGTGGTGGTAATGTATTTAAGATCTTAATCAAATAATCTATACCTTTTGGATCATTAGGAATAAATTGTGAAAGCTTATTATTTATCATACTCACTATACCTACTTTCTCATTATAAAAGTTATTATTACCAGCCTTTTCTTCTCCATCTATAACTACTAACCGATTAATTAACTTTCTCACATCATCCATCCATATATATTCTTTAGGTATCTCTGTATATTGTTTAATTCCTTCACCAGTCCTTTTAGGAGTTGGAGGTAAAGATGGTTTAATATAATTATCCCAAATAGGCTTGATAATATTAATGTACTTAGAACCTCTATTAGATGCTACTTTTTTATCTCGATTATATTTTTGGAAGGCAGCATCTGATTCTATTATTATTTCCTTGTACTGTTGAAAATCATCATCATCATAATCTTCAATGGTTTTATTAGTATTCATCGTTAACAATTCCCATAGACCTTCTGTTCCCTTATAAGTTTTACCATTAATTATCAAATCATCACCATTCACTTTAACTTCAGCATTTCCTATCTTATTTATTATTTTTCCTTCTTCTACAGTTCTTATTCCAAACACACTATCATTTCTTTTACTATAATATTTCGTTGCAATCTTACCAAATGATTGTGCTGTTGTTAAAGGCTCTACTCGTTCAACTTTGTCTTTAATTTGTTTTCTCATTTGTTTTATTTCTCCCGTTATATATATCACTACTACTTGGAGAACTATCATAAGTTATCTTTTTAGGTGTTTCTAGTAGACTAGGATCTATTGAAACCGTCTTATGTACAACTGGAACAAGTTCAGTTATTAGATTTTTATTTTGTTCTGCTACTTCTTTGATCTCACTTCCTAAATTTTGAATAGCATCAATTACAGGTTGTTCTTGTGTCTTAAATTTATCATATAACCTGCTCTTTCTTTCTTCCAAGATTTGAAGCCCTTTATCAAGAACTCCTTTAACTTGATATTCTTATTAATATCTTTCTCATCCATTTATTATATAGAAAACGAACAAAAGTCAATAAACGTCAATAAACAAACGTCAAAGAACATAAATAAACGTGAAAAAAGTCAAACGTTTAAGAAGTGTTTTATCTTGTTCCTATACTTACCATTGTTTACCTTCCTTGTCATATCAATTACTATAAAACCATAATTTTCTTGCCAACATTTTGAACATATCTCTTTAAATTTATCATAAGACATATCTCTTCCAACAAACTCATTATACACATGTTTAAGATTAGTATCATCTTGTCTGAATATGCATAGGAAGTTAACGTTATCTCTTATAAGCTATTTAGGTACTTTTGAATATGTTTGTGCAAGATAGAAACAGTCTAAATGTCTATGCCTATCTCTTGTAAAGTAATTTCTAACAGTATCTTGATTGTCCAAAATGTAATCGTCAAACACTACTACAGAGTATTTTTCACATTCTCCAATAGGTACAATAGAATCATTACCGCTTAAGAACGTTGCTATTTGTTTCTTAAACTTTATTTCTGCCTTTTCAAATCGATCTTTTAACTGCTCATACTTTGGCTGATACATGCTTTTAGAATATATATAGAAGTAATTATTGTCTAACCAACCTCGCTGTAATAAAAAATTAAATAACAAAAACGTCATACCACACCCCGATGAACCTACGATAAGGCATAGAATATCATCAGGTATAAGCTCTCCATTTCTTTTCTTAACTGTTGTTTCTTTTATCATCTCTTTTACATCCCAATTAATAGTTTTCCTACTCATTTATTATAGAGAAAATCGACTTTTTTATGATCTTATATCTTTAAGTTGTTCTCTGATCTTAAGCATCGTATCTTTTATATATTCGTTATCCATTTCACCATTTAATGTTATTATCATCTCTAACTGTTCTTTAAATGAGTTAATACAAGTGACAATGGTTTTATATTCGTCTTTTCTTTTGCTTATGTTTAACTTAGAAGACAAACCTGTTATTATAGCACTTCCAGTTGCAAGAGACGTTGTTAATATTGAGTAAATTGTTACAGGTATAAAAATATTAATAAATCCAGTTGTTGCAGAAAGTATGACTGATAACGTGATCAAAGTGTAGTATGCATATTTAACAATTCGTAGTTTTCCCTTTTTCTTCTTTAAACTGTATTCTAACTTTTGAATAACATCTTCTATTAACTTGATTACTTTCTCTCTTGGAATATCTCTATGTAAATCAAACTCATTCATTTATTATATAATAAATGGCTAAGGTATTTAAGTTAACGAGTGATACTTCTGTTTTAAAGAAGAAACTCCATTACGAATTAGACAACAGTAGCAACTATTTAAGTATAGGACTAGTTGGGTTTTACAGTACATATCTAACTCCAAACATAACAACAGAAAAAAACAGTTTCTCATATGGTGATAGACAAGTTTTTATACCAGAAGGGCAATACAGCTTAAACAGTCTTAATGAATATTTAAAATCTCAATCCATCAACATAACATTATCAGAAGATGATTTCAGAAATAGAGTTAAAATTGAAACTGATAGTAATGATGTTACAATTGGGAGTATAGGTACTGTTCTCGGGTTTAATGTTTTTGAAGTTTTAGAAAAGAACAAAACACATATTGGAAGTAAGTTGCCAAAGTTTCATCCGTTTGATACTATAAATGTTCACTGTAATATAGCAGATGGCATGTTTGTTAAAGATACAGAATATACACATAGGGTAACAGGAATTTTAGCATCATTCAAAACAGATGCTGAGTTCAAACATAGTATTATTTACGAGCCTACTTATCCATTATTTTTCCCTATATCCAAAGACAAGGTTGACAATTTTGAGATAAGGATAACAGATGAGAATGATTCCTTAATTGATTTTGGTGGAGCAACAACAACTGTATTTTTGCAAACTAAGATTTTTCTCTTAAATAAATACGAAGATGTGTTCTATTAAAGGTTGTATGTTTAGTGTTCCTTATAACGAACTAAAAAATTTAAATATTGATCATGTATTAACAAAGAAACAACTTAGTGATAAAGCCAAGAAAATTAAAGAAGGTAGAGGAATGGATTTAACTTTAACTACTGCACAAATGAAAAAGATTAAGAAAGAGCATATGGGTGGTTTTACTTTTACAATTCCAGCCATTTTAGCAGCTTTAGAAGCAGTTGGCTCATTAGCAGGTGGTGCAGCAGCGATTACTAAAACTGTACTGGATGCTAAGAAGAATAAACAAGAACTTGAAGAAAAAAAGACATAATAAGGCTATGGAAGAAAAGCAGGGAGCAGGTAAACCAAAGAAATCAAAAATCTAAAACCATTGACCAACTTCGATATAGAGAGGTTGGTTAAAGAATTAAAGATAAAACAATTTAGAGGCGTATTTATGAGTGATGAATTTCCACAAAAACCCTATATAAATGAATGTGGTGTAGTTAACTTTGATAAATCAGAAAACATTGGTACTCATTGGATATGCTATTGGAAAGATAACAACATAAAGTACGTGTTTGATTCTTATGGTGGTGTTCCTCCTAAACAACTAGTACAATATCTTGGTATCGAAAACTTATTTTACAATGACGAACGAATACAAGGCTTTAGTTCAGTTATATGTGGTCATCTTTCTGTTAAGGTTTTAAATCTTCTAAATCAAGGGTATTCTTTTAGTGATGTTATGTATATGATTAAAAATGATTAAGTTTAAGTACTTTTATTTTTTATATTCATAAAAGTTTTGTTTTAAGATAAATATGGAAGCTATACACAATAGATTTTTAGATTATTTTGAGAAGCATGAGGATGAACTAGATGCACTAGTTAGATTTAATTTTAATTGGTATTTTCAGGATGTTAGTAAGATAGACTTAAAAGATAAAAACAACGCATATACAGTTGTTCAGTTATGGAAAATGTTAATACCTAAATTTTTGTACACGGAAGAAGAGTTGGTAAAGTTATATCCAATAATTGCCTTAAAGGAGTTGTTGAAAAATTATAGTTCTAGACAATTAAAATGCACTAATTGTGGTAGTAAGTCATTAACAAAAGGTAGGAGTACATACATTTGTGATTATTGTTATGTAGCCAATGGTTTTGTTTACAGTACTTGTGAAGGAATGAGAGCTGCTTGCGTAAGAAAACCATGGTATGATACTATAAAAAGATTTAAGTTACAGTTATCTCGTTTACAAGCTTTACAGTATAGAATTATTCCTGAAGATGTGTTCAAGGTGTTAAATGATGAATTTAGAGATATGCCAAAACATTTAATATCAACAAAAGATGTTCTAGAAGTACTAAAGAAAAACAAATACACAAAATATTATGATAATGTCTATTTAATACACCATCACCTTACCGATCAAAAACCATTAAACTTACGACATATGGAAGAAACACTTATAGAGGACTTCGAAAACTTATACAAAACCTTTAAAGAACTGTATCCAAAAAGAGTATTGTTTATTAACTTGAAATGTGTATTGTACTATGTGTTGAAAAAGCACGATGTTCATGTTGATATTGATTTTAAACACTCATCTAAACAAATAGAGATGTTAAAGAAATGTTTTGAAAAATTAGGATGGACATTTTCTGTATAATAAATGAGTATGGATATATTTGGTAATGTTAAAGATAGAAAAGGTGATGTTAATATTAGTGAAGAAAAAATAGAATTGTTGGAGAATTTAAATGATGTTGTTAGCAAAAGTCAAATTAGGTCAATAGAAGCTCAATTAGAGAACGATAGAAAACGATTTGAAGATGCATTAGAAACGTTACAAGACACATACGTCAAGAAAGAAGATTTTCAAAAGGTTAGGATGGATACTACTAAATTGATTATGCAGAAAGAAACTGTACCTCTACTATATCGATTAAGAGCTAAAAACGTTAAGGAGCCAATCTTTAGAATATTTAATCTCTCTAATGGTTACAAATTTCTCTATAATGGGAAAATAATGTACATGGAATTAAGTTTGGATAAATACTTTCTAGAGATATATTTGGGTGATACTTTGATTGAAACTTTACCTTTTAACTTTAACAAGAACGATATAATTACAATTAAACCAAATAAAAATTCAGCTATGGAAGAAGGTCAATTATTGTTTGTTGTAATGTACATAGAAAGAGAACTTTCCTAAAGACGTATAATTTTAGGTAATGATAGATTTTATTATTTTTTTCGTTGATTTTCTATACAATAAATAACGATGATGTATTGTGTTAAGTGCAAGAAATTGACAGATACGGAGAAAGATACCATTAGAATTGAACAAACAAAGAATGGAAGATATCTAAAGAAAGGTATTTGTTCTGTATGTGGTGTTACTAAAACTCAATTCGTTAAAAAGCCCGATTGACTAGAAGAAGGTAAAGGTGTTAGAGAAGACATTATAGAAGAAATTCACAAACCATCTAGAAAAAACTTTGACAGATTAAGTGTAGTTATAAAAGGTATCAATAATCTTTGGCAAGCTGATCTTGCTGAAATGGATAGTGGAGTATTAAAAGGTGTTTCCAAATTAAATAAAGGTTATAAGTATCTGCTAACGATTATAGATGCCTTCCCTAAATATGCGTTTGCTGTTCCTGTTAAAGATAAAAGTGGTAAGAATGTTACAGAAGCATTTGAATCCATATTAAAAACGAGAAAACCTAGTAACTTACAAACAGATCACGGTAAAGAGTTTTATAATAAAGAGTTTAAGAAGTTAATGGAGGAAAATAAGATTAATCATTACTCAACCTATAGTGGTAAGAAAGCTTCTGTTGTTGAGAGATTTAATAGAACACTTAAGCAGAACATGTGGAAAAGGTTCACAACACAAGGAAATTATAAATGGATTACCAACATTGGTTAGTGAGTATAATAATAGAGTACATAGAACAATTGGTTTAAAGCCTATAGAAGTTAATAAGAAGAATGAGCGAACAATATTGGAAAAAGTGTATAAAAAGAATATAGACGTGTTAAACCTAAATACAAATTAGGTGATCATGTTCGTATAAGTAAATCGAAAGGGTTATTTGAGAAAGGATATACACCTAATTGGTCAACAGAAGTATTTGTTATTAGTGAAGTTATTCCATCTAATCCACCTACATATAGAATTAAAGATTTAGAAGAAGAAGATGTACATGGTAGATATTACCAATCAGAACTATTAAAGACAAAACATAAGGATGAGTACTTGGTGGAGAAAGTGTTGAGAAAGAAAGGTGATAAAGTATATGTTAAATGGCTAGGTTTTGATGATTCACATAAGAGTTGGATAGATAAAAGTAATGTTGTAATGTAAATATAAATGTTGTTTTTTATGGTTATTATTCCATAAAAGGCTAGCGAACCGTTACTCTCTGTGTTAGATGATTATGTATGTTTGTAACAATTTCGAAAGAGTTAATATTTGATATGATAAAATGGTGAATGAGAATTTATTTGTGTGGGTAAAAAAACTTCGAAAGTGATTAAATCAACATTTTTATATAATAAATATGAATACTATGGATAATTCGTATAGTTTAAATGATATTTGTTATGAACAGATTAACAACAATTATTGGTATGGTATTTTTGGTGATTTGAAGTTGATTATAGATAAGAGTACAGGATACTTCAATGCTACTAAACTGTGTCAGGTCAATGGTAGAAGGTTTGATCACTGTTTAGAAAATAAAGGATCAAAAGAACTAATAAAAAAATTAGAAGAAAAGTATCAGTCTAAAAAAATATATTACATGATTTTAGGAGGAAGACAAAGGATAATCAGGGGTACATATGTTCATCCAGACTTGTTCCAAGAAATAAAAAGATGGTCTCAATTGAAAAAAGATAATGATAAGTCAGGTTTTGTTTATATAGCAACTACCAAACAGCACCAAGAGAAGAATATATATAAAGTGGGTTATACAAAAAACCTTGAACAACGCCTAGGTCAGTTTAATGAGTTTAGACTTGATTTCGAATTATTTTATTATGAAGAAACCTATAAGACAAATGATGCTAAAAAGTTAGAGTCACTTGTGCATAAACAATTAGATGAATTTAAATATAAAGGTGAATTTTTCAAGTGTGAACTCAAAACGATCAAAGAAGTTATAGAAGAAATTCAAGATGATGAAGTAATCGAAAAATTAAAAGGACGGAGTTAAAAGATGAATAGGTGTAAAAAGGTAAAAGACAATGAGTTTTGACACCCCTATCAAAAGAAGAATTGGTTAAAGAAATTGATTGTTTATATGATCGTTTATTATCTGATAATTAAGGTTAATATTAGATAATTAAAGTTATAACTTTTATGATATAATAGTCATAAAAGATAATTAGTGTTATTATTAGATAATTAAGGTTACGACTTTTATGATATAATAGTCATAAAAGGTAATTAGTTAAACATTAAACAAACCATCTCTTGTAACATCGAATGCTAAATTCAATATACTACCTAAATCGGAATTATTACGGTATTTTCTTATTATAACTCTCCAATCTACGTAATGTCTAAATAAATATATAAACTCTACAGAGAGGTGTTGATAAATTGAAATGTTATGCCAATGAACTCTGTCTTTGAACTCTGCAATAAATCCTTCTGTTAAATTTTGAAACATTGAAATTATTTCCCAATCTACCTTGTCAGCGTAATCTCTAATAAGGTTTTCTGATAATTTATGAGTTCCAGATAAGCGCCACCAAGAAACTTTATCTGCATGTTTTCGTATAAAGGCTTCAGAGAGTTTGCTTCCATAAGATATAGCATCAAAATCAACTTTGTCTATAAACTCATTAATACATTCTTCAGATAGGTTTTGATTATACGATACTTCTTTCCAATCAACTCTGTCTGCAAAGTCTTCTGATAAGTCTTGGCTTCCTGAAATAATTTCCCAATCAACTTTATCAGCTAATTCTCTTATAAACTCTTCCGATAACTTTTTCCATAAACATATTCCGCTCAAATTAACTTTCTGCAGATATTTTCGTATGAAATCTTCTGTAATGTGATCATAGTTATATTCCTCCTCATAATCATCATAACCTATAGATAACCATTGTTCATTAGTCAGTGAATCTAATATCACATCAGACAAATTCATAACGTTCGCATAGAGAATGTTTTGTATAAGAAATGAGTTGTTATCTTTAGTAGCTTTCTTGAACAAATGATCTAACATACCTATGGACACGCTAAAATTTATTTTGTCTTCATCATTATAACCACCAATATCTAAATATTTACATACACAATCAAATACAGGTTTGTAAGATAATATTTCGTTAGCACTAGTCATGTTTTTTTTATTCTTAGATTTTAAATTTATTTCATTTTTTTGTTGGTTTTCTATATAACAAATATGGAGAAAGAATTTGATTTATTACATGATGGACTTAAACTTATTCATCATGATCTTAAACTCTTAGCAGCACTACTAGAGAAGCAAATAATGTTAAAGGAAAAGGAATTATTAATAATGCAACAAAAAACATCTGATTTGAGTAGTGATGATGAATATAAATATGGTAGTGATGATTATGATGATGATGATGATGAGTAAGCTTACAAAAATGATTTAATTTTAATATGTGTATATGTGACTTTGATGGGTTATTCTCATCAAAGTGGTGTTCTAATACAACGCGTAATATGTAGACAATGGCAGGAGTGTACAATGTTAAGCGTTGTATTAGGATATATGGAACTAAAAATAGTACAAAAATGAATAGAAATAATCCGGCGAAGATAAAAATTGAGTAGTAGAATTTTCAATATAATAAATAAGATGAGTGATTATAGTAAATTTACTGTAATAGAGTTAAGACGACAATGTAAAGAAAAGGGAATCAAAAAATATTCCCGATTAAGAAAAGCAGAACTGATAGACCTTCTTAAACAATATGATGATGAACAAAGCAGAAGACAGATTAGAAATATATTCCCATTTACACAAGAAGTAATTGAAGAACCGAAGCTAGCACGTATACCCATCAAAGTAGAATTAGAAGAAACAGCATTCAAGAAGCGCTTACAGACCATTAAAGTTGAAAACACAGGAGGATATAAAGACCCAATAAAATTTTTAGATGCAAGTGGAAGAGTTACTATTAACAAAATCAAAGAGGAATTAAAATTTCACCCTGTTAAAGTTAACCTCTTTTTCATTTGTGACTATATTAAAGATAAAGAAATACAAGAGCGCAATTTCAAAACATCAAACGAGAGAATATTAGAATCAACTAACTTAAATGAATATATACATCATGCAAAACAAAAACTTCGTAGAGAAATGGAAGAATTTGAAGGTAGAGGATCAGGATGGACATTACACCAAATTAAATACTTACAAATCAGATTAAACAAGTATGTACCATTAAGAGCTTCTTCCTATATTGAACTTCCAAAGCAGATTAAAGATAAGAAAGCGGTAATGAATATTCAAAATAAAGATAATAAATGTTTCTTATATTCTATTGCAAGTTATTTAAAACGTATTGATAGAACCGTTTCAAAAAATCCTCAAAGACCCTCTCATTATAAACAACTTGTTAATGAATTACAAAAGAAATATTGTGATGGTATTGAGTTTCCTGTACAGTTAAAAGATATAGTTAAATTTGAAAAAAGAAGTAATATCTCCATCAATGTTTACAGCTATGACAAGAACTATAATGTATATCCACTTCAAATCACAAAAAATAAGCAGGAAACTCATATCAATTTATTATATGTAAAAGATGAAAAAAACAGTCATTTTTGTTGGATAAAAGACTTATCACGATTAATAAGAAGTCAAGTGACAAAACATACTGAGAAGTTATACTTTTGTGATAGATGTTTAACAAGACACTTTCGAAATGAGAAGCAGTTGCAAAACCATGAGCTATATTGTAAAGAGCATGAGGCTGTTAGAATAGAACTTCCTAAACCATATGACAATCAAATAAAGTTTCAAAACTATAATCGATCATTAAGAGTTCCATTTTCGATAATTGCTGACTTTGAATGCATCTTATGTAAGTTAAAAATAGAGCATAACTGTAGTAAAACAGTAAAATATCAAAAGCATAAACCAATGAGTTTTTGTTACTATGTCAAATATTCAAATGGGGACTATAAAGCTCCTGTTAGTTATATAGGTCCAGATGCTGCGAAAGTATTTATTGAAATGTTACAAAAAGAAGCAATAGAAATTATGAAAATATATAACAGAGTAGTTAATATGATTCCGCTTAGTGAGGAGGAAATAGAAGCTTATAACTGTTCGGATACTTGTCATATATGTGAGAAAAACTTGAATGACTTACCACAAGCTGTTGAGAAAAAAATAAATATACTGAAGAAGAAAATACAGTTCTACAAGGATAAAGATGATATGAGTGAAAAAATAGAAGAATGGAAGCATGACTTAAAAAACTTTTTGTATAAAATAAATAAAAATAAAGCAAAAGTAAGAGATCATGATCATTTAACTGGAAAGTTTAGAGGTGCAGCTCACAGTTATTGCAATTTAAACTATAAAAATCCCAACTTTGTTCCTGTATTTCTTCACAATTTAACTGGCTATGATACGCATTTGTTTATTAAGGAGTTAGCTTATGATACGCAGAAAATTAAACTGATTGCAAACAATGAAGAAAGGTACATAACATATGAAAAATATGTAAAAGCAGGACCAAAAAAGATGGAATAAATTTAAGATTTGTTGATTCATTTAGATTTATGTCAAAGAGTTTAGCAGAGTTAACAAAGAATTTAAAGCAAGAACAATTTCGAGAAACATTAAAGTTTTTCCCGATTGATAAACTTGATCTAGTTAATACTAAAGGTGATTATCCATTTGATTATGTTGATTCATTTGAAAAATTGAAAGAACCTGTTCCATTATCTCCAGACAAATATACAAACAGGTTAACAGGAGAAAAAATGAGTCCTGAACGTCATAAGCTTCATGTACGAGTTTGTAAAAAATTCAATCTAGAGTTATTGGAGGACTTAACTGAACATTATAACAAAACAGATGTCCTTCAATTAACAGATATATTTGAAAACTTTAGAGATGTGTGTTTAAAGGCATATGGATTAGTTCCTGCTTGGTATTATACAGCACCAGGTCTATCGTGGGATGCAATGTTAAAGATGACTAAAATTAACTTAGAAATGTTGACTGATTATGATAAAATACTAATGTTAGAAAAGCTTATACGAGGAGGAATCTCACAATGCAGTAAAATATATGTAAAAGCTAACAACAAATATATGCAAGATTATAATAAAGATGAGTGTTCAACATACCTAGCATATTTAGACGCAAACAATTTATATGGATGGGCAATGAGTCAATACATGCCCTATAAAGGCTTTAAGTGGGTTAAACCTTGCATAGATATAATGAACATTCCAGATGATTCAGAAACTGGCTACATATTAGAAGTAGATTTAGAATATCCAAAGCATTTACATAACAAGCATTCTGATTTACCATTAGCTCCAGAAAACATGTGTCCACCCGGCTCAAAACAATCGAAATTATTAACAACACTTTACAATAAGGGAAGATATGTAATTCACTATAGAAACTTAAAACTATATATGTCACTTGGAATGAGATTAAAGAAAGTGCGTAGAATATTAGAATTCAAACAATCAGACTGGTTAAAGAAATACATTGATTTAAATACAAATATGAGAACGCAAGCTAAAAACAAGTTTGAAGAAGATTTTTATAAGCTCATGAATAACTCGGTATTTGGAAAAACAATGGAAAATATTAGAAAGAGGCAGCCCATACAATTAGAATGTGATCCTGAAAGAGTAGAAAAATTAATTGCAAAACCTAATTTTGATTACAGAACAATATTTACAGAGAATTTGTGTGCTATACATATGAAAAAAGAGCGATTTACATTTAATAAACCAATATATGTTGGTATGAGTGTATTAGAACTATCAATACTATTAATGTATGATTTTCACTATAACACGATGAAGCCGAAATATGGAAACAATATAGATTTATGTTATATGGATACTGATAGCTTTATATATGAGATTGAAACTGATGACTTTTATAAAGATATAGCAGATATAATTGATCAATTTGACACGAGTGAATACAAGGAAAATAATATATATGGACTACCACTAATAAACAAAAAAGTAATAGGTAAGATGAAAGATGAGAATAAAGGTAAGATAATGACAGAGTTTATTGGATTGAGATCAAAGATGTATGCTTATAGAGTAGAAAATAAAGAAGAGAAAAAAGCTAAAGGAGTAACTAAATGTGTAGTTGCCAAGGAGTTGCAGTTTGATGATTATAAAGAAAGCTTATTTAAAAATGTTAAAACGTATAAGGATATATACCTCATTAGAAGTTATAAGCACGATATATATAGCATAACCGTTCACCATAAGCTGGCACTAGATTCCTCGGACGATAAAAGATATATAGCACGAGATGGTATAAATATATTAGCTTGGGGTCATTATGGGATAGAAGAGGAGTAGATGTAATTATATGTAGTGTAGTTTTAGTTATAAGTTTTAGATGTAAGTTTTTATGATTTAAATGTCACAAAAGCATATTCAATCTCACTTGGGGGTATCCCTTTGTGTTAAAGTACAATAGTCAGGGGTGGCTTCATAAATTTTCTTTTGGTAGTTAGGGGGTGGAAGGGGGAAGTGGGGCAAAATATACATATGTACCCTACTGAGGGACTTTGCTAACTTTATTCCTGGAAACGTGAATAGTCTGTAATATGTGTTAAACAATAATAAGTTGCGATGAAATTTCGGTGAATGCTTAAGAACGGAAGCCACCCCTTAAATATTCCACACTATAGAATACAATATTAAATATCTTGCACTGATTCAAATACAGTTCCTTCTGTGCATTAACATTTCTAGTGAAGTCATTATCACGTGATGCATTAATTAATTGAAGTATTGTACTTATTTTAAAGTTATGTGACGATGGTGAAGGTGTCATTTTCATCCTGGTCGTTTTTTCCACATATTTGGAGAACTGCTCACGGTAATTCTTAGCGGTTGTCACAAAAGGAAATTAAACTAAAATTTACACCAAGAAATACTTGGGAATAATGGGAATATAATCTAGGGGAAGAATAATTGCTTCTGTTAATACTAGTTGAATTTTATTACATGATTAATAAAGCAACATACAATATTTACATCTTGCTTTATAATTAGTAACCAACATCATATTTTTCGATAAGTAACACCAATTTCTATTTCTCTGAGAATAGGAGACGAAATGCAATTATACGACCGCTGTTCTTAATTGCGAGAGCTTTACTGTAGGTAGACAAATCATTGTGAAGTGTGATATGACATCCTTATAAATGAAGATGGCTTTATAGTAATCTCTGTTATATACCTTGATTGGAGTCTTGTACAGCTATGTAACAAGTTGCTCTCCGATCAACTTCGCTCTGTGAACTCGACAGCTTCGAGCACCAGATGACTGAACTCTTAATCGAATCAGCTAACAGAATCAACATGTAGAAGGCCCTGACGCCGTTTTAAGTCTTCTCGAGGAAATCACCCAAGTCTTGTGATAATCAGACCATACTTTGCGTCAGTTCTTTAAATATGGAAACCTATTGCCCTTTTGCCTTTTCATTGGTTCTTAGCAAGTGCCGCACCCAGGATACTACGCATGATACATATACACGAGTACGGATGATTCAATGTCATGCATCATAGAACATTCGTAAATACTGACTAATGTTCCTCTCATTATTGCGTCGTTGAAGGTATGATTGATTTTGTATCCTGTTAGATTACCATCAATAACCTTCACTGAGTAAACTTCCTACAAAAATTGCGCAGTGATGGCAATATCAGTTACCTTCATCGATTTACGTATTTCCTTTCTTTTGTTGCTAACTGGAAGAAACCAAGAGGAGGAAAATGTCTATTAACCCCAAAATTTCAACTTCACTCAAGTAAGGGCAAAGATAACCATATTTCGAGTTCATCGCCACATTACACGATCGTATGTTCCAAACGAACACGTTTACCCGGTGAAGAAAAGAGACACTCTGAAACCACAACGCAGAAATGGCCTTATAATTATTATTATTATTATTATTATTATTATTATTATTAGTAGTAGTAGTAGTAGTAGTAGTAGTAGTAGTAGTAGTAGTAGTAGTAAAAATAAAAATAATAATGAGAAGAAGAAGAAGACAACAAATATATTGCTGTTCCTGTTAATTAACTAAGGACTTCGGCCCGTCTTGAGTGTCCTTCAGCACTACTATAAATGTTTTAGAATCCAGAAACAGCCATACCCCAGCCGACATACAATTTCGGGACCCTTGAGTCGCTCAACCCACACGAACACGAAGTTTGCAGGAAGAAAAGATAGTATAGGACAGTGTTTTTCAACCTGGGGGTCGCGAAGATAAGCGAAAGGGAGAAATATAATAAGAATCGAATATTGGAAATCATTTTAAAATAATTAGTAATTTGAATTTTGTTCTGATACACAATTTTTACATATTTGTATTAATACTGTGATGAACCAAAAAATGGTCTACTAATCATTTTCTATAGGTGCAGATTTGGTAAAAAGTCAATTTAAATGGAAGAGGTACGATATGAAACTAATGAGAACTGCATATTCACATACTAGAAGAATGCAAATAAACTTTTTTATCATACGACCCAAAATTAAGGGAGTTATGAAATTTTAAAATTTTCTAACTGCCTCCATTTTGAAACAGTATGACGAATGGGATTCGATACTTGTAATTTGAATGAACTCACCAAATTTGGTTTTAAACCATTTGATTTAGGGAAGTTACTGTATCAATTGTATACAAGAAATTAATTATAGGAATAGAAATAAATGCATATAGTGAGTTCTCCGCAATAGGTACATTAAAAATCCAACACAAGCTTATTAGAAACCATAATTATAAGGAGGTTGCTGGCAAGAGGATGTGATAATATGGAGGTCGTCATCGGACTTAGGTTGAGAGCCATTGATGTAGGATTATTATTATTATTATTATTATTATTATTATTATTATTATTATTATTATTATTTTATTATTATTATTATTATTATTATTATTATTATTATTATTATTATTATTATTATTATTATTATTATTATTATGTCTTTGTCGTCTTCTTCTTATTGCCGAACTCATGTTCGTGTTCGTTTAGGCGTCAAGCCAGCGATTCAAAGGTAATGATTTCGAATCCCTTCTGGGGTATAGTTGTTTCTTGTTTTCAAAACTTTTATAGCAGTGCTACAGGACACTCAAGACGGGCCGAAGACCTTCTTTACTTAACGGGCGCAACAATATAGAATATTTCTTGTCTTCTCATCCTTATTATTATTTTTACTCATCACACTGCTCATATTAATAATGCTAATCATACTACCACCACCACTACTACTACTACTACTACTACTACTACTACTACTAATAATAATAATAATAATAATAATAATAAACAAAATAATAATAATAATAATAATAATAATAATAATAACAATAATAATAATAATAATAATAATAATAATAATAATAATAATAATAATAATAATAATAATAATAATAATAATAATAATAATAATAATAATAATAAAAATAAAAATAATAGAAATCCATTTTTGCGTTGTTGTTTCAGCGTGTCTCTTTTGTCCACTGTGTAAACGTGTTCGTCTGGGACTTACGATTGTGTATCGTGTTCCATTTGATATGGATTTGCATTAAAGACGTAATAGAGATCCCAATCATCACCGACTGTTATCATCTTTAGTTTGCAATATTTGTCTTCGTGGGAAACATTTTCCAGTGTATCACATTCTGGCGTGTATGACCAGAGTACATAACTTTCAGGGCTATGGGTGAACGATCATTCTATTTCCGGTTCGACAACGTTGCAAATCGTAACCGTAAGCATATTTTCATCTTTCAATATGTCGTTCCACTTGTGCAAGTTTCAATGCAATACTAATCGAGGAGTTGGAATAATACTAAACATTTTATGATACATTAAATGATATTTGTGTTGTTAGTTTGCCGGGCCTACCCTACTTGTGGGATTACACTTCGCTACTGGCATAGTTAGATAAAGTTCACTCACACACACAATAGGTTTTAAAAAAAGAACTATTCCAACAGTCTTAAGAAGGTATTATCATCCACCAAACTGATACAATATGCGACTTCATTTGTCGAAAAACGAACGAGATGAACACAAATGTTATTGTTCAGTACCATGTGCCACCTTTGCAAATACGCAAAAAATTTTGGACCGTTACGAGACCTTTATTAGAACTGATCGTAAGCAACCGTGCAGAAAAAGAAGAAAAAATGGAAATGGAAATGGAAATTATGAGTATTCGAAATCGTAGTGCTGTAGAAAGAATTGTTGTGTCAAGTTATTTTCCTTCCATTTTTGGCTATTTCTTGAATGTTATTACATATGAAAAACAGCCCACACTTCATTCTTCTCGCACGTTTCAATGTTATTGCCAAGCACTTGGCCAACATTAAGGGTCATCTGGAATGTATAGAAAAAACCCAGCCGCCCATACTGGAATACATCAACGTTCATCCGGAATTTCGCAACCACCGGTATTACCTGACAGTACGACTCTACCCTGTGAAACTGTATCATCTGTTAAAGAATGGACACGCAATGGAATGGACTGGAAGAATGAACTAGGGAAATGATGCTACAAATTTGTAAGTTCTGCCCTCACTGTAGTATTTTAGACCGTAACTTCTGTATTTTTATTTTATGCGCGGCGATATATGCTGTTAGGTATCTTTCATTAATGCAATGACAGGAGACAAGTTGTAATTAAATACACAAAGTGGATCATAATTGCCTTTGTAGTTTAGAACATTGATAATGCAGCAAGAATGATAGAAATAAACTTGTTCATATACTAAGCCGCTACAGAGCGCCAACGATAACCTAAACATGTTGTGTTTACCATGTTGGAGCGTGTGTGGCAGAAACATTCGGAATCTGTTCGGAACCCGTGAAGTCTCAGTTGTTGTAATACGAATACACGCAACTGCGTAAAGAGTTATGAGTAAACTCGCTCCACAATAAATAACCTAACAATGGCTATAGGACATATTTTATTTATAGAGCATTGAGTTTTCGTTCGTTATATTTTGGGTTCAAGTTCGGCTCCGCCATTCTAAAAGAAGCTTTCAGGGTTTTCCCACGAGGAGAATTTTAAGATGATGCCCATAGAAAATGGTACAGACAAACACTTTCCCTCTGCTTAATCTGTTACATAACCTGTTTGTTGTAGGTAGATTATAAATAAAATATTATACATATACAATGCAATGCAAATATCCGTTTTCTGCTTCCTTTGTTTTTGTACAATAAGAAAACAATTGTTTATTCAGTGTTGGTGAAATGATTACAGATAATTAAAATTTTCATTGCATAATTGCTCCATATTATAAGTATTTTTCATTGTAAATCTTGGTTACAAGTATTATTAAACATTCTCAGTTAAAGGGCCATTTCATTTTCCGAAAATTATTCGTTATTTACACAGTACATTATGCTTAATCATGCTTTTAAAATTGAGTTTGTCTAGACAACACTTTTCAAACTTTTTCCACATTGCCGCCAACTTTAAAGTCCCGGGTCCTTTGGTCCCTTGCAATATATACGGATTGTATTTATATTTCTTCCCCATGTTAGTATATCTACTGTATGTGTATATCTATATCTATCTACCTGTCTACTGGTATATATATATATATATATATATATATATATATATATATATATATATATATATATATATATATATAGAGAGAGAGAGAGAGAGAGAGAGAGAGAGATGTGGATGTTTTTGTTTTTCTTTGCAGTGATATAATCACATTAGAACCTCCGTAAAGTTAGCGACCAAAAGCTTAATAAAACGATATTTTTTAGAGTTCTGAGTAGCATTCAAAGAGTTCTAGAGTTCTTGCTAGCTTAGACCAATAGTTCTGGGTAAATAAAGATTTTATAGCGATTTTAAAGTTTCGGTGCTACCTTCACGCAAGACCAAAAATCTTAAAATGTCTATATTTTTTAGAGTTCTGGGTAGCACTCAAAGAGTTCTATAGTTCTTGCTAGGTTAGACCAGTAGTTCTGGGTAAATAAAGATTGTATAGCGATTTTAAATTGTCGCTGCTAACTTCATTTGAAACCGAAAATCTTAAAAGCTCTTTATGTATTTAGAATTGTCAGTAGCACTTGAAGAGTTCTAAAGTTTCGCATGAAAATTTAGAACAATTCTCGCAAAATAAGGGAATAAATGGGAAATAAATGTTTCTTCATAATCTACAGAACAGACGTGCAATCGGTGCAAATCATTAACAAGTATATAACACGTGCCTAATGAAATTCAAACAATGTTACCCAAAACATAGAAATCGACAAGTGCTACTCAAGACTATTATCAGAACTCTATTTCATTACGAAATAAAAGAGTTCTAGCACTTTGCTCACATTCGGCTAGCGAGCGTTCCATAAATTGTTAATCTAAAGTTTTATAGAATATTTTAATAGAGCTTGAGTAGCGCTACTCAGACCTCTCATCAGAACTCTATTTCATTGCGAAATAAAAGAGTTCTATCACCTTGTTTATAGTCTGTTCGCGAGTGGCGCATAAATTGTTAATTTAAATTGTTAGAAGTAAATATTTAACCATTCTAGCAACAGAACCCTGTAGAACTTTACGAGTGCGACTCGGAAATCTTACCCAGCACAAAAATGTACAGTACCAAAATGTACTACATCCAGATATAAAACCAGAAGGTACCATATCCATAATTTCTAAAATTTTAAATATTTAATTAAAAATTACTAATTACATGTATTCACTGAATTATGTATCATAAAAATAAATTGTAAAATATTCTACCTACATGAAACTGAATCACCATTCTACAGCAAAATTTAATGATCATTTTTGTTTTTTCTATTTCCTTTAAAAATTCCTAACTGTGATATAGTATATTTTGGAAACAAGCTCCTCAGTTGTTGATTTAAGTTGTTGATTTAAGTATAAAATAAAAAGGTAGCCATTCTTGGATAGGAAACAGCATAACCTTCAAGTATTAACTAATGGGCGTTATCGTATATTTTGTGACCTGTTTATAATTTTAAAAAAGTAATTTTGTCGCCCGACTTTTTTGTTAACAATGTCAACAACAATCCTTGTGTTTAACAATGTCAACAAGAACTCTGCAGCAAATACCATAAAAAATACTATATATATTGTTTCCGTTTATTGTTTATTCCTTGTATATAGAAAAAAAACAAAATGGAATTTATATTGACAATATAACAAAATAAATTGTTTTCAGCTGAAATTGTATACGTAGCGGAAGTAGTAGCTTAAGGTGACCATCGAGTAGTCCACATAGTTCAGCCTTAGAAATTATGTCATTCTAGTAAAAGATACAATTATTATTTTTATACAAAATTATCGCATATTAAATGCATCTAAAATCTGTCAACATCCTATAAAATCCTTTCAAATATTCTGTTAGCAAGATTGACCCCATACGCAGATGAAATTATTGGAGATTATCAGTGCGGATTTAGACGAAATCGATCAACTATCGACCAAATATTTACCAATCGCCAAATACTCGAAAAGAAGTGGGAATACAATACCCCGGTACATCAACTGTTTATTGATTTTAGAAAGGCTTACGACTCGGTTAGGAGAGAAACATTATACAACGTTCTTACAGAAATTGGAATACCGAGAAAGCTAATTAGATTAATGTTTAAGTGAATCCCAAAGTAAAGTCCGGGTAGGAAAATTTTTGTCCACGAGCTTCCACGTCGAAAATGGCCTGAAACAAGGAGATACGTTGTCGCCATTATTATTTAACTTTGTGCTGGAATACGCCATAAGGAAAATCAAAGATAGCAACCAGGGCCTAGAGTTGAACGGCATTCACCAGGTTATGGCATATGCTGATGATGTAAATTTAATAGGGGATGATAGGAGAACAGTAGAAATAAATGCAGATATCTTATTAAACGCTTGCAGGGACATGGGTTTAGAAGTAAATGCAGAGAAAACTAAATACATGGAAGTGCGTCGGGACCGTAATACGGCAAATTGTGGAGGCGTTAAAATATTAAATAATGCTTTTGATAAAGTGGATACTTTCAAATATTTAGGATCAATATTAACAGACGAAAATCATATTCATGAAGAAATTAAATGTCGACTCAAAGCAGTGAATTCGTGTTACTATTCGGTTCAAAATCTCTTGTCGTCGCGAATTCTGTCGAGGAATTTGAAGCTTAAAATATATAAAACGATAATCATGCCTGTTGTTCTGTATGGTTGTGAAACTTGGTCGCTTACTCTGAGGGAAGAACATAGACTGAAAGTATTTGAGAACAGGATCCTGAGAAGAATATTCGGACCCAAGAGGAACGAGAATGGGGAATGGCGGAAGCTTCATAACGAGGAACTACATAGTTTATACGGTTTACCCAACATTGCTAGGGTCGTCAAGTCTAGGAGGCTTAGGTGGGCAGGTCATGTAGCTAGAATCGAAGAAAGTAGAAACGCTTTCAAAGTCTTGACTGGTAGACCCATAGGAAAACGACCATTAGGAAGACCTAGGCGCAGATGGGAGGACAATATTAAGATGGATCTCACATAGATAGGAATACAAAGTAGAAACTGGATGCAATTAGCTAAGGATAGAAGTCAGTGGAGAGCTTTTGTGAACGCGGCACTGAACCTCCGGGTTCCATAGGCCATAGAGTTAGTTAGTTAGTTAGTGTTATCTAAAAAATAATATTTTTACATACTACACTGAATAATGCTTCAATTAAGCCCAATGAAAATTTAATTATTTTTTATTCTAACAAAATGAAATCAGTCCGTTAACTTATTAAACTCTCTCATATAGACATTTTAAGATTTTTGGTTTTGCGTGAAGTTAGCAGCGAAACTATAAAATCGCTATAAAATCTTTATTTACCCATAACTATTGGTCTAACCTAGCAAGAACTCTAGAACTCTTTGAGGGCTACTCAGAACTCTAAAAAATATCGATTTACTAAACTTTTGGTCGCCTACTTCACGGGGGTCACATTAGAGTGGTATGATTCCTACTCCTTAATCGGAATGGATACCTGTAGATGGATACCTTAAGTAAGACGTAGGAAATATATAAATAAACCCAGTACGAAAACAAATGCGAAGAAAAAATACTCATGCCCTCTCTTCTATTCAGGTCACCTACTGAGTCAAATATTTTAGTTTGAAGGTATTTTACAAACAAGTACATCAGTCTCTACGTGCTTTTTGGCTCTGCCAGGGAAAAAATGCGGTTGAAATACACACAACTTCTTGTAAGTCGAACATAAATTCTCAATCAAGTTGACTTGTCATTATTAATTCGATAATTTAACTTAAAACGATGTCTTTCTCACTACTTTGTGTACCTTTCACAGATTGGCTTGCAGATCTCCTGAGTTTATCATGCAGACCCCTTCTGGTCCGCGGACCTCAGGTTGGGAAAAGGCTGGTATAGATCTTAAGCAAAAGTCATGTTTAAAGTAGCAACCATATTTGTACCAGAGGTGGCTATTTTCCACTGGGCTCGCTCGAGATCGCCCTCACCTGTCTCAATTGGACTCGCGATTACTAGCGCTCGCGATCATTTCTCCCAAATGCGCTCGTACTCACTCTCGCTTGCACTCACTAATCTTATCTGGGCTCGCATTCACTCGGACTCGCCTTCACTTTTGTCCACTGGGCTTGCACTCACCCGGGCTAGCGCTCACTTGTCTCAACTGGATTTGCGATCACTAGCGCTCGCGATCACTTCTCCCAATGCTCACTCGCGCTCGCACTCACTGATCTTATCTGATCTCGCACTCACTCAGCTCGCGCTCACTTCTCTCAATTAGGCATGCACTCACCCGGGCTCGCGCTCATTCGTGTTCGGGCTCCGTTCCCTCAATTGGGCTCGCGCTCACGTAATTCATTGGGGCTCTAGTTCACTTGCATTCGGGCTCACTTTTCTGAGTTAGGCTTGCACACACTTGTTTCATTGAGGCTTGGGCGCAAGAGCCCAGTTGAGCGCAAGAGCCACGCTTGCGAGCTTGTACACTTTAGTGGGCTGATTAATGGCGTGTAAATCCTCCAATTTCAACCCCTGATAGAATTGTTACAATTAATCGGATTTTTCTAACTTTTCCTATTTTTGCGGCATCCCAAACTATTATCTAAATCGATTTTTGTCAAAATAATGTGAGTCACTTTTATATCGATTTTCATTGTTTCTGTTTGCAGCATCTATGTGGATAGAGCTATCATTTAGTTACAAATAATGTTTTTTCTTTTCTCATAGAAATACCTCACACGTTAATACTAAACTACGTTAAAACAGCTGCTTTAACAAAATGAACTAGTCCTACAAGTCATAGATTGTTTATGCAGCTGAAATTTGAAATACTGTTGATTGATTATCCTTCACTGTCGCCTTTCATCAGCGAGGCTATATGATACATGGACTTATAGTTTTAACGTGGAATCTGAACCAAAGTCGCCCAATACTTTCTTACAGGGAATCGATCATCAAAGTCGCGAGTGGTCGCGAGCCACGAGACCAGTGGGAGAGCTTGTAATACTTTGGTCCAATGATTTTTATTAGGAATAAATTATAGGTGATTTTTTATCGTTTAGTCAGCGTAACGAAGATGTCCAAATTACAGTATGATATAATGATTGTGAATGTGATAGTGCAAGTATTGAACCATTGTGTGGTCCACAATACAGTATACACCTTCTGAACCCCTGTCACCAAGGCATTCAAAGTGAAAGTGTTAGTGCTCTGAAGAATGTTAACCCTCCCCCCGTTCCATCCCCATTGTTCAGAAACCAACTATACAACCCCTAGTCAGTGAAGCGTAGATCAACCTTGGCCGATGATAATTTTATGCTCAGGAAATGCGTGAGTTAGTAAGTACAACTAAATTAGTAAATCCAAGGTATGTTAAAAGCAGACCTTCACCTTCAAGTTTTAATGCATTGCCAATGCTCGAGGCTCATTCATTGTCGTGCTCTGTAGTTAATAGCTATGTAACCTAGACTTTGCTTCAAAACCACACACTGAGATAAAAGTGTACGTGGCGTACGTAAAATCGTATTTTACATTTGTAAATACTGTAGTTTTGGGACTGCAAAGGTACTACAAACGTACTGGGAACGTATAACTGAAAACGCATGTTTTATAATACTTTCTGTAAGCGTTCCATGTGTACGTACTTTCTGTATGAAACAATAGGAGCGATCAGGAACTCATACAAATGGACGTTTATAACATACATATATGTACAGGGCCGGATTTAGGGGTGAACCGGTGCACGTGCACCGCCTTCGTTGTAAATATACACTATCTAAAATGAGAAACCATCAGTGAAAATAGCAACACTTTCCGAAACTTTCTGCCGTCATGTTTCCGTTGGGGGATTAAAAGAAAGAGGAGTTTTGCAAAAGCAATAGTTAATTTGATTTTCTGAATGTTCAAAGAAACGGATTCACCAAGCAAAGCAATTAATATTTGTCAAGTAGGGAAGAAACAAGCCAGGAAGAGAGAAGAATTTTTCCTCCATATCGTTTGAGACCCTCTTTAAATGTCGCGGACATAAGCTTACCTATATTAATGCAAAAGCGGACATAGGCTCACCACTAATAACATAATTGTGTTATAATTAATGCAATAAGCATACCGGCACAATAATGATAAGTAAATACATTTATAGGTTAATTAATTTAATTGCAAAGGAAAATAAACCTGAATAAAATAGATACAAGTAAGCAATGGAAAAATGGCAAACGGAAAATATGACAAAAAGGAAAACTAGACTTTAAACATTAATATAAAGTAGATTTTGAGTATTAAAATATAAATAGAAAACGGATTTGGACAAATTTGAGAAAGCAATCCAACCGCCTCCCCTATGCTGAAAAGTTCGGTACAAGAAATTTTGCAGCACAGAAATATCGGAAAAATATTTTGGGGAAAGGTTATCTCCTTTTTTCTTTATCTAGGAAAGAAAAAACTTTCCTACTATATTAATTGTCGTATACAACAATCAGGGCCGGACTTCAGAGGATTGGACTGATTGCTCCCAGTCGGGTCCCGCGCAGGAGTGTAGTCTACTATCCAGTGCAGTGTTAGCAGCATAATGTTTCCCTGTGGAAATCAGTGTGGCTCGTATGACTAAATTCTGCAAGTAATACATGTAATTAATACATTCTTCTCGCGGGACACTCGGCCAAGTGATCATCAGACTGTTAAATTGCTCTTTTGTTCTTGGCTTGTGAAGTGCTCACAATAACATATTGTAATACGTGTACATCCATGAGCATAAACAAGGGAGCGTATAGCCTGTTGGCCTCTATCTAGAGTTTGAGGAAGTGAATAGTTTGTATTAACAAACATGCAATATTTTATAAAGTTAATACTGTAGTAGTTTCTTTATTTCTTTACGTTTTCAACTTCTGATGAAAATATAGGCCTATTAAGTGATATGACACCTCCATGAATACCGGGATGATATAGTCTTTATGCGATTTCTTTACATATTTTTCTGAAACCTGAAGCCGCACAATAGTCTTCCAATTCGGGCCTGCATCTTCTAAGTCCATTAGATTACTCTTTCCCCTTGCTTTGAAGCAAGAAAACTTTAGCTTTTTTAACTTTGTGACTTCTCTCAGGAGCAACATCTACTTTTAATTATGTATTTGAAAGCATATTGTCCTGCTAAAATACATTAAATATGAATATTTCCTAATTTAGGCCAAGTTTAAGAGTATTAAAACTGAAAATTTGAAAGTATGCGTTGATTATAGCCTGTATGTTTTCAAAACAACTGCAAAGAAAATTAGAAGTTACTGAAAGCTCAATAAAGATGTTTATGAATGAAATTTACGTTATAACATCAGTTTGAGTCGAGAAGTTATTTGTAATACTTTCGAAAATGTTAAGCATATTGTGGTTCTAGTTTTCAATTCATCTTTACACTTCCCTATGTATATTAAAAGCCGGTTCTTTAATTCCGTAACAGAACGGGAAAATAGTACTTATATAAAATGAGGTAATATTAAGGACTACGTTAAAAGAGGAAATGTAGTTATTTCAATTTTCGAAGCTATCGTGAAATTTAGAATGTTTTTTGTTTGTTTGTTTGGAGCTTAATATTCTTTTTCATCAGTGAAGTTATATGAGATCTGGCTCGTCTGGAAGATGAGAATACTTACCACTTATTCACAGTGAATCAATATGAATAAGTGCTGGCAATCCTTAGCTATTTCGTCAGGTATGTGCTAATCTTCACGGTAATACGATTTGATAAATCCGCAATGAAAATATAGTGTCAAACAACATCAAAATCGAATTGTAACTAGGGGTAAAAATGTATCTGAAAAGATTGGGAAACGCATGACTTCATGCCGTACCTTGTGCCTATCTTCGCCCACTAAGTTTTTTTAGGAAGTGGAGGGACGCCATAGATATTTCTGGAAGTGGCGGATGACGTCCCCCGTGTTTTCCCTCACTTTTAACTCTGGTTGTAACAAACCACACGCCATCGTTTCAGGGTAGCTTTCGAAAAAGACTTTAATGATAGGAGGTGTATATATATGTGTGTGTGTGTACATTTTTTGCATGTTGAATTGCTATCCTTCTTTTAATTGTCCATTGAGTTATATGGGGAAGTATTTTTCTTTTAAATAGACGAGATTTTAATCATTCAATTTTACTAATTTCTTCTTCTGACCTATTAAAGAGTTCCTTGCTTTAAAAACATTCAATGTAATATTGTTTCAGTTTTTATTTATATCAGTATATATTAAAATTACATAATACAGTAGTTAAATTTTGCACAGAATACATTTAAAGATCTCAAGAAGAAGTAGTCAGTACAAATTAACAGGCTAAATTTTCTTTTATTTCAAAAAATTAAAACAACGTTTCCTCATATAAATTAATGGGCTGAATAACCATTATGATGCAAGTTATGAACATTCTTAAGAGTTACTCTTGTTTATTGGGATATAAAGAAGCTACAATTAAATAATACATAATTTTTTCCCTCGACTTTTCTATGAACGCACAGCTTCATTAGTTGCCAATAAATAAATTTCCTAATCCGCAAAGTCAATTAGTTTCCTTACTGTATGATCTCCCAAAAAGAGGCTTGGATTATGGAAGTTGTTACAAAAACAACAAAAACAACATCCTGCCTCAAACAAATACCATCCTCTCATAATAAACATGAAAAAGTCGGTTTTCTATCGAAAGGTGTTTGAAGCATAGGTGTCCAAACTCGTGAGCCCGACGCTCATGAGCTCGGCACTTATGGCCAACTGGGCTCGGGCTCACTCGGCTCGCGATCACTTCACTGAATTGGGCTCTCGCTCATTTGCACTCGCGCTGATTTATCTTAACTGGGCTCGCGATCACTCGGATTCGCGATCACTTCTGTTAACCGGAACCGCGCTCACTCGGGCTCGCACCCCTTACCTCGATTGGGTTCGCGCTCACTGAGTCTCGCTCTCACTAATCTCAAGTGTGCTCGCCCTGACTCGGACTCGCACTCACTTATTTCATTGGAGATCGGGCTCAGTCGGGCTCGCGCTCATTTATTGAGCCCGAGCCCGGTTAAGCGTGAGAGTCGAGCTCACGATCGTCGGGCTCGCGAGTTTGGACACCTATGATGTGTACGGTCTATTACTCTTTTGGGTTCCCGAGCGGTCCCGGTGGGATCAGTCGTTGGAAAAATGTCAAAAAGCTTCTCAGGTCAGCGACCCTGAATGAGGTTTTCCTGGGCTACCTCATTCACAGCAGGCAAATGCCGGGGTGGTACCTAACTTATAAGTCCCAGACCGCTTTCTTCCATCACCAATCCCATTTTCCTTCACTTTCCCCGGATTGTGTGCTCGCCGAGGGATGTCATCCCTCAAATCGTCAAAAGCTAAATGGCCTTAGGTGCTGAAAGCCGAGACATCTAAATCCTAAATTCCTAAATATTTAGGGTTCCACTAATAATGATAATTGGCTGACTTAAGTGGCAACTCTTCCAACTGCATTCAGTCATTAAATATTTCCATAAATAATAGTAGAACATTTCTGGATTTAATAAAATAAATTGCTTGATACTTGTATATGCATTTTATTTTGTGAGAGAAGTTAAAGCATTGCTGAACTTTTATGTATACTATTAACAAGAGAAATGTTTCAAAGGTTTGGGGCTTTTCTTCCATTTCCTACATAATGTCAGCAGACAACGGACGAAATGTTCGACAGACCACAATATCGATTAAAGCCATCATTATTGCGTCGTTAGTAATCGTTAGTGTCCGATATCCCATCATTAGTGCTTCACAGAAAATTAATACATTTTTAAAGAAAGACATTATTTGCCTGCTAGCTTCATGGCAGCAGATCAGGACCAAATCTACGCAGACCACAATTTCGATTATACCCGTTATTAGTGATTCGTTAGTGTATTCTAGTGCTGCGTATCCCATCCTTACCGTTCCACAGGTGAGGGCTACATGTTTACAAACTTCATTTTCCTCTTGTAATTTCATGTCAAAAAACACCCACTAAACCGACAACAGACAACAGTTATGTTTACACCAGTCATTAGTGCTTCATAAGTGCTCGTTACTGCCGCATATCCCATCGGTAATGTTTCACGAATAATAGTTACATGTCTTAAGAAGTAAGAATTGGATGCTAATTTGATGCCATCAGAACAGGACGGAATCTACTGCAGGTTGCAATTTAGATTACACCCCTTATTTAGTGCTTCGTGAGTCCTCGATAGTGTTGCATGTCAAGCTGTTGGATCCTTAAAGATAACAGCTACATCCTTCAAGAAAAAACAATTTTTGCCTGCTAAATTTATGCTAGCAAAATATGGATGATATATACCCTAGACCACAATTTTCATTACATCTTTCATTAGTTCTTCTTTAGTGCTCTTTAGTGCCGCACATACAATCGTTAGTGTTCGTTTTTGCTATAAATCTTATAATTAGTACTCCGCATATGTCGGAAATATTTTTTAAGAAAGACATTATTGGTTTGCTAATTTTATGGCAGCATGTAAGAAAATAAATCCGCATGAGAACACAATTTTGATTGCACCTCTCATTACTGCTTCATAAGTATTTCCAGTGCCACTATCCCACCGTTAGTGATTCACTGATTACCATTACATTTTTTAAGAAGGTCGTTAGTGGCCAGTTAACTTCATGTTATCACAGCAGAAGCGAAATCTACGGCAGAAATAACTAAATTAATTAGCCTCAACTTGGCTCCGATTTTTCCCTAATTGAGATAAAAATGATCTTCTACAGCCCCACGTTTGTGCTACGTTATTCCTAGTTAGTGCCCAAATTTGAGCGCTATTGTTGTTCAAATAAGGCCAGTATAATGCAATTAATTAGCGTCTAGTTGGTCCCGCTTTTTCCCTAATTGAGATAGAATTGATTTTATAATGGCAGAGGTTTGTCCTACTTTAGTGCTGGTTAGAGCCCAAATTTTAGCGTTAGCGCTGTTGATATAAAGCCAGAATAATGAAATTAATTAGCACATTGTTATCCCAGCTTTTCCCTAATTGAGATGGTATTGATTTTGGATTTTGTAAAACCAGACCTTTGCGGTACGTTATTGCTAGTTAGCGCCCAAATTTTGACGTTAGTGCTCTTCAAATAAGGCCTCTATAAAGAAATTAATCAGCGTCAAGTTGACTCCGTTTTTTCACAAATTGAGATAAAATTGATTTTGTAAAGCCAGACGTTTGAGGTACGTTATTGATAGTCAGTGCCCACATTTGAGCGTTAGTGTTGTTCAAATTACGATGGTATAAGGAAACTCGCTAAGGCTCGCTGGGGGCTCCGCCCCCAGACCACCGGTCATGGCTTTGTCGTATTCCTTGAGGAATTCACTTCCCTTTACAGCACACACCTGTTACCAACACATACTTCAATTGAACCGGTATTATTTCTTCCATTTAACTTTGGACAGCAAACACACAATTTATAAGAAAGAACTCTATTACTACTTCTATTCTGGCAATCATGTACATGGCTAATTATATATACTTTGCGCACATCTATACATGTTAGAGACAATAACAGAATTTATTTTTTGAAATATAAACAGCGGAAACTGTCTTGCAATAGCGTACCAATTAAACCTTTCATTTTCCGAAAACACTCACTGTTTACAAATGTGAAATTTTCCACCCTTTTAAATATTATGTTTTGCAGTGTAATTTAGTACGTAAAATGTATTATAATAGTGTCCCTGTTGTTAATTGTACATATTACCTGCACTAAAAGTAATTCACATCTGTGATATAAGACTGCGAAAATATTTCAGGCTTCCTGCATATTTATTCTTGTATTTACAATGAAAACTACAATTTACTAGTTAATTTACAAATATGAATATTGTTGGAAATTATTTAAATTTTTTCATAGCATTT